>NC_073263.2:54435907-55053407 GCF_029289425.2 Pan paniscus | reverse complement strand
TAACAAATCATGAGTGTATATAGAAATATTTTGCTTCATGATAACTACTATGAATGCTTTGAGAAATCCTCAAAAAGATGAGATGTAAAAAACAAATTATGCTGTCAAATTAGTTGGAGGTAGACCAATTATAAAAGACTAAGAGTTATAAGAAATACATAGATATCTACCCTTGGACTGTATCACTAGTGTTGGCAAGTTCCCACCGCACCACTGAGTAAAACCAAACTCAGAAATCATTTGTGTCTGTTACACAAGCATGGTTTCTGCAGAAAAAGTAAAAGCAAAAGCAAAAAACAGCCCTCATTCTTTTATTCAAATGAGTGCACATACTATACATTTGTTATAAATTAAAATTTAAGATATTTGTATATCACTTTTAATGATTCTACATTTAAGCTGATGCCTTTGATTAGTCAACCAAAGACTCATTCCTCCACCTCCAACAGAATTGAACTGTTTCTAATCTAATGTCTTTATGAGAAAATTAACAATACAAGGAGGTAATTTTTTGCTTAGAGTTTGGAAAACAAAGATGTACCTCCTTTAACTAAACTTAATGGTGAGATTCAGCCTTTTCATTCATATGATTAAAAGGGAGTCTATAAGACCAGTAGTGAAATCTCAATTCTAGGCAAGAGAAAATCTTTAAGTTCATCAATCAAAAATATTTTTATTTTCACTTTTGCCTTCAGTTATCTTTGTCAGTACCTCCTTCATCACAACTGAATGCTGTCCTAGTCTCTGTTGTGTTATTATAATAGAATACCTGAGACTCAGTCATTTATAAAGAAGTTTATTTGGCTCACCATCCTGGAGACTGGGAAGTCCAAGATCAGGCAGCCCATCTAGTGAGGGCCTAGTGCTGCTTCAACTCATGGCAGAAAGAGACATGCAGGAGAGGCTAGGTTTCTTTATATCAACACACTCTCTCAGGAACTAATCCATTCCCTCAAGAGCATAACTTGCTCACTCCTGAAAGATGGCATTAATCTATTCATGAGGGTGGTGTCTCCATGATCCAACCACCTCCTACTGGGCCTCACCTTCCAGTATTACCATATTGAGAATCAAATTTCAGCATGAGCTTTGGTGAAGACAAAGCACTTCCAAACCATAGCAGATACCCAGAGCCATTTTCTCTTCCTCATTCAAACACCTCACTTATATTTTAACTCTTCTTTGTTACCTTATTAGAACTCAACAGAGGGCTTGGCTAGTTATGCTCATATGTTGAGAAGACGATTGACTATTGTAGGAAAAGAGCATTGACCCATGAGCACAAAATTAAGTTCTTTTCTTGCCTCTCTTATCAACATAAACCCTGAGAAACCACTTTGAGACTTCAGTTACTTTATTTGTAACATTAGGGAGTAAATATAGAATTGCGACAGTTCGCAAGATGTCAGAAACTACTCAAAATTTTTGGCATTTATTGTCTTATTTAATTCATATAAAATATGAATTATAACATTAATCATAATGTTAATATTATCCTCATTTTACATGTGAACTAAGGCTTATAAGACAGTGGCAGGCATGAGAGGAAAACCTAGGTCTTCCCAAACATTACATTCAACAGTATCATTTGAAACCCATTAGATGTATTAAGAATGAAATAAAATAATGTTATTTTTTCTAAACTAACCTGGCTTGCCGACTGAATGATTTAAACAGTCTGAATATTTGCTGAGCCATTTACCTGTTTTGTCAGCTGAGTTTAAGATAAAGCCCAAGCAAAAGCACAGCAGAGTAAACCTACAATAAGACAGTTAAGAGAGAGAATGATTTCTCATTTCACAGCATTTATGAAGTGAGTTTCGGGTAGGTCACTTCTTCTTTGTGAGCCTTCTGATACATTTTTAATATATACATTTGTTTACATTTTAATGAAACAAACACAGTTTCTGGATGAGGGACAGATTATTATTATTTATAATAACAACCACATTTGTTTTCCATGCCTGATTTCCCCACCTCAGGGCAATGCAAAGAAATCAGATGTATCTTATGCATAACAAAGGTTGTTTTTTTTTCCATTTTTTCACTAGTTTTTTTTTTTTTTGGCCACAGGAGAGGAACTTCAAAATTATAAATGTGAGACTTTATATAGGCTGCATGCTGCCTTCTCATCTGCCGCCCTCCAGAGAAAGAGAGAAACTTTATCTTCCTAAACAAAGTCTTTGGGAAGAAAAGGCAAGCATTTGGCTCCAGAGGCAATAGGTTTTACTATCCTTTGAACAAGAACAAATGGTTCTGCCACAAAGGAACCAAGCATCTCTGGCTCTAAGGCCCTTAGAATGAGAAACAAATGGAGCTGGAAAATATTTATACTATTATTTATAAATTGTCTATATTTATAGCATGTCATTTTTGTTTGCTCAGAAAATCCTAACTATACAGCAATATAAAAGTATTCATATTGCTTCTAAACACTTAGTATCCCCCCATATAAAATAAGAGTGTTGCTATACAAAGTCCCCAAATTCCATCTATTTATAACAATTTTATAAAAATGATACCTTCATTAAGAAAAAAGAAAATGGCCAGAAACAATTAAATTAACTTGAGACATCTGACAAAATGGCAAGCTGGAAAAAACACTGACATAGGTGTTATTATCTCTCTGATCTGGGACAAATCACTTAAACTGTGTCAGCTTCGATGTTCTCATGGGTTAAATTAATAGCTGGACTACAATGGATCTAATACTTCCTTAATAAGATTATTTCTGAGTCACAATAAATAGATATTTGTGTTTTAAATATATATATGTATACAAGTACATATGTAAAAATGGAGATATCTATCTATATATATCCATTTCCAGTCTCAAATTTGCTTCAGTGGCTTTATTGGCCAGATCTACAGTTGCTATATGAAGTAATATTTGAGTCACTCATTTAATTCATGCCAAAAATCTGCTTTGCATTAATCATAGTTCACACCAGGTGTTAGTTTTCTGTATTTTCCCAAAAGAAACTGAAAAAAAGAAGAATGTTTTTCACAGTGGCTCTCACGCTTTGGCATGCATCAGAATCACCTGGAAAGCTTGCTGCTATTGTGCCCTTCCCCGAGTTTTTTATTCAGTATATCTGGAATTGGAGCCTAGAACTTGTCTTTTTAAAACATTATAAGGTGATATTAATTCTGCTAGTCCACGGACCACACTTTAAGAAACACTGACCTAAAGAATGTTTCTAAACCTTTCATGTAGAGGAATCACTTGGGGATCTTAGAAAAAGGTACATTCTGATCCAGTAGGTCAGGGTGGGGCTTGCCATTCTGCATTTGTAACAAGCTTTCAGGTGACATTGCTTCTCCTCATCCACAGATCATACACTTCCAGTACAAATGATCGGCACAGGCATCCCCTAAGAGATGTTAATATGCAAAATTGAAACTCAGTTGTACAAACATGGTGCCTATAGTTAATAATACTGTATTGTATACTTGAAATTTGCTAAGAGAGTACTGTAGATCTTAAGTGTTCTCATCGATATCTCCTAAAAAGGTAATTATGTGAGGTGATGGACATGTTAACTTGGTCGTGGCAATCATTTCACAGTATATACTTAAATAATCAAATTGCACACTTCAAATACATAAAATTTTGTTTTCAATTGTACCTCAGTAAAGCTGAAAAAAACCTCAATTGTGCAAACACATATTGATTGCCTACTATGTATCACACCCTATAAACACTGCCAGTGTCCAGAATTGAATTAGACCTTGCTCAATGAGGTTTAGAGCAGAAATCAGAAAAGTAAACAAACATATGTAAGAAACACAATCATAAAGGCATAATGAAAAAGGGCTCCAGAAAACAAATAACCAATTAGTTCCGACAAGAAGGGGATGATGTTTGGGAGCAGCACAGAGAGTAGGTCTTTTCTCAGAGAAATGCAGATCTGATATATTTTACCTAAAAAGGCTTAGGAAAAGTAAACCTAAGGTGCAATATGAGAGACTTTCTTAAATAAACACATACACTAGAGTAGGCCAAAAAAAAAAAATCACCGCTCTACATAGTTAGAGCAAACAACCATTATCGCTTTAAAAGGACCTGAACTTAGCTAACCAAATAAACAGACATGTTAAGCCTCACTTTCAAAACAAATAAACAAGTGACTAAAATTAGTCCATAGGATTTCAGGTAAAGTAAACAATGCTTCAAAAAATTATTCAGATACCCAAGGATTTAAGTTTATGCAAATACCACTTAGGCTAAAGCAAACAAAACTTAACAGTTTTTTACAGATCTCAGGAAGAAAAGGCGCCTCTGAGCTGCCTGGACCAAATTTCCAAATTTAAAACCTCACCATAGCTCTGATTGACAAAAAACAAATCTCTGCCTCCAAACATTCTCTGGCCTGATAGGTGAACTTCAGCCTCAGGACACTGGAGACGATGGTTGAGTCCTGCATAATCAAGAGTCTTGTGAGGAAGTATTTTCTTCCGATGTAAGAGAAAGTGTAAACACCCTCCAGTGTTCAGTTACCTGACTGTCTTTGTGGACAACAGAAAATTAAAACACAATAAAACTTTGCTTCCTTTCTATACAGAGAAACAACTAATGAATTAAAATTGAAAGTGCATGCAAATCATTAGATGTAATGGAGCCAACACAAAATGGGTTCTGGTGGAAATTTATGTCATTTTTTACAGAGCGAAAGTGAAGAGAATAAAGATACCATTGTGTATGAGGAATTTTTGAAAGCTATTGCTATTTAGAGGAGAAAATGAAGATAGGGCTGTAACATCCTCTCAATGTCATCTGTTAAGAGAATTGACCTTTAACTCTTGGCAGGTGAGAAATGGCTGAGACTCAGGCTAAGGCACTTCTAAACACACACACGCACATCTTCTCCTTGCTACTCTGGGTTTAACCTCAACCCCAGATCTCGTTTTAGAAAGTCAAGAGACAACAACCAGAGGCAAACAAACAAATGTGTGGAGAGTTCAAGAGTAAGAGTTTTCTATCTCTTCTGATGGAGAGTTTTGAATTTATATTCAAGAGCATGATTTCCACAGAGAGGGTAACACACCCACCATCCACTAATGAGCTTAACCGGGGGCATGAATGCCCGAGAGCCAGCTCATTTTGTTACAGGGATCATTTGGACTTGGTACTGTCAATTCATGTCATTTAAAGCCAAACAGTGAATATAATGTTAATGTGCTCTCTCCTTTCCCATCCTTGGTTATGTTCACTGCTTACTGAATACCTATTATAAATAAAAAAGTTACAAATATGTAACCTCCGGAAAAAACTCCACAATAATATTGATCAGTTTGCAATGTAGATTACATTGCTTATGATGGAATACCACCAAATTTACAAAGCAATTGGCCAAGCACTATCAATGACATCTTTCCAGTACATGCCCTCCTGTCCTTGCATTATATAACACCTTTAATGGCATGGCTCACCACTACAACCTTGGGGCCATCACTCACATCTTGTTTATTTACATCATTTTAATGAATGCCAGAACTGAAGGGGATTTTATATGCCTAGGACTGAAAGTACTGTCCCTGCTTAATGGAATAATACAAAATCTGTGCGATTCATGGCCCTGACTTTTAGACAGATGAAGTGGACTGGGGAGGATGCCTAGAAAATAAGTATTTTTTTTTTTAGAACAAAACAAAAACATTTTTTAAAGAAAAAACATATCTTTCTGTTTTGTTTTGGTTTGTTTCGAAATACGTGTTTCTATAGTTAAACATGCAGCAGTTAAAGCTCATGCAATAAAATATAAAAAAGAAAATGAATGTAAACATTTTCTGAGAACTGCTCTTTATAGATTTTAATGTGATGTTACCCTCTATTTAAGCATATGCTTGTAAGTGCACTGACTCAGAGTATATTGGATGTGTCAGAATGTGGAGTTTTAATAACTAGGAAAAAATCTCAGATAAACTCGACTCTTAGACAAGAACAAAAATGTCATTCTTTTTGCAGCTAGATTTTAATACATCCTGGAGTGCTGGAAATCAATATCAAATCCCAGGGTCCTTCTGCTGAGATATTCAAAATGTTATCTCTAATGGGAGTCGTATCAGAAAAACAGGCAGATATAACCTAGGGCTGAGCAGTTCACACAAGAGCTGGAAAGAGTTTTTGCTGAAAATCTAAACACACCTTGTATCCCCTTTTCTTTATCATCATCATTTTAGCAAACAATGTAACCGTTTTTCAGAACTGAAAGTTGGATATAAAGGTAGGTAATTTTGGAGAAATTATTTTCTCTTGTTTAGTAATTATCATTAATGAAAGAAAGATTTCTTAAATACTAATAAATCAGAGCTGAATTTACTGACCATGCATCCAAATTGCTGCATTATTCACACTGGAATTACTCCAAAGATTAGCTGCAAATTGCCCTCTAAATTGAATTTATGGTTTCATTTTTCATAACTACTGTGTTGTGACAGATGAAAGGAATCCGAGAGGAAAATGACAGCGATGGACCCAATTTCTTAGTGCTCTATCTGTAATATAGGAGTCAAACTGTCTCTATAATTTATTTTGGCAAGCACAAAAACCTTGTAGGTTGAAATCCAAAATTGTGTACCTTAAGTTCCCCTCAAGGAAGGGAAAAGGTCAACATCGTATTTTTGCCAAGTGGAAGCTAGTCAAATCAATATCCATGAAAGGAGTTAACATGTATGATTCAATTATTTTGTCTGTTATATCTCTTTAATTTAATCCACACAGTGACACCATGGAATAGATAATCACATGCCCATTTTAGAGAAAGAGTAGGGATGAGTAATCTGCCTCAGTCTGGACTTCTGAGAGGCCTATCTTCAAATACCATACCTAGGACCTCCAGCCACGCCCACCCCCAGAAAGGGCTACTGCTTTGATCACATTACCAATTCAGACCTATTAATTTGCTGTTTAGCAGGGTCTCTTGTAGTTTCCTTTGCATCAAAGAAACAAAAATCACTGCAGTCTAAGTTAGATAGAGGGAAAAGCCAATCAACTCTACAAACTAGGCATCATAAACATGCCTAAATCTTTGGTACAACTGTTTTTAGAGTATTATTGAAAAGCTGAAACAAAATAAGTGCTTCCAGATCAGAGAGACAGTAAAGGCCTTTATATGAGATAGATAACTTGTTGCAATACAGAATGGCGAAGACAATTTTGTTAGCCTTTAAATTGGGTTTGTATATCGTCTGGGCCTCTTGGGTTAGAAATGATTGAAAACAAATATTGGGCTGGAGTTAGTGACAAGTGCAGTTGATGCCTTCAGGTTTATAAGACACCAGTATATGAACATATGCTCTGTTTGTAAGACAAATGATTAGACAGCCTCCCACAGCTTTCTGTTTCTAAAGGTTTAGAATGTATCACCATTTTTCTTCTGTAATAGTCTTAGGTATTCTCTCTTTTATCAGACTAGCTCTTGGATAACATACAGAAACCCAGGCATTTAAGGCATTTCTAAAATGCACAAGAGCAAATTAAGTTATTTCTATTTACAAAGAAGTAGTCTTACCCTATGCTTGTTAATAAAGAATTTATATGATCCTTTCAGATAACAGAAGTAAAACCTTTACCAGTGAGAAGGAAATTGCAAAGCTCTGGGTCTCTAGATAAATCTCTTTGCATCCTATAAACTTTTAATCCAATAACTTTATTACTGATTTTATAATGTATCTTTTTTGGAGGCATATGATTTAACTTTTTTCTCTCTTGAAGATTATTTTTAATATTTTCACTTCTTCTAGTATAACATAAGCTTTCAGCTGTACATTTCCACTCTGGCTAGTGCCACATGCTGCCTTTATCTCACCAAACTGACCCATTTGTGTTTTACCTTTGTTTGATTATTTTTCATGAAACTAAGGTGTTTACATTCAAATTTAAAGTCAAACACACAAACTCTTCATTTATGACAAATGTGAAAACTGAAAGTTTACTCAATGATTCTATGTAAATGGACAATATAATGCTAATTCTGGATATGTACAAAAACTAAATACTTTTCATTTTGAATTTTGCCATTATATAGAAAAGACAAGCCAAGGTCCATGGTGCACCAGGTATTTTAGTGGAGCAAGTTGAGGTGTTCAACTAGCTGTGCAACTTCTGACAAGTTCCTTAATATTTCTGAGTCCTGCTATTTTTCATTAAGGATAGGGTTAGTAATGCCTACTCATAAAAATTTTGTGAGAACATGATTAGAGAACCAACTCTTTAGATCTTATTCATAAGGCATGTCTCGAGCATTCACATCATTTCTGAAAAGAAGGGGTTGAACTTCACTACTAGGCAAAGGAAAAGAGCCTTGATGAAAGAGAAAAGCATTACAAAACCTAAATCAATGGCTTGAATTTTGGTTTCAAGGATGACTTTAAATATATGAAATATAAAAACATTTGTTTGAAAGAAATACAGAGGAATACTCACAACTTCAGTAGTAGTACCCTTGGGACCTGGGTTAGGTAGACTTTCACTTTCTGTTGTTTCTGAAATTTTTGAAGTTGTTTATAATAAGCATGTTACTTTCATGATCAGAATTTCTAATAAATATTTTAAAAGTAAAAAGTACGTAGAATATGGTGAGTATTCAATTGATAACAGTTTCTTTTTTCATCTTTCAGATTCACCAGCTATAAAAGTAAAGGCATTAATTTTTTCATTCATACTAATTTTTATTGACTACCTACTACTTCTGAGCGCTTCTCAGTGCTGAGGATTCAAAAATGAAAGAAAATAGGTCTCTGTCTTCTATTTCTGTCAAGACATAGGGACAAGTAATAAGACTTTCAAAATTACTTGTAAGGAAATTTTTCATAAGCTTTCTCTCAATCTGATTCTCAATGGAATGCATAACACAAAGAGTTTTCCCACCAGAAAACTGGCCACCACACTCTGAAAATTGATGTTGGAAAAATATTTCAGAATATGTGAACAAAATAAAAATTATATTGTTTGGTGGGTAAAACAACAAGCATATGTTTGACCTACATATAATTGCTGTTTTTATAGATAAACATGGTGAAATATCAGCCCTTTTGCATGATTCAACTTAATATTCACTCTCAAGATAGTTTTAAGACAATATTGCGCATTTATTTCTCACAAAATAAATGTATTTCTCACTTTACAAACCTAGACTTGAGTGTACATTCAAATTCTCAGAATATTTTTCCAGACAATGTTTGATAATCTGCATCAATAGGTAGGAGCAGCAACACATATATAAGCCAAATTTACCGAAAGTCAAAAAATTCTTCACATATGGCTTTCAGATATTCACCAGAAAGTACAAGTATAGATGCCTTAGTGAATGAAATTAACAAAAGGCTCTCCAACCTGTTCTGTTAGACTATATCAATAACTCAAAAGCAGGATGTACAGAATGGAGAAGCCTCCACTCCTCCAGTGAATACTTCAATGATTTTGTTGTGCAAATGACTGAGGCAGAGCAAAGTTTAGCAGAGTAAGTCACAGTCTAACAGAGAAAATCTTCCTTACCCTGTACAGCATCAGTGCCTCTTCATCATCAATACCTTAACTGAAAGAAGCTATGAGACGTAAGTAACAACAACAGCAAAGAAAACAACAAAGTAAAACACCTTGAAAAAGCAGTTCCTTAGGTGGTTGAATTTGTGTATTCCCTAAGTGTTTCCTGGCACTCTTAGAGGAACTTGAAGTCATTGTGAATACTCAAGTGGGAAATTGCAAAGAGCATGAAGGGACTTTGGGGACAGCCACAGAGACTGAATTCATAACTACTCTGTTTCTGACATATCTCTCTAAGTGAGGGAATGGGGAATCTGGGAGTTGGCACTGATTTGGCTTCCGTGAGCCTGGAGTAGGTGCTACTGGGCTAAGATATCCCAGGGGAGGGAAACCTAGGACGCAAAAGAATTTAAATGGAGCAGAAAGCACAAATGGGACTCTAAGCAGAGGGCCAAGAACAAAACAGTCAGGCAGTTAGGTGGAGCCTGTAGCTGAACTTAAGGACGAATTTAATTCTCATAACTTTCTTCTGTTCTATATGCTATTACTATTACTCTGTGTTTTAGTTCTACCTTATTTTTACACTCCAATATTTGAACATAAGTCACCAATACTTGGATAGACTATTCTAACATGTTAAAAATTGCTCACCATCATTTCTTGCATCTTCATCCTTCTAAGTTCATTTTTATTTTTATTGAGATACATTTTGGTACTTATTTCAGCTAAAGTCTGTGGGTCATATGCTCTGCTTTGTCTAAAAATACATTCATTGTATTTATCAAACAGATATATGTATTATATGTAGAAATATACATATTTTGTTGAATACAACATATATTGAGAAATGCCCACATGCATTGCTTGATAAATTTTTGTTCAGTGAAAACATCCTAATCTGAACCAGGGCAAGAAATAGAATATGATTATCACCCTGGAATCTTTCTTCCTGTCCCAGTCCAGTTATTATTCCACCTGCCCAAAATGATAACCACAATCCTCAATGGCTAACTACTTTCAATGCTATGGATTAGGTCTGCCTATTTTTAAAATTCATATAAATGGAATTATGTATGTAGTCTTTTGTTCAGGTTTATTTTGGTCAACATGATTGTAACTTTGTTTTGTTGTTTCTTTGAATTATCATTGCTAGATATATATCTTTTTTATTATGACTATTTCTTCCACAGTTGTGGGCATTTGGATTGTTTCTGGTTATAGGCTGCTACAAGTAGTTCTTTTATAAACATACTTGCATATGTATTTAGTGCACATATGTACATGTTTTGCAGAGCTATACACATAGGATACTAATATAGTCAGCTTAAGTAGATACTTGCAGTTTTTCAAAGCAGTAGTATCAATTTATACAACAGCAGGGTATGAAATTAAAAGACAATTTTCAAAAATTGGTAAAATTGTGTCTCATACAAGTATAAAAATGGACACTTTAAAGATTTTATTTAATACATTAACTGAGAGACCCAGGCAGATGTTATAATCAATTTAAAAGATAATCCAAAGAAAAACAATATTCATGTGAAAATGAAAACAGCTCAAAGACAATAAACAGGGGTAGAATCAGAGAACTGAAAAGAATATACCATATGTAGATGACTCATTGCTGTAAAATAGCTTAAAGAGGCTAGAATCAAATGACATAGGCTACTTTACATAATGCATAGTTTTTCACTGAAATACATTATATTTTCTCAACAGAGAGTTTCAACTGATCCTAAAACTCTCCAACACTTGTCAGTCTTAAATTTTACCTATTCTTATGGGTACACATTGTGGTTTTAATTTGGATTATGCTGATGATTTATGACTATGAACACATTTCTAGATATGTTAATTGGCCACTTGGCCTTCCTCTTTGGTTAGTCTATTGAAGAAAACTGTCTTTTTATTCTAGCATGTTGACTATTTTTTATTTGTGCATTTGTAGAAATTCTTTATATATGCTGTGTATAGGTGCTTTGTCAGTATATGTATTGGTCTATGACTTGCCCTTTTTACAAGCTTAACTTTCAAACAACACACGGAATTACGTTAAAATCTTCCTTGTTCAAATTCTATACTTGAATTCTACAGCTTCTATTGTCCTTTTGTTTTTTTAATCTCAGCCCTTTGTAGATGTCATTCCATCTTTTATGGCTTATAATTTTGCTTTGGGGATATATGCTGTAAATTTATTATTTTTTCACAGATCCTTTCACTTGTTCTTAAATCTCATTTTTTTTCTTTGCTCAGAAGACTTTTAGTTTGACTCTAGTGTTCTACGGTTTCAATAGCTTGTGTCAGTGTGAATTTGCTTCTATTTAATCTAGTAGGAATACTTTCTATTCCCTGAATCTGAGTAATGAGGTATTTCAGCAAAGTTCTTTCAGCAATTCTCTTCAAATTTAGATCCTAAAACTTTGCATCTGTGTCATTCTCTCTATTGCTCCTTCAAGAACCTATATTAGATGTTTGTCAGATATTTTTCCCTCATGTGTCTAAACTGTTCAGATTTTTCATCTCTGCATCCATTCTGCTGTATTCTGTGTAATTTCTACAATCTGTTTTCCAGTTCACTAATTCACCCTACAGCTCAGTATAACCATGTATTTAACCCATTCTTTGTGTTTTAAATTTCCATGACAATATTCTTTAGCTATAAAATTTCTATATGGTGCTTTTACTTATCATCCTAAATTTTATTGTTTTTATTTCAGTTCCAATTTTTCTCTATTTTACTCCTTCAATTATATCTTCAATCTTATTTTTCTCTTTTTTTATTGTGGTAAAAAACACATGACATAAAATTTACCATCTTAACCATTTTAAGTGTACAGTACAGTAGTGATAACTTTGTGCACATTGTTGTCCAAAATAGCTCTAGAACATTATCTTGCAAAATTAAAACTCTGTATCCATTGAACAACTTCCATTTCCCCCTTCCCCCAGTTCCTGGCAACCACTATTCTACTTTCTGTTTTTAAAGAGTTTGACTACTTTAGAGGTTTCATATAAGAGGAATCACATGGTATTTGTGTTTTTATGACTGGCTTAGTTCACTTAAAACAATGTCCTCAATATTCACCTGTTTTAGCATAAGACAAGGTTTCCTTTTTTGATAAGGCTCAATAATACCCCATTGTATGCAGATATTGCACTTTTTATCCATTTATCTTTTGAAAGGTATTCAACTTGCTTCAACTTCTTGGCTATTATGAATAATGATATTAATATGGTTTGGCTCTGTGTCCCCACCCAAATCTCACCTTAAATTGTAATCCCCATAATCCCCATGTGTCAAAGGTGGGACCAGGTGGAGGTAATTAAATCATGGGCACTATTTCTCCCATGCTGTTCTCGCGATACTGATACTGAGTCTCAGGAGATCTGATGATTTTATAAGCGTCTGGCATTTTCCCTACTTGCACTTATTCTCTCTCTTGCAGCCTTGTAAAGATGTATCTTCTGCCATGATTGCAAGTTTCCTGAAGCCTCCCCAGCCATGCAGAACTGTGGGTCAATTAAACCTTTTTTCTTTATAAATTACCCAGTCTTGGATATTCCTTCATAGTAGCATGAGAATGGACTGATATGGCTACAATGAACATGAGCGTGCAAATATCTCTTGGAGATCCTAGTTTCAATCCTTTTGAATATATAACAGAAGTGGGAGTACTGGCTCATATAATAATTGTATTTTTTATTTTTTTGAGGAACTTTCATACGGTTTTCCATTGCAGCTGCGTCATTTTACAAATAACTGCTGCACTACCAGCAGTGCACCACATTCCAACTTCTCTACATTCTTGTCAACACTAAAAATTTTCCAGTTTTGTTTTTAATATTAGCCATTCTAACAGTGAAATTTACCAACTATAAAGTGATATCTTACTGTGGTTTTGATTTCCATTTCCCTGATGACTAGTAATGAAGAGCTTCTTTTTCTGTGCTTGTTGGCTATTATAATATCTTCCTTTGAAAAATGTCTATTCAAATGCTTTGCTCATCTTGAATTGGACTTGTTATTGTTACTGTGGTGGTGGTGGTAGTGATAATAGAGATAAAGAAGTCTTTATATATTCTGGATCTTAACCATTTATCAGATAGATGGTTTGCAAATATTTTCTTACTCTGTAGATTGGCTTTTCACCACCCTGGTTATTTTCTTTGCTGCAGAATTTTTTAGATTTGATATAGTCTCACTTGTCTATTTTTGTTTTTGTTGCCTGTGCTTTGGTGTCATATCCAAAATTGCTGCCAACTCCAGAGGCATAATGATTTTTCCTTATGTTTTCTTTTAGGAGTTTTATAGTTTTGGGGGTTACATTCGTGACCTTAATCTGTTTTCAGTTAATTTTTCCATATGATATGATATAAAAGTCCAACTTCATCTTTTCAATGTGAATATCCAGTTTTCCTAACAGCATTTATTGAAAAACTATCCTTTCTCCATTATGTTGCCTTGGAACCCTTGTTGAAGATTGTTTGTCCTTGTGTCAGTCCATTTTCACGCTGCTGTAAAGATACTGCCTGAGACTAGGTAATGTATAAACAAAAGAGGTTTAATTGACCCGCGGTTCCATGGCTGAAGAAGCCTAAAGAAACTCGCAATTATGGCAGAAGGTGAAGCAGAAGCAAGACACGTCTTACGTGGCAGCAGGAGATGGAGAGAGTGCAGGGGAAACTGTGACTTTTAAACCATAAGATCTCATGAGAACTCACTATCACAAGAACAGCATGGGGGAAACTGCCCTCAGGATCCAATCACCTCCTACCAGGTCCCTCCCTCACACCTGGGGATTACCATTCAAAATGGTAATCCATTTGGGTGGGGACACAGAGTCAAACCATATCATTCCTGGCCCCTCCCAAATCTCAGGTCATTTTCACATTTCAAAGCCAATCATGCCTTCCCAACAGTTACTCAAAGTCTTAACTTGTTCCTGCATTAACTCAAAAGTCCAAGTCTGAAGTCTCATCTGAGACAAGGCAAGTCCCTTTCACCTATCAGCCTATAAAATAAAAAACAAGCTAGTTACTTCCAAGATACAATGGGGTACAGGCATTGGGTAAATGTTCCCATTCCAAATGGGAAAAGGTGGCCAAAACAAAGGGGCTACAGGCTCCATGCAAGCACAAAACCCTTCAGGGAACTTCCTAAATCTTAGAGTTCCAAAATAATCTCCTCTGACTCCATGTCTCACATCCAGGGCACACTGATGCAAGAGGTGGGTTCCCAAGGCCTTGGGCATCTCTGCCCCTTTGACTCTGCAGGGTACAGCCCCTGTGGCTGCTTTCACAGGCTGGTATTGAGTACCTGCAGCTTTTCCAGGTGCCCAGTGCAAGCTGTCAATCGATCTACCATTCTGGGGTCTGGAGGACGAGGGCAGTGGCTCTCTTCTCACAGCTCCACTAGGCAGTGTCCCAGTGGAGACTCTGTGTGGAGGCTCCAGCTCCTCATTTCCCCTCTGCATTGCCCTAGCAGAGGTTCTTCATGAGGACTCTGCCACTGCAGCAGACTTCTGCCTGGGCATCCAGGCATTTCCATACATGCTATGAAATCCAGGTGGAGCCTCCCAAAGCTCTTGTCTTCTGTGTACCCACAAGCCAAACACCATATAGAAGATGCCAAGGTGCAGGGCTTGCACCCTCTGAAGCCATGGCCCAAGCTTTACTTTGGACCTTTTTAGCCATGGCTGGAGCTGGGATGGCTGGGACACGGGATGCCATGTTCCAAGGCTATACAGAGCAGCAGGGCCGTGGGCCTGGCCCACAAAACCATTTTTACCTTTTAGGCCTCCAGGTCTGTGATGGGAGGGAATGCCATGAAGAACTCTGAAATATCCTGGAGACATTTTCCCCATCGTCTTGGCTATTAACATTTGGCTCCGCATTACTTATGCAAATTTCTGTAGCTGGCTTGAATTTCTTCCCAGAAACTGGGTTTTTCTTTTCTTCCAAATGGTCAGGCTGCAAATTTTCCAAACTTTTATGCTCTACTTCCCTTTTAAATATATGTTCCAATTTCAAACCATCTCTTTGTGAGTGCATATACATGTACGCTTTCAGAAAAAGCTGTGTCACCTTTTGAATGCTTTGCTGCTTAGAAATTTCTTCTGCCAGATAGTCCACATCATCTCTCTCAAGTTCAAAGTTCCACAGATCTTTAGGGAAGGGGCAAAATGCTGCTAGTCTCTTTGCTAAAGCATAGCAAGAGTGACCTTCGCTCCAGTTCCCAATAAATTTCTCATCTCCATCTGAGACTACCTCAGCCTGAACTGCATTGTCCATATCACTATCAGCATTTTGGCCAAAATCATTCAACAAGTCTCTAGGAAGTTCCAAACTTTTTGCACATCTTCCTGTCTTCTTCTGAGCTCTCCAAACTGTTCCAACCTCTTCCCATTACCCAGTTCCAAAGTTACTTCCACATTTTCAGGTTATCATTATAGAAGTGCCCACTATCCCGGTACCCATTTCCTGTATTACTCCATTTTCATATTGTTATAAGGATACTACCTGAGACTGGGTAATTTATAAACAAAAGAGGTTTAATCGACTCACAGTTCTGCATGGCCTCAGGAAACTTAATATCATGGTGAAGATGAAGGGGAAGCAAGGCATGCACACCTTACATGGCAGCAGGAGAGAGAGAGCGTGCAGGGGAAACCGCCACTTTTAAACCATCAGATCTTGTGAGAACTCACTCACTATCATGAGAACAGCATGGGGGAAGCCACCCCCATGATTCCATCACCTCCCATAAGATCCCTCCCTCAACATGTGGGAATTACATTTTGAGATCAGATTTGGGTAGGGACACAGAGCCAAACCATATCAGTCCTTATTATACATAAGGTTTTGATTCTGGGCTCTTTTCTGTTCCATTGGTCTGTATGTCTGTCCTTATGCCAGTACCCAGCTGTTTTGATTACTGTAGCTTTGTACTATGTTTTGAAACTAGAATGTGTGAGGCCTCCAGTTTCGTGTTTCTTTCTCAGGAGTATTGGGCTATAAGGCCCTATGAGATTCCAATCCATATTAATTTTAGGACTTTTTTCCTATTTATGCAAAAAGAAATGCAATTGACATTTTGATAAATACTGCATTGAACTTGTAGATTGCTTTGGCTAATATTGACATTTTAACAATATTAAGCCTTCCAATAAATGAATAAAATGTCTTTCCATTTATTTGTATTTTATTTGATTTCTTTCAGCAATGTTTTTAGTTTTTACTGTACAAGTTTTTCACCTTCTTCTATATATTTTTACACTTTTTAATGCTATTTTAAGTAGGATTGTTTTTCTAAATTTCTTTTCCTATTATTTATTTTAGCACACAGTCATACCCTAGAGATATTGCAGATTTGGTTCTAGACCATACCAGTAAAGCAAATGTCACAATAAAGCAAGTCACACAAATTGTTTGGTTTCCCAATGCATATAAAAGTTACGTTTATACTATACTGTAACCTATTAAGTATGTGATAGCATTATGTCTCAAACATGTCCATGCCCTAATTAAAAATAATTTATTACTAAAAACTGCTAATGATCATCTGAGCCTTCAGCAATCATAATCATTTTGCTGGTGGAGAGTCTTGCCTTGATGTTGATGGCTGCTGACTTACCAGTGTGGTGATTGCTAAATGTTGGGGTCTCCATGGCATTTACCGAATAAGATGAATAAAACTTAATTGACCCTTAATTGACTCCACATCAACTGACTGTTCCTCCACAAAAGATTTCCCTATAGCATACTATGCTGCTTGATAGCGTTTTACCCACAGAAGAACTTCTTTCAAAATTGGAGCCAATCCTCTTAAACTCTGCCTCTGTTTTATTAACTAAGCTTATGTTATATTCTAAATCCTTTGCTGTCACACCTACACTATTCCCAATTTCTACACCATGAGCAGATTCTGTCTCAAGAAACCACTTCCTTTGCTCATCCATAAGAAGCAACTCCTCATCCATTCATATTTTGTCATGAGATTGCAGAAATTCAGTCACATCTTCAGGCTCCACTTCAAATTATAGTTCTCTTGCTATTTCCATCACACCTACAGTGACTTCCTCCACAGAGGTATTGAACCCCTCAAAATCATTCATGATGGTTGAAGACAACATTTTCTAAACTCCTGTTAATGGTGATATTTTGGCCTCCTCCCATAAATCATGAACATTCTTAATGGTATCTGGAATGGTGAATCCTTCACAGAAGATTTTTCAATTTACTTTGCCCAGAGCCATTGGAGGAATCACTATCTATGGCAGCTATATCCTTATGAAATGTATTTCTTAAATAATAAGACTTAAACATTGAAATTGCTTCTTGGTTTATGGGCTGCAGAATGCATGTTGTGTTAACAGGCATGAAATCAATATTAATCTTATATGTTTCCATCAGAGCTTTTGTGTGACTAGATGAATTTTCAATAGGCAATAATATTTTGAAAGGAATATTTTTTCCTGACCAGTAGGTCTCAACAGCAACCTTAAAATATTTAGTAAAACATGCAATAAAGAGATATACTGTCATCCAGGCTTTGTTGTTCCATTTATAGAGCACCCACAGTGTAAATTTAACATAAATTTTAAGGGTCCTAGGATTTTCAGAATGGTCAATGAGCATTGGCTTCTTAAATTCACCAGCTGCATTAGCCCCTAACAAGAGAGTCAGCCTATCTCTAGAAAGTTTGAAACCAGGTATTGACTTCTCTTCCATAGCAATGAAAGTCCTAGATGGCATCTTCTTCCAATATAAGTTTGCTTTGCCTACATTGAAAATCTGTTGCTTACTGTCACCACTTTCATCAACTATCTTAATTAGATCTTTTGGATAACTTGCTGCATCTTCTCCATTAGCACTTGCAGTTTCACCTTGCACTTTTGTGTTCTGGAGATGGCTTCTTTCCTTCAACCTTATATATCAACTTCGGCTAGCTTTCAAGCTTCAAGCTTCCTCATCTCTCTCAACAGTCATAAAATTAAAGAGAGTTACGGCCTTGTTCTGGATGAGGCTTTGGCTTGGGGGAATGTTGTCAATGGTTTGATCTTCTATCCAGACCACTAAAACTTTCTTATAGCAGCAATAAGGCTGTTTCACTTTCTTATTATCCACGTTTTCACTGGAGTAACACTTTTAATTTCTTTCAAGAACTTTTCCTTTGCATTCACAACTTTGCTAACTGTTTGTTGCAAGAGGCCTAGCTTTCAGCCTATTCTGGGTTTTAACATGCCATCTTCATTAAGCTTAACCATGTCTAGCTTTTGATCTGAATTGAGATAGTGTCTCTTTCTTTCACCTGAAAACTTACAGGCTATTGTAGGATTATTAATTGGTCTATTTTCAGTTGTGTTATCTTTCAGGGAATAAGGAGGCCCATGGAGAGGAAAATAGCTGGTTTTTGAAGCAGAACACACACACAACATTTATCAATTACATTTGTCATCTTAAAATGAGTGCAGAGCATGATGCCCCAAAACAATTACAATAGTAACATTACATATCATTGATCACAGATCACCCTAATAGGTATAATAACAATGAAAACTTTTGAAATATTGTGATAATTACCAAACGTGACATAGAAACTTCAAGTGAGCACATGTCATTGGAAAAAAATGGACTAATAACATTTCTTGATACAGGGTTGCCAGAAATCTTCAGTTTATAAAAAACACGATATCTACAAAACACGATAAAATGAAGTGCAATAAAACAAGGTATGCCTGTATAGAAACACAGCTGACTTTATATGTTGATTTTCTATTTTGCATCTTTGCTGGATTTCTTTATTAGTTCTAGTAAGTTTATTGTGGAATCTTTAGGGTTTTCTACATATAAGATTGTGTCATCTGTAAAGAGATTTAATTTCACTTCCTTTCCAATGTGGATGCCTTTTAAAAATTTCTTCCTTTTTTTTTTTTTGCCTTATTGCTCTAAATAAGACTTCCAGTGATACATTGAATAAAATTGGTGAGAGTGGTATTGTGCTTTTTATTGTTATGATTTCTTTCTAGTTTGGCCTTGAGGTCTCTCTGCTGAGAGTGATGAGACATGCTTCCTTCTTTCTTGTGTGCCTTGTTACATTTGTCGTTGTTGTGATTTGTCCAATAGAAAAAACAGCCACCTCTTTCAGTCTTTACAGAGTAGCTTCTCACAATGGAAGGCCTTCCCCAATCAATCACCCTGGCTAGGCATTCTGTGGTCCTCTCAAACCTTTTATGGGGATACTTCTCTGATCTTGTGCCTGTAATGTCCAAATTTGAGACATTTGTTAATTTCCCTTTCAGAGGTTTGTAATTTCTTCCTTCCTCTGGTGTCTGCCTGTGTTACTGCAGGCTTTCTGGAGCTGCCACAGAGCACTGAGCTCTATATTGTTCTCTGCAGTTCCCATGCATAGAAAAAATGCTGGTTCAATCAGTACTCTGAGTCAAATGAGGGAGACTCAGGAAGCCCTTCAAAAAGTAAAAGGAGTGGATGCATATTCCACTCTTCTCTTTTCCTCCCAAAGGATTAGCCACAAGCTGGGCACTCACTCCTAATCTTGGTGAGTATTAACAGCTTCTGTCTGTGGTATTACAGTTTCTCTAGCACTGCAATTAGTTGCTTAGCTTTCTTTGGTCCTCAGCAGCCCCCAGGCATCCAAAGTGCGTGAGTTATCTATGGGCACTCTAAGTCAGGCAAACCAGAAACCAATCCCTGAGGCAGCCCACCAAAACGCTAGAACATTAGGCATATGTTTTCCTCTTCTTTTCTCCTCCCAGAGAGAAGATATGAATTAGGCTTTTCCTCCTAATTGCAGCAAACTGTGTCAGCATGGAGGAGGGGCTGATATAATTAAAATAACATAGTTGTGTTTTTTTTAACCTTTAACATGGCTGTTCTTGGCTTTGAGCTTGCTTGGGGTACTGTGACTCCCTACCTGGTTCCTAGAGTTCTCACAAAGGCTTTTTGAAGTGTACATTGTTAATTTGCTGTCTGTGTGAGGAAATAAGGTTGGAGCTTTCTATCTGCTGCTTTATTAGCACCACTCCCCTGTCACAATGATTTTTAGCACAATTTTTAAAAAAAGTCTCAAATTATCCATCAAAAAACTTTTTCCTGGTTTATTATGGCTGTTTGTGGTTTCTGATGACTCTTATCTGGAATATATTTATTTCTTATGTACTTTTAATTTGAGATTGTAATCTCACCATCTCCGGGTGAGACTACTGTACAGCCTGAATTCAGGTATTGTGCACATGGAACAATTGCTCTTTGTCTTTATCTAGTTCCCACAGGGGCGCCACCAGGGGAAGGCCAATTTTATGATAATTCCTACATTTGAGATTCCTGGATCATGCAAACAGTGTAAACATAAGCCCCCATATGATGTAAAATATATTTCCATGTTTACTAATTCTGTGGGAAACTTTCAATAATGTATTTACTCAGACCTAACACAGAGCTGGCAAACCTCTTGGCATCACACTGAGCCGATGGTCCAATTTTCTTTCCTTTTTTGGAGGAATTTATTTTTATATTCCATTAGTCTGTTTTGTGTTACTATTGATATGGTTTGGATCTGTGTCCCCAACCAAATCTCATGTCAAATTGTAATCCCCAATGTTGGAGGTGACTGAATCATGGAGGTGGTTTCTTATGGTTTAACACCATCCCCCTTGGTGTTGTCATGGCGTTAGTGAGTTCTCATGAGATTTCGTTGTTTAAAAGTGTGTAGCACGTTTTCCCTCTCTCTCTTGCTCATTCTCCACCATGTAAGATCCCTGGCTTCCTGTTAGCCTTCCGCCATGACCGAAAGTTTCCTGAGGCCTCCTCAGAAGCCAAGCAGATGCCTTCATGTTTCCTGTGCAGCGTGAGGAACTGCGAGTCAATTAAAACTCTTTTCTTTATAAATTACTGACTCTCAGGTATTTCTTTATAGCAGTTCAAGAATGAACTATTATAGCTATAAAGGAATACCTGAGGCTGGGTAATTTATAAAGGAAAGAGGTTTATTAGTCTCACATTTCTGCAAACTGTACAGAAAGCACAGTGCCAGCATCTGCTTCTGGTGAGGGCTTCAGGAAGCTTACAATCATGGCAGAAGGTAATGGGAACCTGTTGTCACATGGCAAGAGAGGGAGCAAGGGAAAGAGAGGAGGAGGTGCCAGGTTCTTTTAAACCACCAGCCCTCCTGTGAACTAATAGAGCAAGACTTCACTCATTACCAAGGGAAGGACACCAAGCCATTTATGAGGGTTCCACCCCTTTGACTGAAACACCTCCACTGGGCCCCACTTTGAACACTGGGGATCATATTTCAACATGATATTTGGAGAGGACAAATAGTCAACAATATCACATTCTGACCTTCTAAGAAAAAAATGTACTTTTTATACCATAATGATTTGTTCATTTGTATATTCTGAAATTTTCACAGTGAGATCACACGGTTCTTAAAATTTTATATAGCAAATTATCTGTGTCCTGGTATGAAATATGTAATTTCTACCAGAGAACATTTTTTGATCTGCAAGGTAGCTGGCAGGAGTTTATCTGGCCTGCCACATAGTGTGAATCAAGTTGCAAATCCACTTGAGGTCCAGTATTTATATCTGAATTTTCAAGGTAGAGTCTCTCATCTCTACTCAGCACCAAAGTTCAAGACAGGCAACATTTCTAAAGTGGAATCTCATAGAGACCAGTTTTATATCACCTGTACCTGTACACTGGTAGGATATTTTTTAGGGTATTTTATGCCATATTTCTACCATGTGGCACAAATATTCTTAAGGCTAAAGCCAACTGCACTTCTCTGTTTAGGAAATCTGACTTGACTTAGTTTTTGGCCTCAGTATACTTTATATTTTTACAAGCCCATTAATACATTTTTAATACATTCAATGAAAGAAAAGATCAGACTATAAAATGTATCAGACTTCCCAGTTAAAAAAAAAGCATTTTTTTTCTCTTCCTGGTACACATTTTAATTGAGCATGCAGGCTCTCAAAGAATCTAGCTTTAAGCAGGATCTCGCTTTCAACTCCTAGATATGTGGGCTTCACATCTTTTCCCCTGGCTGTATGTGAGCATTAAAATCTCAGCACACATGTTGCCTAAACCAACACCCTACCACCATTCTCTCCTCTTTCTCTAACAGAACAGCTGCAGAGTTTTAGTTTCATCTTTGTTTTTATTCCTTGGAAATTTTCATTACTTACTTTATTTAAATTTTAGTCTGCATTTAAAAGACTATGGTATTGTATAATTATTTTTATAGCATTCCTATCCTATTAAACATTCTACCACATTGTCCCTTAAAATTTTGGTGCATCTATTTACTGAAAGTCAATGAATTAAAAAAATATAAGTATGTTTGCTAATTTAACAATAGCCAATTAAATAGTCTAGTTCAACTGATTGTATCAATAAAGTTTATACTGTGTAGAGTTTATACTTGCTCAAATATTTAATATGGTATTTTGGACAGTTTTTATAATAAGTCTTATGGGATTTTATTTTTTAGTTTGCAATCATGTGGTTCTGTCTAGGGGAAATGTGATATTTATTTTCTATCATAAATGTTCTATTTCCATTTCAAGTGAGTGTACTGTAACACAATCCTGGCATAAACTACCCTGACTTAGTGTTAGACTCACAGGTTTAACGGCTCAATCCTTCAAAACTGGCCTCACTTTAGATGCCAGCTACAAGTCTCAGTGGCCACCCATACTTTAGCATCAACAGCTGTAAGTTCAAGGCTTTCTTCTTAGTTCAACAATTCACTAGAATGATTCACAGATCTCAAGAAAGTGCCATAATTATGATTATAGCTGTATTATAAAGGACACAATTCAGGAATCGCAAAATGAGGAAGAGGTACAGGGAGTGAAGACCCAAAGTCCCAGACACAGAGATTTCAGATTCTCTTCCAGTGGTGTCAGGGTACATCACCTCTCTGCACAAAAGTGAATTAACCAATAAGTATACTCTACTGAGACTCTGTGTCCATAGTTCTTACTGAGATTTCGCTGAGTGGGCATGATTGATTAAATGGCTGGTCACATTATTGAATTCAATCTCCAGAACCCCTCTCATCCCTGGAGGTTGGCATATCCCAAAGTTCTAATCATTTGGTCTGTCTTTGAGGTTACCAGTCCTCATCTTGAAGCTGTCTAGGGGCCCACCAAGAGTCACCTCATTTGCATAGCAAAGATATTCCTTTCATTCAGGAAATTCCAGAGGTTTTCAAAACTCTGCCTTAGGAACTGGAAACAAAGACCAGATACATTCTTAATATCCATGTACCAAAAATCTAATAAAATATACTAATCTATGTAGTACTTCAGAAAAATCAATAAGTAATAGAACTAATGAATAGATCAGTTAATTAAAAGTATATATTAACACTGTTGTGTAATTCTAAATAGTAAAGGTATGAATGTATAATCTTAACATCATCTTTTACATATGTACAATGCTTAAAAGGTTTTTACAAAAGATGTTCTCATATATCACTTCATCTCATATTTATATCTAACCTGAAAAACAAGTATGCCATTATTGCAGATAATTTAAAATTTAGAGCTTTGCCTAAACTCACAAAGCTATTTGTCTAGAGTCTAACTTACTCCAAACTAAGTGATCTTCATATAACCTCATAGTTTCTAACTTAATGCCTGCATTTTTATCTTATAAAACAGAATGCATCTTTTGTTTATTTGTTTGCTTCTACACTTCCCCACCACCATCAACAGGGAGGAAATATCTTTACTTATAAATTTCTTTAGGTTCTTTTCACCACAGCCAATTAATAGTGCAGTTCCTTTGACCACAGAGAAGGGTGTTAATTTGGTCAACAAGCATGTGGTCATTTTATTATTGTAAGTCAGAGGCTAGCTAAGGAAGCTAACTATAAAGCAGTGGTTATAGTCCGTTCTCTTATGGAAGGCCTCTGCTGAACTTGCTTTAATGCAAGTGCAATGCTGCATAATGAATATTGCATTTTCCATTTCCATAGTGAACTAAAATAACCTATTGTGAGTGTTGGAATGTAATAATCCATACATTATTATGTTTTATTGATAGGGTCTTACATTCTGGAATCCATTCAGGCATATCCAACCCCAAATACCTTTAACCAAATTTAATTCTGTGCATGAAAGTCATTATATACATCATCACAACTTTTTACCTAAGTGCACAACATTTAATTTCACGATTGTAATGGAACTGTAGACATTAGCTCCATTTCCATACATTGGATTGGAAAAAATGAAATCCTCTTTTTAATATGATCCAGAGTGAATTGTTATACTATGGCACTTAATTGAAACTAATCAGTTAAGATGAGTCAGATTCATTCAAACAGTAGAGGTGACAGATCAATTAAAATTATGATATTATAATTCATCAACTTTCATTTGACCAGAAGATATTCTATATAAGAAAAGCAAAAAAGTCTTTCTTTCATGTTTTTAGTTAGCAATCAAGTTTTATGTCTAGAATTAAAATAAGCATCTGATTTTTTCTCCAATATATGCAAAGGGTATTTTGACACAGAAAATCACAGCAAAGTAAGACATATTGTAATAATTAACTGAATTATTTCTGGCATGCCATGAACAATTAGAGGATTAATAACCACCCAACCAAACGATGTTATGTTGGAATAAATTGACCGACAAGGTTTCTCAGCTAGGAAATGAAGCTCAGATAGATCATCAATAAAAATGACTGTGACGAGCATACTTGTGAGAACTCTAGTGTTTTACATTTACAAAATATGGCTGTGGTAACTGTGTTTAATGATTGAAAGAAAGTATTTAAAAATTCATTTAGAATATTGTGCCCTTTTTAATTGCCTGCTGAAAGACATAATGTTTGATGGTCACTAATGTACCATACAATCGACATTTAATTAAATATCTGTTAAGTTCTGAAAACCAATGGAAAACAATTTTCCCTAAATAAAGAAAAAAAGCAAAAAGAAAAGCATTTAAGAACTGCAGGTTGTTTGTAATATAAGGTGTGGCATATTCATCCATATTAAGAATAATAATGGATGAGAAACAAAGACAACCTTGAGAACAAATGATGTCATATGCCATAAAATGAAGTAATACATATCTCATATGAGATTATGTAAACTGCCTTATTGATGCATTTGTTAAAATGTTTTGACTTAAATAACTAAGGTCATGTGTAGCACCAATATTTACATTTTTATTACATATAGTTTTGTAGATAGTTTTTAACTTTAAATCAGAAGGAGAGAGCAGAAAAAAATATTAGGAAAGAAACAAAAGTAAAGAAATGAAAGTTTGAGATGTTTATAGTGTTATACGGGCAAATGTCTTATTCTACTGCAAACAGGAGAAATTAATTTGTAAACAAATTTGAATTCTCCCTAAATTTTAACTTTCCCATTATTGTCCAAATAAATGGCCTGGCTTAACCATCTGTTTATTATATAATAAGAGTAGTATAGCATACCTTGAAGTTAGTTTTCTTATTTATAATATGAATGCAATTGTTTCAAGAAAGACTATTGTGAAAAGTAATTAAATAGATAAAAAAGCATAAAACACTTGAAAACTTAAAAATGTACTTACCTTGTTATGCTTTAGATGTAACCATACAGACAGTATCAATTCTAGAAGTTTGCTATGTGGACTCCTCCCTTCAGTCTGTATTTAAACACAGATTTCCCCAAATTTCCAGTTTCTCCTTTCATCTCTCCTTCTTCTGTCCATTCTTCTAAAAAGCCTAAGTAAAATCTTTATTCTCCTGTCTCCTTCTCCTTTTTCCCATTTTTAATTTTGAACATATCACCCTGTACGACCTGTACATACCTCAAACTCAATGCAGTCAAAAGTGAAATTAGCACATTTCTCTTTCAAACTCCTCCTTTTGTGTTTTCTACCAGCTCATACTAGAATGATATATTATTATCATGTAATATCCTCATTCTTATTCCTCATATCCAGTTAGCACCGAGATCCTCTTTTTGCCTCTCTCTTATGCCATGATATTGTCTACTTTTCTCTACCTTAATTTCCATAACATCTTCTTAAGGATCCTCCAGGTCTCTTCTCTAACTTTATCCCAACCCATGCCCACATTGCTGCCAATATAAGTTTTCTAACTCTTCTACTAAAAATTTCAATAGTTCAGCAGTTCTAAATAAAAGTGAATTTCCTCAGCATGAGATACTGAGATACAAGGGCCTCATGAACTGGGTCTTGCCTACCACTTTATCATCAGGTCTTTCGACTTACTCTTTGCTCATAGATACAAGTCATACTAACCTATCGGAAGTTTCCCGAATGTGCCACAACCACTTAATAGGTCTTTCCCATTTCACATGCTGTTTTCTCTGTCCATAAGGCTCTTCTCTTTCCTCCTTCCTGCCCACAGCTCTGTGTAACTGCTATTGATATTTAAATCATAATTCAGAGCATTTTTTCCTGATTCCACTTCCACCCCAGTCTAGGCTAAGTGCCTCTTTCCTAGTGACATGTGCTTACCTCTACTGGAGTAATTTTCAAAATAGTATTGCAATTACTAATACTCTTGGTGGTTCTTCTAAACAAACTGTGAGTTCTCATTATAGGCATGTTCCCCTAAAATCAGATTCTGAGGTAGCAATGTGCTTACAGGAAATTTACTAAGGTGTGTTTTTGTGTTCTCAGGATCAACAACCGTGGATGGGTGAAATAAGTAGAATTGAAAGGGAGAGACATTGAACTGTGAATTGATGCAATTGCAACAAAAGCCTCAACAAATCTTATGAGGTGCTCTGGAGTTAGGATGACCCTTCAGAGTGGTCCCAAATTGGAGCAAGAGAAATAAATCTCCACATTGACCAGTCATTAGATATGGGCTTTGATATGGTTTGGGCATTTGTCTCTGTCCAAATTTCTTGTTGAAATGTAATCCCCAATATTGGAGGTGGGGACTGAAGGGAGGTGTTTGCATCATGGGGATAGCAATGGCTTGGGCCATCCCCTTGGTGATAAGTGAGTGCTCACTCTGAGTTCACACAAGATCTGGTTCTTTAAAAGTTTGTAGATCTTCCCCCCACCACCACTCTCTCTCTCAATCCTGCTTTTGCCATGTGATATGCCTGCTTCCCCTTCCGCCATGATTATAGGCTTCCCGAGGCCTCCCTAGAAGCTGAACAGATGCCAGCACCATGCTTCCTGTAAAGCCTGCAAAATTGTGTGCCAATTAATCCTATTTTCTTTATAAATTACCCAGTCTGAGGTATTTCTTTATAGCAATGCAAGAATGACCTAACACAGGCTTCCTCTGGAATGTGAGCATGACCTTGGGTAGGTGGCTTTCTTCAGCTATGGGAAAGTCCCACAGAGACTCAGCAAAGAGCTGTCAGCCACCAACACTCCTGGCAACTGGAGAAATTAGTGCTTCAGTATTGGAAGATAGGATACGGGTAGAACACCATGGAATCCACTACTGCTCCTTGAAAACAAAAACTTTTCCTCATACATTTTTATACACTTTGGGCTAGCAGAGACCCTGAATTATCAGAGACATTTAAAAATAAATGTTTACTGAATAAATGCATAGTATGATTTTAGTCAAATTCATCTTTCTGAAAGCAATCTGTGCTGCAGATACCTTATGTTCAATCTGAAAATAAGGACCAAAGAAAATACAAAGTGCAGAATAAATAGCTTTTAATCTAACTACAGTCCCTTGGCTTCTTAGAAGACTCATAATGACTCTCTGTCTTTAATCTCCCCAACAAAATGAAAAGTTAAAAACACAACAGTCAGGGCTGAAATACAGAAGAAAAGTCTTTGTATTAAAAGGACATTCATACAGTTTTTCATTTGAGGAAAATGTAAGTCTGCAGCTTTCCTAGTATTTGTTGAATCCTAACATTCTACTCTTATTTACTTTTGTAAAGCAAGGCAATAAGGTGGTCAAGTGTGGGTTCAGATAGTCACATTAGAAGCTTGCCCAATTGGTGCAATTGAAATGGCCTGAATATTAAATGCCATCACTAAACACTACAGAGCATGTTTTTATGCTTAAATTTCATCGGAGAAATATATTGAAACAGGACAAATGCTGCAAACTAACTTTAATCTTACTAACATGAAGCAGGAACACATGATGAAAAAGACTCGGGGTGAGGAGGCTAGCAGTGGCTGCTGTGAACAGAAGATGAGTATCAGTGGATTTTAAGTGACTTTGGGTCTAAGAGATCAAAATGTCAGTTGGACAGCAAAAAGTCAAAAACTACTGATACTGACATTAGGTGGTGGGATAGAAAGAAAATAAATAAGTCAGGTACTAACGTTATTGGGGCTAGGAAAGTGGTTCTCACAATGGGAGCAAATAAGAGATGATAGAAGATGTAATTCAAAAGTCTATAAGGAAGACTTGTAAATCAACCCTTGAGAAGCAGACAGCAATGTAGGAGAGAAAAGGGAAAGAATGTTGCATACTTACACTCACCAAATGGGAGAAAATTTGAGTCTGTGAGATCTGTAACATAGAATGCTACAGGAAGGGCACTTGGAATAGTTAGAGAAGGTCCAAGATCCTAAAGATGGTAAGACCTTTACATATGATCACACAGGAGTATACTTTTTCTATAATAATGATTTTGAAGTGTGAATTTGTTCCAATATTATTGGTATATTAGGTAATTTGAGCATAATGCAAATTTTTATTTTGCTTATCTGCGATTTCATATGAAGAAACACATATGAATTCAGAAAACTGCACCCAGTGGAACTAAGCCATATAGGAATACACAAAATGCACACAGGCACACACTTGAAACTTCTACTAGCTACTTCATTTTGCCACATGTGTTATGAGCCAAACCTGTCTCTGATATTACACCTTTCCACTCAATTTCAGATAACCCTCCCTGCATTACTCACCAGTAACACACCACTGTGTGTTACTGTGCACCACTCCTGACACCTAGTTCCACACTCAAATTCTAGGTCTTTTTCATGGTAAAGGGCCATTTCTATGATAGTACTTATGTATTTCTTAGCCAATTTGCCATATGCAAGCTATATTACTATATTCACTAGCTTTCTATCTTTTTTGTAATGCACAACAAATGGCATTTTTGATTGCTGGGTTCATAACCCCACTCTTCTCATAAGTCTTGTGGTTTTCATTCTGTGATTTTCTGTAGCACAATGATCTATAGGAGCACATATGTCACCTTATAGCAAAACTGACTGTATTTGTTTAAAAATTAAGATTCTCATTTCTTCCATGATTCTGATTCAATAGGTTTGGTGTGGAACCAGTGTAACAGAGTTTTTTTTTTCTGCTTTTATTTTTTTCCTTCCAGTTTACAAGGGTTCTTCCCATGTTGGTTGAGTACTTCATTATTCAAACTTAGGGAAAATTGAGACACAGGTACTTAGTCAATTGACATTCCAACTTGAAATATAAATTTGGAATGACTCAAGAATGACTCTAGAAGAACACAAGATTGACTGACAAGTTATTCCTAGAGACAGCAAAAGCAATGATATCAATAATGTAGTGGTGGCAATGACAGAAGTTTAGTAGCTATGATGCTAAAGGTGGAAACCAAACATACTCATGACCATGGCTTGGCTCTGCTGCCCAGCCTTCCTTAGTTCCTGCCCATTCTCTAAATTTTGCTTTCTGGCCTCTAGGCCAGCTTTGTGAGCTACACAATAGCCTCCCAGTAAATTTCTCTTCTAATTAGGAAAGCTCTGCCTGTAAAAATGAACCCTGATGCTAATTCATCCTCAGATCTTCATTATAACAAACACTGTGATGATTCCAACACAGCTGATATGTGGATTCAGTCTGACAATTATTGTTCTTAAGTGGATCATATAAATATTATTTAGAAGCCGTTCAACATTATACTGTTTACATTTGCCAGCCATTTAAAAACAGGTTTTTTTTTTCCTTTTACTGAGATCTGCATTAACAATCATTGGATCTGTTTAAAAAATGTTAGCTTTGCCACATGAATCCAGGGAGAGGTAATTTTTCTTGAGATATTCATGCATTTTTGAGGTGGGAGGGTAGCAAGCAGACAATACGTTCTTTCCTACTTTCCTCACCCCTGGTCACTTTCTCTAGACCAGAATACTCGTCTAGTTACCCAGCTTTCTAAATCATCACATTGTATACTAACAGAAAAGGGATGTGGTCCAGAGGCTGGGAAGGGTATCAGGGAGGATGGGATAAGATGGGAATGATTGGTAAGTACAAAAATCCATTTAGATATAATGAATAAGATCTAGTGTATGGTAGCATAATAACTTATTATATATTTTTAAATAACTGAAAGAGAGGAATTGAAATGTTTCTAATACAAATAAATGATAAATGCTTGAGGGGATGGATTCTCCAATTACCCTGATTTGATCATTGCACATTGTATTCCTGCATCAAAACATCACATTTACCCCATAAATATATACAACTATTATTTACCCATAAGGATTAATTTTTAAAAGAAAGAAAAAATAGAAAATGGTCTTGGTACCTGTGAAAAAACAAAAAGAAAGATATTTCCTGTAAGCTTTTGTTCCACGAGAATACAAAAGATTGACTCATCAAGATTAGTCATATTCTATGGAAAACATAAGTTTTGGTGGCACTAACATTTTTATTTCAGAATGAATGACAAAATTTCATATGCTTTACTCAGTAATCCATTTCATTTCTACTTCTCCAAAATATTTTCATTTTTAAAAATCCAGCTGCATTGATAGGTGGAAAGCCACAGTGAAGCTGGTTATGTTTCATGAGTCATTTCAGTTCAGGATAATGGTTTCATTACCTCTTTAAAAAATATAGTGCTTATCCTATGTATCTTTAACAATTCAGCACAGTTAACTACTGGACAACTATTTTACTTTATACAGGTAAGCATATGAAAACAGCATGTTACTTTATGATTCATAGAGTGATTCAAAATAACTAAAAACTATGTGACTGGGCTTCGGTTTCCTCACCTGTAAAATGAAAGCTGTTGTACTGCATAACTTGCTGGGCTCTTTCTTATTCTAACAGTCTATTGTTTACATAAACAAAAAATAGCAGTTTACTGCATATAATTTTATTTCTTAATCAAGATGATTAATAATTGTTAATGAATGGGTCATTAGAGTAAACATCATCTCTTAAATATTTTTAAAAATACAAATCTGTATTTTTCATTTCGAAGTTGACTTATGTTGGAGTTCAAAATTTTTATTGTGCATCATGTGCATTCCAATCATTCATTTTATTGTCTCTAAATATTCAAAGATAATCCCTTCTCAAAGATCAAGTTACACAGCATATTTAAAACAATGGTGAGAAATCAAATCACTAAGGCATTACAGTGAAACTGAATTTATCTATCAATGGTTCTAAAATTGGTTATTTAGTATAACTGAATTTTCAAGTTAAATGAGGGTCATCAGGACCTATATAATACATGCTTTGGCAGAAATATCCAATTGAAATAATGCATTTTAAAAGAATATACTAATTTACTCCTTGATGAAAAATTTTACCAAAACATAGAAATAAAAAGTGGGAAGAACATTTTTAAATAACATTCTGGAATAAAAGTCACTTAAACATTATCTGGGGGAATATACTAAAAGTGAATAACTGTTTAAAATTAATTAAAGCCCTCAGACTAAATGAAGTTATATGTTAACTTTTATACTTTTACCTAGAACAGAAGAAAATAATTTCTATGCTGTGGAATAGGTAACCTTAAATGTTTTAATTTATTCCACTGTGAGACATTAACCTGTTTTGAATCTAAGCCAAAAATATTCCTAACTTCCCTTATTAAATTACACACACACACACACACACACACACACACACACACACCAGCTTCTCAAATGCTCTTTGAACTGGTTTTGAGATCTTACTGATTTTATCATTAATTAACAAGCTAAATAAAATTTTGATGCATTTATTTTATATTTATATGAGTCATCATCATATTGCCCTTTTGAAGAATACACTTTAACAATTCATTCATCACGATTTTTTTAAGACCTAGCTTGCTTCAGTCACTGTGCTGTGAGCTGTGTGAAACAAACAAATAAAAGTTTATTCCAGCCTTAGAAAAACTCACAATCTAATCAAACAGCTAAGTGGAGAGCAAAGAGATAAATGCTCTGGCATAGGGTTGATCAAATTGCCAACAAGCTCCGAAGAAGCCTTACCCTTATTGAAGGGGAAAAAAATTTAAAAAGAAAGTTTCAAAAAGAAAGTGGCTTTTGGGTTGAGCCTTAAATGATGTATTGGACAATTGGCTAGCCAATACTACTGGATGAAGGTAGTGGGTTAATTTCTAAGTTTAGCACATAATGTAAAAGTCATCAATAAACAAATTTACCATTGAGAAAACCCTTAAATTTACCTCTAAAGTATAGTATACATTTTGTTTATATAAACCTGCATGGTACTAGGGATATATAAATGTCTCATGTATAGAGTAATGTAGGGTAAATAATCTCAGACGCAATTATACTCAGGTATCTAATCATTCAAATGTTTTGCTGCTAGAAAAATCTTAAAGTTATGGCTTGTTCTGTCATTTTTCTGTAGACCTTTCTTTTAACTTTTTTTCTATAGACCATTTCTTTTAACTCTTCATTCAGCATTGTTTCTCTATGAATAATTCTGCAAATAAAAGCCAACTCAAACAATTTCATGGCCAGCTGAACAACCTCTTTCATTTCTTTATTAATTGTCAGAAAAAAACATTAAAACTATTCACATTTTTTTTCAGTGGTTTGGCCAACAGACATTTACAAACTTAGGCTTGATTGCATCCAATGCCTGGATCATGCACTCATCTTGACAAACAAAGAGAAAATCTTAGTAACTCCAGAGAGTTTTTCAGGCTGTTCTTTGTAATTCATTTTGTGCCTATGTGGTAAACTGGGGTAGAGAGGATGTTTCCTTTGCTCGGAGCATGTTTAGTTGGATATATCAAGTTAAATGTGTTTACCTACCATGGAACTTCACCGTTACAGTGAAGCTACTAAAATGTATAAAACCAAAGGAAATAGGGTAGTAATAGTAGGTGGCTTAAACCAATAGTCTGAGTAACTAGGGTAATCCTAGATCTATTGAAATCATCTTTAGACATTTTTCTTGTTTTTTAAATACAGTGCTGTGAATATGAAAATCGTCTTCATAAATGACGAAGTTGGGGTTAGCGATGAATAAAAATATAATTGTTTATCATTCTGTATTAGTCAAGATGATAGGTAGGTAGTTAGGTAGGTAGACAGATAGATAGACAGACAGACAGATAGATGTTATTAAAAAATTGACTCACACAATTGCAGAAGCAAAGTGACAAGATCTGGTACAAACCCAGGAAGGAAGAAAGGGTAGGGGTGTATTTTCAGGTTGAGTCCAAAGGCCTTGAGAACTGGCATGACTCATGATAGAAAGTCCAGCCCAAAAGCCAACAGGCTGGAGACCCAAGAAGAACGGATTTTTCAGTTTGAGTCCTAAGGTAAGAAATAAAGATATATCCAAGCTCATGTAACAAGGCAGGAGAAGTTCTTTCTTACTCAGACTTTTTTTTCTATTCAGGTCTTCAACCAGTTACATGAGACCACTCACCTTAGGAAAATCTGCTTTACTCAGTATACCAATTCATATAATCTCATCCAGAAACACACTAAAAATATACCTAGAATAATGTTTGACTAAATGTCTGAGTACTCTATGGACCAGTCAAGTTGAAATATAATGTTGACCATCACATATAACTATTGACCTTAAAAACAGTATGTACTCCAACAAAATTTTGTAGAAATAAAAGGAAGCTCAAAAGTTTCAGTTCCAAAATGACAGTAAAGAAACAAGCTGGCTTCATTCCCCTCCCAGAGCAAGCCAAAAAGAAATGTACAGCACAACTATTATCACCAGCCATATTCCAAAACTCAAATATGAGGATTAGACAATTCCAAGGGCCACAGAGAATTGAAAAAACAAATGGAAGCATATAGTAAGAAAGTCAAACTTACATCTATTACACCTCTCTCTTCAATTTGCTCAGCACCACACACGAAAAAATTTCCCCAAGTCACTGTTTCTACATTAGAAAAAGAGAGATTGAAATGGAAAACCAGTTTTCCCGCCATCTTGGGTTTCCTGGCAGAAAACCTATCCCTGCCTCAATACATGGGAAGCATTGTGAGTACCTGAAGGTAGAAATATCCTTGAAGAAAGCCAGAAACAAAGGGGAAGTTTGGGACTACCATCCCCAGCCCTAGAAACTCTGCTCTATAACTTGGCCGAAGGAAACACCAAGTCAGAATCACTGTTCAGCAGTACCATGCTGTAGGAGGTACATTCCACAGATTGCCTGGGGATGAGGCCCTAGCCAGCCCTCCTGCACTGCCAGCATATCCCCTTTGGAGCCTATCCCCTTTGGAGCCTCCTCCATTCAGGACTAGCAGTGTTTCAATTGTTTCCTGGAGCCAAGGCAAACCTGGATTTTTAAGGTACCATCTAGTGCCAAAAAAGAGGCAGCAAAGTACTGGAAAACAAATTCAACAAGTAAATTACAAATAACAAACATGTCCACAAAAAACAAAACGAGCTAGACAGAGAAGACAGAAATAACTAATCTTTTTTTATGGAGTCTCGCTCTGTTGCCCAGGCGGGAGTACAGTGGCACGATCTCGGCTCACTGCAACCTCCACTTCCAGGGTTCAAGCGATTCTCCTGCCTCAGTCTCCTGAGTAGCTTGGATTACAGGCATGTGCTACCATGCCTGGCTAATTTTTGTATTTTTAGTAGAGACAGGGTTTCACCATGTTGGCCAAGCTGGTCTTGAACTCCTTACCTCAAGTGATCTGCCCACCTCAGCCTCCCAAAGTGCTGGGATTACAGGCATGAACCACCACACCCAGCCCAGAAATAACTAATCTTTCATTGCAAAAACAGAGACATACATCCACAAGAAACAACAACAGGACACCATGACTTCCACAAAAGCCAAGAAACAGTGACTAACCCTAACGAGACAGTGATATGTGAGCTCTTCGACCAAGAATTCAAAATAATAGTTTTAAGGAAACTAAGTTATCTCCAAGATAACACAGAAAACCAATTCAAAAATTTAATAAAGAAATGGAAAAATAGCAACCCCTACCCCCCGCCCCGCCAGAAAACCAGAAAGCTTGGGACTGAGAAATACATTTGGTGAACTGAAAATCTATTAGAGGTTATCCACAGTAGAATGAGTCAAGAAGAGGGAAGAAACAATTAGCTTGAAGACAAATTATTTTAAAATACACAGAGAAGAAAAAAAGAATAAAAAAGAACAAAGATTGCCTATAAGATATAGAAAAATACCTCAAAAATAAAATCAGAATTATTGGTGTTCAAAAGGGAGCTGAGCAAGAGCAAGTAGTAGGAAGTTTATTCAAAGAAATTATGGCAGAAAAGTTTCTAAAACTTAAGAAAGATATAAACATTTAGGTACTAGAAAGTTAGAGAACACCAGATTCCACCCAATTAAGACCACTCCAGGCATGTAATAATCAAAATTTCAAGGTCAATAACAGAGAGGATTCTAAAAGCAGCAAGAGAAAACAAGCGAAAAACATATAAAGGAGCTCCCATTCATCTGACAACAAACTTCTCAACACCATACAGTCCAGGAGGGAATGAAACAGTATTTTCAAAGTGCTAAAAGAAAATAACCGCTATCCAAAAATACTGTGTTCAGCAAATCTACTCTTCAAATATGAAGAGGAGATAAAGTATTTTCCAGACAAAGAAAAGCTGAGAAAATTCACAACCACCACATCTGTCTTATGAGTAATGCTAAAGGAGTTCTTTAATCTGACAGAAAAAAGCACTGATATGCCAAAGAAACATTTGAAAATATAAAACCCACAGGTAAAATTAAGTATACAGAAGACAACTTCAAAATATTTTAATATTCTAATTGTGGTGTGCAATATGCTGAAAAAAAATCTATCAAAAACAACAATGGCTACAGAAATCTGTAAGAGAGACAACATAAAAATAGGTAAATTGTGACAAGAAAAAGTCAAAATGTTGGGGGGTAGAGTTCAAAGTGTAGAGTGTTTTGTTTGCTTGTATTTTCTTTGTTTCTTTTGTTATATTTGTGTGTGTGTGTAATTTAAGATGAGCTGTGATCTATTTATAAGAACTTTCATAAGATGTTTTTTGTAAGCCTCATGGTAATCACAATACAAAAATCTATACAAAACACAGTAAAACTAAAAAGCAACAAATTAAAACGTACTCCCCCCAAAAAATCACTTAACCACCAGGGAATATGGTAAGAAAAGAAGAAAACACTTACAAAAGAACCAGAAAACAACAAAATGGCAGCAAATCCTTAATTAGCAATAATAACACTGAATGTAAATGAACTCAATTCTCCAATCAAAAGGCATAGAGTGGCTGAATGAATAAAGAAACAAGATCCAACTATATACTGCCTACAAGAAACCTACCCCCATCTATAAACAAACATGTAGACTGACTGGAATAAAGGGATTAAAAAACATTTCATGCAAGCGGAAACCAAAAAAGAATAGGAGCAGGTATTGTTACAGCAGACAAAATAGACAAATCAGACTGTAAAGAGAGACAATGAAGGTCACTCTATAATGATAAAGGGGTAAATTCAGCAGAATAATATAATAATTATAAATATGCACCCAACACTAGAGCACCTAAATATATAAAGCAAATATTAATAGATCTAAATAAATAGACTGCAATACCATAACAGTAGGGGACTTCACCACCCTATTCTTAGTAATGGACAGATCCTCCAGACAGAAAATCAACAAAGAAACAGCAGATTTAAACTATACACTAGACCAAATAATCCAACTGACATTTACAGAACATTTCACCCAACTGCTACAGAATGCACCTTCTTTCATCAGAAACATTCTCCAGAATAGACCATATATTAAGCCATGAAACAAGTCTCAACAAACTTTAAAAAGTAAAAACCATATCAATAATCTTTTCTTAACACAACAACATAAACCTAAAAATCAAAAGTAACCTTGGAAACTACACAAACACATAGAAATTAAACCACATGCTATTGAATGAAAAATGGATCAATGAAGAAATTAAGGAAACTAAAATAAAAATCTTGAAACAAATGGAAATGAAAATACAACATATCAAAATTTATGAGATACAGCAAAAACAGTTCTAATAGGAAAGTTTATAAAATAAACATCTACATTTAAAAAAGTAGAAAGACTTAAACAACCTAACAATGCACCCCAAGGATAGAAAGGCAAGAAAAAAGCAAACCTAAACTTAGTAGAAGAAAAGAAATAATAAAGATCAGAGCAGGAATAAAGGAAATTGAGAAAAAAGTACAGAAGATCAATAAAACATTAGTTTTTTGAAGTGATAAAGTCAGCAAACCTTTAGCTAGACTAAGAAAAATAAGAGACGACCCAATTCAAATGAATAAAGTTAGAAACAAAAAGGAGACATAATCACTGATATCACAGAAATATGAAGATCATTAAAGACTATTATAAACAGCTATATGCCAACAAATTGGATATCTAAAAGAAATGGATAAATTTCTGGATATATACAACTTACCAAGTTTGAACCATGAAGAAATAGAAAATCTCAGCAAACCAGTAGTGAGTAACAAGATTGAAGCCATAATAAAAAGTCTCCCATGAAAGAGAAGCCTAGGACTTGTTGATTTCACTGCTGAATTCTACCAAATATTTAACAACTAATACCAATTCTATTCAAAGTCATCAGATAAATTGAAGAAGAGTGAATACTTTCAAACTCATTTTATAAGGCTAGCATTATCCTGATACCAAAACCAAACAAGGACACAACAAAAAAAGAAAATTATTGGCCAGTATTGCTAATGAGCACAGATGCAAAAATTCTCAACAAATACTAGCAAACCAGATTCAACAACACATTAAAATAATCATTCACAATTATCAGTGGGATTTATCCCAGGGATGCAAGGATAGCTCAACAAATGCAAATCAATAAATGTATATACCACATTAACAGAACCAAGAGCAAAAACCATATGATCATTTCAATAGATGCTGAAAATTATGAGGTTCCATGGTGTAATGGTGAGCACTCTGGACTCTGAATCCAGCGATCTCAATAGATGCTGAAAAAGCATTCTATAAAATTCAGCATTCCTTTAAGATAAAACCCTCAACACACTGGGTATAGAAAGAGTATACCTCTTTCTATAGGCCATATATAACAAACCATATATAAAATGCCATACATAACACCATGCTAAACAGGGAAAAAATTGAGTTCATGTTTTGACTTTCATTTTGTTAATAGTCTTTCATTAAACAAAAGTTTTAATTGTGAAAAATTCCAATTATCAATTGTTAATGGATTATACTTAAAATATTTGTAGAGCATATATCCCATAAAGAAGTTGTATCTTGTATCTTGAATATGTAAAGTGTTCTCATAACTCATTAATAAGATTAACTAATAAAAAAGAGGCTAAAACATTTGAATAATACTTCACCAAAGTGGCAATGAATACATGACAAGATGCATAAAATCATTAGTTCTCACAACAAATATGCTTTACATTTAAAATGGGAAAATTTAATATATATATAAAATATACTTCAATAAAACTGCATAAAAGTAAAGCAGATTCTTTTTTAAGCACTCTATTCTTCTATTGGTATGTTCTCTTTTGGTCTATTTTTTATTTCACCAATCTTTTCTTCTGCTGTGTCTAATATATGTTTTAACCTATTTATTGAGATCTCAATTTCAGTTATTGTAATTTTCAGGTCCAGAATTTCCATTTGCTTTGTTTACACAAATAATAGTTCTCTATGAAACTCATTATCTTGTTGTCAATTTTTATAAACATATTACTACCTTTAATGTCCTTTTGTGATTACTTCAATAAACTGATTATCAGGAGATCTGTTTTGAAGGTCTAATTTTTCTCTAGTTTTTTTTTTCTTCTTGAATTGATACTGTCTTCTGAACATGTCTTAATTTTTATTGAATGCCAGGTAATGTGTATGAATCAATCATTGTAGATATCAGTGTGATGTTATCTTGCTCCAGAGGAAATTTACTTTTCTTCTAGGAAATAACTGCAGAGCAGAAATATCATGCTCCAATCATGGATGGAACTAATTTGAAACTGATTTTCAGTTTTACGGGTTTAGTCTACTTTTTGCTTGGTTATGTTTACTAGATGTAGCCCTCCAGAGGTTTCACTAAATGTCTGGGATATTTACCATGGTTCTTCTTCATCGGTGAATTCCGAATTACATTTTTTTTGTCTCCCTAGCACTGTGAGATTGCCAAAAGCCAATGGTTTCTTTGTTCTTATTTCTTATCACCCAGTGCAATTTATGAAAGGACACATACATTGAAAACAGATTGCCAGAAGATAACTTCTCTGTAGCTTCCTTTTCTCAAGACTCTTAGTCCCTCAAATCCTGGCTATTTTAGTCACTCAGATTGGTAATTTAATTGTATCTCTGTGGCTCCACGAGATTATGAAAAGCTCTACGCCACAGCTTTCTGCCTGGCATTTTGTTTGTGCTGAATCAGTTAAGTGGCAGACAGTACCCAGTTCCTCTCAAGATCTTTCTGCCTCTCCCTATAGCTTGGCCTCCTTGAAGTCCTGGATGCCATAAGTGTTCTCTGTTTGCTCTTGGAGCTGATTGTTTTGTCTTTTATCCAGATTTCAAAGTTCTGAGCTGGACAGTATGTCTGATATAGGTGATTCTTTTATAATCAGAATAAAATGAGAATATCTCTTAATTTTCTGAAGTCACTAATAGTGACTTCAGTGAGCTGTATAATGGCCCTGAAAAGATTTGTCTTCCCAGAACCTCAGAATGTGACCTTCTTTGCAATAAGAATATCCCTTATGCCTCCTTCAGTTTGTACTTCTTCATCAGGTTGCCTAAATAATTCTTTGTAACAGCAATCTTTTTTTGAGAAATAAGATGGTACTAAGCCCTTTGCACATATATTGTCTATTTTTATCTTTAGCATAACCTACTTATTCATCCTACAAACAAGAAAATTGCATTTGGGAATGATTACATAGATCAGGATTTCTATCCATGAATTCCTGACATAAAACCCATATAATTTCTGCTACTTTGTGCTGGGATTGCCCAAAATGTTCATGGAATATGTTTGACTTGTCTTATTTTTCTGAAGTTAAATATTCTAGCTTATATACTATCACATAAAAATGTGATAAGATCTTATCCAAAATTCACACTTTTAGTAGTCTCTAAGGTCAAAAGTAAATATCACCCCTAGTACAGTTGATATAGCTAATGATTGCTCTTATTAATGGGCAATGTAGTAAATATAAATGTAATAAAAAGATTAAAATATTGTCTGTATTTTTCCAAAAACATTCAGACCCAAGGCTCAATTTGGGATGCAATTTTTGTGCTTTGTTTTTCTCTAGAATAAATTTAAATCCAGGAAAAAAGATCAATTTTTCTTCTTTGTCTTTTACTTTCTTTTGCACTGGACACATCTCATTTAGAATGCATTTTCATCTTGTGTACTGTCAATACCCTTACTTTTGAAAAAGTATTTTTATTTTTGTTTTGCCTCTAGCCCCTGCAATATGATTTCTAGTTTCTCTCTTTGCTGTTCATTATTGTCCAGAACAGTGATCAGTTGTCAAGTATTGATTCCTGACCTCTGTTTGGCTGATGGATAAAGGAGATGTGCATTGGCAAATCTTCAGAATATCCTGGCTCTCTATTACAAAGCAAATTTTTAGTCCTTGTGTATTTTTTTAGTTAGCAAAGTATAATGTTCTGACTTTGAGGGAAAACATCTTAAGAAGGCTTATCCAAAAGACACACAAGATTTCTCAAACATCAAAGAACACAAAAAGCAATGTGTTAATGAATCAAATGCAATGAATCATAAAGTTTGCTTAAATCTTATCTGAAATGCATGTATATTTAAATAGGGCAAAAGTAAAGTGACTAAAAGAATATATTTGTGATATAAAAATACACTATAAATAGCTACCATGTTTAAATCATTTGAGTTCTCAAATTCTTGTTACCCAAATTACCCACATTTATTTGTTGCCTAAGATATTTTGCCATCTACTCATAGCTAGAAAAATATAGCTATTCGAGTAAGAAGCACAACCTTTGAACTCATGGTTGTTTTAAAGAATTTTTCAAAAAATAATTAAATAAATTGATTTGGAGAAATCAAATCAGTCATTTAACATTACTATTATGCAATTCCTAAAGAACTTTTAAGTTTTCCTCTGTACAACACCTTTTCACTTTTAAAAACTTCTGCAGCAATTGGATTATTTGTTCATTTGAGCCACATTTTTTTCTACTGAATTCGTAGAGTTGTTTTTTTTTCAAGCCCTTGCTTGGAAGACTCAAGCCCATTTTCTAGCTCTGCTGTCCACATCTATGTATTTTTATATCAATAGCAATGGCTTCAGGTTTTCAGTGTAACAGAAATTGTCCATTTTCTCAGATCTTATTCCCAATCAGAATAGAGGTGCCGTGAAAGGTCTTTGGCAAGGCTGAAGAATAGAAATGCTTGTGCTCTTCGAATTTACCTTTTTAGTGATCTATGATCTTATTCATTTGTGCCAACATTGCAAAAGAAGTAAATAAATTATCCTGCATAGGTTTGCTGTGTAATAAACTTCTCAGTATAAAAAATATTTTTCTTTATTTCAGACTTTTACATCTTTTATTTTGCTTATCAATGTCTCATAAACTTAAAGGTATTTATGGATTGTACTTATACAGATTTTCTATAGAATAGTGTTCCTTTCTTTATTTTGTTAAATTAGGAAATGAATGTAAGTCATCAGAGCAATTTCTCTTTTTTTGTGTATTCTAACTCTTCACTTCTTTACAAATAAAGACTTTGAGTTAGCTTCACTTATCAACTGAACCCTTCAAAAACTAAAAGAATATATGTTCAAAGGCTTTAGCTGTGTCATTTTGACTTCCTTTTTATTCCTTGCATTTTTGTATTATTTACCTTATGTTGTATATTTGATTCATTTCTAAAATTATCTAACAAAGCTATTTAATTTAGTCAAGTTTACAATCTTAAACAAAGAAAAATAAACATGTTAACAATACCATTGTTTAATGTTTATAGCATAACTTGAAGCTCTTCTGAGCAAAATTTCTCAGAGCTGATATAAAGAGAAAGGGGTTTAAAAAATCAAACACAAATGTGAAGCCCATAATTTTAAAGTAGAATATGTATAATAAATACTTGATGAACTGACTTTTACTGCTATTCAGACTCTGGTGTATGTCAAGATAATTCACTTATTCTTGACATTAGCCAGATCTTGAATTGACATTTGTGTAAATATGCTTACTGTGGTAATTCTGAGATTATCTTTAAATGTCTACCATGTATTCAATTTTGTAAAGTACAAGCAAAGAGTTCGTTAATTAACCAGACTTATAAAGTATTACTCACTCCCTTTTATTTCTCATAATTGCCAATCATTAGAAGTGCTTGAATTAGTTGCAAAATTAGTAATTTTCTGTGTATCCGTCCCATATTTAGCATTAAATTAATAAGCTTGAATTTAGCTGAATTTCAGGTTTCAGCAGAGATAAATTTTTGGTCCAGATAAGGTAAAATAAATAATAAGGGAAAAGAGATATAGACTTTTGTAAAGGCATGCATGAAATACACTTAAGTTACATAAGAGCTAGTGCAGTGATGAGAACTATATAATCTCGAAGTTGGAAGGGAAATTAATGATCATCAAATTCAAGTCCTTCATTTAATCACTAAGGGAAATTATGCCCTAAGAAATTTTAACAACTACCTATGATCACACACTTGCTAATGTTTAAAGTAGACTAAATCAAAGGTCTGAAGCTCCTGGCTGCTGTTGTTGTGGTTTTATTTCTACTAGGTGTTCCAGCAGTTATAGCCAGATGATGAGAAATTTATCTTAATGGAGAATATGTTAATCTACCTATTCTTATATTATGATTTCTTTTATTAATGACCTTTGGCTACTTTCAAAATAACAACATTTGGAAAGATCCTCAAGCACAGAGAGCCTACAATGCTTATCATACTATACTGACACAATGGTGATTTTATGTGCATTTGTTAAATCTTCTCATCGGTACATCATAAGTCCTTGGAGATACCTCCAGTACATTAAGAGGTTAATTCCTCCATGACACTGAACTATATTGCAACTAGATTAAAATGAAGTCTCCACACTCAATCAAATAGTATCAGCCAGTTCTATTATTCTTTTGTAAAGTAGGACTTCTACAGGCCTCAGGTAGGTTGGCATACTACTTCCATCATCTGTGTAAGCTATTGACACCTCTGAGTTCTGTCTGTCCAATCAATATTGTTTAAAATCAACAGTAACTAATTGCCTCAAAACCATAAGTCTGAAATAGAGGATTTCACAGTCTCCCTCAGCTCTAGGATTCTCTGATAATATTCCTTACAGAAGTCTCATACAGGCTACCAAATGCAATAGTATGTATCACAGAGTATAATAAATGCATCAGGTACATTTCAAAGAATTTCGTATTATTTGCTTTCCTGTGAAAAATCGAAACTTTAATTCCCAGTCCACTTTATGATTGAAAGTTCAATTATTAAAGCATTTCATTGGCTATAAATGCAGAAAAGGTAACATACCATGATATACTGTTCACCATTTCTTTCCAAACTGTGAAAACTGTGTAACAAGTGCCCAGATCAAGACCCACTATCTAGAAGTTCATTTTGAGCCTTTTCTAGTCACTAAAACCCCCTCCCAAAAATCACAAATTCTTTTCTGAATTCTAACAGCATAGATTAGTTTTTCTTTATTTTTCTCTCTTTCTATAAATGAAATCATGCAGTATATATTCTTATATTTCTGGATTCTTTTATGTCACATTATGTTTTTGAGGTTTATATTGTTGCATATAGACACACATACAATCATTCTCCTTTCTCTGTAGTATTCCACAGTGTAAATTTATCACAATTTATTCATCCTTGCTACTGCTAATGAATTTTTGGAAATTTCCAGTTTTAGGCTATTACTCGTAGTACCTTTGTGATCATTTTAATATATGTCTTTTGGTGAACATATGTATGCATTCAATCAGATACACACTTAAGGGTTAGAATGTTGGGTCGGGAAATATGTACATTCAGTTTTAGTACATACTGTTGTACAGTACCCCAAAGTGGTTATATCTGCTTACACTTTCTAATTCTGACCAATATTGGTATTTTTTTTGTCATTTTCTTTTTTGCCATTCTAACAAGGATGTGTGATCTCGTCATACTGTGGAATTAAACTTGTTTCCCTGACTAAGGAAAGTTTGCTTGACGGCTGGGCGCAGTGGCTCACGCCTGTAATCCCAGCACTTTGGTAGTCCGAGGCGGGCGGATCATGAGGCCAAGAGATCGAGACCATCCTGGCCAACATGGTGAAACCCCGTATCTACTAAAAATACAAAAATTAGCTGGGTGTGGTGGCACGCGCCTATAGTCCCAGCTACTCGGGAGGCTGAGGCAGGAGAATTGCTTGAACCTGGGAGATGGAGGTCGCAGTGAGCTGAGATCTTGCCACTGCACTCCAGCCTGGTGAAAGAGCAAGACTCCGTCTCAAAAAAAAAAAAAAAAGTTTGCTTGACAATCTTCTTTTGTAGAAAGTATCTTCAGTTCTTTTGCCAGTTTTTGCATTCTACATCCGTATTTTTCTTATTCACTTATTAAAGTCCTTTATATATTCTAGATAGGAGTTTTATGTTAGGTAAACATATTGTAAGTATCTTTTCCCTCTCATGCATTATCTTCTCACTCTCTTAATAGTGTCTTCTGATGAACAGAAAGTTCTGAGTTTTAACATTGTACTTTATCAATTTTTTATTGTTAGTTATTACTATTTTATCTTTAAGAAATATTTACTCTGCTAAGCTGATGAACGTATTCTACTAAATTTTCTACTAAATATTATTGTTTTAACTTCTGCATTTCGATTTGCAGTCCGTTTGAAAGTGTGTGTGTGTGAGTTTGTGTGTGTTTGATGTGAGGTAGAAAACAAGGTTCATTTTTTTCTACATATGTATTTATTCAGTAGCTTTTTATTGCAAAGACCATACCATTTCCATTGCATTTCCATGACTCATTTTAAATACACTCACTTAAGGTTTGGACAATTCAAAATGTATTTTTACTGAAGAGTTTTCTAGACAGAGTGTTCATAAATTGATTCTGTTTTATAGTAATAATGTTTTCAGAAAAAAATTTGTAAGAATTGGGAGAATCTGGATGTCTAGAAAGAAATTATAATTTTTGATATACATTCAATTTGCATGTATCTATATAAAGTAGTTTATAACATTTCTAATGTCCAGCCAGTTAGATATCTTTAGCAAAGTTTGATGTGTCAAATAATAACCAATATCTTCAGGTCATTATTACTTTCAAACTAAGTGTACAACAGAGAACAGATAGTATTTCCTCAATATTATCTCCTATGATTTCAGATTTGCCACCTGTGTGCATTTTGAAAAAATAATACTATACCAAATAAAATTGTTTTCTCTTTGGAATATCATTATAGAAGTAGTAGCATGGGCCTTACATTTAGATAGATCTGTTTCCACTATGAATTTGTTGGCGGGGGGGCGGGAAATAACACATACTTTCTGAGTCCTGGTCTTCCAAAACTGTAAAAATGAAAACACATTTTAAAATTGAAAACAACGTTAAGACCTGCCTAACAACATTATTGTGATAATAAAATGAGATGTATATAAAACACCTCTTCAAATAAGAGGTTCTGAGGAAACAATTTTTTTGAAAGGGTGAAAATGTAGGGAAATGCAAATTGCTTGAACTTGAACTTCAAATTTACTAATTTCAAATATCAACTCGGAATTTTCCGTTTAAAATATGTTTGGCTCTTAACTCACAAATCACATCGCTTCTCCTCTCCCAGAACATCTATGAAAATGCAGAAAATGCCACAACTTAAAAATACTGAAAAAAATCTAACATTATCAACTTATCATAGTCATTGGAATTTGATTAAGAAAAGCAATAAGCATTGTACTCAGGTTTGCCTCATGAAAGAAAGTTAGGAAAATACTTCTTCCTCCTGCCTCTCTTCCCAAGACTCAGAAATCAAGGATGGGTACCCACCAGAAAACTAGACACCTGTTCTTCAACTTCATGGATATTGTATTGTGCTCTGTTTTGTCCCATCACATAGCATCCTGTTCTGTACTGTATTGTATCAAATTATATTGTTTTGTATAGAGGGGCCAGGATAAGAATCTTGCCTCCACACATCTTTATATATCATTTCTTAGAAATTTTCATGCTCCCAGAACTCAACAGAGCAAAATATGGAAAGGCAGAGTAGAGACTGATAGAATGCCGTGAGCTCACTGAATTCTGAGTATCCTTAAGCAATGTTCTGAAAGAAGACCCTTGCTAGCAATATTTGGGAATTTTAGTTTTTCATAAATTATAGCAATTCTCAGTGCCAGAGAATTAGACAATCTGTTAATAGCTGCCAAGTCAGCCCAGCAGAAACAAGCTAGAAAAATTATTTCTAGATTCTGCACGTCAGCAGAAAAGTTGGGAAATCCAGTCTGTCTTCCATATGTAGATCATAAAAGTCAGCTATTAAACAAGTAGATATTGAGCAAGATCAAGGGCAATCCAAAATCAGGGTTGGGTATGAATACATTCATCCTTCTGGAAGTAATAATAGCTAGAAAAAATATAATTTATTCCAGTGTATAGCAAAAGTAATCATTTTGGATGCTTAGAAGAGGAAAACATTCATTCCAAAGTCGTTATTAAATATCGGCACAAGAAGTCTATAATACTCTTTGGTATTCTCAGCAAAATGCACTTAAATATGGCCATAAAAAAGGAGACCAAATGCTGCTAAAATGAGAAGGAAAAACTGGATAATATGCAAATACTATTCTTCAATGCAGGATTAAATTATCCATGTAGGCAGTCAAAGAGCAGAAATAGTACTGAATAAAACTGAAACAAGATGCCCAGGATATACTTGTGAACTGTTCTTAGAACCAAGAGGAGAAACAGAAGAGTTTCAAATGATGAGAAATATTTTGATAGATATAAAATTGGAGAAAATATATGTAGCATATTTTAAATTATTAAATTAATATTAACTTTGTTATATGTGCTAATGATATTATAGTTATATCAGAAAATGTCATTATTCTTATAAAATGTACTCGAAATGCTTATGGATAAAATTCCATAATGTCTGCAACTTACTTGCAACTTATTGAGCCTAATATACATAAGCATGTATGTGCACATGGACACACACACATAAATGTGCATATATATCCATATATAAGAACACATAGACAGAAAGGGAGGGATAGAGAAAGATGAAGCCAGTGTGGCAATGGTAACAATCTGGAAAATATGTGTAAGGCATATAGGTGTTTTGTTTTGTTCTTTCCACTTTTTAAATTTTGTATTTCTAAATTAAAATATGGAGGAGGGGATATTGTGGTGTAAGAGGAGTTACAGTCCAGCCAAAATTAAGGCAGTGTGATTTATATAATCCAAGCAAAATTTTGAATTATAAATATTTTTTTTAAAACCCACAGATCTATGAGGGCAAAAAAAATAGGTTACAAAAAAATCAAAACCATGTTTGATCTCAAGTTCTTCTATTGCAATACTAAAGGCCAGAAGGTAGTGGTAATGTCTACAAATATTTTGTGAAAACTATAGCAACACAACAGGCTTTACACAGTTTATAATTTTTGGTGAAAGTAAATGAAAGGCATTCACATGTACTAAATCAATTAAATGCTCACAATTCTTGGAGGAAAAGAGAAATTCAGCTGAGCAAGAAATCACAAGTAAGAGAACAAAATGAGAGAAAAATATTGACAGTTATTATCATCATTTAAAATATATGGTATAGCTGTCAATCAAATAAAGGACACGGGTAAAAAGAGACATTTATTTAGAAAAATGATATCACAAACATATTCACAAACTCATGTTCTATTATGAAAGATTGAAAAGCTACTAAGAAGGAAATAAAGAGTGCATAAAAAATAAATGTCAAAAGGTGCCATTTTATTCTTGAATTTTATAATGAACTATCTCTGAAGGGCTGCTGTATTAAATATTTGTTATATAAGTTATGAAAAAATGTTAAAATTTTAAAATGCCTACTTTCCAAATCAATTCACAAGACAAGTAAATAAAAAACAATCCAAAGAGCAAAGGTAAATATAGATAGAGAATGAATGCATTAAAAAAATGATGACATAAACCAAGATCACAAAATCAGGACAAAGCATAAAGTTCCTCAAACCTTCTAGCAAAGAGCAAGAATAGATGTAATCTGACAGTCCACATGGTAGGCTCCTCAGTCTACGAAAGAGCAGTGTGTGGCTAAGAGCAGAGAAAGTGAAATAAAAAATATCACTGTCTGAACTGGGAGTAGCAACTGACTTTCTGAGCCCTACTATTCTATGCAAACCGTACTTCATTGGGTCTTCTCCTCTATGTATTTCTCCATCCCTTTTGAAATGTAATTTCATCAAAGCCTAGATGCCCTATCTTCTTTCATGTATACCAACTAAACAAAAGCTATTCCTTTTAGATAATCATGTTTCATCCAATTCTCAGACCAAATTTCATTCTTCTCATGCCCTGAATATTTGCAAAGAATAACAGGTCACCTACAAAGGGAAGCCCATCAGACTAACAGCAGACCTCTCAGCAGAAACCCTATAACCCAGAAGAGATTAGGCACCAACATTAGACATTCTTAAAACAAATTTCAACCCAGAATTTTATATCCACTCAAACTAACTTCATAAAAGAAGGAGAAATAAGATCCTTTTCGGACAAGCAAATGCTGAGAAAATTCATCACCATCAGACTTGCCTTACAAGAGCTCCTGAAGGAAGCACCAAATATGGAAAGGAAAAACCCTTATCAGCCATTACAAAAACACACTGAAGTACACAGACCAGTGACAATATGAAGCAACCACATAAAAATGTCTGCAAAATAACCAGCTAGCATCATGATGACAGGATCAAATCCACACATAACAATACTAAGTAAGTGGGCTAAATGCTCCAATTAAAAGACACAGAATGGCAAGTTGGATAAAAGACCAAGACTCATTGGTATGCTGTCTTCAAGAGACCCATCTCATGTGCAAAGACACAAATAGGTTCAAAATATGGAAAATCATCTAACAAGCAAAAAAAAAAAAAATCATGGGTTGCAATCTTAGTTTCTGACAAAACAGACTTTAAACCAAAAAAGATGAAAAAAGACAAAGAAGGACATTATATAATGGTAAAGGATTCAATTCTAACAGAAGCACTAACTATCCTAAATATATATGTATTCAATACAGGAGCACTCAGATTCATAAAGCAAGTTTGTAGAGACCTTTAAAGAGACATTGATTCCCACACAATAATAGTGGGTGACTTTAACATCCTACTGACAATATTAGACAGATCATTGAGATAGAAAATTAACAAAGATATTTTGGACCTGAACTCAGCTCTGGATCAAGTACATCTGAGAGATATCCACAGACTCTCAACCCAAAAACAACAGAATATACATTCTTCTCATTGCCACATGACACTTACTTTAAAATTGATCACAGAATCAGAAGTAAAATGCTCCTCAGCCAATGCAAAAAAACCAAAATCATAACAGTCTCTCATACCCCAGTACAATCAAATTCAAACTCAGGATTAAGAAATTAAGTCACAATTACACAGCTACATGGAAATTGAATGAACTGCTCCTGAATGACTTAGGTAAATAACGAAATTAAGATATAGATCAAGAAGTTCTGTGAAACTAATAAAAACAGAGATACAATGTACCAGTATCTCTTGGATGCAGCTAATGCAGAGGGAAATTTATAGCACTAAATGCCCACTCCAAAAGCTAAAAGATCTCAAGTTAACAACCTAACATCACAACAAAAAGAATTAGAGAATCAAGAGCAAACAAACCCCAAAGTTACCAAAAGAGAAGAAATAACCAGGATCAGAATGGAACTGAAGGAGACAGACATGAAAAAAACTCTCAAAAAATCAACAAATCCATGAGCTGTTTTTTTTGATAGGCCACTAGCTAGACTAGTAGAGAGAAGAATCAAATAGACACAATAAAAAATGATAAAAGGGATATCAACACTGACCCCACAGAAATAACAACTATTGGAAAAATACTATAAACACCTCCATGCAAATAAATTAGAAAATCTAGAAGAAACAGATAAATTTCTGAACACATACACCTTTCCACAACTGAATGAGGAAGAAGTTGAATCCCTGAATAGACTAATGAGTTCTGAAATTGAGGCCATAATAAATAGCATACCAACCAAAAAAAAAAAAAAAAAAAGCCAGGGCCAGATGGATCCGTAGCTGAATTCTACCAGAGGTACAAAGAATAGCTGGTACCATACTATTCCATAGTATGAGCTGGTACAGAAACTATTCCAAAAATTGAAAAGGAGCAACTACTCCCTAAACCATTCTATGAGGCCAGCATCATCCTGATACCAAAACCTGGCAGAGATACAATAAAAAAGGAAACTTCAAGCCAGTATCCCTGATGAACATCAATGCAAAAATTCTCAACAAAATACTGGCAAACCAAATCCAGTAACAGATGAGAAAGCTTATCCACCATGATCCAGTAGGCTTCATTCCCATGATACAAGGCTGGTTAAATATATGCAAATTAATAAATGTGATTCACTACATAAACAGAATTAAAGACAAAACCTACATGATTATCTCAAGAGAAGCAGAAAAGTCCTTCAATAAAATTCAACATTCCTCATGTTAAAAAGTGTCAACAAACTAGGTATTGAGGTAACATACCTCAAAATAATAAGAACCATCAATGACAAACCCCAGGGAGAGACTCCCAAAGCTCAACTTTTGTATTCTGCACACCTGCAGGCCCAACACCAAGTGGAAGCCACCAAGGCTTCGGGCTTGCACCCTCTGAAACCATAGCCCAACTCTACATTGGCCCCTTTTAGCCAAGGCTGGAGCTGGAGCAGCTTGTTTGTAGGGTGCCATGTCCCAAGGCTGCACAAAGCAGCAAGGTTCTGGGCCCAGCCCACAAAATCATTTTTCCCTCCAAGGCCTCTGGGCCTGTGATGGGAGAGGCTGCCATGAAGACCTCTGAAATGCCCTGGAGACATTTTCCCCATTGTCTTGGCTATTAACATTTGGCTCCTTGTTATTTATGATGCAAATTTCTGCAGCCAGTTTGAATTTCTCCCCAAAAAGTGAGTTTTTCATTTCTACCACATGGTCAGGCTACAAATTTTCCAAACTTTTATGTTATGCTTCCCTTTTGAATGTAAGTTCCAGTTTCATATCATATCTTTGTGAATACATATGACTATACACTCTTTAGAAAAAGCCAGATTACCCCTTGAATGCTTTGCTGCTTAGAAATTTCTTCTGCCAGATACCCTAGATCATCTCTCAAGTTCAAAGTTCCACAGATCTCCAGGACAGGGGCAAAATGGCACCAGTTTATTTGCTAAAGCATAGCAAGAGTGACCTTTGCTCTGGTTCCCAATAAATTTTTCATCTTCATCTGAGACCACCTCAGCCTCGATTTCATTGTTCATATCACTATTCGAAATTTGGTTAAAGCCATTCAACAAGTCTCTAGGGAGTTCCAAACTTTCCCATATTTTTCTGTCTTCTTCTGAGGCCTCCAAACTGTTCCAGCCTCTGCCCATTACCCAGTTCCAAAGTCGCCTCCAAATTTTCTGGTTATCTTTTTAGAGGTATCCCACTATCCCAATACTGATTTTCTGTATTAGTCTGTTTTTACACAGCTCTACAGAACTATCTGAGACAGGGTAATTTATTAAGGGGAGAGATTTAATTGACTCACAGTTCTACATGGCTGGGAAGGCCTCAGGAAACTTACAATCATGGTGAAAGACAAAGGGGAAGCAAGGCATACTTAAAATGGCAGCAGAGGAGAAGAGAGAGAGAGAGGAAGTGCCACACTTTTAAAAAATCAGATCTCATGAGAACTCACTTACAGTCATGAGAACAGCATGGGGGGAACTACCCCATGATCCAATCACCTCTCTCTAGGTTTCCCCCTCAAAGCATGGAGATTACAATTCAAGATGAGATTTGGGAGGTGACAGAGAGCCAAACCATATCAGATATTATTTTCCCAAAATTTATCTTCATACTTTGAACATAGTCTGATATTAAAAGACCAACTCAGGCCAGGCGTGATGAATCACACCTGTAATCTCAGCACTTTGGGAGGCCAAGGAGGGCGGAACATGAGCTCAGGAGTTCGAGAGCAGCCTGATCAACATGGTGAAACCCCATCTCTACTAAAAATCCAAAAATTAGCTGGACATGGTGGCACACGCCTGTAATCCCAGCTACTCAGAAGGCTGAGGCAGGAGAATCACTTGAACCCGGGAGCCGGAGGTTGCAGCAAGCCGAGATCACACCACTGCATTCCAGCCGGGGCAACAGAGTGAGACTGTAAAATATAGTGAAATATATATGTATATATATAGTAAAATATAATATATAAATATAGTAAAAAATATATATATAGTAAAACCTCGCCAAAAGTATAATCTCCTGCATGTTTGTGCCATTGTTCATTTAAATGCGAATTATTCTTATAATTGTATTGTTTTTATTCAAACTTAAATGTGAAATCTGTAATGGTAATAATTGAAACACCTTGGTTTCAATTTATTTGCTTGTTAAACAGTATCTTATATACTACTAAAATACTACTATTTTATATATAGTATCTTATATATAAAATCTGCTCCAATATTTTTATTTCAAAATATTTTGCTAGAATATTATTTTATGTTCAGCATTCTTTTTTTTTGCTGCATCCATTTATTCTGCCTATTTTAATTAAATCCTCATTGCATCATATGCTGTTTCTTGCTAATTTTGGATGATGGATCCATCATTGTTTGTTTATAAAAACTGATGGAAAACAAGGCATTCATTATGTTGTGCTTGATAATCTGTTCCCTTAATTATCACAGGGCAGTTGCTGTAGTTGCATCTTTGTTATCATCAAATTTTTATAAATATTATGTTCTCTGTTGATTGATTTTCATTGGCAATATGGTCTTTATACTTCTATTCACCAAGTTCTCATCACTCGTGCTATCTTACAAGATACTCTCCTAATATACAGAAAATTATATTTTCAAGAAAAGCTACCTCTCCATCGTTTCTTTAATAAATATTTGATCCACAGATGTGCTGTTTGGATAAATTAACAAATAGGCTGCTCTTCCCTAAGTGTATTGCATTCACTGTTACAATCAACTTCCCTAATGAATTGCCTACATTTGTTGCCTTGTTGAAATCTAGTTATTTTGAAAACCTTCTCAATTCTTTACATCATAGCAAACTCCACTGTGGAAAATAAATTCCTATGCACAGTTTATGAGCACTTGAAAACAGAAGAAATGTTAACTTTTTAGAATAGGTCTTTGAGTTTACTGTCATTACAGAAAATATACTGGTGAAGCAGGTGAGCATAATAATTGAGCTGTGATTTTCTTAGTTCTCTTTTGCAGTTATAACATTTAAATTTATATCAATTCTTCTGAATGATACAAAAAGAAAATAGTCAAAATCTGCAGAGTTTGCATAACAGAATAGTGATCATTTGTTTCTCCCTTTTAACCACGTGTATACCAAAGTTCGACCTAAAGAACACATCCAGAGATTTCCTAAATAGCCATCATCACAAGAATTCAGAGTTCTTTGAAACATTAGTGGTCTGTATTCTGAGCTACCTGCATGGAACTTGTCTCAACATTTATACAGCCGGTTCATTCAGTTAATGTTCATTAGAAATTTTGAAAGTTTCTGACTCAGACTTTACAACATTATGTTATTAACAGGTTATCTATAGTCAGCCTCTACATTGCCAATAGACATGAAGTTATAATTCTAGGCTATTAATTTATGAGTATTGCAATCAATATCACCAACATTATTATCCAAAATAGTTATAAAATATCCATTTGTGGAGGCACTTAATCTAGGCACTGTATAAAATTTTAAAAACAATAAAACCTATTCACAAATGATTATAAATAACCTGATAGCTTATTATAAGTCATCAGAATAGCCAAAACCATATTCATAAAGAAGAGCTTTAGAAGTCAGGGGAAAAAAAAGCCTTCTTTTTGACGCTTTAGAAACTGCCAATATTATGACTCCTCTTTCTGATCTAGAGTTTACATCAATTTATTATTTTTAAAAACAAAATGGAACATTCTAAACATCAAAACAGGTTCTCAATACTCAATTGCACAGGTGTTAATATTTTTAATAATTTATTCAAATTATGACTTAGGAAATATATAAAACCTTTCAGTTTAAGACCCACTCTATCACCTTTTGCCTCTCAAATTCTTTTTATACATAAGCACTAATCCATAGTGTATTAGACTCAAATGCATATTTTAATAATTTATTATATGTACATTTATCCATAAATAACATTCTACTGTTATTGTGTTTTAAATTTCTACTTAAGTGTTAAGTACATTCTGTATAATGTTCTGTAACTTGTTTCTATCATGATAGAGATCCAGTTCATGCCTTTACTTTTTATTTTATTGTATAATCAAACCATGTTTTATATATTCCACTCCCTTTTGATAGACATGTTGTTTTTACTTTTTTTAATGTTATAAAACAATTATTAAAATATCATTATTTTACATATTTGGATGACTTTATGAAAGAGCTAAAAGTGAAGCTGTTGAATTTTACATCGCATGAATATTCAACTCAGTATCATCACGTTTGTTTACATTCAAGTCCTCTGGATATGAATTTCTATTTCTTCATCTCATTGTCAAATAGGACATTACCAGGCTATTTTAACTTTTGCCAATTTGATGTGAAAGAAACGGTATATGTTTATTTAAATTTGCATTATTCTGATTCTTAGCATGGCTAGGAGTTTTTGTGTATGTATTTATTTATTTTTTTAATTAAGTTTTTTTTTTGAGATGGAGTCTTGCTCTGTCACCCAGGCTGGAGTGCAGTGGCACGATCTCGGCTCACTGCAAGCTCCGCCTACCAGGTTCACGCCATTCTCCTGCCTCAGGCTCCCGAGTAGCTGGGACCACAGGTGCCCGCCACCACAACTGGCTAATTTTTTGTATTTTCAGTAGAGAAAGGGTTTCACCGTGTTATCCAGGATGGTCTTGAACTCCTGACCTTGTGATCTGCCTGCCTTGGCCTCACAAAGTGCTGGGATTACACCGCACCCAGCCCTGTATGTATTTATTGACCTCTATGCTTCCTTTCCTGTGAATTGTTGTTGAATATTTCTAGTCTATTTTTTCACTTGGTAATTCGCTATTTTTTTAATTTACTTAGAGATTCTTTATGCATTTCTTGAATCAACCTTTTAACATTCACTGCAAATGTTTTCTTCTCATCTGTAATATTTTTTTACATTTGGATATCTTTTCTCAGATTATCTTTTACATGTTATTTATGGGAATGCAAATTTATTATTTTCCTCCAATGCCATAAAAATTGTTCAGATTTTTTCCCCCATATTTAGTGTCACACAGTAATTCCACATTTATATGTTGGTCTCCTTTTAAGCTTTTGTTCTGTTCTCTTGGTCAATATATATCTGTCTTGGACTAATATAACACTGTTTTAGTTACTATGTCTTTAAAACCATGGATTGTCAGTCCTATTTTATCCATATATTTCCATATTGTATATAGATGCATCTGTCTTCTATGTTCACTAAAGTCAATCTTTGTAGTAAACTGTTGGGATTTTGAGTAGAATTCAATGGATTTACAGATTAAACTGAGAGTGATGGACATAGGTACTATATCATCAATGAACATGGTATACCTCACAATTTATTAAAGTGATGATTTATGTACTAAATCATCCATGAACATAATATACTCCACAATTTATTAGTCTAATTTTTAATTTTACACATTAAATGTTTTACAATTTTCTCTGTAAGAGATATTTTTTTCTCTACAACTAATAGTTTCTGTTGCTATCACCTGAGTTATTTTTAACTACATTTTCTAGTTGTATGTATCTAGCAACAATTTTTTTTTGGAATGGTACTTTTACATTCAGTAAACAGGATTTTTTTTTTTTTTTTGAGACTGAGTCTTGCTCTGTCGCTAAGGCTAGAGTGCAGTGATCTTGGCTCACTGCAACCTCTGCCTCCCGGGTTCAAGCAATTCTCCTGCCTCAGCCTCTCAAGTAACTGGGATTACAGGCACCCGCTACCACACCTAGCTAATTTTTGTATTTTTAGTAGAGATGGGGTTTCACTATCTTGGCCAGGCTGGTCTCGAACTCCTGACCTCATGATTCACCCTCCTCAGCCTCCCAAAGTGCTGAGATTACAGGCATAAGCCACCATGCCCAGCCAGGATTTTTTATTAGTTCAATTTTTTTGAGATTCCCTTGGATTTTTTATGTAGGCAATCATATAATATACAAATAATGAGAGCTTTCTTTCCAATGCTCATAACCATATTTTGTGAGATAAGACCACCAGTAAAATGCTGAATTAGAAATGACAACAGCAGACATTCTTGCTTTTTGCCTGACTTTAATAAAAAGACATTTAAGATTTCAAAATAATAGTTAACACAAATATATTTATTTCACTTATTTCAGGCCCCTGTGTATATGCATTTATTTTTATGATAATCATCATCAAAATGTCCCATAAATTAATCTCTACCATTATCTCCTTTAAATAGACAAAACAATGAAAGCAGAAAGATTCAATGATTTGTCTAATGTTACATAGCCACTTAATGTCAGAGACGCCATTTGAGGCAAGGCAGTTCAGCTCCATGTACTGGCTTATAATATATATTATATACTATATAGTATATAGCACTATTGTAGTGGATAGGTTGTATAGAATATAGTGTATGCTTATACTATGTATGTACCACTGTTTTTTTAAAGGGTGATGAGAAAAATTTTTTCTATAGTTTGCTTTAAGTATTTATTTAAATGATTTTGATCATTTAAAATAATTTTTCTCCTATTCCTGGGATTAATCACATGGGTATCTCTTATCATATGTTAATGTGTTTAATTATGTCAATACATTTTTCTAATATTAAAACATCTTTGCAATACTAGTGTTAAACTTCCTTGGCCAAGATTGGTTTTTAGTATACATTGCTGGATTAAGTTAACTAATATTTTGATTAGTATTTTTGAACAAAGTAGACTGCAATTTTTCTTTTTATGTTTTGGAATGTTTTCTTGTTTTGTTTTGGCATAAAGTTTGTACTAGTATAAAAATATGTTGGAAAGAAATCTCTGTTTATGTACTACACAAAAATGTATAAATTTGGAATTATTTATGTTTTTAATGTTTTGGAAGCCTATCAGCCTATCGGGGGATGGTATTTTTTCTGTGGAAAGGTTTTTCACTATTGAGTCAATATTTTTGGTGAATACAAATCTATATAGATTTTTAAATTTCACTTGATTCAGTTTCATTTGGTAACTTTTTTTAAAGATATTCATTTTTTCCAAGTGGTAAAATTTATTGGCATAATTTAGTTGAATAAATTTATTCATAGTACTGGGAGGGGTCTTATTTGTAATTAGGTATTTTTGCCTCATAATATTGCTTTTGTGAATTTCTGTTTTTCCTTGAATACTTTATCTGATAATGTGTCAATATAATGAGCTTCACAAAGATCCTCTTTCCTGTAACTGCTTTCTATTTTGTTAACTTTAATACCTTATATTTGTCATCTCTTTACCTGCTTCATTTAAATTTATTTTTTTCATAACCCTTGATGAATTTCCAGCTTTTATTTTCTAACATAAACTATTTAAGGCTGAAAATCATTCTCTAAGTACAGATTTATTTTTATTGATACATAATAGTTGTACTTATGGGGTACATGTGATATTTCAATACATGTATATAATATGTAATAATCAAATCAGAGTATTTGAATATCCATCACCTCAAACAAGTTTTAACCAAATCTTATAAGTTTTAATATGTAGTAACTCACATTTATATTCAGTTATAAGTACTTACTGATTTTCATTATGATTTCTTATTTTATCTAAGAGAAATGTAGTAGTATATTATAAAATTTAGAAACATATATATTTTTGTTTTCATTTAAACATCAGAACACATAATCTGTATGGTACATATTTTTGAATAACTACTATTTCAGATTTTATTTATCTTGTCTAGTTTTCCCTCTGTTTAATGTACAGTCATATGCTACCGAATGACATTTCAGTCAATGACAAATTGCATATACTACAGTGGTTTTATAAGATTATAATAAAGCGAAAAAAATCCTATTGTCTGGTGACTTTGTAACCATCCTAATTTCATAGCACAGTGCATTACTCACTTGATTTTGGTGATGCTGGTGTAAACAAACCGACTCTGCTGCCAGTTGTATAAAAATATAACGCATACAATTATGTACTGAAATACATGATAATAAATGACCATGTTACTGGTTTATGCATTTGCTATAACATAGCTTTTATTATTATTTTAGAGTATACTCTTTCTCCTTATATAAAAAAGTTACTGTAAAACAGCCTCAGGCAAGTCAGGAGTCAAATTCAGGAGGAATTCCAGAGGAAGACATCATTATCATAGATAATAGCTCCATGAGTGTTATGGCCCCTGAAGACTTCCCAGTGGGACAAAATCTGGAGTTGGAAAATAGTGATATTGATAATCCTGACCCTGTGTAGGCCTAGAGTCATGTGCGTGTTTGCATCTTAGTTTTTAACAAAATAGTTTAAAATTGTTAATTAAAAAAATTAAAAATAGAAAAAAGTTATAGTATAAGGGTATAAAGAAAATATTTTTGTACAGCTGTGCAATGCATTTATGTTTTAACCTAAGTGTTACTAAAAAATAATCAGAACATTAAAAACTAAAAAGTTTATAAAGTAAAAAATTACATTAAGCTAAGTTTAATTTATTATTGAAGAAATACATTTGGTGCAATCCAAGTGTACAGTCTTTACAAAATCTGCAGTAGTATATGGTAACATCCTAGGCCTTCATATTACTCACCACACACTCACTGAATCACTCAGAGAAACTCCAGTTTTGCAAGCTTCATTTATGGTAAGTGTCCTATACAGATGTACCATTTTTAATCTTTTATATCATTTTTTCTGTACCTGTTCTGTTTAGATACACAAATACCACTGTGTTATAATTGCCTACAGTATTCTGTACAGTAACATGCTGTACAGGTTTGTAGCTTGGGAGCAGTAGGCCATTCCATACAGCTATAGCCCGTGCCATATGGCCTAGGTGTGGTGTAGGCTATACCATCTAAGTTTGTGTGAATACTCTCTGTGATGTTTGCACAACAACAAAATCATCTAACCACATGTCTCAGAATGTATTCCCATCCTTAAGTGACACATGATTGTCATCCTTTCTAACAGCATTATCTCATTATCTTAAAATTTTCTACTGTAATAGTAAATTAGTAAACTTGCCATTAGGATAAGATCAAAACCTGCCATTAGGATAAAATCTAAAAACCCTTACAAATCTCTGAATGGTCTGGTCAACACTTTTCTTTCCAGCTCTGTCACTCTACTTCACAGCCTACACTGTAAACATTATATTCTTTTAATTTCCATATCATATCTTTTTTTTCTTGCCTCTAAAGCTTCGTTCAGTAGGTGTCCCCACCCCTGTTACCTAGTTAGAGTAGAGTTCTTCTCAGTCAAGTAATCTCCAAGAAGCACATACATGGGAGAAGGAGGCCCTGTCATATTCACTCCCTTTGTAATATTTTGGAACTATGCTTTAGTTCCCTTCTTTGTGTATTTCCTGAAGGTAAGGACAAAGTCCATCTTGTTCCCAGGACATAACACAAAATCTGATAAATAGAAGATTCTCCACCAGTACATACATATATTTAATGAAATATTAAATGCTATTTCATTTTGCATTCTCTAATTTTCCTGCTATAGAAATGGTAAGTAGACTGGCTCAGGCTGACCTAGCCATAATTTTATAGGCCTTTTTCTTAACCCTTTTCTAATTCATTTCCAGACTTATAAAATTAGTTCTCATATCTTTTGTACTACATTGCATTTCATTGACCATAAATTCTATTGCTATTGATAGGGGAAAACATCTTATATATATCTCTATAGATCTATATATATAATTATATATCATATAATATAATATACTTATATTATATATAAATATATATAATTATATATAACTATAATGTATATAAATTATATATTATATAATATATAATTATAAATATATATCATATATTATGTATAAATAAAATTTCAACACTGGAATCAGAAGTGAAACACAGGGCTCTAGAAATACAATTTCTCATTTTAAAAATAATTACACATGGTTTTATTTTATTTTTATAGAGACATAAAAGTTGTATACATTTATGGAGTACACGTGATATTTTGATACATGCATACAATATGTAATGATCAAATCAGAGCATTTAGAATATTCATCACCTCAAACACTTACCAATTTTTTGTGTTGGGAACATTTCAGATCTTCTCTTCCAACTATTTTGAAGTGTACTATAAATTATTATTAACTATAGCACCCTACTGTGATATCGAACACTAGCACTTATTCCTTCTATCTTACTGTATGTTTGTACCCATTAGCCAACCTCTCTTTCTCATACTTTGAAAAAAAAATTAGCTTTGTGGTGAAATAAACACTTATTTAAAATATAGGCTTTTAATTACCTACAGCTCCTCCGGCATCCAGCAAGATGACAGCCACCAAATCCAGAAAGATATTAAAGAAAAGCTATATTCACCACTGAAGCTGTACTTCTCTTGGGTATTGAGAGATGCCGTTTACATCTTAAAGATTCTCACCTTTGCTGCTCATTAGAATGAAAGTGTATTTTCTGCATTATCCAGCAAGATTGAAAACTCTTTCGTGTTAGTAATTTTCTTAAAGCTAATGGTTTCTTTTATGTATACGTTAAAAATATGACAAATGCCTTTCTGTATAGTGTTTCATCTCCATAACAGTCTGATCCTCAAAATAAGGTTGGGGCCCTAATTATATAATATTATAATGAAAGGATGACAAGAAATCTCATTCCTGACCTCAGCTGGTCAGCTTCTTGCATACCATCTTCTTTTTAATTCAGGAACTACTCAGATACTGTTTTCCATGTGTCTTATTTTGAGTCATTCTCAGTAATTTACTGCTATAATTTAGAATCACGTAGAGTCCCATAGGTTAATTACAGAATCTTCTGTGTAAAAAAAAAATGTATTTTCTTTTCACTCCTTTCAATGATGCTGCTCCTATTTCATTTAGCATTCTCTAATTTTTCTGCTATAGAAATGGTAAGTAGACTGGCTCAGGTTGACCTAGCCATAATTTTATAGGCCTCTTTCTTAGCCCTTTTCTAATTCATTTCCAGACTTATAAAACTAGTTCGCATATCTTTTGTACTACATTGCATTTCATTGACCATAAATTCTATTGCTATTGATAGGGGAAAACATCTAACATTTCGCATTCACAAAAATCTTCTAACCTTTTGTATAAAAAATAATTCCACAAAATTGAGTTGGGTGGGAAATGTGAATGCTTTCTAATTACCCTACCCAACATATACACATTCATACATAATCATTGCTTTCTCATAAAATTATAATTATTAGTTATAATTTTATTTTTTATGTAATCTGGCTACATAAATATCTCTATTATTAGTTGTAGATGAATACATTATTGTAATGGGTCAAAATAAGTGCTTTAATGGCAACTACTTAGGAAAAAATAATAAATCCTTTCTTTACAGGTACTTCTCATATAGAACTAGTTTTCATAACCTAAACTGTGATAACGTGATTAATTTCCTGGGGAGCATTGTTTGAATATTGCAGGCTACCTGTGTTTATACCTCAATATGTAAGCTGAGACCAATAAGGCAGTTAATATCAGGAACTAATATCTCTCAAATAGTTAAGAAAATAGAGAATACGTGAAATGCCATTTTTGAGTTTATTTTTAATTATTAAAACAACAAACGATAATGGATTTTTAATCATTATCACTTTGACAATAGGAAAAGAAAGGCCATCACTATTCAAATAAAGCTAGATATAGATACTACATTTTCTTGGTGATATTTAGGTTTTATGCTTTCTTCTCAGCACTATTAGAAATAAAAGCAAACCCCCTTTCTGTTAAAATTCTTCCAATATAAAACAACATTGTTGCTGCGTATCTGAATCCAGAGACTAACCATCAACCCCTTAGTTTCTTTTATTGAATAAAGAAACAAGGGATTTCTTAGAAAAGCAATTCCCATTAACTGCTGTAGAGGCTGTACCTCTGTTGTAAGGCTTGGTAATTGGAAGTATAGGCTCTGGGTTTAGATTGTATGAGTTTTAAATCCAAGCTTTATTATATGCAAGCTATTCAATCTTGAACAAGTTACTTAACCTCCCCAAGCCTCATATTCACCTGCGAATAAGGATAATAATAATCTGTATCTCACAGAGTTGGTGTGCATATTAAATGAGCGAAGTGTCTACTAAGCATAGTACTAACATATAAGTGTATAACAAATCTTAGTTGTATCTATTACAAAATTAAGAAATTTCTATTTTGAATATAGTTTCCCATATTAACAATATGTAATAACCACTTAGCCACAGTATTTTATACAAAAATTCAACTATAAATTGATATAAAACTTAAAATAAGTACTTTATAATTTGTTAACTATTTTTCTTTTCCAATTTTGAATCTCTCTTTTTCTAAAACTAATTGGTAGCTTAAAGGTGTTCATTGATGCTACTGTAAAACAATAAAGAGAACAAAATATAGTTCTATTAAAAATTCAGTTGCCATGGATACTTCATAGAATAGGAATGAAATTCCCAACCCAAAAGTGGTTTCAGATGTTGAGACTGTATGCCACACATGTACCAAAATGGTATGAAACAAAATAAGGCTTTCTGGGAAGAGTAGGACAGGCTTTCTAACAAGAGTCAAAAATAGTTTGGGAGAACAGGGAGAGGAAACTGTTTTGGCCTTTTTTGTGGTTACCAGGTGGACTGGGTGAGGGTCCCACAAAAATGCCTTGAACCTCCCACCAGGCTCCAAAGGCGGAAGCACCAGGCTTTATTATCAATTTGCCCTGATGGAGAGAAAAGGGGAAAGGGCAGAGGTGGGATTTGAAAGCCTCAGCAGCAAAACATCAAAAATGAAGTCAGTCTTTTTAATCATAGACTCTTATATTGTAGGGTGGCAGGGGAATCTAATGAATAAAATTTTCTCAAGGGACTGTATATACATACGTATAGGTTCATCCTCAAAATAAGATGCTAATAGTAATATCTTGGAAGAATGTGTCTTCTGCATTTGAATTTTGCTATTTTTAAAAGCATTCTAAGTGAGGTTAAAAAGAATCTATATAGGAATGGCTTACGGATAAAATTGTAGTGAGGCAAAAAAAAACTAATGATTGAATAGCCAAACCTGACATAACTCTCTTTTTTGCTGGTGGTTTGATTTAAGCTGTTTGATTATGCTAAAAACAACATAACATTTTATAATAGACTATGATACCTATTTTGGATCCAAGAACTACTAAGGGATAAACTGTATATGCTTGCCTTTCTGCTCTCCACTCGATCCTATAATTCCCAGAGGAATCAGGATCTTGATATGAGCTCAGATCTTATATCTTTCTTGAAGAAGGGATGGTGGAGGAAAAGAAGCAAAGAAGGAATCACCTAGAAATCAATTTTGGCTACAGAATAAGTATTGGCACCCGGGGAGAATAAGCTTCTGGATAAAAATTTGAAAAGTCTCTCTTGTTTATCATGGAAAGCCAACAACAGCATTCAATAAACAACATGGATAAGGAAGAGGAAAGAAGGGCAATCCAACATAAGCAGCAATGGATCTGAAAACAAGGCTTATTTCCTATAATATATCTTGGTCCACATAAAAAAGAATAATGTGAACAATTCTACCCACATTCTGAGGTCATATTTGTATTCTTGCTTTGATTACTCTTAGTGTCTTATTTTGAGGACGATCATATATATGATATATATATATTTTTTTTCTTTCATTCTATATACTATCATGTCTGTCTGATGCTTCGGATGTGCCTAAGATCTTGAAGCCAATTCTAGGATGTTTGAATCTAAAGACAAGAAGAATATCTGCAACAGGACTATCTTCTTCCCTTTGATTATTTCATTTTGAATTCTGAATTGCACTTGAATTTCTGAATCAATTATCTATAGTCCTAATAGATTAGTGAGTGATTAATCATGTAGAAATGTATTGGGTTTCACCATAAAGAATACCTAGCACTACAGGAGAAGAAATAGAAGTCTAAGGTACAAAATCCAATGTTTATATTAAGAAAGACAGAATTGAGAGTTGAAAGAAGGCTCTCAGTCAAAACAGGAGGTGGAGGACAATTGCCAAGCCACAGTATTTTGGTCCTAAAAGTTGCCAACGGGCTGGGCGCCATGGCTCACTCCTCTAATCCCAGCACTTTGGGAGGCTGAGGCCGGCGGATCACAAGGTCAGGAGATCAAGACCATCCTGGCTAACACACTGAAACCCCCGTCTCTACTAAAAATACAAAAAACTAGCCGGGCGTGGTTGCACACACCTGTAATTCCAGCTACTAGGGAGGATGAAGCACGAGAATCGCTTGAACCTGGGAGGCGGAGGTTGCGGTGAGCCTAGATCATGCCACTGCACTCCAGCCTGGGTGAAAGAATGAGACTCTGTCTCCAAAAAATAAAAATAAAACAGTAAAAAAAAATTGCCAATGGGTAAGGTAAATGAACAGAGCCAAGTCAAAATGTCCTACTGAATTTTTCTGAAGTCTGGTATGAAGATATTCTAGGAAGAATTGAAAGCATTCCATGTGGAGGACAGAGGAAATATTTCACTAATATAAAGATCAAGAGTATCAAAGTAAAAAAAAAAAAAACAAGATGCCATTTGTAAACATTGTTATACGGTTTACAAAAACAGTAGGTAAGATTGCCAGGGATGCAGGGGAAAGGCAGTTTAATGTTCTTGTATATCATTTACATGACTTTTTTTCAAGAATATTCAAAGATTGTAAAATGTATATATTCCTGGCACCAGCGATTCCACTTGTAGAAAATTTTCTTAAGGAAATTAAGAAGGAACAGATTTTCATCAAAATTTTTGCAAATTCGGCCAGGTGCGGTGGCTCACACATGTAATCCCAGCACCTCGGAGGGCAAAGCAGGTGGATCACTTGAGTCCAGGAGTTCGAGCCAGCCAGGCTCAACAGGCTGGAAGACCCCATCTCTAGAAAAAAAAATAGTAAGTTGACTTGTAAAACATAAAAGGATATTACATTATAACCAAATAGAATTTATACCAGGAATGCAAAATTAGCTCAACATTCAAAAATTGGTATTAATTTTCAACCATGATGGAAATACAATTGAGTAAAGAAGAGATATTTTCAACAGTGTTGGAAAAAATGACTATCTGTGTAAAAATAAAAAACTTTGATCCATATTTTGTACCATATCCCAAAATAAACTTTTAAAAAAAGTATCATAGACCTAAATGCAAACTCTAAATCTATAAAACCTGAAGAAAGAATACATAGGATAATACGTTTGTGACTTGGGCTAGGCAAAGATTTAATAGATAGAAAACCAAAGGATAATCCATAAAATAAAAAAACTGATAAACTGAACTTTATCAAAATTAAGAACTTCTATTTGACAGATTGTATTGGAAGAGTGAACAGGCACTTTGCAAGTTGGGGGAAAACATTTGCAAATCACGTATCTGATAAAAGATTTGAATTTAGAATACACAAAAATTTTCCAAAGCTCAATAATAAGCAAACACACACATTTTTAATGGGCAAAATATTTCAACTACTTCACCAGAAAAAATATTGATGGCATAAAAGAATATGGAAAATATGTACAACATCATCAGCCATTAGGGAAATGCAAATTATAATCTTAATGGGATACTTCCATAATTTATTAGAATGTCCAAGACTGAAAAGACCGACTATACCAATGGTTAGCAAATGTTAAGGCAGAAGAACTGGAGCTCTCATACACTGCTGGCATTTATGTTACATGGTAAATGGTACCACCACTTGGGCAAAACATTTGACAATATCTTAAAATGTGAAACACAATTATTTTATGATTCAGTCATTCAACTTCTAGATATTTAACAATGAGAAACAAAAGTGTATCTTCATACAAAGACTTGAATACAAATGTTCAAAACTTCTTTCTTTGTAATAGCCAAAGAACTGGAAATAATACAAACATTCATCAATAGGTAAAAGGACAAACAAATTTTGTTATATATGTATATTCCATACATGGAATACAACTTAATACAACAAAGGAATAACAATACACATAACAAACATAAATTACTCAGAAAGTCATTATGCTTAGTGGAAAAAGAAGGACAAAAAAGCATTCATATTGTGTGAGTTCATTTATATAAAATTCTAGAAAATGCAAACCAATCTATAGTGACAGTAATCGGATCATTGATTGCTAGGAAATTGGAGGGTTTTAAAGGTAGGATGAAAGCATTACCAAGGGTTAAAAAAACTACTGAGGATGAATACATTCATTTTCTAGATTGGGGTAATTGTTTTACGGATGTGTGCATATGTCAGAAGTTTTCAAATGATTCACTTTTCTGTATTTTAATTATATTTTAAATATACCCATGTTTTTAAAAGTTACCGGGCATGTATTTCTCTTAGAACAATTGCATTAATGTAACCAACTCAGAAGAAGCAACTATCTAATGAAAGAGTCCTGACAACTAATACACTTATTTAACACATATTTATTGAGGATTTACTGGTTGTCAGGTATTAATTTGTGAATTCAAATAGGAATGAACCCTTGCTTTCAGGTCACTCACAGTCTATTGGTTGAGGTCAAATATAGCTAATCTATTGAAATCAGTTTTATAAAAGAAGCCTGCAGGAACTGAGAGGTGGAGAGTTCTGAGGTAAGCTGGACAAGGCTTTCATAAGAAGGGGATGCTTGAGGTAGTCCTGCAGGGTTAGAATGAATTTGCCAGAAAGATGGGGATGAACAATGGGAATGGCATGAACTAAGGCACAGAATCGCAAACAAGTGTGATGCAGTGAAAGAGAGAGGCCATGAAGAGAAATGAAATTGGAGAGGTAAAAGTAGATCAGATAAGGAAAGCTTTTATAAGTTGGGCTATGAAACTCAAATTTATTCACCTGCCTATAGAGAGCTATTCAAGAGGTAAGAGTGATGTTATCAATTTTATATTAGAAAAATCACTTTCAAAGTAATGTGTACAGCAGTTAGGAGGAAAGTAAGACTGGATGCAGTGTGATCAGGTGAAGAACATTGCTATAGTTTAAGCAAGAAATGCTGAGCACTTCAACAAAGATGAGAGCATGGAGAAGAGAGTTTGGATTCCATTCAACATTTTGGAAGTAGAACTATAAACAGTGAGATCTCTAACTTATGAGTGAAGGAAATGAAGCATTATTTGCTACAGCCATTTACCTGATTTGGACAATCAGATGAGCAGTCATGCCATTTATAAATTAGCGAATGGAGGATACATAGCAGGTTCGAGGGGGAAAGATGTGTTCAGTCTTAGAAATGTCAAGTTTGATGCACCTTTGGAAAACCTATATGGAAATATTTGGCAGGCAAGATCCTAGATATATCCTAGGGCTCCTAGGACTCAGTGAAGCTCTGATGTGCCATGTTCATCTCCTAGTAAAAGAGACAGTATTGGCCGGGCGCGGTGGCTCACGCCTGTAATCCCAGCACTTTGGGAGGCCGAGGCGGGCGGATCACGAGGTCAGGAGATCGAGACCATCCTGGCTAACATGGTGAAACCCCGTCTCTACTAAAAATACAAAAAAAAAATTAGCCGGGCGAGGTGGCGGGCGCCTGTAGTCCCAGCTACTCTGGAGGCTGAGGCAGGAGAATGGCGTGAACCCCAGGGGGCGGAGCCTGCAGTGAGCCGAGATTGAGCCACTGCACTCCAGCCTGGGCGACAGCGAGACTCCGTCTCAAAAAAAAAAAAAAAAAAAAAAAAGAGACAGTATTAATAGTTACCTTTTATTGAGCACTTCCTCATAGTAGTTATTGGACTAAGCACTTTGCATACATCACACTAAGCGTGCTTTGCAATCCTTACAGCATATTTATGTTAGTATTTTATACTTGTATTACTTATGAGAAAAGTGAGGCTTAGAAAGCTTTTGTAACTTCCCCAGGAACAATTTGTAGTAGAGTTGTTATTCAAGACAATGCTCTCAATATTAATAACTGTACAATGCTAGAACACTATATTTTAAAGGTGTTCCTAGAAAAATAGAGGCTGCTGTGTCCCTAACTCACCCAAAAGAGAGCCCCCATAGGCCTATGAGTAAAAATAACCTTTAGAAAGCACCTTGTCTTCAGAAAATATGGGGAAACAAAGTGAGTAGTAACCATGAGATGAATCCAGTGTCTGAGTCTAGGTCACAAGGACACAATCAGCTTTTCTCCAACCCCTCTCAGTTATCTATGTTTTCTGCTTTATATTCTCAGATGTGATAATTTTGCCTAATTGATTTTACATCTATGTCCAACCTTTTTTCTCTGCACTAAATTGTGGACTCATGTAAAGTAATGACTCAGTAATTCAGCACTTTGCTTGAGAATTAATCTTTTAGCAATAGCCCAAGGTCTGTCTCTTAGGGGCTGTATGACCTTACACAAGTCATTTAATCTCTCTGAGCATCAGTGTAATCAAAAGTTAATGGGAATAATATATCCAAGCTATCTGCTTCAGCAGAATCTACTTAGAAAATATATATTAAAATGCATTGAAAACTATGAAGCACTATAGAATTGTAAGAATGCACCATAAATTTTTGTTTGTTTGTTTGTTTCTTTCTTTCTCTATGTTGTCTTGGTGACCTCTGTATGGTTTCAAAGGACAGACACAAGACTCAAAATTATCTGGTGCCATTTATTTGCTAAATTTTGTTTTTCCTTGAAAAGCCTCTGATAAATTGCCCGTACTTTACAAAACAAAGAAAATACTATTTTCTTTTATCTACTAAATTGCATAGCTTCATCTTTCAAAGTATTGCTCAAAATCCAGATATCAGTCTGTCTTCCACATCAACTTTCTTGCATAAAAATGAATTTGATACATTGCCCCGTAAAACACAAACACTAGTATATTTCTCTATATACTTTATTACTATTTTTTGTAAGAAAACATAATGCTAAGGTCCTGAGCTCCTGAGTTAGAAACTTGGGTCCAAATAACAGCTCCATTTTTTAGTAATGTGACTTTGGTCAAATGACATCCCTTCTAAGCCATCATTCCCTTGTCTATAAAATGGAGCTAATAATAACATTTAAATCATAAAATTCTGAGTGTTAAATAAGACGTATATAAGAAAATTATTATATTGCCTGCCATAAATAAGAGTTCAATAAATATCAAGTATTATTCATTAATATCACTGATATGCATTTTACATGTATATAATAAATTGCTCTCACAATCACATATTTATATTTGTTTTTTGAAATCCTGGCCTCAAGCAATCCTCCACCTCAGCCTCCCAAAGCACTGGGATTACAGGCCTGAGCAACTGTGCCTGGCCCTTCTGTTTGTTTTTTAATCTCGCTTTATTTCTTCTTCCTTACCATGTTTTATATTCTACAACCCATTTTTTCTTCCCTACCATATTTCATATTCTATGTTATCTCAATAATAATGTCTTCTTGTTGCTATGTCTATTTTTTCTGTTAATAAATGTTTCCAACCAAAAACACTGAAGCATTCTGTAATAAATTCAGACCGTCTTTTAATGAAACTCCATAGAAAGTACTATTAAGCATTAAACTTCCAATAATATAGAGATATGATGTCTGCTTAGCCTTCTCAATAATTCTGAGACACCTGGGAATGATCTCTAGGTCTTTGAATTTTTAATTGATGTCCTTATGTTCCTCTAATTTGCATGACCGGATCATGCTTCCTTATGTTTCTCTAATTTGTTGTAGCAACAACATTTGGTGAATGTTTTAGAAGTTTTAGTACATTTTATGGAATTATGCCCATGTAATTATGCAGCTATATTCCTGCAATCATTGTATAATTTGATCTTTTACACCTCATTTTTTCATAGTCTAATATCTGCTCCAATCCTGTGACCTACTTCACTACCACTTTCTCCTTCAGCCTTGCATGCACACATGCACAGAAAGTTTCTTCGGTCAGCATAATAATAGTGGATGTAGATTCACATCAACCTGAGGTAGAATCTCCTCAGTCAGCCTCAAAAGAATGGGTGTGTAAAACTGGAGTGATAGTTTACTAATTTCCAAAGAAAATATAACTATTACATGGATCAGGACACTGACATTAATGTGATCATTACATTCTCTGGTTGACAAAGTATGTAGGGAAGAAAAAATCAGAGGCCATTGAAAAATTATTTTTGCAGGTACTGAACCAACTTGGAGCTCCGTGAATGGGATATTATCTCCCTCCGCAAACCTACATAAGCAGCAACACTGCAGTCAAAGGCAGCTCAACAGGCAAGAGATCTGCAATGAGTGTCAGAGAAATCAAATGATTAATAGGACCAGAGATTAACCAAATGATTAATAGGACCCACATCAATGGGGCTGGAGTTTCTGCATCTGCTGACCAAGCTTTCCTCTCCCATGACAGTGCTTTAATGACCCCAGCAGAGGAAATGGGAGCTGCTCTGCCTTTCTCTTCCTCTCTCCTTCCTCAGGTGAACCTCCTACTCATGGACATATTCTTTTTTTATTTGTATTGAAATATGCAACTCAGGTTATAACTAAGTCTTATAATGGAAATTTTACATTTTTCTACTCTGATCTGGAATTGATTTTTATAGTTTAACTCTTTTTTAAAGTCTCACTTCCCTTACATCAATTCCTAGCAAAAAACCTCATTTGAATGTAGGTGAAGATTGCAAACTCAAATATTTTGATGTATAAACACTAAGTCAAAAAATTAATTGTGAAAAATATCCACTTTGGTTTGGGGACATTTGTCTAAGCACATTCAAGGCATCTCTTGGTCCATTGACTGGCCATACTCCTAGGGAAGTGGCCTTTTTGACTGGTAAATTTGGAAAGAGTAGTTATTTGGGCATACTTAGTTTAATATTGTCTTTCATTCTTTTGGGAGTAATGCTGCCTCCATGTCTAAGCTTTTGATCTGCTTATCTAGGAGTGTGGTGTGTGAGTGTACCAAATTATGGGAGTTTTTAATTAGAAATCCAGTTTACTAACAGGAAATTTGTTGTTTTATCTTTATTTACTTCTTATTTCTGAACTTGCTCATAAACTGGGTGGAAATGAATATACAATTTGTTAGCCCACTCTTTGGATATCTCATGTCCCATGCATGCTAAATTATTAACAATCTTAACATGGTTTTCATTTTTGCCCATTTAATTTTCATCTGGTAGCTCTCAGTTTATATAATTACAAGTTTTAGGTGTGACAAAGTTTGTAAAAGTATCCTAATACCCAGCTACATTTTTAAAAGTGTAGGTCCACCAGAAAGTATTTATCTTGTATTGAAGGTAATAATGATATTTATAAACTTAGATACACAGAGTTCAATTTCATAATATTTTGAATCGTAAACTATATACAAGCCTCTGAACTTCAGGTGACTTAACATCAACCTTTGGATCAACAATTTACTCTTTATCTTAGAAAAGATGCTAAATTATTTGTTTAAATGTCTTTTGGGCCAGTGCACAATTTTTCTAAAATGGAGTGGTTCAAATCTCTCCATCTGCCACTGTAAGCACTAACATGCTTTTGAGACCACACAGGTCTGAAAGAATGCACTTTCCCTTCCCAAAGACATCCTTAAGCCAGACACTATAATTAATTCTTTAGGGGCAATGTAGTGAGGGAAGACTCCTGGGACCATTTTTATTTATATCATCAGCTTTTGTGAGAAAGGTGAGATGTGTTTAGCTCCAAGTCTCAATTACTCCTGCCTTTTCTCTAGTTGCTGACATTGGGTCACGCTGCTGGTAACAAAATCTTTTCAGGACACTCGTGCAACAGTGAAGCTAAAGTACAACAGAGCTCTCTTCTTTTTAATGAGAAAGCTTTTCCAAACTTGACAAAACAGTACTGTATGACCACTTGATTTTAGTCTTTATGAAGTAAATTTATTCCCAATCAATTCCCTCTGTTCACAGGTAGATTTGGCTTTTCATTAAGATTTGTTAGGATAGTGATATTCAGTATTTGCTGAGTCTCTCAGTGAGACACTGAATTTATTGGATATCTTTTCATCTTCTTTGAAAGCTGTTCAGCTTCAGCAAACAAATTTTTAAAGTCATTTTTTCACTGGGAAAATGATGTTGACTCCTTGTTAGAATTCTGATTACACAGTACACCCTTTAAATGTAAATTTCAGAAGCAGATGAAGTTGCCAAAATGTCTCTTTCTCATTTAAATTGATTAAAGTATTCTTTTTAAAAAATATACTAATTCTTCTTCCTCAGATTTCTTTGACATTCAGAGAACTACCATACAACTGGTCAAGTTGTTGAATGAATGCTTTGAATAACAACCTCATCAAAAGAGCATAATCAGGAAAATAATCACTGCTCCCCTTTAAACCATTCTGTAAAGTGTGAGAGGGATTTAAAAATTGAGTCATACATGTAGACTTTCCATATGTATTCATCCTATTGACCTAAGGCAGAAACTGATTCAAAATTAATACAGAGAGTTTGTTTGGGCCAGGGTTGAGGACTGCAGCACAGGACAGGCTTCCAAGTTGCCCTGGTGAGTGCTCAGTTTAGCCTTTGTTACACGCAGGTTTTTAAAGGCAAAAGGGGAACAAGGAGCAGGCTGATACAAAGTTGTCAGGAATTCTCACTGGTTTACAGAAATGACATTGGTTATAACTAGCTATCATTATTGAACTACAGGGTATGAGTTATGGTGTCCATAGTATGGAATTTTATGGCTACTTGGCATCAGTTAGCCTAGAACCCACATAGCCAGTAGCTTCAAGAGGTAAATATGTACCTCAAGTGGGGAGTAAGAAGTGACTAGTATTGCATGTCAATACTTTTCTGGGCCTGATAATTAAAGAGCCCTCTCAGACAAAGTTTTTCTTTCTCAATCCACCATCTTTCCTATAACAAATATCTAACTGTGGCATCCCTTGAATCAGGTTCATTCAAGGGTTAGGCTATATGGATAAAAATTGGAATTCAAAAAATTGCATTTCACTGGGCTTCCATTTCAAGGTTCCAGACTTGCCATAACTGTCATTGGTTAAAAATCTCTCCATGACCCCAGATAGTTTAACTTCAGGGAAATAACCAGTCTTAAAACCACCAACAAAGTGTGCAACATTGTTGTAGCTTTAGAATGACCTTTATAATAGAATAAATCCATCATATGTGGTGGTAAATCTTGAGACAGAAGTAAGTGGAAGAAATCTGGGAAGAAAAAGGACAGCATAATATACTTCAAACATGGGTGACGTCAGTAGATAAGCTCTCAAAACACCTTCCCTGCCGGGCAGCACTACCTCTGTATCACTTAGGTTGATCGTAGGACAGCTGTTTTTTCACTCTGGAGTCCACTTCTTTCAGACTCTTTGAAATCTTTGAGATAGCATTGACAGCAGCAGATGAGATGAAGATTTACAGCTGGTGTCAGTAGCATATTAATGCCTCTACAGTCCATGGTGTCTCATGAGTTTCTATAGAGGTTCCACATAAATTTTGACTTGAGACATAAATGGATGAAATAGCCTTTTAGGATGATGAAGATAAGGCCCTTAAGTTAGACAGCAAAAGGAGAAAGGAGCAAATGATAGGATCTCCATAGTAGTCATAATAGCCTCTTAATTGTTAGGATCCCTAGCAGTTTAATCTGAAAGAGAGTGTGTTACCCAGTGTCATCTAAGGCAGGGTTTCTCAACAGCAGCACGCTGACATGTGGGGCTGGGTAATTCTTTGTTGTGGGGCTGCCCTATTCACTATAGAATATTTAGCAGCATCCCTGGGCCCAACCCCTCTAGTTGGGATAAATCAAAAATGTCTCCAGACACTGCTGAATGTCCCTGGCGAGTAAAAATCACCCCTAGTTGAGAACCACTGAACTAAAACGCCACAAGTCCATCACACTGAATTTTGTATCATTTTACCCAGTCACATTTTTGCAATCTATATCTATATGGACAAACTACTTTTAGGTATGTTTCTATTATCTTTTAAAAGGTGTGTTCCACATGACTAAAAAATTCCCTGAAGTGTTAAAGAAACATACTTTTGGGATCAAAGAGTAGAGTGAACCAGAACAGCAAAATTTTCACTTTGTATGTTCTGATTCCAAAAGTTTTTGGAAAGAAATTTTAGGCATTTGAGAAGGATTTTAATTATACTCATAAAATTATAAGTATAACAATTCAGATTTTTATAGTACAGAATATGTTATAAGAACTTCTATTTTCCTTACTTTATTTAAACCTCACAATGACCATGTACCCTAAGCATAATCTTTATTTTATGGAAAAGAGTCTAAGTGACTTGCCTAAGAGTAGACAAGAGCATTCAGAAGGAGCCAAATATCAAACTCACATATTTTGCTTTAAATCTAAGTATTTTCCAACAGAAGACTTGGCGCCTGCCCCTAATGATGAAGCTTTAAGCATTGAGTAAAGTGTTCTCATCACTAGGATGAGAAAACTTAGAGAAAGAAGGGGGTTAGTGCTCTCTGAATTGACATATGTGGTTGGATAAGTTTGCTAGGCTTTTCAAAAGGCATCTAATTTTATTTTTAAAAATAATTCTGGTTTTGAAATGTTGTCTTAAAAGATGGATGCAATTACGCATGCTATATCCTCCCTGGTTTCAAAGCACATAATTATCAGTCTCTTTTACCTTCTATTCAGAAGGAAATTAGATGGGTCCTTTGTCAGATGTAAAGATATCATTGGCCAACAGAAATATCATTTGATGGACTCATCTCATCTGGAAGAAGTGAAGTTAGGAATGGACAAATGTGGAAATTAAGACCGGATCACAGACCTATCTGTAAACAATTATAGAAGATTCCAATTACTATTGAATTCAATCTATTTGCACTATAGCTTTCATATACCTCAAGACAGCAGGAAAAAATAGGTTACAGTCCCTTTTCTGACATTCATTGCTTGATTTTGCACAAGTCACTTCACCTTTCCTAACCTCCATTTCCTCATCTGTAAAACTAAGATGATAATAGTACCTGTCTCAAAGGTGTATTGTAGAGATTAACTATGACAATGATTAGGATATAATAAATGTTCAAAATGTTACTTGTTATTATTAACTGTGCTGTGTAATTATTACTAACTTCCTTAGCAGATTCCATCACTTAGCAGCCATGATGGTGATAACTTATATAACAGTAAAATTGTCCTTTCTACCCACTCGCATAATTATATATCCCATCTCAAGCTTCTTCTAATTAACATCTGTTTACACAAATGACTCTCTTGGAAACTCTACTCCCTGAAGTCTTTACCTTTGGAAGTTTTTCTGCTGTGTATTTTAATATTCAAATATGTTTTATTTAAAAAAATTACTGACATTAGCATCTTTCTTAATACCCTTTTATATAGTCTTTACCAGTGTTGTTGACAACTTCTGCTTTTTTCTAAGTAAATAAGATAATGGCAAAAAAACATTTTGTAGGTGTCTTGGATTATATAGCCTCTTTACATAGGCCAGAAAAAAAGTAAAGCAAGTAATTTGGCTATCATTAAGTAAACTTTGTGAACAAAAACAGTAAAACTGGTATATTTAAATTGATCAAATTATCTAGATATCCGCCCATCCTCTTCCTTTTTGTGCCAGGTAGAAGCAAACATATTTGGTACTTAAAAAATAATATACTATATTATACACATTGTTCATCCTACTGCTGAAAAAAAATTACCTCCAAATATAGCAGCTTAAAACAACACATATGTATTTTCTTAAATTCTCTGTTGTTTAGGCGTTCATGCACTGCTTAGCAGGGTCTTTTGATCACAATATCTCACAAGGCTGCAGTCCATGTGTTGTTCAGGCTGCAGCCATCTCAAGATTTGATGAGGAGTAGGACACAGTTTTGACCTCACTTATGAGGCTGTTGAGAGGTTCAAGTCTTTGCTGACTGATGACCAGAGACATAAGTTTTTTGCTGCATCAGCTTCTTCATAGAACAGCTCAGAGCTCGGAAGCTGGTTTCCCTCAAAGTGAACCAGTGAAAAGCAAGAAAGGGTATTCAAGATGGAAAACACAGTCTTTTTGTAACCCAATCATGGAAGTGACATCCCATCACTTTTGCCACATTCTTTTCACCAGAAAAGAGTCATAAGATCCAGCCTACACATAAGGGAAGGGAATTACCTAAGGGTGTTGATCCTAGGAAACAGGATCATTAAGGATTATCCAAGAGGCCCTAACACATAAATCAGTAGAAAGTGACTAGGAAAGAACATCTAAGAATATTGAGTGAGTAAATTAGATTCAGTGCTTTCCAGATCCTTTATTCCTAATGCAGGTCAGATAGCAAGAGAATATAAATTATTTTTGAGTGAGGAGTTTCCACTTCCCTTTATGATGCCAAGTTTAGAAGTGCAGCATTTTAAGAGGAATTCTTTGAGAGGAACAGCTCTGCACCAGCCAAGGCTAATGAGCGAACACCATGATACTATTTCTAGAAGTGTCACCTTTCTGGTGATCTTTTTCTTTAAAATTCCCCTGGAGGTCTGCATTAATGTTCTTTGAGTAGGGAATGTGTAGTAGCTCACTGCAGAAAGATGGAGTCCCACAGGAGGAAATCTTCTAGGAGATATTATTTATTATTTTCCTCCCTACTTATTCTAAAAGGAAGGGAAATTGAAATAGAGGAAGCTTTTGAACATAGCGTGAATGCAGAGCTTGTAACTGTCATGTTACTTTTAGTTTAAACTTAAGCCTCCCTTATTCTTCCAGTACAGCCTTTGAAACAGCTGCTGCCAGTGCAGAGGAGACCACGTTATTTCAGAGTGACTACTCTTCAAGCAAACACTGCATCTAAGTTAATTAAAATGCCTATGTTGTTTTCTTTCTGAAGCCTTAACAGCTTCAAGGAAAAAAGCAGACAATTCAACTGCCAGGGGGGAAAAGGAAAAGTCAAACAAATTGACAAAAAAAGAAAAAAATCATGGGCTGAATGTAATCATCACCACATCCTTCAAGCTATACATTTCTTTTATTGGGCTTTTGTTTTCAAGTTGTTCCTTCTTTACCTGTAGCATGCTGATGACCCACTATTTATTTACCTTTGGTTTCAATGACTATGTCATTATTAATTACAATTCTTCGGGTATATCTTCTTTCCCACGAAGCCATTGATCTGCTCCTTTGAGCTTTGTCAGGCTTGAAGGGGAGATGAGTGTACCCTACTGGCTCAGCCACATATGTAGGCAGAGTAGATGGCCACATGCTGGGATATAAGCAGAGCAGCCTATTATTAAAGTGTTCCATTCTTATATTCAGGATTCTTCTTTGTTTTCTGTAGTCTTTCACTTTTTGACACACTTGAGAGGAAAAGAAAAAACTTATACAGGCACAAGTAATTTCGTGTGAATTCATTAATCAATTTGCTTTTCTCTGGGATTGCGATGACAAGGAAAGCAAAAAGTCATAGACCATTTATAGGAACTGCACCTTCAACCCAGTTCTATCTCCTCTCCTTTCACCCCCGCCCCCAAGGAAAACTAATAAGAATCCACTGAAAATGATAACATGATAATATAACAACCCCATGTAGCTCAAATCTGCTCTGGAAGCTGGAAAACTGTTCTAACTTGTGATGATAATTTGTATGTGTCAACTTGGCTAGGCAATAGTACCCAGTTATTTAATCAAACACTAATATGGGTATTGCTATGAAGGTATTTTGCAGATATGGTTACCATCTACCATCAGTTGACTTCAAGTAAAGGAAATTATACTCCATAAAGTGACTGGGTCTCATCCAATTAGTGGAAAGACCTTGAGCAAAAACTGAATTTTTCTGGAAAAGAAATTCTGCCACAAGAATACGCACATACAGACACACACGCACACACACACACAAATACATACACATATAAGATTTGGGAAATCTTTCTCTTGCATGTCCTTATTCAATCCAATCAGTTCTACTTTATAAATGACTCTGAAATGAAGATAAGGGGACAGTTGAAAGATACAAAAGAGTTTGAGTCTGTAAGACTTGCTCACCAGATAGATGTGTAGGGTGAGGGAAGAGGAATATGAAATGGCTCCAGAATTTTCTATTGGATAATTGAGTCTGTAGAGATGTCTTTGATTGAGACACAGAATACAAAGGAGAAAATGTTTTTCAGAGAAGATAGGTTTAATTTTGAAATTTTGATTTTGAGGTATCTGTGAGACTGCCAAGAGAAAATGCACAGTAATTTTTAGACTTCACAGTTTAGTATTCCGAGCAGTCTTGGTGAGGAATAGAGATATAATCAGCCCATCAGCCTATCTGCAGTCACCCAGGAAATATAAGAGGCAAAAAAATGTTGATGAGATGCCAGGAAATACTGTGTCAAGATGATCAGGAAATATAAAGGAAATCAAGAAGGAGCAGTTGAGATGACCTAGAGAGTATTTTATTTTCTCCTATTCTTTGTTCCTATGGAAAAGTTCAATACTGAAAAAGTATAATAAAGATTTTTGAAGTACCCATTACTGTCAAAAACTAAGATGTTACGGTGATCTGAACAAAAGCAGCTTCAGTGGAACAGAGGCTAGAAGGCAACAGACTGAAGAATAGATGGAAGGTGGGAAACCAGAGATAATGATTACACTGTAGAAAGGAGGAAGAGGAGCAGAACGTTACCTAGAAGACAATGCACGTTCAAAGAGGAATGCCTACTTTAGCTAAGGGGGAGCCTAAAACATTCAAATTAAGAGATACTTTTGTGTTATTGTTTATTTTAACTAGGGACAATTCACTCCAAGATATATTTACATGCTAACAAGAAAGAAGAAATGTAACAATTGTTTTTTAATCTGAGAAATGTCTAGATGGTCTATAGGGGATCCATAAATCCTACAAGTTGTAGACAACTACTGTATATATACTATTGTGTGCAAATTAGTATTTCTGGAAAACAGATACCCATTTTTCAAAGTTCTCTGACACATATGTTTAAAAAAATTGATTGAATGAATAGATAAATCAAGTAATCATGGAGATCTGTGACCCAAAACTGTTCAATAGAATCTTTAAAGATAAAATCAAGAGAGAAGCTAATAAGTAGATTAAACTGGTGAAATTATATTTACATCTAAAAAAATAGAAGCTTTGAAAGACCCTAACGTGCATTGCACTGAATATATTCAGGCAATCTTCAGTTAGTTCTGGGATAGTTACTTAGAGTGGAGTAAATCTAGTTTTCTGGCTTATTTGCTAGTACATAAAATGCCAGGCAAACTACCTATGCCTTGACTACAGACCCTTATTTTTGACAAAAAGAAATTTAATATTAATATCATGATTTCTGACCCTTTCTCTCCCTTTCTTTTTGTTTTTATTTTTACACATGACTTTGTATCTCAACCAAAAGTAGACTGAGAATATTAAGCAAATTTGCTTACTTGAGGAATAGTTTGAAAGAAGGCAGCTCAGCTTAGCCTTGTATTTGGGCTCAGTCTCTGCAAAGGTTGTGTGTAGAAGGGATGAGCTTCACTTACTTTTAAGGGAACTCTCAGAAACATTTCTCTTAATGAGGGTCTGGAGAAAATGGCTGAGAAGAAACCTTAATGGGAGGTATTCCATCTTGAAAGAGTAACATAGAAACAGGTACTAAACCAAACAAACCACAAATATTTAAGCTGTAAAATGAGAGGAAAGAAAAAATATATTCTAAATCTGTATTAAAAGTAATGCCATGTAGCTGTATAAAGCTCTAGTGAGGGTTGTGGAATGAATCTTTAATGGTATCATTTATACTTGTCCCAATGCACTATGTTCACAATGAGAACTGCCTACAAATCTTGATGTACCATTTTATTGCACAGAAAACTGGCCACCATCTCACAGAGCAGCAATTGTAAATTAGAAATATATTTTGTTTGGTTTGAGCACAACACATTTGGAAATTTATGAGGTTGCATAAAAGCACACAAAAGCATTTCAGAGACTGTTTAGCCCTGTGGCTTTCTTCTGGTCTTGGGATTCAGAGAAGAGAAAATTGAGGCTGCTGACCATGCTTGCTGCCTCATCAGGAGTCTCAGAACAAGCCTACCTGTGTGCAGCCTCCCACTTCTCATCATCTGACTGGTAATCACTCCAACATCCCCCAGGGAGTCTAGTAGAGATTCCCCGGTGAGCGTAGCACCTGTATCTTGACAAAACACACTTACCCTACATGACCATGGTGAGGTATGCTCTCGGACCTCATGTTATTTGATTCCATTTTAAGTTAACTAAGACTTTGTCATGGGTATGGTAATACATTTCAAGGCAATTTCAGATGTAAGAAACTGCTAAATCAAAGTTTTTTGACAAAGTTTACTGTATTTTCAGTGGTTATTTTTTAAATCCTGCTTTTATGAAAGTATTGAAGACCTTGGACTTTTTTCTACATTAGTAAAACAGGTGATTTCTCTTTCTCTAGCTCCATTTTGCAAGAAATGCTGCTGCATCTGGTTAGCGTGGTCCTAAATTAAATATTGATAACAATCTTGAAGAATGGGCTTGACCTTCTAATAGTCTTTTGAATGATCTTTGGATTAATATTGTCTTATATCAAAATCAAATATCAAATTTAGCAACCCAATTTTCAATTTTCAGATTTCCTTCCAGATTTATGATAATTACATGAAGTAAGTTTCCAAAAGACAGAACACTGGATAGGAATGATAATTATATTTTGTTTTTACATAATTAAATTTAAATTAGATATCAAAACACATCCAGATTTAAATAGACTCAAGCCTTTATTTTCTTAAAAAAGAAATAAGTTTCAAATAAATAATTAGGAAGATGAGGAGGATAAAAAATTATTATCAATGAGGAGAATGTGAGGTAATTAAAAGCTAGGATTAGGGGAAAAATAGAGAATTTTAGCAGATAATTTCATTAGTTTGGAGAAATCAATTTCCAAATTTAGCTTCTGCTAATTTGAGAACTAGTGAGGAAATGATATAGAAAATATAAATTGACTAATAACTACAAATATATTAATAATTTCCCACTCGATGTAGACAAAACAAGTATCGATGCTAAATGCAAATTTCACCGCCAAAATATGTCTGATCATGAAGGTAGTATTACTGAAACAAAAAAAGAACTTCTTATGAAATACATCTCAGAAGACAGTTGAAGTTATCAAATGGAACATATTTGAATATAATTTTTTTAAAAATATGGAACATTAAAAATTATTGAAGTTAAAGACATTCAGAGTATATTATACCAAAGTAGGCTACCCTGGCATTAGAATTATTTTGAGTTAAAGGCAGTTGAGTAAAAGCCGATGAGATTTCTACCCTTTCCCAATCTGCCTAAAAATGGAACATAATTTCCCTTTATGAAGGTGTTTTCCCACTCTCTTCGCATACCAAGAAGATAACATCACTGAAAACAAGATGGCACGGAGATGGACTTGCACAAATGGACCTTGCTAAAATAACCCATTATATTTGCCCCCTATATTTACCACTCCACAGTTCGTGGCCCCTAAAAGCCATAAAGCCCTTTTCTTTTGTCCGATTACTTTTCTACAAATGTGTTGTTCTTTTGTTAAGATGCTATAGAAGCTCACGTTCTAATCACTCCTTTGAGTTACTCGTCACTGAGTTTCTCCCACATGAATTTGTGCTGCACATGTTAATAACTGTTTGTTTTCATTTTGTTAATTTGTCTTTTATCAGTTTAATGTTCAGAGTCCTGACCAGAGAACCTAGGAGTATAGAGGAAAAGATCTTTTTCCTCCTCTTCAGAGTCTTGAGGACTCTGAAGATTTTGAGGTATCTGGTAAAGATGTTTGAGCAAAATTACAGGTATGTTTTAGATGTTATACTGAATAATGGCTAATGAAACAAGTGATGTAGTATATGGTATTCTTGGCCTACTGCATTATGCTAATTTTTTGAAGGATAATCTATTCTCAGAATATAAAGTTTTTTACTGTCAAACATGTATTCATCATTGTTTATTCTTTCGGAATTATGGTTACTCAGTTTCTTATGCAGAAGTACAAGTAATAGTTGTTTTTGAGCAATTTTAATCTAAACTGAGAAATTACTTAAAAATGAAAAAGAAAATCTCTTTTCTAGGGATTGAATAAATAGATAGAGAAAAGGAAAAACTGATAGAAAGAGGTTGTAAGATGAAGATAGCTGACAAAATTTCACATTACTTCTGTGAATCTATTTTGAAATATCAAAATCCTAAAATTTGTATAGTTACTTAGAATAAAAATTCTAAAATCAATAAACTTGAGTTTTTCTACTAAGACAACCTCCTTTAATATTATTTTAAGAAAAACTTTGGTAGTGTTTTTTTTCCTCCTAACTGCGCTTAGTAAAAATGTTTCTCATAAATCCCAAATTAATTGTTAAATTAGATAATTTACTTCCCAATGGCTCCAATTAGCTTTAATAAACAAAATAATTAAAGGATGATTAATTTTCTGGTAATGTTGAAAAATAAACTATTAGAATAAAAAATCTACATAAATTACTGTAATACATATAATACATTTTAAAGCATGTATGCATTTCATACCTTCTGTGGTAGACGACTTCTAGGATGGCTTTCATTTGTCAATTTTTGTCTGTGTGTAATTTTTTCTTCTGATTGTAGACTGGATCTAGTGACTTCCTTCTAGTGGATAGAATACAGCAAAAGTGACAGGATGGTACTTCTGAAATTAGATTTTGAACAGTTTAGCTTCCACCTTGCTTGCTCTATTTCACTCTTTCACTGACTTGCTCTGAAAGAAGCCAGCTGCCATGTTGTAAGCTGCCTTGTGGAAAGACCCACATGGAAAGGAACTGGCCAATAGCTAATGAGGATGTGAGGCCTGTCAATAGCCACTTGAATGAATGTGAAACCAGATCTTCCCCCTGTTGAGCCTTGAGGTGACTGCAGCCCAGGCAACACCTTGTGAAAAACTCTGAACCACAAACACTCTGCTGAAATACACCAAGATTTTTGACCTACTTTGACATAATAAATATTTGTTGTTTTAAGCCAGTATGCTTTGGAGTAATTTTTATGCTGCAATAGGTAAATAACATATCCCCTAAATTGTTATTACAGGCGCAGTGGCTCATGCCTGTGATCCTGGCACTCAGGAAGGTGGAGGCCAGTGGGTCGCTTGATCCCAGGTGTTCAAGTCCAGCTTGGGCAACATGGTGAAACTCTGTCTCTACTAAAAAAAAAAAAAAAAGGGATTGCCAGGCACACAGTTGCAGGCAACAGTAGTCCCAGCTACTCAGGAAGCTGAGAGGTAGGAGGATCACTTGAGCCCAGGAGGCAGAGGATTCAGTGAGCTGTGATCACCACTGCACTCCAGCCTGGGTGACAGAGTGAGCCCCTGTCTCAAAATAAAAATGTTATCCATTCTGGGCCAATCCTACGAAGCTTTTTATCTGGAAAAACTTTTATTTTGTATCTTCAGTGGAAATATTTGTACAAAATATTTGCATACAGGTAACACTTGGTTAAAATCATCATCAAAGATACCGTGAAGGAGAAGAAATACAGCCAAGGGAGGACTTAAAGCCCAACTGATATGGAAACAATCAGGGAATTTCCTTGTTTTGCTTTCCATAATCATGGTGATGGAAGCCTATTGGGACACTCGCATGTAGAGAGTTTCCAGGGAATCCGCATGGGCTGTTAACACAATTATTCATGAATCATTGACTAGGTACTTTGCTTCTGAATCTGTAGGAATTTCCCCATTTCATGAATATCTATCCACAATTTTGGGAGGGCTTTAATTCTAGCACGTGGAAGTTCACCATTTTACCATTTTATCGTCCTTTATAGTGATTTTACAAACAAGCTAATGCTCCCAAATTATTTGTTGTTTTTTGTTTTGTTTTGTTTTTCTGGGGTGGTTTCTTTTTTGTTTTTGTTTGTTTGTTTTACTGAGAAAGAATCTGGCTTTGTTGCCCAGGCTAGAATGAGTGCAATGGTACGATCATATCTCACTGCAGCCTCAAGCTCCTGAGCTCAAGCAATCCTCTTGCCTCAGCCTCCCCAGTAGCTGGGAATATAAGCACACATATCCACACCCAGCTAATTATTAAAATTTTTTGCAGAGATAGGGTCTCACTTTGTTATCCCAGGCTGATCTCAAACACCTGGGTTCAAGCAATTCTCCTGCCTTAATTCTGTTTTTATTGTATTTTTTAACAAACCATTTAATAATTGCTAACATTATTTGGCTATGATTTTATTTTTACTCTTTTTAACCCACTCAGAATCTTTTATCTAAGTGATATTTTAATATTACATAGCAAATTTTAAAGAAAAAAGATATCTATGAGTTAAATCAATAATCAAATTAATATTTATAGAAAACATGAAGAAACTAATGTAATCCAAACAATATCAGTGGTGATCCCTGAATGGAATCTCTTCCCTCAAAAGATCTTCTCAGATGGCTCCAAAGCAAGTTTCCTCATCAGCTTTCCTCTTCCCTGATCAAGGTTTAGTAGAAAATGAAAAAAAAAAATGCCTCCAATTTTGTTCCTTTTGGTTAGGATTGACTTGGATATTTATGTTATTTTGTGGTTCCATATGAATTTTAAAATAGTTTTCTCTAGTTCTGTGAAGAATGTCAATGGTAGTTTAATAGGAATAGCAATGAATGTATAAATTGCTTTAGGTAATATGGCCATTTTAATGATATTGATTCTTCCTATGCATAAGAATGGAATGTTTTTCTATTTGTGTCATCTCTGGTTTCTTTGAGCAGTGGTTTGAACTTCTCCTTGTAGAGATCTTTCACCTCCCTGGTTAGCTGTATTCCTAGGTATTTAATTTATTTTTTATTTATTTTTGTGGCAATTGTGAGTAGGATCGCATTCCTGATTTGGCTCTTAGCTTGACTGTTGTCAGTGTATAGGAATGTGAGTGATTTTTGCACATTGATTTTGTATTCTGAGACTTTGTTGAAGTTGTTTATCAGTTTAAGGAACTTTTGGGCTGCTACTATGGGGTTTTCTAGATAAAGGATCATGTCGTCTGCAAACGGGGATAATTTGACTTCCTCTTTTCCTATTTGGATGCCCCTTTTTTCTTTTCTTACCTGATCACTCTGGCTAGGATTTCCAATACTGTGTTGAATAGAAGTAGTAAGAGAGGGCATCCTTGTCTTGTGTCAGTTTTCAAGGGTAGTGCTTCCAGCTTTTGCCCATCCAGTATGATTTTGGCTGTGGGTCTGTCATATATGGCTCTTATTATTGTGAGGTATGTTACTTTAATACCTAGTTTATTGAGGGTTTTTAACAGGAAGTGGTGTCAAATTTTATCAAAAGCCTTCAAACAATACTACAGGGCTACAGTAACCAAAACAGAAGGGTACTGCTACAAAAACAGACACATAGACCAATGGAACAGAATACAGAACACAGGAATAAGGCCGCATGCCTACAACTATCCGATCTTCAACAAACCTGACAAAAACAAGGAATGGGGAAATGATTCCCTATTCAAAAAATGGTGCTGAGATAGCTGGCTAGCCATATGCAGAAGATTGAAACTGGACCCCTTTTTTAAACCATACACAAAAATTAACTCAAGATGGATTAAACACTTAAATGTAAAACCCCAAACTCTGAAAACCCTGGAGGACAACCTAGGCAATACCATTCAGGACATACACATGGGCAAAGATTTTATGTTGAAGATGCCAAAAGCAATTGCAACAAAATAAAAAATTGACAAATGGGATCTAATTAAACTAAAGAGCTTCTGCCAGCAAAAGAAACTATCAACAAAGTAAACAGACAACCTCCAGAATGGGAGAAAAGTTTTGCAGACTGTGTATGTGACAAAAGTCTATAGCCATCTGTATGTCTAACAGTCTAATAGTCCATCTAAAAGTCTAATAGTCAATCTATATGAGATTTAAACAAGTTTGCAAGAGAAAAACAAACAACCCCATTAAAAAGTATGCAAAGGGCTGGGCGCAGTGGCTCACACCTGTAATCCCAGCACTTTGGGAGACCGAAGCGGGCAGATCACGAGGTCAGGAGATCAAGACCATCTTGGCCAACATGGTGAAACCCCGTCTCTACTAAAAATACAAAAATTAGCTGGGTGTGGTGGCATGTGCCTGTAATCCCAGCTACTTGGGAGGCTGAGGCACGAGAATCGCTTGAACTCAGGAGGTGGAGGTTGCAGTGAGCTGAGATCACGCCACTGCACTCCAGCCTGGCAACACAGTGAGACTCCATCTCAAAAGAAAAAAAAAGTATTCAAAGAACATGAACAGAAACTTCTCTAAAGAAGACATACATATGGCTAACAATCATGAAAAAAAGCTATACATCACTTATCACTAGAGAAATGCAAATCGAAACCACAATGAGATACTATCTAACACCAGTCAGAATGGCTATTATGAAAAAGTAAAAAAAAAAAAAAAAGATGCTGGCAAGGTTATGGAGACAAAGGAACACTTATACACTGTTGGTGGGAGTATAAATTAGTTCAACCGTTGTGGAAGACAGTGTGTGGTGAGGACAGAAATACCATTCAACCCAGCAATCCCATTACTGGGTATATACTCAAAGGAATATAAATTGTTCTATTATAAAGATAAATGCACTCAAATGTTCATTGCAGCATTATTCACAATAACAAACACATGGAATCAGCCTAAATACTGATCAGTGATAGACTGGATAAAGAAAATGTGGTACATATACACCACGGAATTCTATGCAGCCATAAAAAAAATGAGATCGTGTCCTTTGCAGGGACATGGATGGAGCTGGAGGCCATTATCCTTTGCAACCTAACTCAGGAACAGAATACCAAATACATGTTTTCACTCATAAGTGGGAACAAAATGACAAGAACACATGGATATATCGAGCGGAACAACACACTGCTGCCTCCCAGAGGGTGGTGGGTGGGAGGAGGGAAAAGATCAGGAAAAAACAACTAATGGGTACTAGGCTTAATACCTGGGTGATGAAATAATCTGTACAACAAACCCCCATGATACAAATTTACCTATATAACAAACCAGTGCATGTACCCCTTACTTAAAAAAAAGAAAGAAAGAAAAAAGAAACTGAAAGAGAAAAGCAGTCAGATCAATGGAATCACTGGATTAGCAGATGTAAGTCAAATGGCTTCATCGCCCTAGCACCACACAACACAACTGAGTAGCTATGTTACAAGTACATCTAATCAGTATTTCTGTATATTCTCAACCCTTTCTCTTTCTTACAAAAGTTTTAGACTATAAACTTCCTATTGGAAACAAAGAAATGGGAGGTGAGTTGTCATTTATATGCCAGCTCTCAATTATTCCTAGTTTCTGTGTTAAGTAGTCTGAAGTTCAGCAGGAAAGAAAGTTGAGACCTTATCAGCAATGACCACCACTTCCCTAGGAGACAGGAGTGGATATGAGTAACATATTTTCACCTATTTGCCGTCTCTCACGTGTGCTATTCAGCCCTACAATTCTACAGTGATTTAAGCACAGTAAATCCTCCATTCGTATTTGGATGATGTTTGCATGCCAAGAACAAAGAAAAACTATAATTAAATTTAATGCCTGAAGTTACTTCTACCTTTTCTTGCACCTAAATTGGTGCCTTTTTCTTGACCCTGATAACTGTATCTAACCATCTAATCCAGATATGAAAAAAAGTGTATTACACTAGGAAAAGTCTTCATTCATGAATCATTAATGAGAGGTCTAAGTGAGAGGAAAAAACCTTGAAATTTAAAATGTAGTAAGTCACAATTCTGGGATGAACCAAAGTTTTGTTTCAAGATAATAACTCCATTTTCACCCTGCCAGGCCCTTAAAATAAGTTTAGCATGAAAATCCATAGATATAAAATAGAAAAGATAAAGGAAACAGGAGAGTGGGCACTTCAAAATTTCCAATACCTAGCTGAAAAAAAAATCTTGTCCTAATTAGCTATCTCTATTGGGTTGCAAAGATTCATAGGAGAGAATAATGACCTCACATCTTTTCACTCTTTACACTCTTGTACCTTAGTCTCACATTGTCCCATTAGAGGGACAGAGGTGGTTTAAGGGCTCTTAACACCCAGATATGCCAGATCTGGAGAAGCTACTATTAATTCTATTATGTTTTGTATTAACACATCAAGTCAAAAGAACAGATTTGAACTAATGGATCCTGCACCCTCTGCTTCCCTAGGATATGTGAATATACTGTGCATTTCCAAAATTATCTTCAAAAGCTGATATTTAAAGTTCATATTGAATACAGGAAGAAGTTTAAGAGAAGGTTTTTTCTTAAGTACATGGACAAACTCAGTGTACACAGTCCTCATAAAATTCACAGAATCCCTGTTATTTTAAACTTTAAGTTAATATCTTCTATTGCAAAGCACAATTTTACTTTCTTCCACTACTGTAAAGCTTATAAAACTCCCTTTCACTATGATTTTCTGGTATATTCATTTATATACTTATTTAATTTCTTTTTTTTTTAACTGAAGACTTTCTATTAACTTTTGATCTCAATGTGTCTGAGATTTAAAATAATATGGGTGTTTTACAAAGCTTTGGCAATCTTCCAGAATGTTCACAATGCAACATTGATAAGGGACATAACTCTTTAGTCGTTAAGAATATTTCTTCGGCAACACCTCCAATGTCAGCGTTCTGGAGCTTCAGAGACACCCATCAACATTTTAGGGGAGACAGCGGAACATTCTGGGGTGACCTTGCACCAGGAAGCCTCAGCCACAGAGGCCTTTTTCCCACTTAAAAGAGAGAAGTGCTTTTTCCTTCACTTTTTTGAGTATGGGGTTAGGAAGTAAGGCCCAAATCTCAGTAGTCAAATGGGGAAGATTTTAAAAAAGAAAAAACCAAAAACAAACCTAAAACCCTTAGAAGGAATTTTGAAAATTGTGTTTGTGTGTGAACCGAGATGCATCTCTGAATGGGATAGTGTTTTTATAGGATTAAAAAGAGCTCAACATCTCTTGCAGAGCCATAAATTCATAATTTGGAGAACAGAATGATTCCAGTTACAAAAGGATACCTCATTCTATTAAAAAGATAAAAATCATACGTCCCTTTAAATGCTTGTTTAGAGATTATTGAGAACTTTATACAATAAGAAACAAAATGCTGAAGTATTTCAAGTCACTCTTGATTATCAGAAATTATAAGACAAATATAAAATTATAAATAAATAAACAATATTTACATATCCATTTTTTCTTTACTGTATCTTACAAAAACCTATTTTGTCAAAATGTTGAATCCTCCCATTTTTACCTTTCATAGCCTCACCTTTCATCACTGTGACTACCATTTTCTCTTAGACGAAAAAGAAATAGATGACCTCAGTATATATTTTTCTCCATATATCTTTGCTTCATTTCAATGCCACCTATTATCTAGTCCAAAGTTCACCATTTCCCACTGACCTTCTTTTGCCATCGCCTTGGTACAGACCTTTCTCCCACCTGTCCTCTCGTCCTCCCCAACACCTTTTACAGCCTCATCTCACACCACATCCATCATTCTTTTCTTCTTCTCCATGTTTCAGGCACAATCTCCTAATATTTCTACTGATTCCTCCTGCTCCTCAGAGTCTTTAGAATCCTCATCCCTCTATCTCGCTTGGTTTTTTCCATTCCTTTTCTTATTTAGTACAAATTATTTCTTTAGCTCACCAATCCTTAGACTTTTTTTTATTGTACTGCCATCAGTATACCTTTCGTATGCATGTCCTAATAAAAATGTATACATAGATACACATGAACATGCATATTATATACAGGTACAAATATGCTATGTATGTGATGAAAAATACGAACAATGGAAAATTTAAAGAACATCCTAAAGATGAAATTTAAAATACTGTATTGGCTGTACTTATTAATGATTAAGTAGCTCTTTTCTTTGCTAAAAATGTTTTAAATATTTTAGAAAGAAAATGTGATAAAATATGCAGTGATTTCAAAGTTTGCTTCTAAATTCTGTTTACTTTTATTTTTGATATTAATGGCTGTTGTGGCTAAAAAAAAAAAAATGCCTCACAAAGATACCTAGATAAGAGTAGCAGTAAAATTTAGTAATTGACTCTAGAGCCAGACTGACCAGATTGGCCTGATTTGACCACATTCTATGTGATCTATGGGAGATTTCTAACTTCTCTGTGTCTCAGTCTCCACATCTGAAAAATGAACACGGAACTGAATCACCCTCCATAGAGTCGTGATGACTAAGTGAGTGAATGGCGCGGTGGCTCACGCCTGTAATCCCAGCACTTTGGGAGGCCAAGGCAGGTGGATCACGAGGTCAGGAGATCGAGACCATCCTGGCTAACATGGTGAAACCCTGTCTCTACTAAAAGTACAAAAAATTAGCTGGGCATGGTGGCGTGCACCTGTAGTCCCAGCTACTCGGGAGGCTGAGGCAGGAGAATTTCTTGAACCCAGGAGGAGGAGGTTGTAGTGAGCCGAGATCGTGCCACTGCACTCCAGCCTGGGCAAAAGAGTGAGACTCCGTTTCAAAAAAAAAAAAAAAGAAAGAAAGTCAAGTCACTAAGGACAGAGTCTGGCATGAAGAAGTGGTTTTTTTTAATGCCAGGTATCATTTTTGTTGTGTTTATATGTTTGGGGACATATCATAACATTTTGTGTACTTCTGGCCTCAATTTCTCTGCTTTGCTGTAAATTATCATGCAATGAAAATATTGTAAACATGATGCTAACTCTGTTTCCTTTTGCCCCATACTCATAAATTTCAGCCAAGCTGCCACCACATGAGTTTATACCTATGCTGTTTGTCTATAGAATGTTTTAATTAAAAAGTCGTAAGTCCGGTACAGCTTTTTAGTAATGTAGTTCACAAAATAATTTTATATTTCATTGCTAAAACAGAATTTTGAAAATACCATAAGTTCAGGCATGTTGGAAATATCTCTTCCTTTATCGAACTGCATGGCAAATATCCCACATTGTGTATTTGTTCTAGTACTTGTTTCTTCCAATATTAAACAATATTTCCTCTATGTCTGTTTTTACGGGAAAGTGATGTAGTCATCCTTCGCTATCCGTGGGAGATTGATTCCAGGACGTCCATGGATACCAAAATTAATGGATGCTCAAGTCCCTAATATAAAATAGTGTAGTATTTGCATATAACCTATGCATATCCTCCTGTATACTTTACATCATCTCTAGATGCACTTGCAATACCTAATACGATGTAAGGCTATGTAAATAGTTGTTCTATTATATTGCTTATTTGTATTATTTTTATTGTTGTATTTATTTTACAATATTTTTGAGCCACAATTAGTTGAATCCAAGGATACAAAACCCAAGGATATGGAGGGCAGACTGCATTTCAGTTTGTATCTTACTGTTCTCCATGTTTATTTCATCCATTTCTGTTATATAATCCAATGGGGCATTTTGAATTCTGTTAATAAAGGAAAAATCTCAAATGTTTTAATCACTTATCCCTATGCTTAGTGAAGACTTATACTAGGTTGGGTATCAAAAAACATTAAACATAGTTGAAAACATTATAGGGCTCAATACTATTGTTCTGGGTTCGTAGGGCTCATTAGCTAATTTTTGAAGGTACTTTATACACTCTATGAGTAGATGATAAATGCTTTATCCCATAAGGTGGCCTAGGAAGAGCTCAAAGAATGGATAAGTCAGCTCTGCTATTTTCTTATTCACTCTCCTTGCAATATTAGTGTGTTCTTCAGTCTGGAATTTCCATGTAGTTGCTTTTTTGCAAGCAACACATTCATTTTCTGAGGACTAATTTAGTGATAATATAACCTTACATGATAGGACCTGGGCAAAACATGTATCATTATCTACCTTGATATGCCAAGAGCAAACAGAGAACTGAACACACCACTGTAGACCTCTCAGCTTGAAACTTCTCTTTTTCCTTCAGGACATCTCAAGTTTTTAACATGGCTCAGGTCTAACTTAGACACTGATTTAGAGTGTGCATATATGTTCACATAGTATCAAATAATGGTCAAATGTGATTTTTTTTCTAATTTGTAGATCAAATAAACAGTGTAAGTTCTATACTCTCTCCGTGTCCCCCGAGCAGAATATTTTGTACATGCTTTTTTTTTTTTTTCATTTTGGAGGCCATTCCTTTAGCTCTTTTCTCAATCACTTCCCCAGAAGAGTCTGTCAGGGATCATGAGTGACCAAGAAGTGATAGCCCAACCCGTTGACTGTCTATGGAAATGTGTCCTTTCAAGGGGCCACCATGCTGCTTTTCTACTCTTGACAGACACAAAGTTGACATAAGGACTGTATAGATTGGTCTAGCAATGAATGTTTTTCCATATGGTACAGGAAAAAAATGAATTGACTTTAATATGTCATTCTGGCCACTCGTGAGCTGAAATACTCCCTGGTTTTTTGACTTAGCATAAACATACATTTTTTATACTTTTATTTTCCTTTTTAAATTGGTTTTGACATTTTCCAAATTACATCTTTTGGCCTCCATCTGAGTCTCTCTTATCTTAAAATTTACAAGTTTTCCTCAAATTGAATTGGAAGATGCCCAGAAAGCTGGTCTGAAAAGAGGTAGACAGTCATAGAATGTAAAATCTAAGAATGAAAGCTACAATTAATTCAGTAAGGGAAAAAAGAAAGATTACACAAATATGTTTCATTTATAAACCCCTCTCAGAAGTGACATAGTGTGTGTGTGCATGTGCACACACACATGCACGCATGCATGTGTGTGTATGCAGTCTGGCTATGCAGTGATTAAAGTTGACAGACATGATAACTATCTACAAGTGTTGTAAGGCATGCACATTAAGGAGTCAGAATAATTTCCAAGTAGAATTCAAGGCATGAAGTAAAGAGACAATAAAATATGTGCTTTGTTTCTGGAAATACTTTGGAGAGTGGAGACCTTCAGAATAGAAAGAAAGATTCCCGAAAGAAAGGATAAAGAAATAATGATAATCACCTGTTGTTCCTAATGACATAAGCCAAAACACTCTTGAGGGTATTCTGTGAAGAATAGTCCTGAAACCTCAAAACAATCTATTGGACTGGCGAATTACTTGATTTTTCCTCATCTGATTTTTCAAATTCAATCAATTTCCAGCCAGCTTTTCTACTTTGCCATCTGTTTCTAAAGCAAAACTTAACACAAGTCTGTGGAAGATGAGGTTTGTTTTGTTTCTTTTCAATCTAAGATTTCGTGAATCATGTCTAGGCTAAATTCCAGGTTGAATGGATCATCAAAACTCGGCATCATGCCCATATGTTTTCTTAAGTTAAGAGTAGAGCATGTTGTCTTTCTTGTTATGTTATGTTTGAAGCATAGAAATAGATTTACTATGCTAAAAAGCATCCAAATAGCACGTGCATAGTGCTTCCTCAGTAAAGAGGCAGTTAACAGGCATTTCAATGCTGTTCTTCTCTACTGAGTACCAAATTCTTTGCTGTGTTAACCCTAATGCATTTTGAAACTGTTTATTCTGAATCTGATGGCTCTTGTGCAAATGAATTTTACACACTTTGTGTAGGGTAATCTGGCACATGTTGACATGTAAGAATAAACAAGCTTCACACATTTAGTATTTTGATTCTGGTATGGGGTGACTATGAGTTCAAATTTATCTCACTGGGGTATACAAATGTATTATTATATCACAATAAATTTCCACATGACAAAAATGCTTCTGTTGTCTCTATGGATAAACAATGCATTTGCCCTTGACGTTTGGAAGAAAATGAAATGAAAACACTATGCGTAAATAAAGACAAAAAAATACAAATATCACAATCCCTAACAATTGGGGCAAAAGTAATATGAGGCTCAATTAAGAAATAATACATGAGAAATGGTTGGTACATAAAAAGTATTCAATACATATTAGTTATTGTTATTAGGCTCAAAACAACTGTAGAATTTCTGATTTTTAGTTTTTAAAGGACTGCATGAGGCAATAAAGTGCTGTCATTTTGCATACCAAGACTATGACTCATTTAGGAGGAATAAAACTCATTTTAAGGATAACTGGCTATCCTGTATCTTCTATCTAATATAAAGGCTTACGTAGAAGGATGCATGGAAATGGCATGTATGTACTTTGGTGCAGAAAAAGACCCATGGGTGTCGATCCAAAGTGTTTACTTGATTCCCACTCAAGTACTGCAGTAAGTTTCTTTCTTTGTGTGCAATACTTAGTTGAAGCTTGAAAGTCTGAAGGTAAAAAAGAAGTCTGTGGCAAGAGGGAAACCCATTCCTGAAAGCTTCCTTGGAAAAACCTGAACTCAGCTGATTACCATTAAAACCTGCATCCCCTCAGGTACTGAATTTGTTCCACATTGAGTTATTTCCTTCTGATTCAATAGTTGTTGATTTCTAAAAATTCATTCAGAAATTCTAAATGTAAATCTGATGATCTTTTATAAATTTCTTTTTTTTAATTATACTTTAAGTTCTAGGGTACATGTGCACAACGTGCAGGTTTGTTACATATGTATACACGTGCCATGTTGGTGTGCTGCACCCATTAACTCATCATTTACATTAGGTATATTTCCTAATGCTTTCCGTCCCCACTCTCCCAACCCCACGACAGGCCCCAGTGTGTGATGTTCCCCTTCCTGTGTCCAAGTGTTCTCACTGTTCAATTCCCATCTATGAGTGAGAACATGCAGTGTGTGGTTTTTTGTTCTTGCGATAGTTTACTGAGAATGATGATTTCCAATTTCATCCATGTCCCTACAAAGGACATGAACTCATCCTTTTTTATGGCTGCACAGTATTCCATGGTGTATATGTGCCACATTTTCTTAATCCAGTCTATCATTGATGGACATTTGGGTTGGTTCCAAGTCTTTGCTATTGTGAATAGTGCCACAATAAACATACGTGTGCATGTGTCTTTATAGCAGCATGATTTATAGTCCTTTGGGTATATACCCAGTAACGGGATGGCTGGGTCAAATGGTATTTCTAGTTCTAGACCCTTGAGGAATTGTCACACTGTCTTCCATAATGGTTGAACTAGTTTACAGTCCCACCAACAGTGTAAAAGTGTTCCTATTTCTCCCCATCCTCTCCAGCACCTGTTGTTTCCTGACTTTTTAATGATCGCCATTCTAACTGGTGTGAGATGATATCTCATTGTGGTTTTGATTTGCATTTCTCTGATGGCCAGTGATGATGAGCATTTTTTCCAGTGTCTGTTGGCTGCGTAAATGTCTTCTTTTGAGAAGTGTCTGTTCATATCCTTTGCCCACTTTTTGATGGGGTTGTTTGTTTTTTTGGTGTAAATTTGTTTGTGTTCTTTGTAGATTCTGGATATTAGCCCTTTGACAGATGAGTAGACTGCAAAAATTTTCTCCCACACTGTAGGTTGCCTGTTCACTCTGATGGTAGTTTCTTTTGCTGTGCAGAAGCTCTTTAGTTTAATTAGATCCCATTTGTCAATTTTGGCTTTTGTTGCCATTGCTTTTGGTGTTTTAGACATGAAGTCCTTGCCCATGCCTATGTCCTGAATGGTATTGCCTAGTTTTTCTTCTAGAGTTTTTATGGTTTTAGGTCTAACATTTAAGTCTTTAATCCATCTTGAATTAATTTTTGTATAAGGTGTAAGGAAGTGATCCAGTTTCAGCTTTCTACATATGGCTAGCCAGTTTTCCCAGAACCATTTATTAAATAGGGAATCCTTTCCCCATTTCTTGTTTTTGTCAGGTTTGTCAAAGATCAGATGGTTGTAGATGTGTGGTATTATTTCTGAGGGCTCTGTTCTGTTCCATTGGTCTATATATCTATTTTGGTACGAGTATGATCCTGTTTTGGTTACTGTAGCCTTGTAGTTTGAATTCAGGTAGCGTGATGCCTCCAGCTTTGTTCTTTTTGCTTAGGATTGTCTTGGCAATGTGGGCTCTTTTTTGGTTCCATATGAACTTTAAAGTAGTTTTTTCCCAATTCTGTGAAGAGAGTCATTGGTAGCTTGATGGGGATGGCATTGAATCTATAAATTACCTTGGGCAGTGTGGCCATTTTCATGATATTGGTTCTTCTTATCCATGAGCATGGAATGTTCTTCCATTTGTTTGTGTCCTCTTTTATTTCGTTGAGCAGTGGTTTGTAGTTCTCCTTGAAGAGGTCCTTCACATCCCTTGTAAGTTGGATTCCTAGGTATTTTATTCTCTCTAACTCATTTTATGAGGCCAGCATTATCCTGATACCAAAGCCGGGCAGAGACACAACAAAAAAAGAGAATTTTAGACCAATATTCCTGACGAACATTGATGCAAAAATCCTCAATAAAATACTGGCAAACCAAATCCAGCAGCACATCAAAAAGCTTATCCACCAAGATCAAGTGGGCTTCATCTCTGGGATGCAAGGCTGGTTCAACATACACAAATCAATAAACGTAATCCAGCATATAAACAGAACCAAAGACAAAAACCACATGATTCTCTGAATAGATGCAGAAAAGGCCTTTGACAAAATTCAACAGCCCTTCATGCTAAAAACTCTCAATAAATTAGGTATTGATGGGACATATCTCAAAATAATAAGAGCTATTTATGACAAGCCCACAGCCAATATCATACTGAATGGGCAAAAAATGGAAGCATTCCCTTTGAAAACTGGCACAAGACAGAGATGACCTCTCTCACCACTCCTATTCAACGTAGTGTCGGAAGTTCTGGCCAGGGCAATCAGGCAGGAGAAAGAAATAAAGGGTATTCAATTAGGAAAAGAGGAAGTCAAATTGTCCCTGTTTGCAGATGACATGATTATATATTTAGAAAATCCCATTGTCTCAGCCCAAAATCTCCTTAAGCTGATAAGCAACTTCAGCAAAGTCTCAGGATACAAAATCAGTGTACAAAAATCACAAGCATTCTTATACACCAATAACAGAGAAACAGAGAGCAAAATCATGAGTGAACTCCCATTCACAATTGCTTCATTTATAAATTTCTTAAGAGCAGAGGTTAGTCTCTCTGTCCCCTTTTAAAAAATGCAAGTGGTATATTACCTTGCAGATTTTACTCTCCATAGCTGGTATTTTAAAATACAAGTTGTAGCTCCAATTATAATGATCAAAATAAAACACATGGGGAAAGTACTGTGATTTCATATAATTCCAAACACTTAATTTTTATTTTAATAGCTTTATAACATATAAATGATATAAAATGCACATATTGAAAGTGAAAAATTTGGTAAGTTCTAATATGTATACACCCATAAAAAGCATCACCATAATTAAGATAATTAACATAGCTATCATCCTAAATGTTTCCCCATGTCCTTTGTAACCTCTTCCTCTGTCCCTTCCTCTTTGTCCTGTCCATGGTTCACAAGCAACTGATCTTTGTTCCGCCAATACTATTTCATTTGTACTTACAAGAAATTTGTATACATGGATTGATACAGAAAGTACTTTTTTTAGTATGACTTCTTTCATGTACCCTCAGAATACTGAGTTCATCTTTATTATATTATATATCAATAATTCACTCTTTTTATGCCTAATATTCCATTAAATTGGTATACAGTTTGATGATCCATTCACCTATTGATGGATAGTTGCGCTGTTTCCAGTTTTTAACTGCTGCTATGAACATTGATGTACATACCTTTATGTGAACTTATACTATCACTTCTTTAGAGTAAATACCTACAAGTGGAATAGGTGGGTCATACTGTAGATATATGCTCAGCCTTAAAGAACCAAGCCGCAAAGTGGTTGTATCTTTTGCATTACATTCCCACAAGCATTGTATAAGAGTTCCAGTTGCTTCATGTCCTTTTCAATACTTTATATAGTCAGTTTTTGTTTTTATTTTTTGCTGTTCTGATATACTGCTATTTCATTGTGGTTTTAATTTGCATTTCCCTAATAACTAGTAATGTTGAAAAAGTTTTAATATTTATTACTTGCCATTCATATCTCTTCCTTGATGGAGTGGCCATTCAATTTTTTGGCCCATTTTTATTGGATTGTTTATTTTGTTATTGCTGAGTTTGATTGTTATTTATATATTTTGCATACAAATTATTTTACAAATAGATTGTTTCCAAATAATTTCCCATGTTTGTCTTTTCATTTTATTAATGTTATTTTTTGAAAACAAAATTTTATTTTTGATACAGTCAAATTTACCAATTTATTCTTTAGTGTATCATGTTTGAAGAGTGTCTAAGAGATTTTAACCCATGTTTACAAAATTATTTTCCATATTTCTCCTAGAAGTGTTATAGCTTTGGGATTTCACTTAGGTTTACCAAGTTTGAGGGCTTTTGTTTCTACATTGTGTGGCTTACATGAAGAGGTTAGTTCTTTGCATATAGATGTCTAATTCTTCTGGCTCCATTTGTTGAAAATGGAGCTTTTCTCCATTGAATGGCCTTTTAACTTTTGTCAAAATTAATGACCATATATATGTTGCTATACCTCAAGATTCTTCATTTTGTTCCATTGATCTATTTGTCATTCTTGAGACCACCAGCAGGCATTATTGATTACTATAGCTTTATAGTAATTCATAAGTTATGTAGTGCTACACCTCCAATTTTGTTGTTTTCAATGTGGTTTGATTATTCTAGGTCCTGTGCATTTAAATATAAATAAGTTAGATTAAGTTATTTACAAACTTTTAAATAAGTTTGTATATTTCCATCCAAAAGCCTGCTAAGGTTGTGGTTGGATATCATCGAATGTACAGGTCAATTTGGGAAGAATTGATATTTTAATAGTAAGAAGGGTTCTGACCAATGAATACAATAGAGCTATCCATTTCTTTAGTTCTTTAATTTTTTCAACAGTGTTTTGTTGTTTTCTATGTATAGATATTTTATATCTACAAATCTCTCTTTCTTTTCTCTGTTTTATAAATTTTTTTGATTTCAAATTATTTGCTGCTTGCATATAAAAATACTATTGATTTTGGTGCATACATCTTGTATCCTGAAAACTTACTAAACTCATTAGTTATTTCTAATATTATTTTTGTATATTCCATTGGATTTTCTACCTATATAATCATGTCATATGGAAATAAACACGGTTTTACTTTTTTCTTTTCATTCTGGATACCTCTTATTATTTTTTTCTTTATTAAAACACAGGCTAGAACATACAATAATGAATAAAAATTATAAAAGTGGACATCTTTTTTTTCCTAATTTTAGGGAGAATCATTCAGTCTTTCATCATTAAATATAATGTTACCTGTACACTTTTTATAGATGACCTTTATCAGATTTATCTATTCCTAATTTGCTGAGAGTTATATCACAGACGGATACTGAGTTTTGATCAATAATATATTGCAACTATTGAGTTGATCGTATGTTTTCTTCTCTTTTAGTATTAACATGGTGAACTGATTCAGTTACTTTTTAAAATGTTAATCTAACCTTAAGTCCAAATATATGGCCCTGAAATAAACATATATATACATTGATTGATTTTTTGTAATTATGCTAAAGATAATTTATTCAGGAAAGTGCGAACATTTAAACAAATGAGGTTGGAACAACTGGGTATTTATATTTCACATGGAAAAAAATTATTGACCCTTACCTCATTGTGTATGTAAAAATCAATCCAAAGTAGTAATAGTTTTAAATGTAAACGTAAAGCCATTCATCTTTTTGAAGAATAAAGATGAAAAATTTTCTTAACCTTGAAATTTCTTAGATAAAAAACAAAGAGTATGAACACATTTTATATTGGTGATATTATCTATTAAAAATTAGCTCTTTAAAGGACACTATTAAAGCAATTCATAGGCATATCACATATTAGAAAATGTATTCAAAATATATATCTTCCAAAAGACTTGTATCCAGAATAAAGATATACACAACATGATAGTATACAAAAAACAACTAATTTTAACGGGAAAATTTTGAATGAACATTTTAGAAAAAAAATGTATAAATGACAAAAACCATATTAAAAGATGTCCAACATCATTAGTCTTTGGGGAAATGTAAATTTAAACCAAATTGAAATTTCATTAACTACAAATTGATCTACAGATTTTAAGACCATTATAATTAAACCAGAGGAAATTTTGCAATAGAAACCAATCAGCAAGTTTAGTATAAAATTCACATGTAAATACAAACGTTCTAGAATAATTGAAACAATTTTAAAAGGAAAAATTTTTATAAGTTTGAAGACTTATAGTACCTGATTTTAGTAAAGCTAGTAACTTAGTTCATATGATCAGAAGAATGGTAAATACTGCATATAGATTAATAGAATATAGAGTTCAGAAGGAGACCCACACATCTAAGGTCAATTGACTTTCAGCCACTATCTAATTTTTTTCTACTCAAAGTGGGTCCTCACATTAACACCATTGGCATCAACCTGTGACATCAGAGCTTGTCAGAAATGCAGCATCATGGGCCCAAACCCAGAACAACAAAGTCAGAACCTACATCTAAGAAAATCCCCAAGAGTTTCAAACGTGCATTAATGTTTGAGAAATCCTGAAATCCTTTTCTAAGCTGGAGTCCTTTTCTAGGCTGCTCAGAAGTTGTCTTAAGATTCATAGTCTGTTCTACAGGGTCTAAAGATCCCTGAAGTCTTTGCTCTCCAATGAGAGTATTTGATTCACGAATATTTTTATTTCTAAGAAGAATTGTAATGGCCTTCCCTGAATATTTGCCCACTTGGTGTTTTCAGGAATGTGCATCTATCTCTCTTTTCCTTTCAAACCATGGCAAGAACAGAAATTTGTTCAAAATTCTACTTGCCCTTTACATGCCATTGGAACTGCTACGCCTGTGTTTTCTCCTAATCAGAAGGGAATCACTTTGTTACCTGCCTGCCTTAGTCTGAGCTCTTTGTTCTTTGAAGCTATAGTTTTTAGGTGTATAATTTTCAATAATTAATTGCTGATTTCTCTTAAAATCTTTTTAAGTATCCTCAAAGGGACCTTAACTAGCTCCTTTGGTAAACCAGCAAGGTTTACACAGTGATTTTTAAAGCTACCTTCATTTTGAAAGCAAATCTGTTCTGGTCCCTGAAAGCACAATTTGAAAATCATTTAGATGTACCACAAACACTCTTTGCTATAAAATTGCGAAGTAGTTTATTTAATCTGTAGTACTTTGGTTGCCATGTAGCATCTCTTTACATAAAGAAAACATACATCCTAAATTATAGGATGTAAAAATATTTTTAATGGTCAAGGCATTATCTCCATGTCATATAACTAGGAAAGAGAAAGAATTTTAAAAGTTTTATCTTTTTCTCTTGCTTTAAAGCAATATGAAAAGTAGAAAGAGTTGAGGAAACAACAAAATCAGAAATAAAATTTATTTAACTCCGATTAACGTTAGATATAAAAACAGATGAGACTGTCAGTGTCCTTCATGTATATGAAAACACTATTTATATAACAGCTACATGAAAACAAGCTGTATTGTAAGAGCTCACTTTGAGGCCAGGTGCAGTGGCTCACACCTGTAATCATGGCACTTTGGGAAGCCGAGGCAGGTGGATCACTCGAGTCCAGGAGTTTGAGACCAGCCTGGGTAACATAGCGAAACCCTGTCTGTAGTAAAAATACAATAATTAGCCGCACATGGTGGCATGCACCAGTAGTCCCCACTATTTTAGAGGCTGAGGTGGGAGGATCGCTTGAGCCCGGGAGGTTAAAGCTGCAGAGTCATGATCACGTCACTGCACTTCAGCCTGGGCAACAGAGTGATACCCTGCCTCAAAAAGCAAACAAACAAAATGTAACAGCTGACCTTGGATGGATAAATTGGTCAATAATTAAAGATCTTTTATTCATAGTGATAAAAGAAAAACTTTAGACAAAAGTTAACATTTTAATTGACAAAAGAACGATTCTTGAATGAATAGTTTCAGAGACTCCAGCATTGCTATGTGATCAGAGAGGATTTATGGACTGAAAAAGGAAAGTGTGGCACAGAAACAGCAGGATTGGTTACAGCTCATGTTTGCCTTATTTGAACACGGTTTGAACAACTGGCCGCCTGTGAGTGGTTGCAGTATGGCTTCTGTGACAGGCTGAGGCCCAGCTACTTGTTACAAGAATAGGTTACAGTCTGTTTACACATACAGTTAGGTTACAGTTCTTTATGTATGGATAAACCTTTAGACTGAACTTACAAGGAAGGAGCTTTAGGACAAACTTAATTTTATGATACCTAGGTGAGAAATTATCTGGGATTTACATCAGAATTGCCAATGCATTACCCATAGAAGATCTTTTCATTCCAGAACATTATGTAAGGTCTTTACTAACTATATTTTCTTCATTTCTTTATATATATATAAAAAGTGAAAATATCAATATATGTATATCTTGCAAAATGGCTCCCAATACATTGACATTACAATGATTTCTTTTAAAATATTTCAAATAACTTATGCAAAAGATTCCTGCGTATATAGGTAGAATGTTATATGCTTTCATAGGGATTATCAAATTCAAGAAAGAAACTGGTTAATTAAATTAACCTGGTCACACCAAGTTTTTTCCTCCTCTTTTAGCTTAACATTTGACATGGCTCAAATATAATGAGCTCTTGTGCCAAAGCCTACATTTAAGATTAATATATTTCTCTTTTGAAACAGCAGTGTGATATAAAGTTTGCTGAAATAATATAACCAAGTTTCTAAATGAAAAACAAATAATTAAGAAGTAGTGAGAAATGCTTCACAAATAGAAATGTAATAAAGACACATCAATGGCTCACTTCTGGTCTCAGAAATATCATATCCTGACCTTTTCTCTACCTGATTCTCTGAAGTTCTTTCAAAATGCATTTTGCATTGACACAATTCAGTTCTCTTTTTAACCCATTGGTGTCATTCCAGCTTTTTTTTTTTTTTTTTTTTTTTTTTTTTTACCTACTATTAGTCTTATTTGTCTTTTACCGATTTCTACAATAGCTATAAATAATCAGGGCTTGGAAAACAAAAAAAGGAAATAAAATTGGTTCAGCAACAAGCTTTTGCTTTTCTTTCTCTGGTGCTTATAGAGGATTTAGTTGGTTTTGTCATTTTCCCCCTGTGCTATAGACCATGAAAACAAAACCTTTAAAGCTCAAATGCAGAAACTTGGCTGGAAAAACAAATAAAGAATTGACTACTCTCAGCAATGCAATGTTAATTGGCATCTCAGAGATTCAGTTTCCATCAGAAGGGCCATTGGCACTGATTCTTTCCAGAAAAAAAGAAGATTCATCAGTACATTAAAAGAGAGAGAGAAAAAAACAGAGGATGCTAAGTGGTCTGATTTGATAGGGAAAAGCTCAAATCTTCTTTTCAGTATTAGTTCACAGCCAGATGATTCCTTGGGCTCTTACATGTTGAGAGAGAATTCTCCAAGGGTTTCTCACATTTCTGCACATCTTGCAAGCAGATGCACTGACAAGTTTTGTACTGGGCTATCTTTTTGAGGATGTTTATATAGAAAATAGCCATGGGAGATACAGAGCTGTCTTCCTCCAGAGCAGAAGGTAGGTGTGTTTACTGACAAGAGTACTGGGTTAAAGTTTAAGCAGGTTTCCTGTGGCTTATTATAAAAGAGTGGGGTTTCCCCAGTTTGGGGTACCTTAGTTGAGACAGAAACATATTGCCTGCACAGCATTCATCTATATCCATCTGTATTGCCCTGCGGGATCTGGAGATCACGAGGAACCAGTGGGAACGAAGCTTGTGCTGCTTGATGTGACATGAGTAGCAAAGCCTTTTGTCTCTGACCCAGGAGTCTCATATTTTCTACCATTTTCTGTAAAGCTGTGGCAAGCTACCTTGTCAACTTGCAAGCAGGGTAGAAACTGAGACGCTTCACACTTTTTGAATACCATACTCCAGCCATTTATAGACATCTGATGCACCTACTTTCCTTAAGGATCATAGATTTTTAAAATTTGTTCATAAGGAGGTGTTGACCCAAATGTTTGGGCCACAATGTTGATTTATTCTTTAGTTGTTTATATTTTTTAATTTCCATATAGGATACTAATAAGACTTTTTTTTTTTCTTTTTTCTTTTTTGAGACGGAGTGTCGCTCTGTCGCCCAGGCTGGAGTGCAGAGGTGCGATCTCGGTTCACTGCAAGCTCTGCCTCCCGGGTTCACGCCATTCTCCTGCCTCAGCCCCCTGAGTAGCTGGGACTACAGGCGCCTGCCACTGTGCCCCGCTAATTTTTTGTATTTTTAGTAGAGACGGGGTTTCACCGTGTTAGCCAGGATGGTCTCGATCTCCTGACCTCGTGATCCACCTGCCTCGGCCTCCCAAAGTGCTGGGATTACAGGCGTGAGCCACCGCACCCGGCCCTACTAAGACATTTTTAATGGCAAGAAAACTTTAGTTTTAATGAAGCAGTTGCAATATTTTTATGGTTAATATATTTTCTATAATGGTTCTGTCCTTTCAGTTTCTGCTTAAGTCCTGGCTCCTAGGAAAAGAGACTTTAAGTGGTATAAAAATATAATCAGAAAGCCCCATTGGGAAGAGTATCTGAGTAGAGTTTGTCACAGTTGTTAATAAATTCTGCCTGTTTATACATAGACCAGGGAAAGTCAAAGAGGTGACTGACCATTAGCCTGACACTCGGCTGGCACAGACATATAAATGTCCGGGTTTTGTATGGCTACAGTAGTTGTATTACAGGCACCAGTTGTTTATGTCTGGCATTTCTTCTGACTGGCTATTCACCCATACTGTCTTTTGTCTCTGTTATCACAGTGCATTTTTTTTCTGTTCTTTGTAGGACAGTCAGGGTTAGGTACACATAATGTCAGGATCTCATGCAACAACATTCCTTCTAAACAAACTCACAGCATACTGAAACAAGGAGGTATCAGAAAACTGGCAAAAGATCTTTGGTAGAATGAAAAACCAATGACAATTAGAAGGGATTCTGTTCAAGGGTAATTATTAAATAGTTTTATGAAACTGACATTGTATATAGTAGATTCAAACTGATTAAAAGCTGCTACGTTATACCAATATTAGAATAAATAGATGGATATTTAGATAAACATAAGAATAAGATACTAGTGGAGTAAAAGGAAAGATTTCTTTCCTTTTCTGTTCCAAATGGATAAATTATTTTCTGGTATTCACTGACTCCAAGAATATAATGATCTTAAACACAGAAATAACAATTAAAGGGTGCAAGCTACATGCTAGGCAAAGATAAATGTTATTCCCAGCATTCTTTGATAAAGTTATTATTAGCCCTATTTGCCAATTAAGATTGGTACCTCACATAGATCTACTAATTGCAAGGAGCTAACAAGAGGCAGACCACAAGTTTAAACCCAGGTTTTTCTGATGCCAGAGCCTCATTAGTTTGACCAGTTGTAAGGATTTAAAGAGATGGTATGAAAAGTACTTAGCACAGTGTCAGACACATAATACATAACTGAATGCTATTATTGTTGATCATTTTAACTATTTAGAAAAGTGTCAGCTGTATTTAAGAGTCAGGTTTTGCTTTAACATAAGGAGTCCTATTTATTAATCAATACATTAATATTTCAAACGCTTACTCCCATTAAGACATTGGAATGTCATGCCCAAGGTATTAACCAGTGAATAAAATCCTTAGGGAGCTTACAGTTCGGTTGGAGACAAGCAAGAATACAAACAATTTCAAGGCCGTGTTTTCAGAGAAATTTTGGTGAGGTTAATACAATTACCATAGAAGGACAGAAAACACACCTACCTGGTTTAGAGAAGTTTAGTATCAAGCCATTTTCCTCAGTGGTTTTATTTTAGTTAGACACACCTACTTGAGAAGAGTTTGTTGGTTCCTAGATACAGCAGCTTGTCCCACAGAAGTCTGTGTTTGCTGGGGCAGATTACTGTCTCTAGGATTTATACAGACTTAAGTGTCAACAACAGCAACACCCAGAAAAACCAGCAACATCATTGCATGTTGGAGTCCTGTTATCTGACACTACCAAAGTTAGAATTAACTTCTGTAGCTAATTTAGGTTCTTCCTTAAACTAGTCTCCAGCAATGAACCACATATGATATTTTCCTCACCGTGTTTGCCAACACTCAAGAATAAAAAGACAAACAACTATACTATTATTTCTAAATTGTACATCCAAAATGAACTTTAAAAAATATCTATAAGGAATATATTATTTGTGCAACCAAATTTGAAGAGAAGTAATTTATGACTTCAAAAACTTGCTGAATCCTTTAGGACTAAGTAAACACACCCTAAGTAAGATATTTATTATGCTCTGAAGGCACATCTCAAACAACTCCCTCGAGCTTCTCTGCCTGTAATACCTGTATTCAGTTTGGAGCCAACTTAAAGGTAGAACAAATCCCCCAGAGACCAATGAATTTGAAGAGAATGCTAATTATCTTGGGGAAGGAAAGGTTCTAAAGCTACATTTCATCCTCTCTGCTTTCCTCCAATCTCTCCTAAAAGAGGGATTTGAAAATGAGGACTGCCCTATCCTTTGTCCACTTTTTGAACTGGAACAACTGCAAGAATTTGCTAAGGGTTGAAACAGCAAGAAACAGAGAAAGGATAAGCAGACCGTTAAGTCCTTTATTGCTACAAAAGTCACTCTGGGAAGCCCCATCCTTTATCCATGAAGTGTACCACAGCAAGTATAGGAAATAAACACACACACATAAGACTAAATCTGAGCCACTGTGGATATGCAACACCAGGCCCATCTTTTCACAAACAAACAAGTACCCAATTCTGTAAACACGGCACAATCCTGGAGCTGGCGCTGACATTTACTTTGCTTTTGAGGATACCCAAAACTTCTACAAACAAAGAGATTAACAAAGAAGATAGGTCCACAATTGTTCACATTGTTAACAGGAAACTACAACCTCAGAAATGATTTTCTTAAAACTCTAGGATATCAACAAATGAAGTAAAACAAATGAAGGTTTGTAGAAGTAGCAAAACTAAATACCTAGATAATGTTACGGAAGTCACCAAAAGCAAATTAAGAGGCTAAAAGCCATTTCATACATCTGATTGTTTTCCTCTTAAAAAAAGAAACAAAATCAACATGTGTTCCATCTGTGTACAGGCAGCAAACACCATAAATGTCTGATCATTTGGCCTGATATCTTGGAGCAAAGCCGTGGCTATTATGAGCACAGGAGAAGCTGAAACAGACTCTGTACATTTAGACAAAGGAGATGAATTGTGCCCAAATCAGTGTGCACCCATCACTGCCAATGATTTTTATGTCCCTGAATGTTTAACTCTTCAAAACAGGTTGAGTAGATAAATATTTGTGTTTACCTTCGAGGTTTACGCCACAGGATTCCTAAAGGGAAATGGGACAGTGGAAATGAAAACTGATTAATTCTGATGTGAGGGGCATCCTATGCAATGGAAATTAAATCTTGGAGCCTTGGTGACTGCTAGTTTCTTTAGCTCTTGAATAAAATTGGAGGTTGCAGAGGCTTTTGTGAGAAGCACACTCTGGCTTCTATAGGGAAAAAGGTGAAATGTTTTGTTTCTTTTTGCCTCAACAGTTTTTCTTTTAATAATCTCAGACTTTTCACAGGAATTTTCTTGAAAAGCTTTCATTTCCTTGATAAGTATGGAAATGTGCTCTTTTAAAAAGTAAAATGTTCTCTGCATGCTTGTCTATATAAGACAAACACACCGTTTCAGGGAAGAACAAAGTAAGCTCCTTTGCATAAAGGAAGGGACCTACCATTGTGGAAAAAGCATTATGTGTCCTAGGTACATACATTAACCTGATAACCTCAATAACTTAGTATAGATACCATAAATACTGATGTAATAGAATATACCAGCCTGACAAATTAAAGTGACCATGCTATTAGAACAAGCCTGCCTGTTATTATTGTATTTACTATTACTACCATTAGGTGTGACCATAGTGGTAGTAGTAGTATTTGGGCACATGGTGTCTCAGGCCCTATAGAACAGGCACATTATATAAAATATTTCTTATCCTCACAATAACCCTAATATATGTTGTTATTCTTATTTGACAGATGGGATACAGAGTTTAAGCAACAGTTTGATATCTTTTTAAAAAGTTCAACTTGAGGAATTAAGCTTCACAGACAGAAAACAAAGCCAGGAAGAAGTGGAGTTGCAAAAATTGAAATGAGGCTATCTCCCAAGATGGTGTAGTGTGACACATCTGTAAATCTTAAGTCTATAAACCAAGGAATGCAAGCTTTGAAATTGTATTTTTTTCAAAACTGAGCTAAATTTTTATTAAAATATGGAGAAATACTATATTTTTCTGGTACCAAATTCCTGCCCATTGGGCAGAGTTTCATCTAAGAGCTGGGAAAGAGGCGTCTACAGTGAGAAGGACTAACAGGGAGGGGAGTGGCCTGGGCATTGGTGGATAATTCACGCAGGTTGGCATTAATAAGCAAGTCCGTTCCCTTTGGCCTTTGACCAGTTGGAACACAGGTACATGCTTTAACCTATTGGTCTATGCAGCCAGGGTCTGTTGGCTGTTTGAACCATGTTTGTTCTCTCTTGGGTGAAGCGAGAACATCCTTCCTCTCTTCTCATGCTGCAAAGCCTCTGTGATCTGCTTCCACAGCTACCCCATAGACATCTCTTCTAGGTTCCACTGTGAGAATGATCCTAGACTCTCTACTTATCTGGAAGTTCTGTTAACAAGTCATGATTTAGGGAAAACTAGTAGCTTAATGGGTATACAGCTGGCCTGGCCCTACCCTCTGTGAGCCCTATAAAGAGATGTATTAAGCAAGATGAGTGCAAGACACTATCTCATCATAAGAATGGCATCCTATCATCTGCTCCCCTCCATTCCCAGCCCCCCAAAGAAATATCTGCTCTGGTGAGAGATTTTTTAACCAGAAATTAATATAGAATTGAATGAGTGTAAGAATGAACACATAGCTCCTTATTCTGACTCATTCTAGAAAATGAAGAAAGGGTATAAAGTGGTGTTGAGGCTAAACTACTTTGTGGAATAATGGATCATTTGAGGTCAAAGTCAAGACCAAATACTTCAACTACTACCCCTTAGCTGTTTTGCCTATGTAAAGTTTCTAAACATTTTGATACTTCAGTATACTCATTTGCAAAGGGGCATCATAACACCTTCATTACAAGAGTTTTGTGAGAATTAAATAGTATATAAGGTAAAGCTTGTATAGAGCTTTCATATGTTAGGCACTCTTTGAAGGGCTTTATGCATAATGATTCATTTAATTCTCATCCCAACCACCTTAACAGATGTTATTATTAGTCCTGCTTTACAGTAACCACAGTAGAGAGATATTAAGGAAATTATTAAGGATATTAAGGAAATATCTCACAGTAGAGAGATATTAAGGAAAGGTTACATGACTAAAAAGTGACTCAGCTCGAATTTTTCCCCTGAGAATTTTGTGCTAGAGTTCATATTTTTGATCACTCTTCTCCACTACCAAGACTCCACCACTCACTAGCCATATAACTCACTGTCAAAATCAGGATCCTTTTGAGGAAAGATGGTACTGTAATGATAACACTGAGACAATAACATGTACAGAGATTTCTCCCCAGGGAAACCAAAACATAAGAGCACCCTAATGATAACGTGAACTTCAATACTGCACATAGGCCTTGATTTCCAAAATAGAAAATAAGTAACCTAACATAACCCAGAAAATAATCCTCAGTCGTGTTTGTTTCACTGTATCCTACAGATGGTGAGGTTTTCATCAAGAAAGTAATAAAAACAAAATTAAGCCACATCTTGGTATATACATATGGTCAAATACTATATCAAGTTTTTCTTCCACTTTCAACTTGCTATCACCCTCTCCCACCCTGTTCTCTTTTACCAAGTACCTTCTGTGGAGAAGGTCTTTCTCAGCATCTTTGGAAATGACACCACTAGTCTACCCATAAGAAATCAATCCAGGTCTTCACTGAAAGAAATTGGTCAGGCCCCACTGCCAAAGTCTTTCCCATTGAAGATTCCCCTTTATTTCTCCCCTAAAGAATTATTTATCATCTAACTGGGAAGTCCCTCCCTCTCAGTAATCAGAGTCTTGTGGCAGATGGGACAAATAAGGCTGCACAGTGAGAGGCTGAATGATGTTTTTTGGTTCTCATTGTTGTATTGCTATTTTACAGGCACAGCTCACATTTATTTAAGCTACATTGTAACACTGATGACTCACAATCTGTCTGGCATTCAAAATACATCAACCAACATCAATCAATGCATATGTATTGAACACCTGTTTTAAGTGTACACAGAGCCTGACCTTCATTTTAACACAGCAAATTATTCTCCATTGTACTGATGAAGGGTTTGCTTTTTCTTCCAAGGTTCACTACTCTGTCCTTGCCCTCACTGACTCCTCAGTTAGGTTGTCTTGACTGCCTGCCCAGATCAACAAGGGCATTTCAATTTTGATCTAGGCTTTCTGGATGTTGGCTACTCTCCCATATCTTTCAGCAAATAAAACGATGTAATGAAATTTTTTCTTACTGACTCTCTACCTCACCCAGTAACCATTCACAATCCTGAGTCCAGGAATAGAGGGCCAAGGGCAATATTTTCAACATAGTAGATGCATTTGTTAAATATTGCTCCAAAATTATCTTAAAACATAGCGGCTTGAAATAATACTTATTGTATCACACAATTTCTATGGGTCAGAAATCTGTGATCAGCTTAGTTGGGTAGGTCTGGCTTACAATCGCTGATGAACTTGCTGTCAAGATGTCTGCTAGGACTACAGAATTCTGAAGGCTCAACAACCACTGAAGAGTGCACTTCCAAGATGGTTCACATGGCTGTTAGCTGAAGGCTCCGGTTCCCCATTATTTGGGCTTCTTTATAGGGTTGCTTAAGTGTCTTCAGGACATGGAAGTCACTTTGCCTCAAGAAAGTGATCTCATAGAGAAAACCAGAAGGAAGACACAATGCCATTTTATGATCTTGCCACATAATGTCATTCCACTGTACTCTATTCACTAGAAGAAATCACTGAGTTCATTCAGCCCACATTCAAGGGAGAGGGGAACTAGGCTCTACCTTTTGGAAGGAAGAAAGTCAAATAATTTATGAACATATTTCAAAATAACCTCAGTAGGTATGTTAGTTATAATTCTCCAGAGAAACACAACCAACTACATACACATACACACACACACACACATTCTAGATATACATTCTAGAAATAACTTAGAATCTAGAGACAGATTTATTGTAAGGAATTGGCTCATGTGATTATGGAGGCTGGCAAGTCCAAAACCTGCAGATCTGATGTCCCAGTTCAAGTCAGAAGGTGAGAACTGCTGTAGAAACAGGAAAAGTCAATGTCTCACATCAAAAGCCATCAGAAGACAGGAGAATTCCCTCACTAAAAGGAGGGTCAACCTTTTGCTCTATCAGCCTTCCAACTGACTAAATGAGGCTCACTCATATTAAGGAGGGTATCTGCTTTACTCAAGTTTAAGAATTTTAATGTTACTCTTATCCAAAAACACCCTCACAGAAACACCCAGAGTGATATTTGACCAGCTGTCTGGGCACTCTATGGCCCAGTCAACTTGACAGGTAAAATTAACCATCTCAGTCAGCACCCAAAAAGTTTATCAATAATGACATATTTGGCTGGGTGTGGTGGCTCTCATGCCTGTAATCCCAACACTTTGGGAGACTGGGGCTGGAGGATCACTTGAGCCCAGGAATTTGAGACCAGCCTGGGCAACACAGAGAGACCCTATCTCTAAAATAAATAATTAATTAAAATAAAATAAAAATGTAAGCAAATATAGTCCCAGCTACACTGGGAGTGGAAGTGGGAGGATCACTTGAGCCCAGGAGGTCAAGGCTGCTGCACTCCAGCCTGGATGACAGAGTGAGACCCTGTCTTAATTAGTTAAATAAATAAAGAGGCTCTTTGGGAGAAGCAGAAGGGTAACTGGGACATCATGGTCATTTTACTGTCAGCCAGATGGCATCTAGCTCTGGTGTCCAAAAGGGTCTTCAGGAAAAAAATTGGAGTTTAGATTTGGGAGGAGGAGTATTGTATTGGGATTTATCCTGAACTGCTTACACTCTCACCTTTAGATTAGGTCCAAAATATATTGTTTCCAAAGTTAAACTCCCCTCAGTTTTCTGTGTTGTAGAAAGAGAATTACAAAAATATATATAATAAAAGTAGAATGCCAGAGCAAAAAGGTTTTTTTGGAAAGGTACTTGGCAAAGTGAATGGTAACATAATTTAGAATGTCTGACTACATTACTTTTTATAATTAGAACATTTCATGATTAGAAATGGTGGATTATAAAACTTCAGCCAGCCTGTCGGCCAGACACCTTCTAAAGCTCTAAAAAGAATAATTTATAATCTAAAAAAAGTATCACCTCAACAATAAAGTAAGGTGAAATAACACTCCCAGGTCCCAAATGGGTAAAGAACAGTAGTTCCTGAAAAGTCAGGCTAAAATCAATACACTCAGCTCCTATTGTGTACTACAGACATGGAATCACACTCCACACTGCCTTTTCTTACTTCTTCCAGCTCAAACTCACTAAATTACATGATGTCACTGCAAGTCTTCAAAAGTGCCAATGGCTACCCATTACCTGAATGACAACCTTTTAATTCCTGATCCAGCATGTTAGATGCTTCGAAATATACCATAATTCTGTGCCATTGCATATTTCAATTCAATTCAATAAATTTGACAAATATTAGTTGAGGATTAATAAATTCTGTGTTAATTGGGAAGATAATAACAACAAAAAAAGATATGATCTTGAGAAGCTTTTACCTTAATAGGATAGCCTAACAGGTACACAAAAACTGATATATACCATGACACATGCAATAATAGATATAACACAAGGGACAGAGAAAGGAATGATAAAGTTAGAGACTTTCCAAAATAGCAATTTTGCACTAGATGTTAAAAAGCAAACTGATTTTCTTAAAAATAGAAAAGTTAGCCAAATGAGAGGCAGGGAAGTCAAGTGGCAGGCAAAGGGAGGAAGAGTGACCTCCAGACACAGGAAATAGCCATCTAAAGCTTTGTAGGGAGATTACCAGTGGTTTCTCTCCCCAGCATCATTGGAAGCAGTTTCAGAAGCATCGATGGGAGAGGAGGCTCCTTAGCTTCCTACTCTATGGCAGTAATGAGATGCCAGTACTAGCAAAGGCATTGCCAGCTCCCCTGAACATTGGCCCCTAACCTTCAGCCAAAGGCCAGCTGCAGCTCCTAATTTTGAATAACCACTTGCTTTTCTCTTTTGCTCTTTTGACCTTCTGATATGTATAACTAATTTCCTGTGTTGAATTCTCTCTGCTTGAAATGCCTAGAATAACTTATGTTATCTTGATTAAATATTGACTAATACAAGCTCCTAGCACAGTGTCAATCCAAAATAATGAAAGATTTTATAGATGAAAGAATGAATAGATGAACAGATAAATGACAAATTAATGAGGATGTACTTAGTCTAAAATTAAGGCCTAGGTTTGGCAAAGAAGTCAGAAATTTACAATTACATCATAAGGTTGAAGAACAACTTCATTGAAAAATTAAAAATTTCCTAACATTCTTAAACAAAACATGGAATGACCAGAGCTTTATTTTAAGCATATTAAGCTACACAGGGGACTTTCTAATCCTCCATCATCATTCTCCAACAAATAAGAAAGGAGAAAATTAGTAATCAGTTTGAATTCAGGTATTAAAAATTACAAAGTACACCCTGTCTATTTTATGTTGGAAAATAAAAGTGCCAGTGGAAAGGTTCTATATTTTTTGTTTGTTTGTTCATTGTTGTTGTTGTTGTTTTGTTTGTTTTTTAGAGGTGGTCTTGCTCTGCTGCCCAGGCTGGAGTGCAGTGGTGCAATCATAGCACACTGCAGCCTCTACCACCAAGGCTTAAGCAATCCTCCCACCTAACCCTTTCTAGTAGCTAGAACTACAGGTGCATGCCACCACACCCAACTAATTTTTAAATTATTTTTAGAAATGAGGTCTCCCTGTGTTGCCCAGGGTGGTCTCAAACTCGTGGGCTCAAGCAGTCTGCCTGTCTCACTCTCCCAAACTGCTGGGATTATAGGCATAAGCCAGTGAGACTGACCTATACTTTTCTTCATAAACTTCCTTAATCTGAGCACTTGCTTTAGCTCTATTTTCCTATAGCCTTTGGAGGTCAAATCAGAGTTATCTGCAAACAGTTTTCATTTTGAATGAGGTCATAAAGTTTGAAATGCACAGAAAATCGTGTATTGACTATATACAGCATTTGGGACTATTAGAGCTAAAGCAAATAGACTCTTCTTTTGCTACGGGACAATTTTGTCAGTAAGCTCCAGCAAGAAAAGATCAGACAGGGGAATTATAAGGACAGCTTGATTTCTTAGGGAGATCAATGAATATGACAGGTTAATAGACGGCATACAGCTGGTGTCAGGTTCAGAAGAAGTAACGACAAGGGACAAAGGAGAAGACAAGATGAGCATTTATAGAACCAGAGTCCAGTTCTGTGTGGAAAATCAGAATGCCCTGGGGAAGAAAAGAGTGAGTGGTTATCATTCCTGGGATAAGCAGAGCAATCTAAACATCTTAGACATTCAGAGGGCCCCCTAGGAACCTAGCCACTTCCCCTCAAAGCCACAGGGATTTCTCTGAACAGCACTCTGTGTAGCGAAAACATAAGCCATGGTTTCTGGATTAGTCTCCTGAAGTGACACGCTACCCCAGGGAAGATAGGAAGTAGCTCACAGCTAGTGAAGGTCAGAGGCAGGGGAGACATTTTTTGTGTGTGGCTGTTTCCACCCATGAGACATAGTATGGCGGAGCAGGACAAAAAAAAAAAAAGGTCACAGAAGTCAAACACACCTGTGTCAAAATTCAGTGTTTACCATTTATTAACCAGTTAAGCAATTCAGCTTTTAGGAACCTGCTTCCATAGCTGTCAAATGAGAATAATGAGATCTACATTGACCGATCATTGAAGGTTTTAAATGAGATAATGATGAGACGATCTTGATGATGACAAAAGCAAACATTTGTGTAAAATTTACTATCAGACACTGTTCTAAGTGCTTTACACATGTCGAGTTATTTGAGAAACATAATGCTCATAAAGTGCCTGTATAATAATGGGCACATTGAGAGTGCCTAATAAATGGTAGTTGTCTTGCTGGTTGGTGGGGATAGTAGTAGTGCTATGATCATTTCTTCCCTTTGAGATCCAACCACTAAGGCCATTAGTGTATTAGACTGAGTATGCCATCTCAGGTTTGTACCTAAAGAGATGCTAATTGAGGAAACAGAAGAACTATAAACAATCTAATGCAAATATATTTAAGGGAGATATTTGAAAAGACAATTTCACAGTAATTGCGGGTGCTGAATATATATGAGTCAGAGGGTCACATACACATGAAAATATTACAAATCCATAGAACATAAGACACAAGCAGATAAGTATCTGTATCAGAAAACATATACTATGATCATTTTTAAAATTTAATTTAATTTTATTATTATTATACTTTAAGTTTTAGGGTACATGTGCTCAATGTGCAGGTTAGTTACATATGTATACATGTGACATGCTGGTATGCTGCACCCATTAATTCGTCACTTAGCATTAGGTATATCTCCTAAAGCTATTCCTCCCCCTCCCCCCACCCCACAACAGTCCCCAGAGTGTGATGTTCCCCTTCCTGTGTCCATGTGTTCTTATTGTTCAATTCCCACCTATGAGTGAGAATACGCGGTGTTTGGTTTTTTGTTCTTGCGATAGTTTACTGAGAATGATGATTTCCAATTTCATCCATGTCCCTACAAAGGACATGAACTCATCATTTTTTATGGCTGCATAGTATTCCATGGTGTATATGTGCCACATTTTCTTAATCCAGTCTATCATTGTTGGACATTTGGGTTGGTTCCAAGTCTTTGCTATTGTGAATAGTGCCGCAATAAACATACATCTGCATGTGTCTTTATAGCAGCATGATTTATAGTCCTTTGGGTATATACCCAGTAATGGGATGGCTGGGTCAAATGGTATTTCTAGTTCTAGATCCCTGAGGAATCACCACACTGACTTCCACAATGGTTGAACTAGTTTACAGTCCCACCAACAGTGTAAAAGTGTTCCTATTTCTCCACATCCTCTCCAGCACCTGTTGTTTCCTGACTTTTTAATGATTGCTATTCTAACTGGTGTGAGACGGTATCTCATTGTGGTTTTGATTTGCATTTCTCTGATAGCCAGTGATGCTTAGCATTCTTTCATGTGTTTTTTGGCTGCATAAATGTCTTCTTTTGAGAAGTGTATGTTCATGTCCTTCGCCCACTTGTTGATGGGGTCGTTTGTTTTTTTCTTGTAAATTTGTTTGAGTTCATTGTAGATTCTGGATATTAGCCCTTTGTCAGATGAGTAGGTTGCGAAAATTTTCTCCTATTTTGTAGGTTGCCTGTTCACTCTGATGGTAGTTTCTTTTGCTGTGCAGAAGATCTCTAGTTTAATTAGATCCCATTTGTCAATTTTGGCTTTCGTTGCCACTGCTTTTGGTGTTTTAGACATGAAGTCCTTGCCCAGGCCTATGTCCTGAATGGTAATGCCTAGGTTTTCTTCTAGGGTTTTTATGGTTTTAGGTCTAACGTTTAAGTCTTTAATTCATCTTGAATTAATTTTTGTATAAGGTGTAAGGAAGTGATCCAGTTTCAGCTTTCTACATATGGCTAGCCAGTTTTCCCAGCACCATTTATTAAATAGGGAATCCTTTCCCCATTGCTTGTTTTTCTCAGGTTTGTCAAAGATCACAATAATAATGGGAGACTTTAACACCCCACTGTCAACATTAGACAGATCAACGAGACAGAAAGTTAACAAGGATACCCAGGAATTGAACTCAGCTCTGCACCAAGCAGACCTAATAGACATCTACAGAACTCTCCACCCCAAATCAACAGAATATACATTTTTTTTCAGCATCACACCACACCTATTCCGAAATTGACCACATAGTTAGTTGGAAGTAAAGCTCTCCTCAGCAAATGTAAAAGATCAGACATTATAACAAACTGTTTCTCAGACCACAGTGCAATCAAACTAGAACTCAGGATTAAGAAACTCACTCAAAACCGCTCAACTACATGGAAACTGAACAACCTGCTCCTGAATGACTACTGGGTACATAACGAAATGAAGGCAGAAATAAAGATGTTCTTTGAAACCAACGAGAACAAAGACACAACATACCAGAATCTCTGGGACACATTCAAAGCAGTGTGTAGAGGGGAATTTATAGCACTAAATCCCACAAGAGAAAGCAGGAAAGATCCAAAATTGACACCCTAACATCACAATTAAAAGAACTAGAAAAGCAAGAGCAAACACATTCAAAAGCTAGCAGAAGGCAAGAAATAACTAAAATCAGAGCAGAACTGAAGGAAATAGAGACACAAAAAACCCTTCAAAAAAGTAATGAATCCAGGAGCTGTTTTTTTGAAAGGATCAACAAAATTGATAGACCGCTAGCAAGACTAATAAAGAAGAAAAGAGAGAAGAATCAAATAGATGCAATAAAAAATGATAAAGGGGATATCACCACCAATCCCACAGAAATACAAACTACCATCAGAGAATACTACAAAAACCTCTATGCAAATAAACTAGAAAATCCAGAAGAAATGGATAAATTCCTCGACACATACACCCTCACAAGACTAAACCAGGAAGAAGTTGAATCTCTGAATAGACCAATAACAGGCTCTGAAATTGTGGCAATAATCAATAGCTTACCAACCAAAAAGAGTCCAGGACCAGATGGATTCATAGCCGAATTCTACCAGAGGTACAAGGAGGAACTGGTACCATTCCTTCTGAAACTATTTCAATCAATAGAAAAAGAGGGAATCCTCCCTAACTCATTTTATGAGGCCAGCATCATCCTGATACCAAAGCCGGGCAGAGACACAACAAAAAAAGAGAATTTTAGACCAATATCCTTGATGAACATTGATGCAAAAATCCTCAATAAAATACTGGCAAACCAAATCCAGCAGCACATCAAAAAGCTTATCCACCATGATCAAGTGGGCTTCATCCCTGGGATGCAAGGCTGGTTCAATATACACAAATCAATAAACGTAATCCAGCATATAAACAGAACCAAAACAGAACCAAAGACAAAAACCACATGATTATCTCAATAGATGCAGAAAAGACCTTTGACAAAATTCAACAACCCTTCATGCTAAAAACTCAATAAATTAGGTATTGATGGGATGTATCTCAAAATAATAAGAGCTATCTATGACAGACCCACAGCCAATATCATACTGAATGGGCAAAAACTGGAAGCATTCCCTTTGAAAACTGGCACAAGACAGGGATGCCCTCTCTCACCACTCCTATTCAACATAGTGTTGGAAGTTCTGGCCAGGGCAATTAGGCAGGAGAAGGAAATAAAGGGTATTCAATTAGGAAAAGAGGAAGTCAAATTGTCCCTGTTTGCAGATGACATGATTGTATATCTAGAAAACCCCATTGTCTCAGTCCAAAATCTCCTTAAGCTGATAAGCAACTTCAGCAAAGTCTCAGGATACAAAATCAATGTACAAAAATCACAAGCATTCTTATACACCAATAAGAGACAAACAGAGAGCCAAATCATGAGTGAACTCCCATTCACAACTGCTTCAAAGAGAATAAAATACCTAGGAATCCACCTTACAAGGGACGTGAAGGACCTCTTCAAGGAGAACTACAAACCACTGCTCAATGAAATAAAAGAGGATACAAACAAATGGAAGAACATTCCATGCTCATGGGTAGGAAGAATCAATATCGTGAAAATGGCCATACTGCCCAAGGTAATTTATAGATTCAATGCCATCCCCATCAAGCTACCAATAACTTTCTTCACAGAATTGGAAAAAACTACTTTAAAGTTCATATGGCACCAAAAAAGAGCCCGCATCGCCAAGTCAATCCTAAGCCAAAAGAACGAAGCTGGAGGCATCACGCTACCTGACTTCAAACTATACTACAAGGCTACAGTAACCAAAACAGCATGGTACTGGTACCAAAACAGAGTTATATATCAATGGAACAGAACAGAACCCTCAGAAATAAAGCCGCATATCTACAACTATGATCATTTTATACATAATTTTTAAAATCACATATATAAATATTTGCAAAAATAATGAAAGAGTAGTGGCAAGTGCATAGGCATTAGAATCAGACTCTTAACCTGACAAGTTACTTAACATATCTTAAGTTTCATGTTCTTGTCTGCTAAATGGGGATATTAACACCTGCCTCACAGAATTGGATCTGTTAAATGAAGTAATGTATGTGAAATGCATATTGTGCTAGTCTCTTCAAAGAAGTTGCTCAATAAATGTTAGCCCTTTCTCCAACTTAAAAGCTATAAGTTCTTCAATATTAACAGCTGGATAAAATGTATCCTATTGTTTGGATTAAAAATATTAATTTGTAGACACCTCATGGTACCAAATAAGATCAACTTCATAGCTCTTGTGGAGTAAGGTACAAGAAATATTGGAATTTTTTATTATGTGAATAATGATCATTATAATTTGATAAATTATAATAAAAACAGTAAGAATCCATAATCAACTTTTCTTATCAATTCTTTTTTTTTTTTACCACTTAAATGTATTTTGTTAAGTAGCTCAAACTCATTATGAGTACTATTTCTTAGACATTTAAGGTAGTATACATTTTTGCTAAATGGTGAAAAACAAATTAACTAATCATCTAAATGGCCTCCAGATTCCATGTGTCCTCTTTTTCATGCTTTCACTATTGTCTTCCCCAAATTATCTCCTTTCAGCATTCCCATAAATGCAGCTGGCATGTTTTCAAATCCTTCGATGATATATTCCTTGTACTGGATTTTACCCTCTAAGACCCATTTCAGCAAGTCCTTCAGAGCTTTTTGGCGGACTTCTCCTTGCCAGCGGTAGTAAACGAACGCTTCTGTGCGAAGCTCCTTATAGATAATATCTGGGGGTGGGCCTGGGGGAGGTGGGCCAGTTCTGTTATAAGTAGAGATGGCTCCACATATGGCAATCCTTCCATATTTCTTCATCTGGCTGATAACAATGCTTGAAAACTCTCCACCTACATTATCAAAATAACAATCATAACCATCAGGAGAGGCTTTCTTCAAGGTTTCTTCCAAAGACTCTACCATCTTGTAGTTAAAGACGACATCAAATCCAAGCTTTTGAAGGTAGGCAACCTTTTCATCAGACCCTACTGCTCCAACAACTTTGCAGCCTTTGAGCTTTGCAATCTGCCCCACAACAGAGCCCACAGCTCCAGCTGCTGCATTAACCATCACTGTTTCTCCACCCTTCACACCACAGATTTCAAGTAGGCCAAAGTAGGCAGTCAGGCCTGGCATGCCAACTGTCCCCAGAGCCAAAGACAGTGGTATTGTGTCTGGCCACTCTGTCAGCAGCTTTTCCAGATCTTTCCCATCAGAAATGGAGTGCGTTGTCCAGCCTGGAGAAGTCAGTACAATAGTTCCTTTTGGTAGGGCTGCATTTTTACTTTCCACAACTCTGGCCACTTGCTCCCCCATGATTGTATCACCTTCCTTCAATCTTTCGTTTGTCAATCTCATGTAGGGATCCATGCTGAGGAACAAAGCTTCAAGCAGGACCTCTCCATTTTTTAAGGGTGGGAGCTCAGCTGTCTTCAACTCAAAGTCACTATTAGTAGGATAGCCAACAAAGTGCTTCTTCAGGGTCCATGTCTTAGTACGAACCATCCTGAAGCTCAGGAGCCTGAAGGTTCCACTGCCTGGGGAAGGCGGCTGGGACTGCCATCAATTCTTTATAGAGTACAGAATGTTTTTAAATGGTGATCTTTAATGGGCTTGATAGGAAAATGGAAAAATAAAAATTAAAAACTAGACCACAATACAATGTTTTGAGAATAATCTTTAGGAATGAATTAACTGCCTTAGGAAAACAAGGAAAGAGAAAACTCTAGAAGAGGACATTTTATATAGGTAATAAAATATGCCACTTTGTCACATCCATAAGCTAAATTTTGTAATATGCATAAACTATGGAAAATCAACTGCTATAAAAATAAAATTATGAATAAGAACTAATAAGAGTCATGGATGTATTATATCAAGATTCCATTGGATATTGACATTATGTCTTCATTATTCAAAAAGAATTTCAAATAACTGCTGAAATTCAGTGGTTGGTGCTTTGGGAAGGGATGTTGTACATTGTTTCTAAACATGCAGTGTAAAGTGGTGTATTAGGAGACTTTGATTTAATCTCCAGCAATCACCCAATTTCATCTGAAGCCATTCCCTTATATCTACACCAGTTATTGCAGATAGAGCACCAGAGTGAAAGCAGAAAGGCTGCCTGTAGGGTGTCGGCCACAATAGTAACAGAAGAGCTTTTCTAAGGTTTCTCTCTAGTTATCAAGAAGCAGTTTGCTGTGCAACACAAGAACCTACTGTTTGCTTTTCTCTGCTCTCAACACCCTTGATTAGTTGTGCTGCAAAGCTGTAGGATATCGCCCCAGGTGAAGTAGGTATGTTTCAAGCCTGTCTTTTCCCAACTTCCTAAGCTTTCTAAGTTACCTGATTTGAAATTGCTCAAAGTGATACAGGTGTCTACATCCACCCACTGATTTTATAAAAAAAAATTAAAAACTTTCATTCCATTGAAGAACAAAATGTCTCCCATTTTTCTAATATGTTTGCAGTGAATCATTTTAAAGAGCGAATGCTTTCTCTAGATCTTTCCATGTAGCAATAACCATACTAAATACAATTTTATATTGTTTTGTTTCTTGAGTGAAGAGAGAATGCTTCAACCCACCTTTAGGTATTTATACCTGTTAAGTCTAGCTATAAAGTAGAAATCTCCCTGTAACTCCCTTCACTTTTTCCCACATGAGCTATTTATTAAGCTGTTACTATGTGCTCAGACTGCCAAGCACTAAATGATTGAAACAATTAAAATCCATCCCATTTCCCAAATTCCTATAAAAAGTAAATGAAAACATGTAGAAGCTGTAAGAAAATAATTAAGTGATTAATACTTTTTTCAATCATAAATCAAACAGCCAGCACATTTATTGATCATATATGAGGCAAAATGATATATTTATTAGAAGGAAACCTAGCACAATTTCTCTTTCTCACACAACCTTCCATAGACCCAGAATCTCCTTCACACACACACACACACACACACACACACACACACACACACACACACAATCTGAGGTCAAAGAAACAGATTTAAATCCAGGCTCTGAGAATATACCAGCTGCAAAATAAAACAATTTATTTAATCTTTTTCAGCTTTAATTATCTCATTTACAAAATGAGGATAGTAAAATCATGAGATATTATATAAAATCTGTCAAGGATAAAATATATATATGAGATCACATGCCCGCCCATAACAAATGTTCAGGGAATGCTAGTTTCTTTCTCCATGTGCAGAGCTCTGCCAGGTTTGGGGAAGGATGTGTGACATCCTAAAGGGACTTGCAAAGTATCTGGTTTACTTTGACCCTCAAAGAACTTCCACTTCAGTAGAGCATGAAAGGTATTTATTCACAGAAAGGTAATTCATAATATTTTAGTAAGCAGAGATGTATAGTAAGATGCCCACAGAATTTTAAGGCAATTTTGTGTCTGAAATTAAACTCGTAAAATTGAACCCCTAACTGATGAGAAGTACCATATATTGAGGAGACCCATACTAACAAGTATCCACAAATGCAAGTCTCTGGAGGCTTGAGGAAATCCAATTTCAATTCAGCTTGCAGGGCAGAATTTGCAGTTGTAATGAGATAGATGTCCAGGAAGCCATGAGTAGCAGACATTGTTCTGGTCAGTCAATTCAACAGGTATTGTGTCAGGAATTGGTTCCTTCCAGTGGGTTCTTGGTCTCGCTGACTTCAAGAATGAAGCTGCAGACCCTCGTGGTGAGTGTTAACAGTTCTTAAAGATGGTGTGTCCAGAGTTTGTTCCTTCTGATGTTCAGATATGTCTGGAGTTTCTTCCTTCTGGTGGGTTTGCGGTCTTGCTGACTTCAGGAGTGAAGCTGCAGACCTTCACAGTGAGTGTTACAGCTCTTAAAGGTGGTGCGTCTGGAGTTGTTCATTCCTCCTGGTGGGTTCGTGGTTTCTCTGACTTCAGGAGTGAAGCCACAGACCTTCGCAGAAAGTGTTACAGCTCATAAAGGTAGTGCAGACCCAAAGAGTGAGCAGCAGATTGATTTATTGTGAAGAGTGAAAGAACAACGCTTCCACAGCATGGAAGGGTACCCTAGTGGGTTGGCCCTGCTAGCTGGGTGGCCAGCTTTTATTCCCTTATTTGGCCCCGCCCACATCCTACTGATTGGTCCATTTTTACAGAGTGCTGATTGGTGTGTTTACAAACCTTTAGCTAGACACAGAGCGCTGATTGGTGCATTTACAATCCTTTAGCTAGACAGAAAAGTTCTCCAAGTCCCCACCCCACCCAGAAACCCAGCTGGCTTCACCGCTCAGTATGACACTTAACCTTAACTTACTTTGCTCTAATACAAGCTCACAAACAGTATTTTGATCATAATATGAATTCTCATGTAGGCTTTTATCCCAGGGCGAGGATTTACCAACCAATGGAAAAAGAAAGTTTCTTTCTGTTTGGAAGTTCTGTTTTTATTTTAAACTTTTTCCCTGTAAATTAATAATCACAAATTTTCCATGAGTTTGATTAACCATAATTATTCCCCTTGAGACCAGCCATCTCTAGGTACAAAAGCAAAACAGAACAAGGTTCTGGGCAACCAAGCTGTGACCAAATCCTGGTTCATATAAAGCGGCATGCTTTTTCTAGTTTCAACAAATACTAGGCAGTATGGTTAATGTTCCAGATTAGTGCCACAAAATTAAAATCCAAACAAACAAAAAAAAACAGAATAGAAAGGAATATACTTTTTTAATGTTTAAATCATTGAAAATGTAAAATAGCAGATAAAACCTCAAATACCACAGCAATGGTTCTCTGCTGTGGTTACGCAGTAGGACTACCTGTTTTTTGGTTTTGTATACACACACGCACACACACATATACCACAATGACTACATCCTAATGGACCCATAAATTTAAACCTTTGTGAGCAAGACCCAGTATTAAGAAGATATGGGTTCCTATATTTTAGAAAATTCTTCAAGTGACTCTAGTGTAGGTAAGGTTTATGAATTCATAAATGTAAACAATTAATATAAATGAGTAAATAAAGCAGGCTAGGTGGGAATTATAGGTAATTGGAGACTGTAAAACCAACTTGAAAAGGCAGTCCAGGCCGGGTGCAGTGGCTCATGCCTGTAATCCCGGCACTTTGGGAGGCCGAGGCAGGCAGATCACGAGGTCAGGAGATCGAGACAATCCTGGCTAACACGGTAAAACCCCGTCTCTACTAAAAATACAAAAAATTACCCGGGCGTGGTGGTGGGCGCCTGTAGTCCCAGCTACTCGGGAGGCTGAGGCAGGAGAATGGCGTGAACCTGGGAGGCGGAGCATGCAGTGAGCAGAGATCACGCCAATGCACTCCAGCCTGGGCAACAGAGCAAGACTCCATCTCAAAAAAAAAAAGAAAGAAAAGGCAGTCCATACTTCTCTAAAGTTCACTGTTCCTATGTGGAATCATAGATTCACTGTCAATGGATCACTGGCATGTTTAAGAAAATTCAGAAATCTGGAATTTTTTACCATTTTCCCAATTTTTAACTGTTGACAACAAATACAAAATTTTGAGTATTATTATGTAAGTCTCACAAAACATCTTCAGGCTACAAGTTTGTGTCCTCTGATAGAGTAAGAAAGGCTATGTGACATGCAAAGCCAACAGAGAATTTAAATAAACCAAGTCTTTTGAACAAGAAAAAATTAACACCATGATTTGGTTGTTTGACATCCTACAGATAAAGAAGACAACCAATATAAAGTATTGTTTTTCCTACTAGTATTTTCTTGACTTTATGCAAGAATGTAAGTGTCTTGAAGACAGAAACTGGATTTCATTTCTTTATGTCGGCTTTACTTCCCTAGCTGTGAACACATCCTTGAGCACTTACAAATCCTGTAGCATGTGATCATTGTAATGTACGAAATGCTTTAAATGCAGACTAAGCCCGTCTTTTTCATGTTGATTCAGAAAAAAAAAATGTGTGGTGAATTGAGCAAGTATCCAGGGAATGTAATTAATGGTCAAAACCAGTTTGTTCATTGCAATGTCTAATCTCTCTATCTCCCCTTCTGTCTCTCCCTCTTCCTTCACTGTCTCTCTCGCTCTCTTTCTCAAAAACTGGAATCTACCTAGTCTTGGAAATGGCACTTTCTATATAAAAATAACCTAGGGAAACTGAAGGGAGTCACTTTTCTTAAGACTAACAATGAACAACCATAGAAAGGCTGAAATATCGACCACGAAAGATTTTAATTACACTGATACTGATTGGGATAATGACAATTTCATTATAAAAAATAATAAAAGTTCTATCCTCATGCCACATTATTTTCTTTTTCTAAGAGTTTTTTGGCTAGTCTTTATGAAAAGACAAGGCTTTAAAAATTTTTTTTTGTTTTTCATTCATGTTTTCTCCTGGAACTTTTCCTAAAAATTCAGCCAAGTATGATAAATCAGATTAAAGCTTAGGAGCATCTCGAATCTAGTTATCAACTTATTATTTGATTTGAAATGCTCAAAAGAGTACACTGCTTATGAAGAGAAACAATGCAAGCATTTTTGACTTTGGAAGAAAGGCTTTGAAAGAATGCAGTGTCCTGAGAAATGTTGATTGGAATTCTATAAGGTATGAGAAATCTACTTCACAGAAGTAAGAAACTGAGTATTTAGGAGACAATAGGAAAGGCCAGCATTGAAATTCAACTGAGACAAGTAGTAATCACAGCTCTGAATTTAGAATCAAAGAGTTGAATATGAAATAAAATATAAAACACTCACTAAAAGACTGTTAAAGTCAGTGCTTGTAGTTGAGGGGCCTTAAAAAAATCCTAGTGTCCATGAGAGTTTATTTTAAAATACATAAAACATTACTTACTTTGAATGTGCAATAAGGTAATTTATTGTATTGTGGTATTGGAGAATATAAATACATAGCCTCTGATTAAACACTTCTTCTGTGAAATTTATTTGCTCCAAAGAAATAAATATAGACAACTTGGATCTTTAAAAAGATGATACTTTCTTAGACATTTTTCATTACTATAAGTAACAACCTTCATTATAAGAAAAAAGTATTTAACTTGGTTAATTTGATTATTTGTAATAATTAGATGGAATTGGAATAATTTTGCAATGTAGGGATTCGGTTTTATTGGCATTTGTTAGAAGGGAATTGATCCCTGTGAGATATATAAAATCAGAAGATTATAATACAAACATAATTACATAGTTGTATATGACAAAACATGGAGAAGAACATAAAACATTTTAATATATGAGGGTTCACAGCCTGCCTTCCCTGTTTAGTCCTTGCCTGCTTTTAAATCTCATTACATTCTGTTCTTTTATTTTATTTTTATTTTATCCCTTTAATCACTTTAATCATAAGTATTTTATAATATCTTTCATATTTTTCCCCCGAGTTCTTGCTAGGTAACTTCTGGCTCTCTGTAGTGAATCATTTCCTCCTGTGGTTTGTAATTTTTACCAGGGATTATTTTAACTCTGGGAGTTCTATGTAGTCTGGGTTGTATAAGATTCCCTATGGAGTGATGATGTGTTTGCTTCTACAGAAAAATCCATAGGTTTTATCAGTATGGGACTAATTTTTACAATTAATTTCTTGGCCTGAAGATTTTCACACCATGCCAAAAATATAAATTTGGTCACATAATCCAAACATGGTACAACTTGTGGCTTTGATTACTTATGGGAGACTCACCCCACCTCCAGGACTTTAAGCAGAGTGTACAGAATTTCACTGACCAGGCAGTGCTTCCAGGGTCCTGCTTTATGCCTAAGTCTCAATGCCAGCTCCCCACTTTCTACAAGCGAAGGTTCCTATCTCTTGTCCCAATATGCATATAAGAACCTCAGCCCTTGACCTTAGGCCATATGACCAGCAGTTCTGGACCCCAGTGTGCTGTGACATCAGCATGGATGCTTACTGCTCTGGCTTTAATCTCTGACATGGATATTTATGTTTTCTTTTCTTTTTTTTAGCTCAGTGTTCAGGTATTTAAGTTTTGTTGTATTTCATTTTGTTTCTATGGACTTACATTTTTTATTTCTAATAGTAAGAGGTCAATGTTACAACAGTCTTCCATGTTGCTAAAATCAGAAGTCTTCTCCTCACTCTCTAATAATGGGGGAGGACAGATTTTCCACATACATACCACACACAAAGAAATAAAAGAAAGAAAGAGGTCAAGAGGAAAAAAGTTCCTCAAAAAATTTTTTTGATTTGCATTTCTCTGATGGCCAGTGATGATGAGCATCTTTTCATGTGTCTTTTGGCTGCATAAATGTCTGCTTTTGAGAAGTGTCTGTTCATATCCTTCACCCACTTGTTGATGGGTTTTTTTTCCTGTAATAAAAAAAAATTTTAAGTTACTATGAAATATTTAAAGCCCTTTAAAATTACTTTTAAAAATATGAGTATGAGGCCAGGTGCAGTGGCTCATGTCTGTAATTCCAGCACTTTGGGAGGCTGAGGCTGGCAGATCACTTGAGGTCAGGAGTTCAAGACCAGCCTGGCCAACATTGTAAAACCCCATCTCTACTTAAAAAAAAAAAATACTTAGCAGGATGTGGTGGCTGGAACACACCTGTAATCTCAGCTATTCAGGAGGCTGAAACCGGAGAATTGCTTGAACCCGGGAGGCAGAGGTTTCAGTGAGTTGAGATCCTGCCACTGCACTCCACCCTGGGTGACAGAGAAAGACTCCATCTCAAGAAAAAAAAAAAAAAGAAAAATGAATGAAAGAAAGAAAAGAAATAAAGAAAAAAAAATATGTGTATGAGAAAATCTTATCTTGAAAAGACTTATATAAAGAAAGTAGTACCAGTCATATATCTAACATGTTTTTCTTCCACCAGGAAAGTGGAAGCACATTGGTGTTCCTGGAATGTGACAAATGGGAATTATTGATATAACTTAGTCCAATCCAAGATTTGAACGACAGTGAGACAGTTTCATCAATGTTACCGAGTACCTGTTCTATATCTCTTAACCCAACAGAGACCAGAATGCCAAAATGAACTGGGGTGGTGTGGTGGAAGCAAAGGGATATGGGGCAGTGAAGAATCACAGAGCAGTAGATGCAGATTCAGTTCTTTCCTTTATAGAAGCTTTTAGGGAGTAGCAGCTGCAATCAACCACCACCAAATATGCCTAAGAAGCATTCCATCCATGCCAGAACTATACAACAAACCAAAAAGTCAGGCAGATAAGAAAGCCAGATTCTGATATCAGAGATGAATGACAAAGCAGGGAACAGCAAGGCATAAGGAGTGCATCCAGAAGGCAAATCTGTTCTGACAGCTTATTTGCAATAGTGAACAATTCCTAAAGTTCTAATCCAACCTCTGGGTTAGAATGCCTAGGATGGAAAATGCCTGATCCTTGGACATAGCCATAACTTACCTCAACAACACATATTCTACTGTTTTCACAAGAGTACCATCAAAGTATATGTACCCAAAAAATGGGGATATATGCACCCAAAAAATGGGGAGTATATGCACCCAAACCATATCAGCAGGGGTTTTGTCCTAGGCAGGATAGGAAGTCTCTTTGCCTAATATTGATAAAAGAGAAAAGAGCTTCTATCCAGTCTTTTTTTAAAAATAAATATTAACTATATTGCTTCTAGTAATCATACATATGTGTGTAACTCTTGCTATATGTATAAGTAAATTAACATGTTCATATCAACGTTTAAAGCCAGAAGATGCTTTGCGGAGCATACTATCAAATACCTGCACTTGGAGAGAGGAAATTCAGGTCCAAAAATTGATATGGCTTAGTCAAATTTGTACTGCCAGGCAGTAAGCATGGCAAATATGGCAGAGAAAATACGAGAGGCAAGTGTTCTGACTCTCAATTCAGTAGTCTTTCCAGAAGGGCAACATTGTTACACAGATTTACCCTAATGGTAAAGAGAGTTGAGTTAATTATAATCCTCATAATCCTCAACTATTGGCATGCTGTCATCCTTAGTCCGTATAAGGCTCTAAGTAATTTTAAAATTTTTTCTTTCATTTTTTCCTTCATCTTTGACCCCCATTCAATTTCCCCTATTCCACAGAAAAATCCATTCAAATGTGACCAATGTATGACTTTTGATATGTAAATTTCCTTTGCACATTGTATGTCTGTTTGTAAGTGTGCATCAATGTGTTTTTAATTTACCTAAGTGGTATTCATATAGTTCTAGTTCTTACTCCTCTTCCTAGAATCTACATTTTAAGAATTGAGCATGGTGTTGCACACACAGCCAGTTCATTGCTTCTTTTTTTTTTTTTATTTTTACTTTAAGTTCTGGGACACATATGCAGAAAGTGCAGGTTTGTTACATACGTATACACGTGCCATGGTGGTTTGCTGCACCTATCAACCCATCATCTAGGTTTTAAGCCCCACATGCATTAGGTATTTGTGCTAACGCTCTCCCTCCCCTTTCACAGTATCCCCAGACAGGGTCTGATGTGTGATGTTCCCCTCCCTATGTCCATGTGTTCTCATTGTTCAACTTCCACTTATAAGTGAGAACATGCAGTGTTTGGTTTTCTGTTCCTGTGTCAGTTTGCTGAGGATGATGGTTCCCAGCTTCATCCATGTCCCTGCAAAGGACATGAACTCATTCTTTTTTATGGCTACATAGTATTCCATGGCGTATATGTGCCATATTTTCTTTATCCAGTCTTTCATTGATGGGCATTTGGGTTGGTTTCAAGTCTTTGCTATATATACTAGTGCTGCAATAAACATACATGTGCATGTGCCTTTATAGTAATCATTGCATAGTAGTCCATAGTAAATATCTATCACATTTTAGTTATTCATTCTCCTGATGATAGAACCTAACAACTTAGAGATGATTTTTTTAGGTTAATATCTCTTTTGCTGAAATTCAATCAGTACAATCTACGGCCATACTTTATGGTTCAATAGGCTGTTTTTTGTATGTTGGTGTTGTTATTCTGGATGATGTATCAAGTAGATGTCTTATGGGCTTCGTGTCTTTAATTTATGGACTCTTTCATTCACTATGTCATTTCTTAAATATACTACTAATAGGTAATAGCATGGAAAAATGTCAGTGGTTATAAGAATTAGTGATATGTACATATCATTACCAAGATGGGTGGCATGCAGATTTTCTGTAAGATTATAACATGTTCTCAAGTAAATTTATCTGTGGCAATTAGCACTAAAATTATTGGTTCACAATAGAAAATGGCTTTATAATGTGTAGAAATATCATTTGTCCATTAAAATTCTAAAAATACAAATCAATTATTCTCTTCATCACTTTAGTCACAAGTAAATAGTAAGAAAGTATTCACAGTACAATGTGTGGGAGCAAATATTCAAAGCAAACAACAAACTAGTGATCCAATATCCCAAAGACTAAATGTTGCCAAATGTTACCGACATGAAAAGAAGAAAGTTTGATTCTAATAGTTAGGACATTTATTCAAATCTGATTATGTATTTGGTTCAATATGCACAATGCATTTTTACTGATAATTTTAAGCTGCAACTTAGAGAGGAAATGATAGGACATCAGGCATGCAAAAGATTGAATGAATGGAGACTCTAGACACGCAACCCAGCATGGCAAGCTAAGAATTATTTCATACATATTTAAGAGCTACATTAAAATGCAGCATGAACCCCAAGCAGTACTGTCAGGAAAGCTTAGTTCAAAATGGAACACCTTGTTTAATTGATGTATGACTTTAGGTTAGTCATCCAACCTCTCAAGAATATTCTGTTCCTCTATTAAAAGAGATAAGGAATATGTCCCACCCCACAGAACATGTTTTGATCATAAAATTCAGTGACATTAAAGCACTTAGAATAAAAATGAACATAAGTATTTTAATATTCACGTAGAATGATTCACAACTGAAGCCGATGTGCTGACCGCCAAGAAGGAAATGTGAATAATATGAAAACTGATTCTACAGGCTTTTGAGAATTTTCCCTTGCAGTTAAATCTCTTTTTATTGTAGTTGATGTGCTATATCTTGGGAATAATTTAGGATAGAAGAGTATTTAAAGACCAAGGAAAATTATTTAACAATATTATTAGGTTAATACACACTGGGTCATCAACCAAGAAGTGTTATTGGGTACCATTAAAATATGAACTACTACATACAAAGGAGTGAGAAAGTTCCCACTGAAGCTTACATGAGGGATAGAGTGATCTAAAGCTGTCTATACAATGAAGGTATTTCCATACCACCCACTCTACAAAACAGGTATACACACACACGCTTGTACACATGCACACACACACACACACACACACACACACAAATCAGGAAATAAAAATAAGTATAAATATTACCTTGAAAGAGCTGAGGTAAAAATGACAACAATGAAAACGATGCAAAGAAAGGTAAGAGGCTTCGAGGACAGATCCAGTATACATTTAGAAAGAATTTCAAAATAAAAGCAAGATGCAATGAAAATGTAAATAACACAAGAAAAACTATCTACCAGTAAAAGTAAAAATTGAGTTTGCAAATTTAAAAGGAACTTTCCTAGCAAAATTCAAGACAGAATACTTATTTCTAGATCTACCTTGGTAAACTTTTTATCATAAAGATTAAAAATCCAAAATAATCGTGAAGGTAAGAAAAAGTAAACACATTTACCTACTAAACAATAAGTAGGTAAAAATTAGGGTAAAAAGAGAAGGAAGAAAGCATAAGTAGTTCTCATCTTATATCGAATAGATTAAATAGCAACTCTACTCTTTATAATTAGATAAACAGATTCAGAAAAGTTTTTTTTTTACTTAAAGGTAATAAACAGAAGAAAAAGAGGGTGCATGCCTTCCACATCACTAATGAAGACAAGGGAAAACAAATGTCAAAAAAATGAAAGTATAAAAGCAAAAAATGGGAGAAATGGAAGAAAATATCACAATTACATCATGTTGTTCCCCTACAATACTGGAACTTAGAAAAAAGTAGAAGAGCAGGTATGAATTGAGAAAGAAGACATTGCAACTCAAGGATCCTCTGTCAAACCTAGATATCATTTAACTACAAAGACTCAAGAAAGCTATTCAAGGATAAATAGATTATTAGATAGATAGGTAGTTAGGTACATAAGTTGGTAGGTCGGTAGATAGACAAATAGATTATGTGGTTAATATAGGAGTATATTTGTGTAGGGAGCAGGAAAGAAGAAAAAATACATCTTTTAAAAATGCATGTATATAATTACAGTTATTTATGGCAAATTATATTTGTGTACACATGTATAAATCTACATATAAAATCCTAAATCAAAAGATATTTTTGGAACTGTATCCTCATCTCTCACCTTCTAAAAAAATCAACTCAAGATGGATGAAGAACTTAAATCTAAGATCTGAAACTATAAAAATTCTAGAAGATAACATCAGAAAAACTTTTCTAGACATTGGCTTCGACAAAGACTTCATGACCAAGAACCCAAAAGCAAATGCAACAAAAACAGGGATAAATAGGTGGGACTTAATTAAACTAAAGGGTTTCTGCACAGCAATTGAACAGTCAGCAGAGTAAACAGACAACCCACAAAGTGGGAGAATATCTTCACAATCTATACATCTGACAAAAGACTAATATCCAGAATCTACAAGGAGTTTTTAAAAATTAGCAAGAAAAAGCAAATAATCCCATCAAAAAGTGGGCTAAGGACATGAATAGACAATTCTTAAAAGAAAATATACAAATGACCAACAAATATGTGAAGAAGTGCTCAACATCACTAATGATCAGGGAAATGCAAATCAAAACCACAATGTGATAGCACTTACCCCTGCAAAAATGACCATAATCAAAAAATGAAAAAAGAATAGATGTTAGCACAGATGTGATAAAACGGGAACACTTCTACACTGCTGGTGGGAATGTAAACTAGTACAACCACTACAGAAAACTGTGTGGAGATTCTGTAAAGAACTAAATGTAGAACTACCATTTGATCCAGCAATCCCACTACTGGGTATCTACCCAGCAGAAAAGAAGTCATTATACAAAAAAGATACTTGCACACACATGTTTATAGCAGCACAGTTTGCAATTGCAAAAACATGGAACCATCCCAAATGTTCATCAATCAAAAAGTGGCTAAAGAAATTGTGATATATGGAATACTGCTCAGCCATAAAAAGAAATGAATTAATGGCACTCACAGCAACCTGTATGGAACTGGAGACTATTATTCTAAGTGAAGTAACACAGGAAAGGAAAACCAAACGTAAGTTTTTCACTCATAAATGTGAGCTAAGCTATGAGGATGCAACAGCATAAGAGTGATACAATGGACTTTGGGAACTAAGGGGAAAGCGTGGGAGGGGGTTAGGGATAAAAGACTACAAACTGGGTGCAGTGTATACTGCTTGGGTGATGGGTGCACCAAAATCTCACAAATCACCACTAAAGAAATTACTCATGTAACAAAATACCATGTGTTCCCCAAGAATCTATGGCAATAAAAATTTTTTTAAAAAATTAAATGGAAAAAAAGATATTTTTATAGAAAAAATGAATTCCTAAAATTGACTTAAGAAATAGAAAATATTAATAGGTCAATAAATAAGAAATAAACAAAGATGTTTTAGAAGTATTTATAGGAAAAGATGTCAAAATACAAAAAACTAAAATTCTAAAAATTCCAGAAGGAAAATACAGGAGATCGGCAGAGCATCCTTGTGATAGGACACAAAAAAATACTGACTAAACAGAAAAAAAATACAAATTACAATTCTTCAAATTAAAAACTTCAGTTCATCAGAAGACACTAGTAAGAAAATGGAAATAGAAGTATCTGAAAAAGAACATGTAGTCAGAATACACAGAGGACACAATTAGATCAATGATAATTTAAAATAACATTAATAAATGGGAACATACTTGAAAAGATACTTCACAAAAGGAGATTAATAAATGCCCAACTAGTATATAAAAGATGGTCAGCATCATAAGGCAACAGAAAAATGCAAATTAAGACCACGAAGGAGATTTCATTTCACACCACTAGAATAACAGGGAAAAAAAGACAATATGAAGTATTGATGATGATTGTAATAACTGTCATTCTTACTCATTGCTGGTAGTAATGTAAAATGGCACAACCACTTTGGAAAATGTTTGGCCATTTCTTTTATTTTTTTCTTTTCTTTCTTTCTTCCTTTTTTTTTTTTTTTTTTTTTTTTTTTTTTTTTTTTTTTTGAGATGGAGTCTCGCTCTGTCACCAGGCTGGAGTGCAGTGGCATGATCTCAGCTCACTGCAACCTCTGCCTCTCAGATTCAAGTAATTCTCCTGCCTCAGCCTCCCTAGTGGCTGGGACTACAGGCGCATGCCACCATGCCCAGCTAATTTTTTTGTATTTTTAGTAGAGATAGGGTTTCACCATGTTGGCCAGGATGGTCTCAATCTCTTGACCTCATCATCCTCCCACCTCAGCCTCCCAAAGTGCTGGGATTACAGGCGTGAGCCACCGTGCCCAGCCATGTTTGGCCATTTCTTGCAAAACTTCAGGTATCAGCCAGTAACCGTACTTTTAGGTATATATCAAAGATAAATAAAAGTATATTTCTATAAAAATGGCTGAACACAAATATACACACTGCTTCATTAACACTTGACAAATAAATATCTATTAACTCATGAATATATAAAAGAAATGATCACCAAAATAACCAACAGCTTGAAAGAATCTCAAAATCATTACACTAAGTGAAAAAAGTCTCAACACAAAAGACCATAATCTTACTAATTTTATTCATATGAAGTTCAAGGACTGACAAAATTTTTGATAGAAATGAGAATAATGATTTCCTTTGGAGTGGTTACTAGAAAGGAGAATGAAGAAATCCCTTGGGATGGCAGACACGTTCCACTAGATGGCAGGTTCAAAAATTTATTTATTTGACTAAAGTCAACAAACATTTTACTTAAGATCTGACATGTTGCTGTATATAAGTTACACTTCAATAAAACTGGGTTTAAGAAGAAGATCATATGTAAAAATATGAATGAATAAAATTGGCACCCATAAGAATATGAATGAGTAAAATCAGCATAGAATATTAATGCTGGAAGAAAAATTAGAGAACATTTTCCAGTTAAGAAAATTGAATCTGCAAGAATTAAGATTAATAATAGTTTTAGTTATCATTTATTAAGAACCTTATCTGTGCCAAGTGCTGTTTAATGCTCTTTTCAACATGATCCATTTTAATCCTAATAATAAGAATAACACTATTGATTCTGTTTCTCATTCTTTTCTACCAGAATTTTGTTTTTGTGTAAGTTCCCAGCCCTTTCCCACTGAGCCAGGTGCCTCAGGAAATCCTGCCCTAATCTTCAGCTCCACTGGTGGCTCAAATTCTACTTGATTCTCCTTGAAAATGATCCATTCAGGAATGGTCAAGTTGTCAAATCTGACCAATGAGATGTAAGGGAAAATCTAATGAGGTGCTCTTGAGAAATTGTCTTCACTGTAAAGCAAGCCACATGAAATTATCATTTCTCTTCTTCCTCTTGACATTGTTATGTCTGGATGCATGCCATCTTGAAGTCATCGAAGTGCCATCTTGAAGCTATTGTGTGGTTATTCATACCTAAAAACAGCCTAGGTGACATAGTTATTATTAATCTCTTTTTACAAAATAAAGAAATTGACACTCAGAGTTTTGACAACTTCCCTGAGGTGACATTTTAAGTAAGTGATAAAATCATAATATATCTCTGAATCTATCTCATTCTGAAATTAATGTTCACTCTAACACCCTTATTATCTCTAGCCAAGTTTATGGTTAGAGCTAATATTAACTTTATATGTTTATAAAGCTTTATAAATTCTAGTCCATTGTTTATTCTACTACATCATCATGTAAAATACCCAGGGACACAGACAAACCATATCACAAGGTAAGCCCAAATGCAGTTTGGGTAAGAACAGGCTTACTTTATGATATGGTTTGGCTGTGCCCCTACCCAAATCTCATCTTGAAACATAGCTCCCATAATCCCCACGTGTCATGGGAGGGACTCAGTGGGAAATAATTGGATCATGGGGTGGGTCTTTTCCCATGATGTTCTTGTGATAGTGAGTAAGTCTCACAAGATCTGATGGTTTTATAAAGGGCACTTCCCCTGCCACACACTCTCTTGCCTGCCACCCTGTAAGATGTGCCTTTGCTCGTCCTTCATCTTCCACCATGATTGTGAGGCCTCCCCAGCCATGTGAAACTGTGAGTCCATTAAACGTCTTTTTCTTTATAAATTGTCCAGTCTCAGGTATGTCCCTTTCAGCAGCATGAGAACAGACTAATACATTTTGCCACTGCTTTTCTTGTCTTCTCTAGACTATTTCTTATGATCTCTCTTTGCATTATTGGCAAGACTCAAGTTAAATGCTACCTCTGGTAAATCTTTCTTGACTTCTGCAGACTCTATTCAGCTTCCCTTCTTTTGTCTTCCTTACACCAAACATACATCTTCCCTTGTGAGCTTCTGTTCTAGTGCTCTCTTGTTTCAACATAGTGCCATGCCTGGCGCATCATAAATGATTAATGAAAAGGGAGAAGTCCTTGAATGAACTGTTGGATGAGTGAGTAAATGAATGAATGGTGGTAGATGCATCATCCTATAGTCAAGCTCTATTGAAACTCCAAAAGAATAAATTGCCATTGTTATGCCCACATTCTCTGAGTCTCAAAGACATTTGATTCCTCTCTTACTACATGTGCATCCTGCCTGGCATCCCCCTAATGTTTTTTTGCATTGTTATAGTACTTAGCAGCTACACTTCAATAAGCAATACTTGTTTACAAAGCTTGATATTGTTTACTAACCATTCACTAACTGCAAATCTAGCTTTCTCAAAAAGATTGCAATTCTGAGATGAGAAACTGGAGTGCATACTCTCTGGCATTTGCTTTCCTTGAGAGTCTATTTCTATGTTTCTCTTCTAGGACCAAGACACGCATTATCTTATATGGTATCTATCAAGGTGCTTGGCATAGTAAGTATTAGCTGATCATTTGAATATCTGGATGAGCGTGCCATCAAATGTGGGACACTGGCTATCACACTAGTAGGGCATTATTAGAAGAGGGAGCAATGCTTATGTTGTTATATCGTGACATTTTTAATACCTCAGAAAAGTCATACTCTGATTATTAAAATTATGAGAGAGGAAGGAGAATAACAATATGCCCAGTTGGGCTCATTGTGCCAGTGTGAAGCAGGGATAAAAGAATATATGCATTAAGATACAAATCCATGCATAATTCTCCAGAGACACCAGAAAATAGCAGCATTTAAAGTGACCTATAAGATAAACTTGACTAAAGAACATAAATAATTTAGGTAGAATATTTGAAAGTGATAACATGTTTTCCACATCCCCATGCTCCAGCGAATAGTTAAATGAGGGGGTCAGAAAACTATGTCTCATAAGCCAGCTATTTTTTTAATGAAGAGTTATTGAAAAATACATATACTCAGTTGTCTGTAAGTTGTGTATGGCTGCATTTGAGCTACCATGGCAGAACTGAGTAGTTGTAACAGAGACCATATGTCCTGCAAGCCTAAATATTTAATATCTAGCTCTTTAAGAATAAGTTTGCAGAGCCCTAGTCTAAACTATGTGCAAATATCAAGTTATTATGGAGGTGTTCCATCACAGTTAAAACACATTTTAAAAGATGTGAAGGAGTTATGTTTGACATGATTAGGATTAATCGAAAACTCTTCTCTAGCTTTGAGGGACAATTCAAGGGGTGTAGAGAGCGTAGGCACAGCACAAGCATTTATCGAATTACCCAAAATGAAAATTTGTCTTTAAAATGCCAAGTGGCCTGTTTTTCTTCATTAGAAAACAGTCGCAGATACATGTACAGTATGGATTCATCACAGCAGCAACATTCTAATTGCAGGCTGTGAAGAGTTCTAATTGAAATAAGATTAATGAAGAGCCATGCCAACCTCCTACAAAATCACAATCTGTATGAACACTTAGCTTCTATGAGTCATTTTCTTCCCCAAAATAACTCAGATTAAACAGTAACTTCCAAACTAATGGCAACATTTCCGTCCAGATTTCTTTTTATGTCTTGCATCATGTTCCAGGATATAGCACACGGAGCAGCACTCATTTTCTGCCATCAGCTAATGTTGTTAAATGTCAGGCATTTTATAAAGTTAAAGGGCAAAAAAGTTTTAGAGGATTATTCTGCCTAGCAATCAGGAAAGGTTCAGGATAACTCATTGCTTTATTGACTGGATCCGGAGAAATTTTCTTATTAGGTCCTCAAAACATAACCCAATGCCCTTAGAAATTCTAAATCTCTATGAAGTATATTCATATATGTCTATGTATGCATATTTGTGTTTGATTGTACATACCTATGTATTTAAGAATACCTAATATGATATTAACTCTAACCTTGTACACACCAAATGTGGAATTTGCATACTAGGAAAGAGAGTCAGATTCAGGTGTTTGCAAGCCAGGATACAGTTTCTAAAAAGGGCTATTGATATGTTTCAGTTTCCCAAATAAGAGTTTTCTGTATGAACCAAGACAATGGGGGACAGCAGAAGCCTGCCAACTCTGCAAACTGAAATAAAGGCTCTGTCTCTGGTCGTCTTCCCAGTGTCTTTCAGAGAGGGTATCCCCTCAACCTGCCTCCTCTGTTCTCCCATTGGACCTGAATGGAAAGATGAGGTTTCCTTTCTATTGCCTTGATTTTCTCTTTAAATATGTCATAAGGAGAGAGGAAATAGCTTGTTAGAAATTGAGGAGTAATTATTTAAAATACTGTCTTAGAATAAAAATTCAAATTTGCTAGGAAAGGGTGGTAGGAAGTGTTGGCAATGTCAAGTACTCTGTTTATTGAGTTTCTGTGCTAAGATAGATGGTATCTATCTACACACACTCTAGTGTAGGTATTTCTAGTTAAATTTTAAAACATTGTAGAGATTCCCCTTGTTTTCAGTACGTTCCATAGAATTGATGTCTCTATTAGCTATCTTAAAATGGAAATTCTACAAAAAAGGGACTTCTTTTTACGAAATATGTATAATGAACAACACATCAGTGGCAGACTACCTTTCTACTCTAGGAGCAAATTTACATGAAAAAATATATACATACCTGGAGCTTTTTTAAAAACTCCAGACCAAGGTGCCATGAGCCTAAGAAATTGTTCTTTCTGATCTCTTGGGTTTTAATGATTAGCTAGCAGCATTCAATTATAAACCAGCCATTAACAAGAAATCTATTTGCTATCAGCTGACAGGTAAACAACTCATACTGGTATAAAAAAAGTACATGGAGGGCTATTTTGTAGTATCAAGAGAAATATGGGTTTTCTTGCCAAAGAAGTAACATCATTGTATTCATTAAACTATGCTAATCCTCCACTTCATATACATTGAAATACAGGTAAAGACAACAATGAAGAACAATGATATCTCATTTTTTAAAGCACAACAAAAATGAAGCTGATAAATAAAAAGCTGATAAGTCACAAGGACCACTCTGTAGGAATTACATCCCTACCATTGTTCAGGGTTTCAAAAACTTAATCTACTACTGGAAATTAATCTTTTAACCAAAGGTGATCGAGAAAGTTTACCCATGATTGTATTATGTTATTTAAAATATGTACTTAGTCATTCATTCAGTTATATTTATGAAATATGTATATTGTAGTTATATTTTTATTAAAACAGAAAAAAGGAAAATATATAAAAAGTATCAAGAAAATGTGAATTTAAGATAACAAAAAATTATATGTTTTATTCCAACACTGTTTCAAATTCTTTTAAAAAGATTCATGTTGGTTCCTTGACAGGAGTGCCAAAGTTATTCCCCACCTTTGTGGAGTCTCCTAGGTGATTTTGCATCAGCTTCATCAGTTTATCAGTTAGAACTTAAGAATACACACACACACACCGTCCTTTCCAAAGTGATCAAACATCTTCCAGAATCTTTTCCTCTCTAGATAGAATATTTTTCTTTCTGTGAGTTTCAACTTGCAAAGAAAATCTTATGCTAAAACCATAGAGAATCCTAGTGAAACAAAAAGAGACCTATTATAATAAGAAATTTATTTATCCACATATAAACTCCATCTCACTGATGAAATATGTATAGTGATGACCATGTAGCAAGATAAACATGCCTGGAGTTTCACCAACACTTTAAAGACTCCTACGGCATTCTTTTGTGACCATGAATGTTCAAAATTGAGTCACAGTGGAGAAAAAGGTAAATATTCTGCTATCAATGTCATCATTGGGTTTGGAAAAACTAATTTTACCTGGAATTATTTTTTTAAAAAACTTCTTAGTGTTAAAGAGGCTGTGAAAAAAATCATAAAGGTCAGGCAGTGTCAAAGACATCTCAGATGTGCCCCAGTAATTTTGTTCTCAATATTGTATATCTCTGGCTCAGAGGGAGGGAGGGTACTAAGTGATGTTCACCCCAAACATCAGTTTAGAAAAGTCCACACCCCTCTCCCCTAGAAGTTGCCACTTTCACCATTGAATAGTCCTCATGGTTAAGAAAATTATATAATAATCATGTTCTTGTCTTTAGTCTAAGTTCTTGCCACTTTGCAAATTCATTTTCTCTTGTTTTCCTCTTTGGAGACACAGAACAGCTGGTTGTCATCTTCCAAATGCTGTAACAATCCCTCATATACTTCAAGATAGTAATTAAGTCATCTTCTCAGCCTTCTCTTTTTGAGAAACTCAAATTTCTTTTTAACACAAATTATCAAAAAATTGCCACAGCCATGGATGTGAAAAATTGTTATTACATAGACTTTCTCTGTAAACCCCTCTTGTTTCTGTAAATACTCTCTTTAGAAGCAAAAGAAGCAGCACATTGCCTTGATGATTTTGAGCTCCCACCGCCTGGCTTTCTACTTCTTACAACATAACATCACCAGTGAACTTGGGTTCTCCATTAGCCTCCCACGCGCACTTTGCAGTTCTCAGGTAAACTTATGTGACTCTTACCTCCCAGTAACCTTTCACTCTGTACTTCCACCTCCTCATACTCTAAAACGAGAAAACATCATGAGGAGTAGCTTCTTTGGCAACCATGACAGGAGTACAGTACCAAATATTAGGCTACTTGAGCCAAGTGTACCACTCTCAGCTGGGTGAACTTTCATCAGAAGATACTAGTATGGCAATATGATTTTACAACAACAAATGTTTTTTTTAGCCATATCAATAGTTTTATAGAATAGCACTCAATGCACAGAGACATAAAAGAAAAATAAATCATGCTTACTAGCTGTGTGATCTTAGGCAAATTATTTAATCTTATATTTTTTTCATCTGTATGATGGGAATATTAACCCACAGAGTTGTGTTAATAAACGAATTAAATAGTATGCTACCTGCCACACTACTGACACAATTTTCCTCTCTGGCACCTAGATGGCATTTTCATCCTTTGGTGTAGTGTTCCTCATGAAAGTACAATGAATTCATGAATGTATTCTCCTGGGTCACATATTTGCATTTAAAGAGGAGCTTTCTAGAGTTTTAACACACAAAAAAGTGACTCTAATAAGCATTCCAAGTAGAAAGTCAAACTTGTAAGATGATGTTTTGAGGCAGGATTACCCCATGAATAGAGCAAGCTAACTCACAGATGTGTGATTTTATCTCATATGGAAGGCATAAACATGTTTATTTAGAGAAAATATCCTCACCCTCAGTGATCCTGTGTAGTTTATAGCAAGATTTTCTCTGAAATACAATACCACATATTTTGCATTGTATTATCTCACACTGGTAAAAAGGATAGCCCTAATCTTGGAAAGATTTAGCATGCCAATTTATCTGCAATATAAATCTAGAATATTAAAGCATCATGCTTTAACTTCATTTTGCTTTGAATAAAGTAAGACAATTACTCTGTTTAAGAATGGAATATTTCATTTGTGAAAAAGTTTAAAATCTTTTTTTATATAACTACAATTTAACTATTTATATTCTCTCTCACTGTGTGTGTGTGTGTGTGCGTGCGTGCGTGCGTGCGTCCCCTGAAAATAAATTGAGCAGGTAGAAAGAAGATCCACCTTATATGCAGATTTTAATAAATATTATTTGAGAATATATTATATGAGAAGAATTTGGCCATCAACTTACATGGAGTTAATGGATGACTTTTAAAGTTTCAGGATTCCATGATTTACCTGTTTGCTAGTATCCATAGATAATGATTAATGATCTGTCCAGTAATTAACGTCACTTAAATTTAGGGACTGCACAGAAGAGGTGGAGGAAACGTACCTCATGTAAGAAACAGTCATCATTTTTGTTGGAAAAAGAGAGCAATATTAATATTCTAAGTAGGCAAGTGAAATGGCTCAACCAGCTACCAGATGAAACACTTATTTATCTAATATAAGCATCTTAAATGTGAACCAATACAAGCCATCACTTTGCTAGAAAGTTTATCCTTTTGTGTTTACAAGAAAACTATCTGACTATGTACACAAAAATGTGTGTGTGTGTTTGTGAATGACGTTTGTGAAATGTGGGGTGAGTAGAGAATTTTAAATATATATATATATTTAAAGCTATTTCTGCTTTTTCCTAAGTGGCAATGTTAACCTGCTACTTAGTGATTCATTTAATATTTCATTTTCATTTTTGAAAAAAAAAATTGACAGTAGCATTTGAACAAGTTTTGTTTGGTTTATAAAATGTTCTACCTTAAAATGACTATCAACCTAACAGACCCACAACAAATGAACACTGAAAGGTAAAACAATATTGATATGAATGCAGAAAAAATGAGCATTTTCTCTAAGTATTTCAGCAGCATTTTACCACTCTCATTGGCAATGCTTACTCCATCCCCCCAGCAAATGATATAATTTGTTGTTTGATTAAGGTTTAATCAATGTTAGTAGCTTTTCAGGGATTATAAAATTTTCCTCTAGGAAAAGAAGAGTCATGTACCTCCTCTTTGGCATCCTCAGAACTGTATAGAGGAGGCAGATGACTGGGAAACTATTCAATAACTAGCCAAGATGCCTGGACAGAGAAAGTTGAGGAATTCAGAAGGCCAGACTCTTAGGGCAGCAGAGACTAGTACAGAAGAGTACAAGATTTGTTAAAGTAAAGTAACTTTTACCTTAACACTCTTCTAGGTAGCAATTAGACCATTTATTTTGTTTGATCACCTGTTTCCTTAATATTGTTTGAAAGTTCTATTCCATTTTTCTGCCATCGTTTCTTCTGCCATTCAATCCCTCCTCTGTCTGGCTTGTACTACTTACTGATTTGCAAATATTGCATATAATTTAGTTGTGATTTTAAAGGTTACATTAACAGGAAAAATGGTCTCCAGGACTTTCAAAGTTATCTTCTATGGCATGTTCTATTCATTTTTTGAATGTTCTCCCTCAATCCATATGCCTTTCTTTCCTAGTCTTCTATTCTTTCAGGTCTTGCTTTCAATAAGATTTTGGCTTCCTCTCGTATGACTCCTTTCCATTTGTTATCTTGTCATTTTTTTCTGCCTAAATATAGTCATTGGACTATTGATAAGGCACTTATTTTATATCACAACTGAATCCTTCAGAATTACACAAATATGTTTCATTTATACTTTTATTCATTTCACAAACTCTTAAAACATACCAGAGCTATATTGACCAGTAGGGATGCAAGACTCATGTATAATACTCACCAAGAAAATTCACAAATAGTTTCTATCCATGCACATCAGCCACAGTCCATACAGCACTGCTCCCTGCAGCACAGAGCAGCTCCCCACCTCCTAGAAAAGTCTATAATAACATGTTTCCCAACCTTCTTCCCAAGCGAAAAGAAAGGAGATGGGAGGGAGAAGAGAATCAGTACACTGTGTGTCAGAGCAGTGGTGGAGCAAAGAGGCAGTATCAGACATAGACTAGTGAAGAATAGAACCTGTGAACGTGATGAATCAAGTGTTTATTGCTTATTGAAAGAAAATAATCAACATGCACCACATACACAGCTGAAGGGGAAAGGATGTACAAAATGATGAGTTCCCTTAAAGGAACAGTGCATGTGTCCAAAGAGCTAAGAGAATGAACTTAGGCAGAAGTATACTGAATCTGTCAGCAATTTGCTTGGGAAACTTTTGGTATAAAAGCAAGGGCACATATGACTCTTCGTAAGTAAACAAAGGAGGAAGAAGAGCATAAAGAAGAAAGTTGAGTCAAATGAAGGTAAAAATGCATAAATAAAGGAAACGATAAAGGACGCATGTTTTTAATAAAAGGAAGAAAATTAAAAATCCACAAACATATTACTAATATAATGATCATGTACATATACACCTGTGTATATTTTCATGTTTATATGTGGAGAGGAGGATAAGAATATAGAAAATTCTTAATCATTGTATATATAAATTGGGTTAGTATCTGAATAAATTTTGTGAAATTTATACATTCAGGCTATTAATGAATTCAGATTCATAACTTGATGGAATAATGGACTACACCTACCAGTATGTAATTTTGAACTGCTTTTCAATTCCTTTTGTGTTCAGGTAACCTTGCAAAAACATATAAATGCATAAGTAAAAGAAGTCAATTAATGCAGAATGAACACATTTATTATGACTTCATTACTATAGTGTATAGGCAAAACTCTCATTCCATGAAGCATATGTCCAATTCAGCCTAGCCCTTTCAAATTCACAATACTGAATTTTTCTAAACAACATTTTTCAAAAAGAGTTTTAATTTTTGCAAGAGTTAAATCAATCAAAATGCTAAACTTGGAAGAAAATGGTATACAGTACAAAAATAAAGGGATAATTAAGTATAATATTCTAGAATACTTAGAACTGTTTACTTCTCGCAGGCAATTATTTTTCCAAATAAAAGCTCAGGGTGAATTAATTGTTGTAAAATAAATACACAATCAAGCAAATAACATTTTATAATTCTGAATCAAGCATATAATGGAAACCATTTCAAAGATGCCTAATTCAAAGGAACTGGCAACTGGAAGTAGATTTGCGAATTAGCAAACGTGATGATCTGGCACTCAACATCTCCGGTTTTCAGTGTTTAAAGCACGCTATAGAAAAAACACACAGGAAATTAAATATATGCACTGTATGAAAAATTTAGCAGGTGGAGGAACAGGGAAGGGGAATGAGTGAACAAGCCTAGCGGGAGCAGAAAAGCAGGGAAACTGGAGAAGGAAGAAGAGAGGGAAATGAAAAAATATTTGAGTTCTCAGAAAACGTAATTATCTTCTTTGTTCAACATCTTCTATTGATCACCATCAGTGTTGGCAACTAGCTTGAAGCTGTGATCCTGAATTGATATTTAATTAAAATCTAGTTCTATTTTAATAATATGGTAAACACATCACAATTCTGTTTGTAAATAACATCAGCAGATGAAGGATAAAAGAAGAATCAAAACTAAGTGGTAGGAAGTTTACAAAGAAGGCAAGGAGCGAATCATGCAGAGAAAAACAATAATTAAACTCTGCTTCCAATTTATTGTTATTGTGGCTTTTATTAAGATTCTGCTTTAGTACAAAAGTTATTTTCTTTCTGTCTTATTTGTCTTGCCAAGGAGGAAAACAAGCTGAAATAGCATTACAGTCCTCTCATCCGTAATATAAGAGTGAAGTTTCCCTCAACAACCCACTCCCAACTCTCCATGGGCTGGGTTAGTTTCTTGATCGTCACCCTCCACTCCCTCTGAGTAAAATTTTTTCTCCAAATTCTTACCTCTAATTACATTAAAATACCAAGTAATGGGAGTTATATGTGAATTATCTAGGGAACCATTTTGCATCACAGATAGATTCCACCAGTCAGCCTAGCCAACTTCTTTGAAAAATCACCATAATGTCTAAGAATCCTGACAGGTTCTACTTCATAGATATGGTACAGACTCCTAGGAGCCATTGTCATGCATATATGTTCATACTTATAAATTGTATGTATGTGCATGTATAAAATGAGAAATTTTTTTTTGTAATTTGCAAACTTCTTTCTAAATTTGAAATAATTTTATATCTGTAATGTCAGTCAATATCATAAATCTGTGGGCATCAACCCAAAAGTGGGCTAAACTATGATTTCTTAGTGGCCTGAAATAGTTACATCTATAGCAAATCTTTGGGTTCTCCAAGTAGGAAAGACTTGCTAAAAACCACAGCTTTTCTTTCTCTCCCAGTTATTGGGAAAAGTTCTTCATAAAATAGAATCATTGAAATTTCTACTTTATCCTCTCCTTCCCATTGATCTATTGTGCCTCAGTTCCAGAGTAAGAAAATGGTAAGCGAATAGAAATATCAAATGGATAGCCTCCATCCATTCAGGGTTGAAAAGAGCAGTTGGAAATGCCTTCCAATCAGGTCACAAAGGGGATGAAATGCAAGTTTACTGAGAAAACACAGCCAAATCATCTATCTCCATATGCTCTACCTCACCTAAGCCTCCCATCAGGCAAAGACTTCACAGAAGCTCCATGGATATGCAGAAAGGGGAAGGAAAGCATCTGTCCCTCTCCTTCTCAGACTCCCTCCCCTTCCAAAAGCATAGGGTCTAGTGCACTTCTGTGCACCATTATTCTGTTCCAAAATAAGCAGATCTTAAAAACGTAAGATTGCTGTACCAGGGGATTCTCAGGGTGAAAGGAATCACCTTTATCATTTGCATACATCTCAAAGACGCATGTAGCAAAGTGTCTGCACAGGTGGTAGCAAGAGGAGAGGCTTGTTTTACTTACTTAGTCTATTCTTGAACTAGCCAAAAAATTCAGAAAAAGAACATTGAGGGGGCCAAAAGGGACGATTTTCCTTTCTCCAAGACTAGCAGAAGGAAAGTAAAGCCAGAGCTCCAGTTCCTCCGCAGTTAGGCAAACTCTAATTACTTGAATGGAAAGAGGTATACCAATGCCAGAAACATAAAACAGGCAGAATAAATTCAAACACTTAAGAAAAGGATGTGATTTGGCTAAATTATTATTTCTGCCTTTCTACACTTCCAACCCACTTTAATTCAAGCAGTTCACATCTGGTGTTTTATATGAAGTCAGGAAGAAAACCTCATTGAACTGATGCAGAGCAGCTCTAGGCTGGGAACGAGGCCCATGTGCTCACAGAGGTAGAGAAAATCACAGAGCAGACTTGCCTGCCAGTCTCCAGTTTTCAGAGCCCAGGATTTGCACCTTGAATACTTTCATTTCAGTTAGAAGAAATTTAAAAAGAAGAAATATACTGTTTATAATAAGTAAAAATCATATTGGACCCATGATATTAAAGAATGATGACCTTATTATTCTGCTTTGATCATAGGATGCTATGTTTTACATTCTTTTAGAATATCCTTACTTTTGAATTCAAAGTTATTTATTTAGAAAGAGACTTAATTTTTAGTCATAAAACTTGTAAGGCTTTAATTACAAAGTTAGAGTTGAGATATTCTACATACTGCATAAATCTGTAGGTCAAAACAAAATATAGCTACATGGAAGCTTGACCCACTGTACTCTCTAAGTACATTGTGTTAAAATGAGCTCTGATAGCACCACGGGTCTCTACTAATGTTTAAAGTTGTCAGACTAACAAAATAACTAAAGGAAAACACTACGTTCCAGGTAACATGTTTCAAAAATCTGGGTGCATAATTTGAAAAACTAGATTGATGCATGGTATTCCCTCAAGAACTAAAAGGGGAATTTCTGCCCTAGAAAATTCCATCTCTAATCTTACTCAGAAGGCTTGCTGCCAACATCTTGTATTTCTCTGTCCAAGTTTTATTCCCATTTATAAATGAATATTTCAAAGTGATTTATCAGAAGCTCCTTAATTCTGAGTCCAATCTGAGCTGATAAGATAGGCACCATAAATTTGTGAGTACTCCTGGGGTATTTCCCAGTTTAGCCTGGCTTCTAGTTGAGATCCTTTTGTGAGTTAGCTCTCATTATTTTCTTCAATTCTCAGGGATCAGTCAGAGCTTCAGTTCTTATTGCCTATATTCCCTTTAGAGGAGTTCTGAGTTATGTCAGATTACTCTCTGTTTGCCCAAATTAAAACACACACACACACACACACACACACACAGAATTTTTATTTTCCTCAGGATGTCAGTATTGTATGTACATCTGGTCAGTCAGGGACACATTTCATACTCTGCATGATAATGCTCTTGTATAAAGAGAGGGTCAGCCGCTCCCACTTCCTCCCAAAATCTGAACTGTATGTGGAGCCATTGCCAAAAATGGATAGTGAATTCTGTGATCAGGGGACTAGTCAAGGCCTTGGCTGGGAGAGGAGAAAACATGGTTCAAACTTTAAGCATGGGCAGGAGGGAGTGAAGAAACAAATTGGACTACAATAGATGTGTTTATTGGATGTGCAAGAGGCAGGGAGTATTACAGTAATTGCAGGGCCTGGTGAGGGGTAGTAAAGGGAGCAAGTAAAGTAAACCAAAGAATGCATAATGCATTGGTCAATTAATCACACAGGTAAGTGCACAAAGGAAAGGTATCATGGTATTTATGAAAAGCAAGCTACTAGTTAGACATACCTCTTTAAAGATGTCACTGATGGCTGGACAATCTTCAAAAACCATAATACCTACATTCATGACTCCTATTAATCACCAATTCAGTCTTGCAAGCTGCAACTTTACTTCTTACCTTTGTTTTCCACCTGAAGCTTTGGAGTCTTTAGGAGTTTTCAATTCTTAGAATCTGAATTCTTTCAAAAAATAATGGCACCACAAAAGTATATTCACTTTAGCAATTGTCTGCCATCCTATTTACTAATGTTGAAAAAGCATCCAGATATTACAGAAAATGTGACCATGACTCTAACTGAATTAAATCAGCATTATTCAACAATATGAAACACACCCTGTGGCTAGAAATGTGTTCATCTTTCTTTACAGCTCCATTAGTTTGGACCTGAACTTCAACCCTTTGAAAATGTCAGTCCTACATAGGTTGTAGAGATAGTCAAATTTCTTATCTTTGATTTATTAACAAGAATGCAGTCATGAATTAGTCTGAATTCACGTCCAAGGGCATTATGTACTAGCACATTTTCAAAAGATAGAGTAGAGATGAGACAGAGCTGGAGATAGAAAGTGGAAATGGATGTTATTATAGATAAATGAAATATAAATCTTGTATTATTTTTCACATCTGCACAGCAAAGGACTTTTTAAAAAGATCATGAATATCTCATTAAGGAAATATTTTTGATACTTTCTTAAAGAAAATGTTCCTAAAACCACTTTTAATTACCTTGTAATCTCTATAGCATATATTGTAGATTCTACTCTAGACTTGATATTTGTTTGGAGTTACCTTCAGAAAATAGAATTGTCAAAAGGTGATTGTCAAGCCTTAAATCAAGGGTAAACTCTTAGAGCTTGAAAGAGCGACACAGATTTTCATTCTATTAATGGATATAAAAACTACAGAATACCATACACAGCTTGGCTCAAGTGTTAATTGCATAGAGTAGAAACAGCAGGTCGGGGTTTGGGGGACATGTGAACAAGCTATGAGAAGAGAGCAAAATGTCGAGTCAGAAGGAAAACAGGAATGTAAGCACATTAAACTGATGTGATAGAAAGTTAAGAAATGAAACTAAAATGTACAAGATGGCAGATCATTTTTCCTGTAATTTTTAACATTTCCTTGTTCTGCCATGGCCTCAAACGTTATAAAAACTTTGTTACTGTATTTAAACTTTTCAAGTACACAGAAGCTTGAGAGTTCATTGTTTAAAAATGAAAACAAAAGTTAAGCAAAACTTGACCAAACATTGAAAAGAGATTTCACTTCCATTTAAAATAATATCTAATTCATCCCTGCTGATTTTTCATTCATGTTGGCAAGGTTAATTTGTGTCTCATATTATTATACTCTTTACTCACTACTTTTGCAAAGAAATAAAAATAAATGCAATCTCACTTTTGAAGAGTGATAATTATGTTTCTGTAGCTTATATGAAAGATCTTAGAAACTCCCTCCTGCTTGAGACTTTTTGAGTTATAGGTCTTTCACCTTCATGACAGAAAGATAATAGCCATACTTCACAGGTGAGGCATTCTGCGATTGTGAATGGGAAGATAAGAGTTCCAGTTTCTCTTGGCAAAATATCCTCCACTGGAGGTTGGAAGAGTCAGCCAAATCATTCAAGGTGCTGATTCCTCAAGGAGGTATTCTTTTCCTCAGATAACAATTTGGGGATTGAGAAACCCAAGATTATCTGAGCATGGAAAATGGAAACACATAAACACACACAGATGTGTGTATATATATATATATATATATATATATATATATATATATATACACACACACACAGTTGGTTATACATAAGCATACATAATCTATTAATTTATATAATATATATGTGACATATATATATGAAAATAAGCTTCAATCATGGTGCCATTATATATGGCCACACAGAAGGCCATATATTGTCAACATAATACCTTCTCCTCCATGACAGTCCACTAAATAATTGAAGCTAGCTATGTTAATATGCTTATAACCTTAAGCATAATTTCATAATTATCTCATAATTGGGATACAAAATAGGGCTTCTGTAAAGATTAAATGAAATTATTAACCTATTATAATCAACAAACTGCCATATAATAAAAATAATTTAATTGCTATATTATATCATTTCTTAAGACACAATGACTTTGTTCTGTCCCAAAGATTTCATGGGAGAAATTAGGCTTTTAGTTAAATTTAAAAGGTGATAAACAACCCACTTGTTAGGTTCAACCTGTAAATTGTGTGGCACAAGACAAATTTAAAATTTATGATATAGAAGAAGTTTAAAGAGTCAGTTTTGCATACTAAACCATAATAGATCTGGGATGAACCTCATTCTGAATTTGGGGTCAATTTCATTTTAAAAAGCAAGGTTATTCCTTATCAAATATTCCAAGTGCTTCTCCTTCCTTTTTGTTTCCCAGATTCCCTTGTATTTAAGATGGGGCCATGTAATTATTTCCAGCCAATTGTTAATAACCACATATGTATGCCATTGCTGGTACAAGAGATTTAAGAGTGGTTGAGTTCTTCTAACTCTCCCAGCCATAAGATGGGATGTCTTATATGAAAATAACAGGATCTTTGGATGGAAACAGCCCAGATTTCTCAAATATGATCAGAGATTTCAACACTGCTATTTAAATAACTGACAGAACAAGTAGACATAAAAGCAATTTTAAAAAACTACAAAGACTACTTTGAAAAAAAACACTGTCTTGACCTAATAACTTGTTCTAACCAACTTGACATAACAATCCTACCCAGTAACAGCAAAAAATACATTCCTTTAATACATCTGGAATATTTAGCAAGCTAGACAAACTTCTGTACCATAAAAGAAGTCTAAATAATTTGAAAAGTGTACAAACCACACATGTTCTTTAAGTTAGAAGTTAATAACAAAATAATAAATAGCAAATCCCTTAATATTTATAAACTAAATAATATAATTCTAAATAACCGATGCGTAAAAATAAAATTTAAAAATACTTTGAACTGAATCAAAATAAAAAATAAAACATATTAAAAGTTGTGGAATGCAGCCAAAGTAGTATTGAAATGGTAATCATAACATTTATTTACTAGCATTAAATAACTGTATTACAATAGAAGAAAGTTTTCAAAATCAATGACTTTTGTTTTCACCTTAAAAATCTTAAGAAATTATAGAAGTTTAAAGCACATAAAAAAGAAGGAAATAATAAAGACAAGATCAGAAATCAATGAAATAGAAAACAGAAAAACAATTAAACCAATAAAATCTGGTTAGTTAAAGAAGTCTATAAAACTGATAAACAACTAAACATACCATTAAGAAATGAAAGATAGAGACATAAATTACCAATGTGAAAAATGACAGAGATGGTGACACTGTATCTTCTAAAGATATTTCAAGAGAAATAATGAAATATCAACAAATACGTGCCAATTAAAAAAAAATTTTTTTGCAAACAATCGACCACTTCCTTCTGTGCCAGTAATTTTGACAATCAATATAAAATGTAAGAAGTATTTGACTGACACAAGCTATCAAAGCTCACTCAAGAAGAAATAGATAACCTATACAGCCCTTTACCTTTTTTAAATAAATTGAATTTATAGTTAAAAACATTTCCCCACAGAACACTTTAGTCCATAAGTCCTCACTAGTGAATTCTAGAAAATATTTTGAGAAAAAAATAATATGAATTTTACATAAACTCTTCTAGAAAAGGAAGAGAGAATACTTCCCAATTAATCCTATAGGGCCAGCATATTATGGTATCAAAATTGGACAAAGAGATTGTCTTAATCCATGTTGTGTTGTTATAAAATAATAGCTAATTTATTTTGTAACAATAATTTATAAAGATAAGTTTATTTAGATCATCGTTATGCAGGTTGGGAAGTTCAAGAAGCATGGTGTTGGCATCGGTAAGCTTCTAGTAAGGGTCGTGTGCTGTATCAAAACATGGCAGCAAAGGTCAGAGTGGAAGTGGATATTTGCAAAGAGATCACATGGTAAGAAAAGGAAGCAAGAAAGAGAAATTAAGCAAGGAAGTCAGACTCCAACAATCTATGCTCTTGGGAACTAATTAATTTCCATGACAGCAAAAACTCACTCACCACCACCTCCCCCAGCCTCCACCTTGGGGATCTGTCCCATGACCCAAACATCTTCCACTGAGCCTCACTTCCCAATGCTGCCACATGGAATATCAAATTTCAACATGAGTTTTGGTGGGGACAAACCATATCCAAACCATAGAAGACATTAAAAGAAACCTATAGGTCTTTAACTCTTATGAACATAGATGTAAAAACTATTTAAATTTTTTTTAAATCCAATATAATATAACAATATGTAGAAAAGACAATACATTATAACCAAGTAGATTTTATCCCAGGAATGGAAGATAAGCTTAATGTCTTACAGGAAGGGGAACATCACACACCGGGGCCTGTTGTGGGGTGGGGGGAAGCGGGGAGGGATAGCATTAGGAGATATACCCAATGTTCAATGACAAGTTAACGGGTGCGGCCCACCAACATGGCACACGTATACATATGTAACAAACCTGCACGTTGTGCACATGTACCCTAAAACTTAAAGTATAATAAAAATAAAACCTACATCAAAAAAAGATCAGTCAACGTAGTCGACCATATTAACAAACTAAAAATGAAAACTATATGATTATCTCAATAAATGCAAACAATAATAATTTAACAAAATCCAAAGTGTATTTCTCATCAGAAAATCTTAGCAAACTAGAAGAAAACAGTAGGAATCACCAAAAACCTATAACTAACAGCATATTTAATGATGAAAGCTGAATAACTTTTCTCTAAGAGCCTTAATAAGACAAGAATGTTCACTCTTATCACATTTATTCAATGTTTTTCCATAGGTTCTAGCCACCACAATGGGTCAAGCAAAAAGAAGTTTTAAAAACATCCTTAATGGAAAGGAAGAAATAAAGTGTTTTTTGTTTTTTGAGATGGAGTTTCACGCTTGTTGCCCAGGCTGGAGTGCAATGGCGCAATCTCAGTTCATTGCAACATCCACATCCCAGATTCAAGCAATTCTCCTGCCTCAGACTCCTAAGTAGCTGGGATTACAGGCATGCACCACCTTGCCTGGCTAATTTTATATTTTTAGTAGAGACAAGGTTTCACCATGTTGTCAGGCTGGTCTCAAACTCCTGACCATAGGTGATCTGTCCACCTCAGCCTCCCAAAGTGTTGGGATTACAGGCATGAGCCACCACGCCCAGCCAAGTGTTTCTTATTTGAAGACAACATGACCATCTATGGAAAAAACAATTATATGAACTTTATTTTAAAAGTACTAGAACTATTAAGTTTAGCAAGATTACAGGATCCGAGATAATATAAAAGAGTCAATTGCATTCCTATATTCTAGCAACAACAGTCAATTGCATTCCTATATTCTGGCAACAAACAATCAGAAATTGGAGTTATAAAACACATAATTTATGATGACATCAAACAGTATTAAATTTATAGGGATAACTCTGGCAAAAGATGTTGAAGACTTGTACACTGAAAAGTACAAGACATTCCTTAGAGGAACTAAAGAACACCCATATAAATGGAAAGATAAACCATGCTCATGAATCAGAAAACTCGTTATAGACAAGAGATTTTTTTCCCAGTTAGTCTACAGATTCAGCACAAGCTCAATCAAAAGTGAGCAGCTTTATTTGTAGAAATTGAAAATGATTCCAAAATTCACATGGAATAATAATGAGGCTTAAGTAAACAAAATGTTTTTGAAAGAGAATCATAAAATTCTGTGAGAGAAGACAAATTTTCAAAAGCAATCAATCAATAAAGGATAGTCTTTTCAACAAATGGTGCTGGAACAACTGGATAGCCATATACCAAAGAGAAGAAGACAAAGAGGAGGAGAGATGGGGAGAGGAAGAAAGAACTTTGAGCCACATAAATATTAACTCTCAAAATGGATCATATACCTAATTGTAAAACCTAAAGCTATAAAACTTACTATAGAAAAAAAATAGTAGAAAATATTTAAGATTTTTTGTTAAACACGGCTTCCTTTGCAACAACACCAAAAGCACAATTCATAAAAGTTTTTAAAAAAACAATAAAATTGGCAATTTTATTTCATTAAAATTAAGAAAGTCCTCTTTGAAAGGCACTGTTCAGAGAAAGAAAACATAAATCCCAGACTGGGAGAAAATACTTGCACATCACCAATAATTCTCAAAACTCAATAATAAGAAAAAATAATAATCCAATAAAAACAAGAGCAAAAGATTTGAACAGGTGCTTCATAAAGAGAATATATGGAGCTCAAAGAAGTACATGAAAAGATTTCTAACATCAGTGTAGTTCAAGCCATATTGGTACCTGAAACGAACAAATCAGTAATATTAATACTATATTTAAAATTTAATATTTTGTTTGTTGTGAGTATTTTGCAGTAATTTTTAAAAAAATATTGTACTAGAATATGATTTATGATGATGACTGAATTTTTTTGTATCCCTTTAAATTTTATGTCCAAAGTTAATGTCTCACTCACCTCATCATATTGTCTCTGCTTAAAATTATTAGTTATTAAATAAAAGGAAAATAAAACCCACAATTAAATATATCTACACACATATTAGAATGGCTAACATTTTTAAAAGATTAATATTTTGTAATGTTAGTAAGAGCAAAAAGTGACTGGGACTCTCACACACTGGAGATAGGAGTGTAAAGTACTATAAGCCCCATTTTGAAAAGCAGTTTGTCAGTTTCTTAAAGAGTTAAACATACTGCTACCATATGACCAAATTGTTCCACTCATATATTTACCCCAGATAAGTGAAAGCATATTTTCATAAAAAGACTATATACAAATATTAACAACTTAATTGGCAATGGCCAAAAACTACAAACAACCAAAATGTTCAACACATAAAGAGATTAACAAACTAGTTATCCCTAAAATGGAATACTGCTCAGCAACAAATAGGAATAAACTACTATTACATGCAAAAACAGATAAGTCTCATAAATATTATGCCATTTGGGAAAAAAACAGAAAAAATAGCTACTATATGTTTCCATTTACATAAAATTCAAGAAAATATCAAGTAACCTATAGTGATAGAAAGTAAATCAGTTTGCTTGGGGTGGTGGAGGAAGTTGCAGGGAGAAGTGGGAGGGAGATGACAGAGGGGTACAAAGAAACTTTTATTGGGAATAATATGAACCTTGTCTTCACAGTAATGATGGTTTTTCAAGTCAGCACATCTGCCAAAACTTATGGAATTGAACACTTAAAATGTGTACCGTTTATTGTAGGTCAATTACACCTTAATAAAGCTGTTTAAGAAACACATGGTTGTATAAGAAAGAAGTCATGTCTTACTCTATTCCTTGATATATATCATTTAGAAGTGTCAAGGGAGATGTCTGGAAGTAATCAGTGTTGGACTCAAGAAGATAATACATTACACATGGCGAAAAAAGAAATACAAGTGAAGTTCAGGGTGCAGAAAAAGAGGCTGTTATTTTTCATTATAAGGCTTTTATATATTTTTACTTCAAAATTATCTATAGTGTATTGGTTTAATACAATTTAAAGTAACTTTAAAAAACAAAATGTTGGTGTTCCTGTAAATTCTAAAACTTCTTGAAAATTCTGAAATTTCCTGACAGAAATTTTGATGCAAGGTAAAAGTTAAAACTCACATAATTTTGGTGGTGCCTACAATAATACTAAAAAATACAAGATAGCAGTGTGTAAAATAAGTTAAACTTTATTATTTTATGCTAAGAGCCACTGATTATTGGCCCTGTTGTTTATCTAGAATTATCTAGATGCTAAACAAATGCTATTCATTTTCCCCTAAAATAATAGTTCCTGAAATATTAGGAAACCACCACTAAACCCCAAAGTACTTTGAATATGTTGGTCAAAAAGCCATAATTTTATACCTCCTGGGAAGTTCCCAAATATGAAAAATACTTTATCCCTTTCTTCGTTTGATCATACAGTACTCTTATATTAAGGAAGAAGTATGCTCACTGTATGGGAAAAGATAGCATTTTATTAAAAGTAAATAAACTTCATTCATAACAGTTGTTAGTGGTGACCTCTGAAATAACCTCGGTGTCAACATCATACATCAGGGAGCTGTGTAATCACAGGCTATTCATTTAATTTCTTTGTGTCTTATTTCCTCAAATATTAAATGGAGAAGTTAAACTAGTTCTCTAAATCTCTCCTGGCTTTAGGTGTATTTAGTTCTATGATATGATGACTAAAGGCTATATTTTATTGAATCTAAAATGCCATTGATTTATACGATGTATTATTATTTACCTACCACAAATAATAAAATAAATGCCAAGTAAACTACATTTTACTGTCCTTTGAGATTTTTGTTTTAAATGTATTGAAAGAGCATTTAAAAACATATTAGGTTTGGCTTTCCTCCCTCCATGTAGTGTTCTTGTTTATACATTGAAAAGGGAAGTATAAATTAAATAAATATTTAAAGGTTTTGCAAAACTTCTTGGTATTCAGAAATCAATTCTTCCAAACTACATTTTTTACTCAGCCAAGAACATGGATGCAGCACTTCCTAAAAGAGCATTCTGTTATTTTTTTCAGGATTTTCTCCAGGCTATTTGTATCCATTCTTCAAGATTTCATATTGGTGCATTCTTAGAAGAGTTTCAGACTAGCAATCTCACATTCCTTTTTCAAATAGTTCTTAAATGATGTGTTGATTAACATGTCAAGGAGTTACACTTTTTCAGTTATGCCAATGCATTCAAATATGGATAGGCAATAACAATCATGGCAAAACTGTCCCCAGACACCATTAGCTGGAAAATGTTCTTGATTTCAGAGGAGTTAAATATGAGGGAAAACACATTCATCTTAGAACTGATGAAATATGACAATAGCAATGAAGAATCAGTGAAGTATATAAATTACTAACCTAGAGCTTTATGGCAGCTATACTAATTAAATTAACAAAGGCTCAGGACATATGCCCATGGACAGTCTCCCTCCTCTCTCTCTCTCTTTCTCACACACACACACACACACACACACAGAGAGAGAGAGAGAGAGAGAGAGGGTGACATAGAGGGAGAGACGTGCATGGCTTAAGTAGACCAAGAATTAGGATATGTGCAAGAAATATTCTTAATATAGGAAAACACTTTTCTCAATTTAGATAGTTTGTTTCATCAGAGTATTAATGATTTTAATCATACATTAAATAAATTGTGGTTATGCTCTGTGCAAGGAAAAATTTGAAAGAACAATCAAAATATACATCATCATCTTAACCATGTAATAATTTCTGGTGTGCATGCCTCTTACCTATACTAAAGTATGAATACAAACATTTAAATACACAATTTCCATTTCTCCCATCATAGTGATATCATACATTCTCACCAATGAGCTACCTCTAATGGAAAAATTCTCTGTTGATTTCTCCTTCCCAGTAGGCTCTATGTTTTGCCTGGTCAACTGGATTTCATCATATCTCATTGCTTGAATGAATGTTGGTTCCTCTCAGGAGTCAATAAGGACTGTTTCCTCTAAGAATTAGAAAAGCAAAGCATTGTAGGGTCATTAGCAGTATTACTGGGGGGCAGGCTGAAAATAGGAAATAAATATACATAGGTCTTCATCACTTTTACCGAAAATGAATTGGCAGAAAAAAAAATACCCAGCTGATCGGTAACAAAATATGTATTTACTTTTGCTTGCTCAAGCTTGGGAATGAGTGCAGAAGCAAGCTAGCTCTGGGACCAATTTCTCTCTGCCCTTGCTGCCCTGCAAATGACATTCTTATCAGACCATTAAGAAAACTGTTATAACTTCTAGTGAGACCACCTGCTAGGTCTCAGTGCTGGGACGATTACATCTATCGGAAATAATGACCCATAACTAGAATAAAACACATTAATAACATCACATTTACCCAGGATAATGCCTTTCACCATTTTATATCGCAGAGACCAAGTTAATCAGTAAAAGCATTACCAAAAAACGAAGCAACTAACAGCACAGAGTAGATAATGAATATAAAAGCAGAATGTTCAGGCTATTTTTTTTTTTCCTTTAGAACTGAGAAGATGTATAATGGGCAGTAATGGATGGAGCATTAGGTTGAGAATGGCTAATCCTGCCTTCTGTCTGTGGCTTTATACGTTAAGGAAGAGCTGAAAGTGCCTTCCTCCAGACATAAGAGAAAACATGAGGTTGTGCAGTACAATGGAAAGAGCCCTGGATTAGAAGTTGGGAAACCAATGTCTTATTCCAGCTGTGTTGTTAACGAGCTGTGTGACCCTGCGCAATTCGCTTCACTCTTCTGAGTCTAAATTTCTTATCTGCAAAATGAGCAGCTTAGATGAGGTGATCCCTGAAATCCCCTCCAATTCTCATATGTTGTTATTCAAAGCAGACTGTCAACCTGACATGGGAATGCTGTGAGATGTAATAAAAATGCCTATAAAACCTTGAAGCTTCAGGATCCTCAGAGCTGCAGGCAAAAAGGGTAAGATTGCAATGGCATTTAGGAGGCTACTTCAACACTGGACCCAGGCCCTGGTAAAACACGGAGACTTTCAAGAAACAACACACCTGAACTACAGCAGGGCAAGCCTATGGTTCTTCTATTACTCACTTTCTTAGGCAAGAGCTTGGGTTGACTATAGTTTATTTCGGAAATTTTCATATGTAGAATTACAGGACAAAACTAGCCCGAAATAAAACTGTGAATATACAACCTAAATAGACCTCAATTCTTACAATATATAACACACAAAATTTAACCTAACAATTCCATATTTTTGGAGTGTAAGGAAACACGAGAACAGGAAATTATTAAGGATTTTGAATCCCTTGATCTTTCATACTTTTCTGTTTTGTTTCTGTGACTAAGAATGGTCGTCTTAGAAAAACACATTTCTTAACTCACTGCAACAGCATTTCCACTGAGACATAAAGTAATCAGAAACAGTCATGAGGAAATGCATATGATGAAACCCAAAGATCTAAAGATTCCAAGGCCAATGCCTAGTGTATGTCTTATCTTCTTCATCCTGGTTTGTAGATACTCAATTCTCAGGACTACTGTCAATATTTTGAAGGAGAAAAGTCAGAGTGACCTTTTCATTTTAATCAAGATGCAAAGTGTTGAGTTGATTTTACGGAAAGGGTAGAAGTGGGTACAGTACATGCTGGCATTTTACATGCAGAGAGCTGCACTGACACCTGCACACCAAACCCTCTGGGACATTAACAACTCTAATCTTGCTACATAATGCTCTTTCATTTTAGCCTCACATTATTACTTGAATCGAATTTTAAATTAGTCCACTTTAAGAACAAATTACCAAAAGTTTAATTTTCCTGTTTTCAACAAATCCCACTACAAGCACCAGCCACCTGAAGCCAAGTGAATTGTACAGTTTTGTCCAAATGCTAGTGTATTAAATATTAAAATCAACTAATTCTCCCTCAAAATAAATGTGCAGCCCATTTATACTAACATTCTTTGGTCAATCCATATTTTAGCCAAACATAATCAGAAAAGGTTCTTAAGTCAAGCTCTCCTTGTTACCCCAAAATAAAATACAGAATATAATAGAAAAGCTGATAGCTTCTTGTAATGAAGGCAAAGTGATTGAAAAAAGATGTAAAAATTAATGATATCTGGCTGACATTATTTAAATAGACAATGGCTCTATCAATAAAAAGAAACCCTAACAAATGTGTTTCATGACAGAAATATATTAACCACTTTTCATCATCTGGAACCTTCATAAATCAATAAGAGATAATATTTACTCTATCCTGCTGGGGTGGCTTTTTGTATTTCTAATAGAATTCATTTAATTCTGGTTTCCATAGTTACGACAGAGTTTTAGAATGAGTTTGTTTCATCATAATTGCTGCATGTTCGTATATAAACAGCTGAACTCTACCTTCAACTAGCAGCATTCATTTGTGAATAAAGAAAATCTCTTATCATAAAGTAATTGAACTAGAATTCAAAATATACCACTGAGTCCTCGCCCTCCTCAGAGAGTTGGCAAATATGTCTCAAACTTCTTTTTAGCATAGTTATCTCTGAAAGGCACATCAGTAGTACAAGAAGAATTTGGAGGAAGATTAAAAATGTTTAAAGTGTTGTGGATATTTGCAGAATAGAAAATAATTTATTTTTGGCCTGTACCATAAGGCATAAAGAAAATTTTGTTTCTTCTAATTGCAACCTTCGATATGTCTTTTTACTAGATATTTGTCAGTTCATGTAAATATTACATTTGAAATTTGTTCTTTCCCAGCCAGTTCAGTGCCAATTGGTTCAATATAACTTTATCCATTTAAAAAGCACAACAGCCAGAGAAATTACTGTTAAGCCTGATATCTTTTTCACATTAATTTCAAAAGCCACAGGTAAAAGTAAAGTAAAAGAAAATAAAAATGTATTCTTTCTTGTTACTTGTTTAAGGTAGCAAAGAACCAGAAAACGTAAAATCAAAAGGGAATAATTGGATCCCACCGCTTGGGTAACAGGGTATTTAGAAATCACAAGTGTAGTATTTGTGCCCGAAGCAAAGCTGATACAAAAATTTCGTGGACAAACAAATCTATGCCAGTAGTAAGTAAAATAACAGTTAAGTTAAAGACACAAACTTTAATTTTTTTTTTTTTTTTTTTTTGAGACGGAGTCTTGCTCTGTCGCCCAGGCTAGAGTGCAGTGGTGCGATCTTGGCTCACTGCCACCTCTGCCCCACCAGGTTCACACCATTCTCCTGCCTCGGCCTCCCAAGTAGCTGGAACTACAGGCACCCGCCACCAAGCCTGGCTAATTTTTTTGTATTTTTTAGTAGACACGGGGTTTCACCGTGTTAGCCAAGATGGTCTCGATCTCCTGACTTCGTGATCTGCCCACCTTGGCCTCTCAAAAGTACTGGGATTACAGGCGTGAGCCACCACGCCTGGCCCTACCCTTTAATTTTTTAAAAACAAATACTTCTATTTATCACTAAGTTTTTTTCAGATGTATTTATCCACTTGTAAAATTCTACAGTGATGAATGTGAAATCCAAAAGAACAAGTCATGAGAATATGGAAGGACAAGCAACTTAAAGTAAAATTGTCTTTTCCCAAATGGCAGCTTTAAACAAATAGTCTTAGCCATGTTAGTTTGAGAGATACACAAGTTTTAAATAACTGTAGATACCTCAATTATTCTAGAAATGAAAATAGAAATACTTTCACTTATTTGCCTTATACTTTTTCTATTTAGAGGTTACTATTCAATATATTCTACTTGAAACTCTTTATTTTCTTTATATTTGTAGAATGTATTGATTTTGAGGGGAACCATTTTCCTATGTATATGTTAGATTTGAATTGTGACAATTTGCATGAAATTCTATTAAAATGCATGGTTTTAAGCATGAAGAAAATGATGTGCTAATAATTCAAGACATACAGTGGTAAATAAGACAGTTCTTGCCCAAAGGAACAGATACTAGAAGAACTTAGAAAAAGAAATGGGGAGATATGTTGTAATAGGTAATATTATATGTTGTCATGAGTCACTTAATGACAGAAATACATTCTGAGAAATGCCTCTTTAGGCGATTTTGTCCTTGTGTGAACATCATAGAATGCACTTATACACATCTGGATGGTATAGCCTCCTATACAACTAGCCTGAATGGTATAGCCTATTGCTTTTAGGCTATAAACCTGTACAGCATATTACTGTACTAAATACTGTTGGCAACTGTAACACAATGGTAGGTACTGTGTATGTAAATATAGAAAAGACACAGTGAAAGTATGATATTATAATCTTATAGGACTACTGTTGCATATGCAATCAGTCATTGACCAAATCGTCATTATGCAGCACACGATTGGTTCCATAATATGGGCTGGTTTTGGAATGTGGTAAAGGAAAATGGAGCAGAGTTTGTTGTGAGATTCAACACAGCAAAGAGATATACCCTTAGAAGAATTAGAAAAGGCTTCAAGAAAGAGATAGTGTTTGAATTGAGTGTCCTATTAAAGGTAAAGTCAACAGGCTAAGAATAGTGAGAAACATTCAGAAAGAAGGGAAAATATTAGCAAAAATAAAATTGATGACCAGAACAGGGTATGCAAAAGTTTGTTCCAGAACCTGGACCAACTTTTAGATGTTGTTATAACCAAAGGCAAGAGTATTAGTCTGTTTTCACACTGCTAATAAAGACATACCCAAAGACTAGGTAATTTTCAAAGGGAAGAGGTTTAATTGACTCATAGTTCAGCATGGCTTGGGGGGCCTCAGGAAACTTACAGTCATAGCAGAAGGGGAAGCAAACACATTCTTCTTCACGTGGCGGCAGCAAGGAGAAGTGCTGAGCAAAAGGGGGAAAACCCCTTATAAAACCATCAGATCTCATGAGAACTCACTCACTATCATCATAACAGTGTGGGGCTAACAACCCCCATGATTCAATTACCTCCCACCAAGTTCCTCCTGCAGCATGTGGGGATTATGAGAACTAAAATTCAAGATGAGATTTGGGTAGGGACACAGCCAAACCATATCAGAAAGTTATTAGAAATACATTTTGATTTTGGCCAGGCACAGTGGCTCACACCTGTAATCCCAGCATTCTGGGAGGCTGAGGCTGGCAGATCACAAGGTCAGGAGTTTGAGACCAGCCTGGCCAACATGGTGAAACCCCATCTCTACTGAAAATACAAAAATTAGCCGGGTGTGGTGGTGGGCACCTGTAGTCCCAGCTACTCAGGAGGCTGAGGCAGGAGAATCGCTTGAACCCAGGCAGCAGAGGTTGCAGTGAGCCAAGATCACGCCACTGCCCTCCAGCCTAGGCAAAAGAGCAAGACTCCAACTCAAAAAAAAAAAAAGAAAGAAAGAAAGAAAGAAAAAGAAAGCCATGCAACATTTGTGAAAATTTTAAGACCTTTTTATAAATTGAGGGTAAAGCATCTTTCCACCATGCAGCAGGGGCCTTGGGAGAGGAGAGGCAATGTTTGAGTGATGCCAGGAAGCCACTGCAGAGGTAAAGAACTAGCTTTGAAGGCAGCCTGTTTCTGTGTGAATACTTGCTCTAGGTGAAACTAGAAAGTTCCTTAACCTCTTTGTGCCAGTTTTCTGATATAAAGGAGGATTATTAATAGTATTTACAATTTAGTATTCCTAAATTGTCATAAGTATTACATGAAAATATGGACAAAACACTTAGACAAACATCCTGCAAATTGAAAGTGTATATTAGTTCTTATTATTATTGTGTAGAACAGAGCTGAAAATATTTCAATTCAGATATAAATATTGTTTTGAAAACTGTCTTTTTTCCTTATAAGTAATATCATCCTGCTCTGGAATATCTAAGAATTTCATTAATGAGGGGAAAATATAGTAAACTAAGCTGGTCAATTAAAGATAACATCCAATTTAAAAGTATTCTTCAAGTTTCTTTTTTCTTGTTGCAGTGGTTCTAGAATCTGGCTATACTTTTTAATCATATGAAGAATTCTCAAAGGTAAGAATGCCAGGATGCCAACTTCAGAGATTGTAAGTTAATTGGCCTTAGCTTTAAGGAATTTTAAATGCTTCCCAGGTGAATCCAATGTGCAACCAAAGTTGATAACCTCTGATCTAATGGTTACATCATCTACCAATTTGAAACTTAAAATCCCCATGAGAGCCATTCACCCCTTCTCACCAGGGTTTTCTCTTCATAATATCTTTACCCATCACATTGGTACTGGGGAAATTGTGACACCTCATAGTGATGTAGCTTTGGTTTGAGTCTTGACTATTCTCCCCTACCATGAGTTTGGTCCACTTTTATTGCGAGAAGCTTGCACTGATGCCTACTAATGTATAGATCCAGTATGAACCCTGCCTTCCCTGTCCTGATATCAGCCCACATAGCAATTAATCTTACCTAGTCTTGGTAGGCACTTTGCTTGACCTGCTGCTAAGGCCCACAGTCTCACACATGTGCCACTTAGGCTCTCTGCTGGTCCCTGGTCCTCTTGAAACCTCCCTAAATCCCCTACTCTATCCTCAAAGCCATGCACATGAGAACCCTTGGGTAGCTTGCAAACTCTGTGCAAGCCTTGGTGGCTTATGATCCTTTTACAGGTGGATCTATCTAGACATCCCTTTCTCTATGCTCTTGCTCTCTCTATTCCTCTTGGGCAACATTGGAAGCAAAAGAGAGAATAATCTGGGATTTGACCAGATTTATATTATCTTGTGGCTGAGACCTAGGAGTGTAGATTCTAGTTACACACAAGGGACTCAGGAGTCACCCCACTCTAGTCCGTCCTCTTCTGGTGCACCTCCTCCTTCCCCACTCCTCATCTTGTTTCTATTATCCTCTTTGCCCCATGCTTCTCATTTCTGTTATTAATAGTTTGGCATTGGTCATACGCTTTCTATACTATAGCTTAAAGCAAACTCTGTGATCGAAGTCTCCTTGGGTTGCCTCTGGAAATAAAAAGGGGAAATTTCTGGAATTCAGAAAAATCTTTTTCTGTTAGTGAATCCTGGCGTATTTTCTCACCACAGAGAGAAAACCCTTCATTTGTAGTCCAAACTTGAATAGTAAAAAAATTCTCTTTGTTTTCTAGCCCTAACATTTCTGCCTAAATCCTTCCTGAGGCAATGGATATATCTGGCTGAATCAAGGGACAGCCCAATACAAGGAAGTATAAATAAGAAAAGTACATTAATATATTTCAAACTGTATTATTCCCATGATATTTGTAATTGCAAATAATTCCAGCACGAATCTTCCACTTATCTTGAAGCATTTAAACCTTCTAGCTCAGTAGACAGAATAAGCTTTTTTCAGCCTCATGCATTCATACCACTGTTTTTTCTTTCTATCTCTCTCAATTCAAATCTGTGTATTAACTCTTATATATTACTGTCTAGATACTTTATGTACGTGTCACAGCATGCCAATATATTCTAAGCATTTAAGAATAGGAATTCTGTCTTGACTATCTGTTTTAGTCAGCTTAAGCTACCATAACAAAATACCATAAACTAAGTGACTTAAATGAAAATTCACTTCCTTACAGTTCTGGGGCTAGAAGTTCATAATCGAGGTCCATGTAATTTGGCTTCTGGTGAGGGCTGTCTCTTTGTGTTGCATGTGGCTGTCTTCTCACTGTGTCCTCACATGACCTCTGTGATGATGTGAGAGAGTGCAAGCTCTCTGGTGTCTCTTCTTATAAGGGCTCTAATCCCATCCTGAAGGCTCACACTCATGACCTCTCAAAGATTACACCTGTGGGTGTCACCATTTGAATTTTGGGGGAACATAAACATTCAGTCTATAACACTCCATCCTTGGCCTTCAAAAAAATCTGCATGCTTCTTATAAACAAAATACAACATCATTTGAGGCTATCTCAACAGCCCCAGAAGTCTTAATTCATTCCAGCATCAACTCTAAAATCTAAGGTCTGAAGGCTCAACTAAATATTATCTTAATTTGCAGGTATGTGTTAATATCGATGTAAAGATTTATCCTGAAGCAAAATTTCTCTCCAGCTGTGAATTGGTGAAACCAGACATGTTATGTTCTTCCAAAATGTAATGGTTGAGACAGGCATGTTCATATCTGTGGTCTGGTCCTATAGAATCCAAGTCCAGCAGCTATCTTTTATCTCATCTAACATTCTCTGTCCCCTTTAGTTCAAGTTGGCAGTGTTTAACTGACATAATTCCATGTTTATTCCTGTCTTCTATTGAGATGGCTGAGCCCATGAGTAGCATGGCTGATCTCTTTTTCAAATCAAGGTTCATACTCAGATGAAAAGAATGGCATATTCTCTTTTTATTGGGTAGAGGGTCCTGTAGATGTCTGTTAGGTCTATTTGATCAAGAGTCAAGTTTAGATCCTGAATACTTTTGCTAGTTTTCTGCCTCAATGATCTGTCAATTACTGTTAGTGAGGTGTTGAAGTCTTCCACTCTTATTGTGTGGTTATCTAAGCAACTTTGTAGGTTTCTGAAAACTTGTTTTATGGCTCTGGGTGTTCCAGTGTTGGGTGCATATATATTTAGGATAGTTGAGTCTTCTTGTTTAATTGAACCTTTTATCATTAGGTAATGCCCTTGTTTGTCCTTTTTGTTCATGGTTGATTTAAAGTATGTTTCATCTGAGGGAACATATCTCAGTAACAGTGTTCTATCTTACTCATACTGAATGCGAAAAGCTAGAACTATTCCACTTGAGAATGAAGCAAGAAAAGGATGCCCACTCTCACCACTTCTGTTGAATATAGTACTTGAAGTCCTAGCCACAGCAATCAGGCAAGAGAAAGAAATCAAAGGCATTTAAATAGGAAGAGAGAAAATCAAACTATTTCTGTTTGCAGATAATATAATTCTATACCTAGAAAACCCCATAGTCCCTGCCCAAAGGCTCATAGAGTTGACAAACAAATTCACCAGTTTCAGGATACAAAATCAATATATAAAAATCAGTATCATTTCTATACACCAGTAAAGTACGAGCTGAGAATCAAACAAAGAATGAAATCCCATTCACAATAGCAACAAAAAAGAATAAAATACTTAGAAATACAGCTAACCAGGGAGGTGAAAGTTCTCTACAACGAGAATTACAAAACAGTGATGAAAGAAATCAGAGATGATGCAAACAAATGGAAAAAAATTCCATGCTCATGAGCAGGAAGAATTAATATTATTAAAGTGGCCATAGTTCCCAAAGCAAATTTACAGATTCATTACTATTACTATCAAACTACCAACATCATTTTACACAGAATTAGAACAAAACTATTCTAAAATTCATATGGAACCAAAAAAGGCCCAAATAACCAAAGGAATCCTAAGCAAAAAGAACAAAGCTGGAGTTATCATACTACCCAACTTCAAACTATACTAAAATCCTACAGTAACCAAAATAGCATGGTACTGGTATTGGTACAAAAACAGATGCACAGACCAATGGAACAGGTTAGAGAACCCAGAAAGAAAGCCATGCACCTACAGCCATTTGATTTTTGACAAAGTCGAAAATAACAAGCAATGGGGAAATTACTCCCTATACAACAAATGGTGCTGGGATAACTGGCTAACCATATGCAGAAGATTAAAACTGGACCCCTTCCTTTCACTATATACAAAAATAAACTCAAGATAGATTACAGACTTAAATGTAAAACTTAAAACTATAAAAATTCTAGAAGATAACCTAAGAAATACTATTCTGGACATAGGAACTGGCAAAGATTTCATGACGAAGACACCAAAAGCAATTGAAACTAAAGCAAAAATTGACAAGTGGGATCTAATTAAATTAAAGAGCTTCTACACAGCAAAAGAAACTATTGACAGAGTAAACAATCTACAGAATTAGAGAAAATATTTGCAAACTATGCATCTGACAAAGGCCTAATATCCAAAATCTATGAAGAACTTAAGCAAATCACCAAGAAAAAAAACATTAAAAATGGGCAAAGGACATGAACAGATAATCCTCAAAAGAAGACATATAAGTGCCCAACCAGCATGTGAAAAAATGCTTAATATCACTCATCATTAGGGAAACGCAGGTTAAAACCACAATAAGATACCAGTCAGAATCGCTATTATAAAAAGTCAAAAAATAACAAAATCTGGTGAGGTTGCAGAGAAGAGGGAATGCTGATACACTGTTGTCGGGAATGTAGATTAGTTCAGCCACTTTTGAAAGCAGTTGGGAAGCTTCTCAAAGAACTTAAAACAGAACTATGATTTGACCCAGCAATCCCATTACTAGATACATATTCAAAGGAATATAAATCATTCTACTATAAAGACACATGCATGTATATGTTCATTGCAATGCTTTTCATAATAGTAAAGATATGGAATCAATCTAGATGCCCATCAATGGTGGACTAGATAAAGAAAATATGGTGCATACACACCATGGAATATTACACAGCTATAGAAACGAACAAAATTATGCCCTTTGCAGCAACACACTTGGAGCTAGAAGCCATTATCCTAAGTAAATTAATGCAGGAAAAGAAAACCAAAAACTGCATATTCTCACTTACAAGTAGAAGCTAAACATTGAGTACACATGGACACAAAGAAGGGAATAATAGACACTGGGTCCCACTTGAGGATGGAGGGTGGGAGGAGGTTGGTGAGGATCAGAAAACTACCTATGATATACTATGTTCATTACCTGGGTGATGAAATAGTTTGTACACCAAACCCCGGTGGCATGCAATTTACCCATGTAACAAAACCCCTGAACCTAAAATAAATTTGGAAGGGGAAAAAATAAAAACACATACACAGACCACAATAACAATACATCTTCAAAGCACTTAGTTGATTATTATAGTTGAGCCCAAGAATTATGTGAAGAAAGCCTCACTGATACATATTTGTAAGTCTTTAAAAGGATTCATATAAATATAAGATTTTTCAGTGTCCTCAGAAACAGTAATAATATTTAAGAAAATAAGACATTGATCTACATTCAAACTGTTGTTGTTATTAAATGTAACCAAAAGACAAAACAACCACTTTGAATATACTGGAGTACAGATGTTAGTGATATGTTAATATGATACTACTCTTTTTGTGAGTTGTGGTGGAAGAGTAAGCACAGTAACTGTAGCAACCTGAAGCTCCTTTTAAATAAAGAAGTACTAAGAAAAATTATGCAACTTCTTTTAGATTACCTTTAGTTCAAAGTGAAACTGTATGAGAAGGGATGAAAAACCCACAAGACATTAGAATGATAAATAATAATAGTGTCAAACCTACTATACTCCAACATCTGAGATCTGCTGTTTGGGCATTAGTTGCAATTAATAAACATAGTATTGAAAGAGAAACTCTGGCTTTATCCTAGTGGTTTAATGTTGTAGGGAATAATAGCCCTGCCTCTTCTACCAGATCACATAAAAATGGAATATGATATCAGAAAAAGACAAATGCATGTTCAACCATATCTTTAGTATTCTCTTAAGAATGAATGTTCTCATTTTTTGCAGTATGAATAGGCTGAGAATTTTCCAAATCTTTATGTTCTGGTTCCTTTTTGCTTAACAATTTTTTCCTCAGTTCATCTCTTTTCTTTCACATTTTACTATAAGAGATCAAGAGGAACCAAACTATTCCTTTAACAATTTGCTAAGAAGCCTCCTCAGCTAGATACCCAATTTTGTTGCTCACAAGTTCTACCTTTCACGAAACACTAGAACACAGTTCAGACAAACTCTTTAACACTTTTTAACAATGATCACCTTCCCTCCAGTTTCCGATAATACATGTCTCATTTCTCTCTGAGATCTTATCAGAATTGTACTTCGTGTTCTTATTTCTAGCATGTTTCTCAAAACCCATCCCAAAAACCGACATCAGCAAGACGGTAGAATAGGACTTCCCAGCCCATATCCTTTCACCAAAACAGCAACTTGAACAACTATCCCCATACAAATACAACTTCACAAGAGCTAACAAAGCCAGGTGAAAGATTACAACACCTGTGAGTAACAGAGAAAATTTAAAAGGTGAATTGAAGAGGTTAGAAAGGAAAGTTTTATATTACCCAAGTTTTCTCTCTCCAAATCCCAGGCAATACAGAATGGAGCGGAGAGAGGGAAATGAGCACTAGACTTTTCCTCAGACTCTGGGTTTCTAGGCCTACCCCAGGGCCAAGATGGTCTGGCAGCCCCAGCCTCCAGAATATTCTCAACACCTGTCTGATCCACGAGGCCTCAGGCTTCAGGCCTGCCCTAGCATCAAGCCAGCTTAGAAACTCTAGTCATCTGGCCAGCACTTGCAGATCCAGTCTTCAAGCCAGTCCCTCTGGATACAGGCTCCAGGTCCACCAGCCCCAGGCAAATCCCTGAAGCTCCAGGCTTCAGACCTGTCCCAGATTTCAGACTATCCCAGAGCATAGCCTCAGGCTTTGTACCCTTTGTACCCTTCCTCCCAGTCAACAACACTAGCCTCAGACAGCAGGCTGGCACCCATGGACACAGGCTCCAGGCCTACTCTAGCAGATTCAGGGTTCATGTTCATTCTAGTAGACCCCAGTGCCAGGCCAACCCCCATAGATGGAGGCTCCAGGTCTGTCCCTGCAGAGCAAGGACTCAGGCCCAACCCTGTGGACTCAAGTCCCAAGCCTGTCTCAGTGCCAGGTCAGCCCCCATGAATTCAGTCTCTAGACCCACCTAGTGGCCGCAGGTGCCTTCCCCATCCCAGCAACTGTCAGCTCCTTTGGACCCAGACTTCAGATCAACCTCTGTTGATACAGGCTCTAGACCTACAACATAGACCCAGGCACCAGGCCCACCCACATTCTGACCCAGGCACTAAGACAGCCTTGCTGAGGTCTCTAGCAGCAGGCCCATCTATGGGCCATGCCAGACAGGCTGCCTTGAATCTCTGGATGGGGTGACTGGTGAAGGGCTTTCCTAAACAAAGCCAGTCAACAAAGACTGGAATTCATCCCTATTTCTTCAAATGTACACAGATCAACATAAGGCAATGAGAAACATGAAAAACCAAGGAGACACAGCACCACCAAAGGAACACAATATGCCAATAGCTTGCCCTAAAGAAGTGAAGATATACAAAGTGCCTGACAAAGATTTAAAGATAATTTTTTCAGGGAAGCTCAGAAAATTTCAATAAAATACAGAGAAATAATAAAATAAAATCAGTAAAACAATAAATGATCAAGATAAGAAATTTAACAAAGATTTAAATTATTTTAAAAATTCAGACAAAATCTGGAGCTGAAAAACAATGAAACAAATAAAAAATGCAATAAGAATGTCACCAGGAGAATTGATCAAGCAGGAATATCTGTGAACTTGAAGACAGGTTATTTGAAAATATACAGTCAGGAGAAAAATAAAAAAGGATAAAGAGGAACGAATAATGCTTATGGTATTAATAGCAGGGCATCAGAAGAGCAAATATTTAATTTATAGGAGTTTGTGAAAAAATAGAGAGATGAAGGGATAGAAAGCTTATTTTAAAAGATAATAGCAGAAAACTTTCCACATATTGGAAAAAAATATAAATATCCAGATACAGAGTACAGAAAGGCCAAACATCCCCAATCGGATTCAATCCAAAGAAGATTACATCAAAAGATATTATAATGAATCTGTCAAAAATCAAAGACAAAGAAAATATCTTGAAAGCAGCAGGAGAAAATAAGCAAATAACACATAAGGGAGTTTCAATAAAGTTAGCATGAAATCTCTCAGCAGAAACCTTACAGGACAGTAGATAGTGGGATAATATATTCAAAATGATTAAGAAAAATAACTGCTAATCAAGAATACTGAATATTAGACCCACTTGGATGGTTCCTGAAAGAGACTCACTTCAAATGTAAGGATACACATGGATAGCAAATAATAGATGACAAAAGATATTCAATGCAAATGGAAAGCCAAACAATGCAGGGGTGACTTTACATGTAGAGTATATCTTATCCACAATGCTTGGGACCAGAAGTGTTTCAGATTCCAATTTTTTTGGGGGGGAGGGGAATTGGAATATTTGCATTATACTTACTGGTTTTGCATCCCTAATCAGAAAATCTGAAATCCAAAATGCTCCAGTGAGAATTTTCTTTGAGCATGGCCATTGAGCATCATGTAGGCATTCAGAAGTTTCCAATTTTGGAGCATTTTGGATTTCACGTTTTCAGATTAGAGATGCTCAACCTGTACTGTATACCACAAGTACCATTGTTACCATTTTGGTATATTTTCTTTAATGAATTCAGAATAGATTATGATCAAATACATAGCTGCCATTTTCACTTTAGAATATTGTGAGTATATGCTCATGCTATTAAAATGTCTTTGAAAGTGCTTGTTTCAACTGTTTTTACTCTTATAAATAAAACTGATGAAAATAGCAACAATATGAACAAAATGTAATATTACTTAAATTTATAATTGCCATGCACAAGGCTAACTCTTTAACATGTATTATGTCATATAATCCTCACAGAAACTGTCAGTCATTATTAGCATCATATGCATTTTATAGATGAGGAACCTGGGAGATCCGATGATTAAAATAATATGGCCCTTAACACAACAAATATAAAGATGTCTTCTGTGGCGTGTGACACTACATTTTATAGTTACTAAATCTCTATTTATGTTTGAGTGGTGTGGACAGTGGGACTCCTGTTATAAAGTGATTTGTGTGCATGTGTTCTTGCTCACTCTAGGCTCAATTATGCACCACTCTTCGAATGAGGGTGTGAACTTTTCTGCCCAACACCTTATGTAAAACAGCCTGGCAATCCCCTCCAAGGGAAGGGTGAGTGAAGTCAAGGGCCAGCCATAGACCCTGTCTACTAGAACCACCATTTTTGAATATGCCTCTCTTTACTCCACCTCACACAGATAGCAGGACCCATCTGAAGCACCAGACATACCAACTGACCTACCTGTAGGACTGTAAAGTAAGTGGCCCCACCCATGCTGCCCACAACACTGACAGAGAATGTTTTTACAACTTTTCATCCTTGGTGTTCTCATGAAACTCCAGAGTAACAAAGATAAAGTAATAGACAGAAGAAAGACTATTATTCTCCCCCAATGAGTACTGCTTTTCTTATCCCTTCTATTCTCATCTTATCCTAAAGATATCTTGAATAATGCTCTCCAAATGGAAATGAGCTAACCAGAGATGGACTTATTAAGTAGCCAAGTTCTTTCTCCATAGAAACCTAACTTGTGGATTTTTTAAAAATATTTTTCTCCAGCTGTTTAATTTAGCTTAGTGTTCATCCAACAACAACAACAAAAGAAAAAAACGGAAAAGAAAACCTCTACCAAATAATATGAATACCCATATATAGATTTTTCACATTTGCTTTCAAATCTAAAAGAAAATAAGATTTGAAGCTAATTTACAGTGATGTAATACCTTATCTTTTGACTAAGACCTGAATCAATGAAAGTCTTCACAATTTGAGCTAACATGGATTGTGCTTGAATTAGGTTAGGTAATGTCTAACATTATCCACTTCAATTTATATTCACCAATAATTGCCATAACATGTTTATTCTCTCCCAGAATTCTGCTACTAGCTTCTCTGCCCTGGCCTCTGACTTAGCCTGCCACTGTGAAGTTTGTCTTGGTTCATTAATTCCTATGTAGGTTTCTGACTTGCCTCCAAGTCACGGAGAGGATTTGTGGCTCTGTAAAGCTCTTGCAAGCACCTAATCCGTGAGGGTCCTTATAGCTGTGCAGGAGTCACCTCTGGCTCTGGGCTGCCTGTATCCACAGGCACAGCTGACTGGTTTTCTCTTGGGTCTCAAGGCCAGGCATTGCACTAGACCCAAGACTTTAAGGCTGAGTAAGAAACTGAACTCCTTAGGAATGGAGGAAAGCCTTTAAGCCTTTTTACCTTATTTCCCAGCTCTTCTCTTTGGGGTAGTGAGAGCTACAGCAAACAAAGACCCTTTATCTCTCTTCCCTGTAGAGTTTCTTGACTAATATTAAAGCCATCTCAAATATCCAAGTTCTGCTATCAATTTTATTTCTGATCATGTTGTTTGCGGCTATTCTTTCCCACCAGTCAGGACAGACTTGTCCATGGTACCAGTGCATTTCATTTCCTTTATTCATTCTCAAATCCCTCCTGCCAATACACTTAAGGATTCTATAAAAAAGTCACTCAAGTTTCTCTTACGTATTTCCTTCTCACATGGTCTAGTTTATTGAAAAAAAAAAACTAGCTTAACATTTGAAATAGATACAAAAGAAAAAAATCTATACCAGCTAATAGAAATATCATCATCATCATCATCATCATCATCTCTAACAATTACATAGTATTAAAAGGTACCAGGCACTAATATAACTGCTTTACACATATGAATTCTTTCATTCCTTACAAGTTAACAGGGGAGGTAATAGTATTGTCCTTATTTTACAGATAAGGAATCTACAGCACAGAGAGAATAAATAATGTGTGCAAGGTCACAGAAACAGTAAATCATAAAGGCAGCATCAAAACTGGATTCAGACACCCTGCTCTAAACCCCAGCAACATGCAGCTTTCCTACAATGTCAATTCTTGATGGCTTCCACAAATCACTATTTCATGTAACCAAACACTCTGTCTTTTGAGTTTGTAATTCTCTCCTGAGTGTGTATCATGGTGTATTTACCCTAAAGGGATACTCAGTGAGAAATTCAGCAGGTATGACTATCAAGCAGGCTAGTATAAAAACTGAGTTTGAATGTCCACAACAGAATAGAAACTTTGACACCTGCATACCAACATGTAAACTATATCAAAACTTTTTTTTTTATTTGCAACATTTATTTTAAGTTCGGGGGTACATGTGCATGATGGGCAGGTTTGTTACATAGGTAAATGTGTGCATTGGTGGTTTGCTGCACAGATCATACCATCACTCATGTATTAAGCCCAGCATCCACTAGCTATTTTCTTCCTGATTCTCTCCCTTCTCCCATCCCTCACCCTCCAATGACCCCAGTGTGTGTTTTCTCCACACCATGTGTCCATGTGTTCTCATCATTTTGCTCCCACTTGTAAGCCAGAACATGTGATATTTGGTTTTCTGCTCCTGTATTAGTTTACCGAGGGTGATGGCCTCCAGTTCCATCCATGTCCCTGCAAAGGACATGATCTCATTCTTTTTTATGGCTGCTTAGTATTCCATGTTGTATATGTACCACATTATCTTTATCCAGTCTATCACTGATGGGCATTTAGGTTTATTCTATGTCTTTGCTGTTGTAAATAGTGCTGCAGTGAACATATGTGTGCATGTGTCTTTATAATAGAAAAATTTATATTCCTTTGGGTATATACCCAGTAATGGGATTGCTGGGTCAAATGGTATTTCTGTCCTAGGTCTTTGAGGAATCGCCACACTGTCTTCCACAATGGTTGGACTAATTTACACTGCCACCAACAGTGTAAAAATGTTCCTTTTTCTCCACAGCCTCACCAGCATCTGTTATTTTTTGACTTTTTAATAATAGCCATTCTGACTGGTGTGAGATGGTATCTCATTGTGTGGTTTTGATTTGCATTTCTCTAATGATCAGTGATGTTTAGCTATCAACAACTTTTATGTAACAGTATGGAAAGCATTGCCCACATTTTATGGAGGAGAAAACTAAAGCTCAGGACATTCAAATATCTTGACCACCATCACATATGTAGTGGCTGAACTATTTTATTGTAAATTGTATATTCTTTTCCATTTTAACACAATTTCCATTCAATAAAGATGGTCTAGTAAATTGCATAAAAGTCATAACATACTCTAACAAGGTACTCTTACACTTAATCCTAGTGGAAATTTTCCACATCTCCATGGCCTTCTCCTCAAATTCAGATTACCCTCCTGAGACATTCAAATGCAGGCAGTGGCCTAAGGTGGAGGTAATAGGAACTGTTAGATGGACCAGGCAAACGTTACACTGAGACAGTCTATCATGTATGCTTCACAGCCACACCCTTAAAGTTTTCTGTAATTCCACAAACAGCTGAAAGTATTTTCTTCAATTTCTCTAGTCTGCTCATTCAGTGACAGAACATACAAACTGACTTCTCTGCTAGGGGATAGCCAATCACTTTGACCAAAAAACATTTGCAAAGGGCAAAGTTTCACTGTTCACATTTTTTAGAGTCATTATGGTGTGAAGTACAGAAAAAAAATCTTTAAAAAAGCAACAGTCAACTAATTCAAGTCCACTGATAGTAATTCACTATCAGTGTGAACATGGGAAAATATCCCCCAGCCCCAGTTTTAGTTAATTCACCTGTAAGTATATAAGAATAATATGTATTGATAAAAAATATAATTTTTAAATTTTAAAAATTAAAAAATAAAATACATAAAATAAAAAGGAAAGAGGAGGTGGAACAAAGTTTGAAAGTGCTAATGTCTATCTTTCAAATCATACAGACAATAAGTATATTCTTTAAAATTAAAAAATCTATATACGAGGTGGGAGGATTGCTTGAGCCCAGGAGTTCAAGACCAGCCTGGGCAATATAGTGAGATCTAGTCCCTACAAAAAAAAATTTAATTAGGCAGGTATGGTGGCATAAACCAATAGTTCCAGCTACCCAGGAGCCTAAGGTGGGAGGAACACTTGAGCCCAGGAGGTCCAGGTTGCAGTGAGCTGTGATAGCACCATTGCACTCTGGCCTGGACAATAGAGCAAGACCCTGTCTCAAATACATATATGTATATATATATGTGTATATATATATACACATATATATATACACATATATGTATATATATGTGTGTGTATATATATATATACACACACACACACACATATATATATATATATATATATATGCTTAACATTTATGCCTAACTCTAGGCTCTATTATGCACCACTCTTTGAATGAGGGCTTGAACATATATATTTTTATTATTTACATATATATAATACATATATATGCATACACATAATATTGTTATAATTTTTGGGATTAGAGAGAGGCAGTAAATGCCACTGTATCTTCCACTGTAGAGTTTAGAACCAGCTAAGAAAAAAGAGAAACGAAAAGGGCAAATCCTTATCAAAGTGCCTGATTTATTGACAAAACTGTTCAAAGACCATAACTTTAGTTCTGCAGCTAGGTTGGGTTCCTTGAATGTCTCCAATATTGGGCATGATTTTCCTCTACTTATAGGTAGAGAAAAATAAGGTCTGGCCGCTGGCATCTAGCCCAGATGGAAATCTACTCCTGTGTCCTGAAGACATGTGAGCTCTGCCAAGCGCAGACCCAGAAAGCACAAAGCCATGCATGCTAAGCTCCTTCTACAAGATTTATCAGTAAGATAAGTCAATAACTTCCCTCAAAAGAGGAGTCAGTGAGGAGGAAGAGCTGAAAGTGTTCCTTTAATATTTTTCTTCTGTGGAGTGGAAATTCTCTCCTCATTATAAATTCACAAAGATGATGTTTTCAGCTAAGAACTCTCTTATGCATACCTAATTGCATGTTGAATATTTCAATTTGGATATAACACAAGTACCTAAAATTTAAAAGCCTGAAATTGAATTAGTAATCTTATTTCTTAATTTATTCCCCCTCTAAGGTGCCCCATCTCCATAAAAGGTACCACCCCCCTTTCAGAGACTCAGACCAAAAATCTAGGCTTTCCTAATGCTTCTCTGTCTGACTTTATTGAAGTAAACACGAGATCTTACTTAATTCTACCTTCTAAATATTTCATATAAATCTCAATTATCTCCCCATTCCCACCATCATCATTCTCTTCCAGGACATTATTCTCTCCTGTATTTTTGTCTTACGTCCTATTTTTCTTTTTCTACTCCTGCCCTCTACCTTATCATTTACTTGAACTAATTCTCCTAGCAATGCCCAAATTTACTTTCCAAATATGTAAATTGAATTCCATTTATCTGATGCCAAGCTATGATTTCTTCAGGTTTCAGCTTAAATCTTATTTTTTTCAGGAAGGACTTTATAATTTTCTGTAGAGTTAGTTTACAGAAACTTATTATTTACTTTGTCTTATGATAATACTCACCATACTTTACTTTAATTGCTTTTAATATCTGTCTTCTCCACTAGCTTCTGATTTTCATCAGAGAAGAGACCAGGGTCAAATTGTTCACAACTGTACACAGAAATTCAAGCAGCATAGCTGAAGCATAATGGGAGCATAAAAATATTTAATGAATGAGTGAGCTCTAAATTATATTAATCTTTGCTGATATTGAAAATCTCTTATATGAACTGTAAATGAATCAGTCAAAAACCTATGACCAGTCAGCCAGTCAGCTTGCAGAAATTATAGTCTAAGAACTTATCAGATTTTTCTCCTGCAGAAAATAACTATAAAATCTGGAAACAATACAAAAAGCAATTCCATAAATGTACTAGAAGTTAAAAAAAGCAGACAGATTCTGGCATGAGTACATACTCAGAGGAAGAAAGCTGGGTGATTTACAAATAAGTTCCCATCTTTATGGCTTTTAGCTTAGGAAAGTACAGTTGGTACAGTGAGATGCTGATTGAAAAAATATAGTCTCTGTTGCCTAGGTAACCAGACAACTGAAGCAAAGTGAAACATGGTTGTTGAAAACAGCAATGAAATCTCAGAAAGAAAAGAGAGAAGGGGGATTCCCCATTTGTGTCTACCCACATCTCTGACTGAGGACTGGGCTGTAAATATTTAGAACAAAGCAAAGCAGAATTTCAGCTAAAGCAGAATTTCAACTCATGTAACTCTGAGCTGAAAGCAAAGCTACCACCCAAAAATCTGGGTTTTCCCTTTGTGTCCAGATTTTTTTAAATGCCTGCTCAGAAGGGGAGGAGGAAGAGGAAGAAGAGAAACAACAATATTAGTTGGAAAAAAATAATAGAATCCTGAATATTCACAACTTTATACTCATAATGTCTAGGATATAATCCAAAATTACCTGATGTCTAAAGAACCAAGAAAATGGAAAATATTCTCAAGACAAAAGAAAATCAACCTTGCTCAATCCCTAAATGAACACAATGCTAGGACTACCAAATGATGAGTTAATGATTACATTTTAATGATAACAATACTATCACATCACATTTCAGTGCTATAGCAGTTAATCTAATTAACTGTTAGAACTTTTCTAAATAAAACAAAGTAAAATAAGTGTATGATACATTTTTAAATATATAAAAATCCAGCAAAGAAATAGAACATATAAAGAAGAACCAAATGGAAAGGTGAGAACTGAAAAAATACAATATTGAAATTTGAAAATCACTGGATGGACTTAACAGGGAAATAAATATTACAAAGGAAATAGTACATGAACTTACATGTTCATCAATAGAAATTACCTTAGAGACTTCTCATGAAAACCATGGAGGCCATTAAGAGATTGTAACACATCTTTAAAGAGTTGAAACAAACAAAATCTTGCCAACCAGAATTTTCTAACTAGTAAAAATATTTGTCAAGAATCACAGAAAATAAAAACATTTTGGATAAAACAAATTAAGAGCATGTGCTGTCAACATTACTGCACTAAAATAGATGCTAAAGGAAGTTCTTCAGGCTAAAGGCATATGATGTAACATGAAAACTTAGACTCTCAGAGCAGAAGAAAGAACATCAAAAATGTTATATATCTGGGTAAATGTCGAAGACTTTTTTTCTTTTTGATTTATTCCTCTTAAACCATACAACCACTTAGAACTAAAATTATATTATCTTATGGACTTTATAAATGTATTTAGATGAAATTAATATTATGATATGCATTAATTTTCTTTTGCTGCCATAATAAATCACCAAAACTTAATGGATTAAATGCACAAATTTATTATATTACAGTTCTCTAGGTCAGAATATCTGATTTGAATCTCACCAGGCTAAAATCAAGGAGGCAGTATGTGTTTTTCACTTAAAGCTCTAGGGAAGATTTTGCTTCCTTGCTCATTGGGTTATTGGCAGAAGTCTCTTGTATGTGTAGGACTAAGATCTCTACTTCCTTCTGGCTGTCAACTAAAGGAATTCCTAATTTCTATGGGACACTCTTATTCCTTGTCTCATGAACCTCTTTCTTTATCTTCAAACAAATAGCAGGTCAAATCCCTTTTTCAATCCTTTTTCTTTCTTCCATTTCATCTCTGTGACCTAGCTAACAAAAACTCTCCTCCTTTAAAGACATTATGATTAGATTTGGTCCACCCATATAATCAAGGATAATCTCCCCATCTCAAATATATCTGCAAAATATGTTTTGCCATAGAAGGTAACATATTTACAAGCTCTGGAAATTAGGGCCTGTGGATCTTTGGGGGCATATAGTTCTGCTTATCACATAAAAGTACACTAAAATTTGGGGAAAGAGAATATACAACTATAGCATTGAAATTTTAAAATATTTTACAGAAAGTAATACAATATTAATTGTAAGTAAAATATAAAATGTTAAAAAAAGCAACCCCAAACACAAGTATTTTTTAATATTGCAGAAAAATATAGCCAAAATTTTATAGACAATTTTTAAGAACTGTAAAACAAAATCAAATTTTTAAAAATCTGTCAAGAAAGGAGGAAGTGAGGACCAGAAACAAAGACAAAAAGAAATAGTAACAAACAGTGGAAATAAAATTCAAACATACTGATACTTACATTAAAGTATAATGACCTAAACACACACCAATTCAAAGGCAAAAATTGTCATAATAAAATTTAAAAGATAAAAACAATTATATGATATCTGTAAGAAATGCATTTTTAACATAATGAACAGACTGAAAGTAAATAAAGAGAAAAAGACATACAAACGGTAAACATAGAAAGAGTGGAGTGACTGTTTTTACCAGATAAAATATATTCAAAGACAAAAATTATTCTCAGAGGAAAAAAAAAGCCTGACACAGAAGGCCATATAATATATGATTACATTCATATGAAGTGTCCACAAAAGGCAAATCTAAAGAGACAGAGAGTAAATGAGTGGTTTCCAAGTGCTTGACAAAGGGAACAATGGAGAATCACTGCTAATAGGTACAGAATTTATTTTGAGAGTGACAAAGTGTTTTGAAATGATACTATTGATGGATGTAAAACTCTGTGAATATACCAAAACTCTCTGAGCTCTGCACTTCAAAAGAAAAAAATTTATGATATGTGAATTATATATCAATATATCTATTATTTTAAAAGTATTCTGAGTAAACGTATAACTCATAATAATAAAAGGGTCAATTTATCATAAAAGACAGGATAATCATAAATATGTAAGTACTAATTAAAAGAGCTTTCAAATACATAAAACAAAAATATTACAGTATTTAAGGGAGAAATAGACAACCTCACAATCATCGTTAGCTATTTAAAGACCCTCCTCTCACTTGATAAAACTAGACAAAAATATAGCAATAATATAAACGATCTGAACATTATCTACCACATTAACTTAATAGACAACTGATGATAGATGATCGATTAGAGATAGATAGATTGATGATAGATAGATAGATAGATAGATAGATAGATAGATAGATAGATGATAGATATAAAAGAAGGGAGGGGCCGGGCACGGTGGCTCACGCCTGTAATCCCAGCACTTTGGGAGGCCGGGGTGGGCGGATCACAAGGTCAGGAGATTGAGACCATCCTGGCTAACACGGTGAAACCCCATCTCTACTAAAAATATGAAAAATTAGCCGAGCGCGGCAGCGGTCACCTGTAGTCCCAGCTACTTGGGAGGCTGAGGCAGGAGAATGGCATGAACCCGGGAGGCAGAGCTTGCCGTGAACCAAGATCACGCCACTGCACTCTAGCCTCGGCGACAGAGCCAGACTCCATCTCAAAAAAAAAAAAAAAAAAGAAGGGAGGGAGGAAAGGAGGAAGGAAGGATGGAAAAAAGGAACTATACCCAACAGCAAAATACTCATTTTTTCAGGCACCTATGGTGCTTTTCCCAGGATATATCATATAATGTGCCATAAAAAAATTCTCAATACATTTAACAATATTGAAATCACACAAAATTTGTTTCTGAACCTCAATGAGACTAAACTGGAAATCAATAGCAATAATATAACTAGGAGAAATACAAATATTTGGTAATTCGTGAACATACTTTCAAATGATATATGGGTTAAAGAAGACACCCAAGAGAAATTATAACATCATTTAAACTAAACAACAATAAAAATATAACATATCAAAATTTACAAAATATAGGTAAAGCAGTATTTAGAGAGATATTTATACATGTAAATGTCTATGCTAGAAATAAATATTAAAAGATAATTATTTGAATTCCCATCTTAAAAACTGGACAAAGAGAAAAATGAACCTAAATGAAATGGGAAGAAGAAAATAATAAAGGAAGAAATCAATGAAATGGAAAAGAAGAAAAACAAGACTATTATCATTAAAACCAAAGCTAGTTATCTCAAATACAAGTAAAATTAAAAATCACTTGTCTATGCTAATAAAGAAAAGAGGGTCCAGGCACAGTAGCTCACGCATGTAATCCCAGCACTTTGGGAGGCTGAGGTGGGCAGATCACTTGAGGTCAGGAGTTTGAGACCAGCCCAGCTAACATGATAAAACCCAGTCTCTACTAAAAATACAAAAATCACCTGGGTGTGATGGCACACACATGTAATCTCAGCTACTTGGGAGGCTGAGGCAGGAGAATTGCTTAAACCTGGGAGATGGAGGTTGCAGTGAGCCGAGATTGCTCCACTGCACTCCAGCCTGGGTGACAGAGCAAGACTCTGTCTCAAAAAAAAAAGAAAGAAAGAAAGAAAAAAGAAAAGAGAAACACATGTCAAAATGTCAACATAGAAAGAGGGTACATCACTACAGATCCTACATACAATGAAAGCACAATAACGGAATACGATAAACAACTTTATGCAATACATTAACATCCTAGATGAAATAAATTCCTTAAGGTCATAAAGTACCTAATTCAACCAAAGAAAACACAAAATCCTTGAATATCTTATATCAATTAAAGAATGAATTTATAATTTTAAAGCCTTCCCACAAAGAAAACTCCAGGATCAAGTAGCTCTGCTGTTGAATTCTATCACATATTTTTAAACCAATTCTATGCAGACTCTGTCAGAAAATAGTAAAGAACACTTCCAAAAGTCCTTTATCTGGATGGTATTACCCAGATCCCTAAATCAGAAAATATTATAAGAATTATAAAACTATAAACCAACATCCATTATGAACATGACTGCAAAAATTTTGAACAAAAGTTTACAAATCAAATCTAACAGTATAAAAATAGATAAAATGCATCATGACCAAGTGAGACTTATTACAGGAATGGCTAAGTTGGTGTAACATCTGAAAATCAATGTAATTCACCATATAAAAACATAAAGGAGAAAAATTATATAATCCTTTCTCTTTTTTTAGTGGCTTAAATCAACACACATTTATTATTTTATGGTTCTGGAGGTCAGAGTCTCACTAGGCTCAAATGCAGATGTCACCAGGTCTAATTGCTTCTGGAGACTCCAGGGGCAAAATCATTTCCTTGCCTTTTCCAGCTCCTAGAGGCCACTTGCACTCCTTGGCTCCTGCCCCCTTCCCCCTATCTTCAAAGCTGGCAGCACAGCACCTCCAAATGTCTCTTTCTGACTCTGAACCCTGCCTCCTTCTTACAAGGACCTTTGCAATTAAATGCTTGTCTCTGCATCTCGGGATCCTTAATCATTCATATTGCACATTCCTGTTGCTGTGGGAGGTGCCTATCACAGGATCTAGGGATCAGGCATGGGCATTTTAGGAGGTCATTATTATGTTTACCACCATACTTCTCTCAAAGGGCTCCAAAGAAGAAAAGGCTTGGGAATGGGGCTGGGGTGACAGGCTATGAAGAAGATGCTGCTGAGCAATTAACTCAAGCTCCATCTTAGAATATCTGGGTTTGGTGAGGTTTGACGGGCCCAGGAGGTACAACCTGATGCTTACTGTGATCAGTGGTGAATTCCTCATCACTGGACGTATTCAACTAAAGGTTATGAGATGTTTGACCCTGGTCATCTTTTTCTTCATTGTAATTTATTTTGAAATAATTTTAACTGCAAAACTAGTACAGAGAGTTCTGATATGACGTCACCCAGTTTCTCCTAGTGTTAACATTGCACATAATCACAGTACACTGACACTGACACACTTTAACTCACTACTCTGCAGACCCCAGTGGAGTTCCACCCATTTACTCCCCTAATGTCCCTTCTCTGGTTGGAGACCCCACCCAGGGTCCCACACGCATTTGGTTGCCATGCCTTCTTAGTTCCTTCCAGTCCAGTGCAGTTCCTGGTCTTTCATCACCATGACACTTTTGAGAAGGGAGCATTGACCTGTTATTTTGAGAATGCCCATGAATTTGTGATTGAAATTTTTCATGATCATTTCTATAGATGCAGAAATAGTATTTCACGAGTTGTAATAAGTGTCTGAAAACGAAGAATAGGAGGCATAGTTTAAAGACAGCTATGAAAATCTGCAGCTAATATCATACACAGCTGTGGCATGTTCAAAAACTTTTAGCCAAGATCAGGAAAAAAGCATGGATGTCTGTTCTTCCCCACTTCACTTTAATATTGTACTGGACGTACTAGCCAACTCAGTAAGGCCAGAAAAAGTAATAAAAAGAATAAAAATTGGAAAAATGGAATCATACTGTTTACAGAGGACATAATTGTGTTTATAGAAAACCCTTTAAAAATCTACAGAAATATCTACTAGAACAAATAAGTGATTTAAGTAATGTATCAGCATACAAGATCAAACAGAAAAATCAACTTAAGTTTTACATATTAGAAATAAAAAATTTTAAAATAATCTTTAAAAATGTAACTATTAGGCTGGGCGCAGTAGCTCATGCCTGTAATCCCAGCACTTTGGGAGGCCAAGGCGAGAAGATCACTTGAGGTCAGGGGTTCGAGACCAGCCTGGCCAACATGATGAAACCCCCATTTCGACTAAAAATACAAAAATTAGCAGGGTGTGGTTGCTAATGCCTGTAGTCCCAGCTACTTGGGAGGCTGAGATGGTAGAATCACCTGAACCCAGGAGGCGGAGGTTGCAGTGAGCCGAGATTGCACCACTGTACTCCAACCGGGGCAACAGAGTGAGACTCCATCTAAAAAAAAAAAAACGAAGTAACTATTGCAATAGCAGAAAAAAAAAGTAAATTTAACAAAAGATTTCTAAGAACTGAGCAATGAAAACTACAAAACATTGCAAATACAAATTAACGACCTAAAAAAAATGGAGAGCCATGCTATGCTCACGGTTCAGAAGACTAATATTAGTAAGATGGCAACTCTCCACAAATTGGATATATAGGTTCAATGTAATTCTAATAAGATACTAGGAGGCTTTGTTGAATAAATTGACAAGTTATTTTATACTTTACATGAAAAGAGAAAATAACCTAGGATAGCCAAAAACAATCATGAACTCAAGAGTCAACTTGAAGTATTAGCTTGATTTGCCTTCATTACTTAAAACAAAGCTATAGTACTTATGGCACTGTGGCATTGGTATAAGTTGAGAATCCACAAATAAACTCACACATTTATGGCCAATTTATTTTCAACAAAGGCACTGAGGTAATTCAATGAAGAAAAAGTCTATTCAATAAATTGCACTGGAACAATTGGATATCTGTAAGAACAAAGAAGAAATAATAAACCTCAACCTGGGTTACGCAAAGAAATCTTAGACAAGACACAAAAGACTACTAAAACAGTGATAAGTTAAACTTCATAAAAATTAAAACCTTTTTCTCTTTGAAAGACAGGTACAGATCATATAACTGGCAGATGGGAAATTGGAATTCCATTTTAGGTATCCTAGGCCCTAAAACCCTAGCCTTTTTCACCACTCCATGTGGTCTCTGACACTCACTCTGGGGTAAGGTAGTCTGATCAGAAATAAACAGCATATATCAGCATATATATCTAAAGAAGCCTAGGAAATATTTGATACAATGAGTCAAAGGTCAATGATAGTAGCTAACATATGTATTACATAAAACTAAACTTTCTTACACTACACAGAACGTTTCCAGAAAGTAGATACCTTTTGCCTCCTCATATTACATAGATAACCAATAAAACAGATGGCATAAAAAAGTAAGAAATGTACCCAGAATGGAAATAGCACTGACTGACCAGGGATCTGGACCATTAGTCTTAACTCCTTACTGACAAGGAGTATGACCTTAAATTTCTGCACATTAGATTCCCTTTATCTAAAATACAAAGGTTAACTTAGAAGGACAAACCCTCATGCTCCTTTCAGATTCATAATATTAGAAAAGATTCTCCAGTCCTTAATCAACAACTTTTACTGCCAAGTTCTAACTGTGCGTAGTTCCTCAGGTTGAGCGAGGAGCATTAGAACAAACAGAGTCCGAACCCCAGATCTGAAGTCAGGACCATCACGATGGCTAACGCTCCCCTTTGGCAGTTGAGCTGCATAGTCCCTGCTGGGGCACCATCTGTCACAGCCCTATGAAGCCAGAGGATAAAAGGTGGGAAATGTTCACTAGCTGTGGTGTTTTATGTGGTGGGTTATTTTTCACCAGCTGCAGATGGCTCTGCAAGAAAAAAAAAAAGAGGGCACCTCAGTGACTGGAAAATCACACCCAACAGTGTCACCAGAGATGAATGAGCTCTCTGTCTAACTGGGAGCTAGGCCTGGAGATTCACTTTGGGGAGAGTCCAGCCTCCTCTGTGTTTTCTGACAATCTCCATCCAAACTCCCCACAGGCCTGTGGTGTCTAGTACTGCACAATCTCACAGCCCCCATGTACTCAATTCACAATGATTAATGATGCGATGCAGTGCCTCAGACTCATCCACCCATTCTAGAAGTCCCTATAAAATAGCAGTTTGTACCTGGCCCACAGTAGGTACTTGACAGGATATTTATCCAAATATATTGCATTGAAAAGTCCTTCACGTCTATCATAGAAAACTACAGATGGAGCTTGTTCTTTCACCTCTATCAAATATCTTCTGAAAATAAAGCTATTTAAGCATAAGAGGCCAAGCCTGATTCAATCTGATTGTCGCTGTTTTTCCAAGCCTTCTTCCATTGTCCCAAATTCCTGCTTTAATTTTGAGCTAACTGAAATTAACCTCTTGTACATCTAACACAGCTGGGGTAATGAGAAGTTCTAAAATTAACAATAATAGAGTTAGGGCTTGGCCCAGTCATTAAATGGTGAAATTTGTTTGGGGCATCCAAAATATTTCCTTTTTGCATCAGCCAAAATACCACTGGCTGCTCTTTTTTACTTCTCTGCAAAAACTTGCTTTCAGAAATGGCTCTGACATCCGTCATCTATACCATAGCATAAGTGTGTCAATGTGATGGATTCTGAGGAAATTTACATCCTAAGGCATAATTCTAATTGTTTCATGAAAACTTTAGCCAACCAAATAAGCAATTTAGCTGGGAGAATTCAGGGAGAGGTTCTGTTTTTTGTTTTTGTTTTGTTTTGTTTTGTTTTTTGAGACAGAGTCCCACTCTGTCACCCAGGCTGAAGTGCACTGTCACAATCTTGGCTCACTGCAAACTCCGCCTCCCAGGTTCAAGTTATTCCCCAGCCTCAGCCTTCCAAGTAGCTGGGATTACAGGCATGTGCCACCACACCCTGCTAATTTTTGTATTTTTAGTAGAGACAGTGTTTCACCACGTTGGCCAGGATGTTCTCGATCTCCTGACTTCGTGATCCCCCACCTCGGCCTCCCAAAGTGCTGGGATTACAGGCGTGAGCCCCATGGCTGGTCCTGTTCGTTATATCATAGAGACTATGTTACCTAAAAGTGAAATAGGCCTTAACTTTTTTTGTGTACTCTCTTCCACTACTTCTTTTGACCTTTAGCTAGCCATACACCTGATTCACTGTGTTAATGCTTTTGATGCTAAAAGGCGAAATGGATGGCTAATTACTTTAAAAAGCTACTACCAAGGAGTGACTAACAGTCTGGAAAGACACAAGCAGACAGCATCATGAAATACACCTGTGCATTCAAAGAGTTAATGTATTTTTGAAGGTTTCCTCCTCCTTAGAAAGATATTCCTCACTTTGAAGTAGAAAAAATCTAGGTGTACCTGAAGAGGAATGCTAAAAGAAGAGAGGCTGCTTTTAGGACATATTGAACTCCAAACTTTAAATGATTTAAATGCAATCCCCATGTGCAGCTGCTAAACCAAAGCACCTCACCCCAGGGAAGAGATGAGAAATTTTGAGGGCAATTGAACACTGAGAATTCTCACCGTGGCTTAGCAAAAAGTGACTTAGCACATGTGTTTCAGTAATTATGAAGCGTCAGAGTGCTCACTGGCTCTGAAACACAGTCACCAGTATGACAACTTGGGTGCTGGTATAAGAGGCAATCGGATGAGGCAGGAATGAACACCTTTTGCCTTTGCAGTCTGCTCATGCTCTGGGCAACTTTTCTTCTGGGAATGGATGTCTGGGTTGTGCACTCACACCAAGATTATTCATTACTTTTTAAGATTAGCTGTGCAGAGCGAATCAGGGGAAGAAGAAAGGTGGAATGCTTATTAGGTAACCACCATGTATTCAGCGCCTACTAGGAACCTGGAATTTTACATATACTCCTTAAAAACAAAAAGAAAAAAAAATATTGTGAAAACTCACATACATTACAGAAAGATATAGAAACAGCAAGCTCCTCTGTCACTCTGCACAAATCATAAAATAGAGTGTTGCTAGGTGCTCAGAGGGCCTCTGCAGATTCATGCTTTAGAACCACCTACCCCTCCCATAAAGGTTAGCCTCATTTATGTCAATCTCTTTGCCATATATATTCCTTGTAAACATGCATTTATAAAGGCTTGGTTTAGTTGTGCTTGTTTCTGAATTATATATAAATAGAATTATGCAGCATGAACTCCTTTGTACCTGGCTTCTTTCATTCAGAACAAAGTTATGTTTATGATGTTCATGTTTTTGTTTATAAATGCAATTTGTTCATTTCATTGCTGTCATATTATATTACATGACTATATCACAATTTGTTTATTCAACTGTTGATGGGCTTTGGGTTAGAACTACTATAAATAATCTGCTATGAACATTCCTATACCTGTCTTTTGAGGCAGATGGGAATGCATTGTTAGATACATACCTAGTGGTAGAATTGAGGGTCATGATAGACTAAGGGCCTATACAGTCAAGTTAGTGCAGACAGGTAAGTCCATTATGTAATTCACACCTATAGACATTTATGGAAACTTACACAAGTACTTTGAAATCAGGAATCATCCAATCAATAATTATCTTGAATCTAATGCAATGTTCTATAGTAGACCTGCAAATGGGAAACTCACAAATGGTGACTAAATCAGAACCAAAAAAAAGTCATTCATTCATTTATTTGACTTTTTTCATTGAATACTAGCTGTGTACTACATACTGTGCTAGGAGCCTGCATTGTTCTCTGTAGAGTAGAACTTTCTAATAGAAAATAAGAATCACAGAATTGCAGTAGTGTATAACTGAAAAGAGATAATATAGTTGAGGCCATTTATTAAATAATGAAATTCAGAGCCACAGAGAAGTAAAGGAATTTACTCAATGTCTATAGAGAGCTGTAGGATGCAGGTCTCTTGGTTCTCAGATCTAGAGAAATCTTTTCTGAGAAGGAAGAGTGGGGTCAAGGAAAGGAAAGTTGTGTGCTCATATTAACTAAATTCACTGCTCCTGAGATTCTATTTTCCCTTTCTTCTCCCTTTTAAAGGCTAAAATAAGAAGTATACAACTGACCAAGGTGCAAAGTTTGTTTCTTCTCTCAGTCTCCAAAGACTTTGCCTCTGACATGGTCTACATCTTCCTTCTCCAGGTACTTATTCTAGCAAACCTGAGGTGCTTAAGAAACTCAATCCAACTATTCTATAACATCGATTGATTTTGTTAATACTCTAAAAAGCCTTGCCTTCTCAGCCTCACCCACCATGTTGCCACAGCAGCTGTGGCATGAAAGAACCACAGCTACGAGAGAGTAATGCACCTTTCCCAGATCAGGTACAATATTTCTGGCAAATGAGATTTACATGGTCACTTTAGCCTCATTAAACCTAGTTCAATTTGTATCTTTCCATACATTTCTCAAAAAGTTTTGAACAGTCACAATTCAGTGATCATAGAAGCTTCATTTTGACCTATTTTTCTTTAAGAAAAAAATAGGACAATGCTATTTTCTTCCAAGACATCATTAGTACTCTTGGGTTTCTTCTCACTAAAATTTGGAGAGTTCAATATTCTGTTCAATGGTAGAAAGAGCATGGGAATTGGGGGACAGAATACATGATTTATATCCAGGCTTCCAGACAAACCATCACCTCTGTCCCAAGGTTGTTTATTATGTATAATCCATTTGAAAAATTGTTTAATAGTAAGTGCTTAAAAATGTTACCCCTTTCTGTTTTTTCTTTTTCTTTCTTTATTTTGGCTTAAATTGAGTTCTGAAAAAAGTGCTAATTTAACTCCTCAGAATAAAAAGACTGCAAGGTCTTGTCAGGCTCTGTATGATTCTGCAGAAACAGTGTTGTGTCTACTTCCAATGGCAGCTACAGTCCCCAGCCTGAATGCACCAATGTATGAAAAGGACCATAACTATCTCCGGGAAGACCAAACTAAATTCAGCTTCTCTTGATGGCAAATCTCCACTTTGACAATCTGCTTCTTAAAACAACTATGTCTTTTCCCTGTTTATTTTTCTTCTACCTCCCCAGCATTTCTGTTTTAAATCTGGGGAGTCTCAAAAAAGATATGAGGAAGTTCTTTTTAATTCCTCTGTCAGAGTGTGATGACCCACTACATAGAGTCTCATAAGTTGTACCCCATAGAGCAGGCAATCAAAGATTTTAAAATGACATGTTTAGATGAGCATTTTTAGCTCTGGGCTAAAAATCAATACTGGAAAGTGCTGGAACATGGCTCATCTTGCTGTGAAAACACTCAATCAGGTCTCAACCTACAGCAGAGTTAAATTAGTAGAATGCTTATATTTCAAAGTGTTCAATTGGGAGTACTCAAATTTTGATGCATTTTAGTTGGGTACTGATTAGCAACTAGCTGACTGCTAAATGGACTGTCACCTTCCCTTTCGACAATTCACTGAAAATTAGTCCCTCAACGTTATTTGAACACAGAGGAAATGGGTTGAGAGGGCTAGAGTTAAAGATGGGATTTCATTTGGTGTATTTATGTGAGAACTTTTAGTGTGCTGCTGATATTTAAGGACTTCTGTAAATGCAAAAGAGGGGAAAAGGTTGGGAATGACAGACAGTGAGTTCTGCTCAGCAGGCGTTGACTCTATAGTCAAAGTATGAATGGATCTAGTTCTTTTTAAATGTTAATAAGCTTTTACACTGGAAAGGATTTCATATGTAGTTGCTATAATATCAGGCACTGGCCTATCCTGTGGTGGCTGCAGTAGCTTGGGTGTTTGAATTACTGCCAATATTAGGTGAGAAGGAATTCAAAAGAGATGTTTAAATGTTAATACAAAAAAAATCTTACATTTGAAAAGTAAATATAAACTATAGGTATTTTCTTCCTTCACATCCGTTTCTTAATTGTATTATTTTGATATAGAATTGAATTTCAGTCCATCATGACATTATCTTAGTAATAGAAAATGCATGAAAGGCAAGCATAAGCATGGGCTGAGGTGAGTAGGATCTCTACTTTCCAGCGCTTAGAGAAAAGTGTTTTCCTGAGTATGTAGTCATTATATTGCAGGGTTTGGATCTCAAATCTTCACATTCTTCCCTGACTTCTTAGGCAGCAAATGTCAAAGAAACGAAGTGATGTGAGAGGAGGTGGAATGATAATAATTTGGATCTAATAAAAATTAAATATAATTGTCTTGGCTTCCAAAAAAAAAAGTCAAACCTATCTTAAGCAGAGTTTAATATTGGAATTATAACAACAAAATAAATGATTCAATATGCTCTTACCAGATGTATGCAAGTATCTAGATGCCAAAGTCACCCAGGCCAGAAATGGTCCCTACCCAGTCATCTAGAAAAAAAAAATAGCCATTGGATAGAAACTGATTGCATTAGTCCAAACCCTGAGTCCAGTAAAACAGAGAAATCAGAGTTTATTGATGTTGAACAACAGCATTGATCATTTCCCATAAGACCTTCTGAACAGAGTGATCTTAACTCTCAGGCTAAGAGACCTATAATTTTAGGTATATGAAACAACTCCTGATACAGAAACTTAATTGTCAAGAGAGAGAAGGCAGATCCATCATGTGGGAAAAAGGAGGAGAGAAAGTATAAATTACAGGATTATAATAAATATATAGATTCCATGAAATACAAATGATGATGGGTTTTGGAAATAAAATTGCAGATAAAAGTTTATCTTAAAAACATGTATGATACCAAGCTTAAAATAAACCTTGAAAAAGAAGGGTAATGAGAAGGCACATGTCCTGCCTAATAATAAAACAAATATAGCTGTGACAGTAGAATGCTTATGTTTGGCACGTGAGCTAAGAATGTTTTTTGTTGTTTTGTTCGTTTGTCTGTTTGTTTTACATTTTTAAAGCTTTTTTAAGAGGTGAGGGAGGGAATGGAGGAAGAATCTATGCAACAGAGGTGTATATGGCCTACAAAGTCTGAAATATTCATTGTCTGGTCCTTTTCTGAAAAAAATTTGATAACCTTCAATTTATAATGTACATATACATTATTTTACATTTTTAAAATATATTTCATAATACTTTTTAAAAATGACTGCCTAGTCTCTACTCTGCTGGAGGAAATGAAAGGAAAAGTCAGTTACCCATGTAACAGTGATCTGAGAATCTTTACTTGGGGCAAACACTGAAATAACAGGGTACCTTTTTCTTCTTTACCAGCTCCACATAGTGACTGCTAAGAAAGATGATCTACATTCCGAAGGACTGGATACCGGGTAAGAGACAATAATCATCAGAAATAAAAGCTGGCCCCAGGACAGCTGATTTCTCTCCTCTCTCCTGAAGAGGAAGTTGAAGTGAACTAAAAAGGAAAGGGAGAGAGTCAGGATTTGTAGAGAAAAAAACAAAATATTTGCTTCTCTTGATGATTCCAGCTCTCCTAGGATGTGCCTTTCAGGTCCTTCTCAAAGTTTGGTGGTTCCCTCGGGCAAAAAAGACCACCATTTTGTTTCTCATTTACTGCTCCATAGACGAGAAAGGCACTGGATGGGGTGTAGTGGGAGGAAAAAGAGCAGTGGGAAGAGGAGACTGCAGACAGTGCCAAAGGAAGACGCAGGACTCAGGAATATATTCCTCCCTGCCCTTACTCCCAGTTCAAGGCACAGATCCATGCATTTCTGTACCTATGGTGTGGGCCCAGAGCGAGCCAGCAGAGTTCAATGAGATCATGAGGAATAAGTTAGCCTCCATTGCTATCCCTATCCAAAGGTTGTCTGGCATATCAGGAAGTCTCCTACAGCAAAAACAAGAGGAGGTATGGTTGTGGGCCAAAGGACTGAGTGAAGAGAAACTGAGCCTTTTTAAAATTACCAGTATGTGCAAGAGGGTGTCCAGGCAGCCAGGACACTTAATGGGCCACCCCTTAGAGTTAACAGTGAAAAGTGATAGGGGGCAGCCAGAGGATAGCATGAAAGCTGTGTCCTCTTGAAAATTGGACACTAGTAAGTGGAAAATGACCAGAAAAAGGGAACAAACCACTTCATCAAAACCTCTGCCCATGTATTTCCTGTGTATTTAGATGTTTCTGAATTGCCAAAGCTTATCCGCTTAACAATAATAAGCAACAACTTAATAATAGCTAACTAGTAAGAACTAAACTACGCTGTTGGAAGAACTAGATAAACATTACTTCTGGGAAAGGAATCGTTATTATGGTCTCTCTCTCTCCTTCTCAACAGGTCAGCCTCCTCCCTACATATTAGTTATATTTAGAGTGACCACAGAATTTATTTGGAATCTTTTGAGAGTAAAGAGTATATTACTAATGATTTTGCCAGAATCAGGAATAAACAGATTCTGCCCAGAGCAACCAAGAATGCATGGTTACCCTAGCAATACCTGTGCCCTTTCACTTTCACAACCACAGGCTTTGTAACAATAAAAGCTGTCACAAGGAAGTGCCTACAATGTCAGGTGCTTCACCTATGTTGTGCCATTTAATCCTCAAAGCTACTCTATCAAGTAGGTGTTATTTTCACAATTTTATAGAAGAGGAATCTGAAACTCAGAAAGGTTAAGTAACTTGCCTAAGGTCACACAGCTTTCATCCAACAAGAGAAGGTTTTATCAAGCCTGTAATATATGTTAAGTCTTTTGCTAGCTGTTTCCACATTTGTTATGCCATGTTAATACTTAACCTTTGAGAAGGGGGTAAGGATATCTCTTTACAGATGAGGAGATAACATTTCAGAGGAGTTATTATGTTATTCAAATTCAACCAATCCAGGAAGTGCAGAAGTCCAAGTTGAACCCAGGGCTCTCTGAACCTGATGTATAGGGTTCTCAGCTTCCCATGCTACCCTTCAAGGGGCTGAAAGGGGATGTTCTCAGTCTTTAATTGCTGAAGCCCAGCTTGGTAAAAACAGAGTGAAGGGACAGCTGATGATGAAGTTCAGGTTTTCCATTACTTTTATCATTGGAGCTTTGTACCTGTCATAGATACATTTGTTTAAGATGCCTAGGGGGGAAAAAAGCCATGCTAAATTCTCAGCACAACAAATGAGGCATAAAACTGTAGCTCTCCATACCAGAACAAATCTCACTAAGATGCTACCAAAATTAAAGAGAATTGTGTTTATGTGCAATGTTCCCAGATAGCCTTCTGCAAGGCACACAGCGAACAGAATGCACTCATCCTTACTGACTCATATCCAGGCCTTTCAAATGACTTACACGGAACCAGGGTAACTACACACTCCATCTCTTCAGCATTGGGTCATGTAGCTGCAAATCTTTTTCGACCCTCGAGTAGATGAACGGTGTGCATATAAGCTATCTAAATTTGTGAGTAGCCAGAAAGAATTGAAGGTGGTCAGGGAGTGTGCAAAAATTAGCAAAACAGTGCCTCAGCCTGCCTTCCCTGGTGACCTGAAGGGAAATTTAACAGAGTTGGTTTTTGTAACATGCCTTATTACTGTATTTGGATCATGTTAAGCATACTATCAAAGCCTGATACAAGTGAGGCAGTCCTAAAGAAAAGACTAGAAAAAGTCTAACAGTGAGTTATTTTCTAAGGGAAAACAGATATTCCCAGGACACCCTCGAAGGCTTAGGTCTCTCTCTGAAAATCAGTTCATCCTTCAGCTTATGAAGTCACCTTCCTGAACATGAGATGAGATTAGGACCATGGGCTTTGCTTTCAGGCAGAGTTGGATTAAAAAGTTAATTCTCGCACTGACTGGCTTCTTTCAGCTTGGGTTAGTTTATCATCTGTGAGACTCAGTTGCTTCCTCTATAAAACATGATCCTAATACCAACTTCCAAGGGTTGCAGTAAAAACTAACCCGAGAAATCATGTATGTGCACACCAGGCACAGAAGACAACATGGAGTCACGTAGTAGAGGCTTAGTGAAGGTTAATTTTCCTTACATTGCTCTAAATGTTTGACCTTCTGTGAGACACTCAGTTCCTCAAAGTTTGTTTCTTCATTTGCAAAATGTGAATAATAAAATTTGTGAGCATTAAATAAGAAAATGCATGTAAAGTATGAATCACAGTTCAAGGCACAAGTGTAGCCACTCAGTAAATATTACTTCATATCCCTCCAGTGCTGTTTCTCCAGGCAGACTTTCTCTTCAGCTGTACTAGTAGATACTGCATTATATTTGCCCAAAGTTTGCACAGAATCATAGGAGTTAAAATAGTGCTGCTATTCCTGAGCAATGAAAGAAGTGAATGGTGTCTGCCTGGTTTTGGCCATCACACCAGTTGAACCAATCTAGAATATGTGGCCTTTGCATTAACCCAGAGCCATCCAGCCTACTTCTACCACTCAACTGCAGCACAGTGACCCACCTCCTGCAGAGGCTCATTATCATAGAGACACTGATTTGTCATGCTGGGCCTTGCTAGCAGATTTCTAGTCACTCACTTCATGCTTCTCGTGGCAAATTATATTTGACTTTCAATTTAAAATCCAGGATACTCTAAAATAAAACCTCAGTGTAATCATGGTGATAAAGCAGAGGCACATGCACTTTTGACAGGATGAGTTTTTTTGTTGTTGTTTGTCACGAAGAATCTCGTTGTGCATATACCCATGCCCAAACCCCACCTCCAAAACCCCCACACACGTATCAGGGAATGATAGAAGGTTCACTCATCCACACTACCTTGAATTTATAGGGAGCTCACAGCACTAGAAGTTTCTTTTAGAAGCAGAGGATTACTGTCCTATTGAAAGTCATGGAGTCTTAGTTAGGCTTGGTTCAGTGAGCATGAAATGAATGAAGTTAGAAATGGAAAGAAAAGCCATATCTCAGCAATAAAGTTTTCATCTTATTTAATCAAACACATATTTGCATATTTATTTGGCAAAGACATCAGGTTCTCCAGTTGACAAGCTAAAGCAAAATCTGCCAGAGGAAATTGTTTTGGTTCTCTCTCTTGAATGAGAATATTAACTCCAATTTTTCAGTATTAAACTTTGGTGGCTATTATTGCTATTTTCAAATCCATTTGGCTGTCATTATCTTTAATGAATTTCAAAAACACAATCTCAGATTCCGAGTATTTAGAGGAGGGTTACTTAATTTCAATAGATTATCAACTGCATGAAAGTTTGCAAAGGTTGGTCAACTCTGTTTGAGTGATCAATCCAAAAGTATTTACATTTGGTCCTAAGCTACAAGCGTACTCACATTTAAATATGGATGTTGGACTTGTATCATATAAAGTACTTGATATTTTTAGCACCTTGGCCTTGGAAACCTTAAAATTAGCTACAAATTAGGGAATTATTTAAACCTAACTTTTGCAAGCATTCTTCATGATACTTCTTCACATATAATGTTGTCATACTGATTTATACATAATCTCCTCCCTCAATGTCTTCCAACTGGAAAGCAAACTGTTGAACAAGCCAAATTAAATTCTGATATTGAAAACTTTATAAGTGCCAAAAATATAAAACCCAAAGATAATTCAATTTGCCATTGGAGATACGTAAATTATATATTAAAATTTACAGCCTATCAGATATTTTCTAAAAAAGCATTTCAGCTGCATAGAAAATTGGTATTTATAAATATTTGAAAAAATATGCCTATGCCATAAATTTAAAGAATAGGCAAAACGCTGTTTGCCCCCAATGACATTGTAACCAAGGGAAAAGCTGTGTGACTCAGCCTCCAAAGAGCTGTGCTAGGACTCCCCTGGATGTATCTTCTTCAGTCTCCCCATTTGCCACTGATTTCAATGGTTCCTCTTTTTCTCACACCATCTGGTATAATCTGGCCACGATTATTTTTATGGCTTAAGAAGAAGAAACACTGCCTCAACACACAAGAGGTTTCCAACTTTAGTCTTTGAGAGCCAATGCCAGGAAAAGAAAGTGGGGATGAAGACAAAAATTCCAGAGACTCACCAGATGTGAGCAGCACCTGTTAATGTTCCCCCTAACTTCTCTGTGACTGGGATAGATCTGTATCATAAACTATCATCAGAAAGCAGTACTGTGCTCAGCCAAGCTTCTCATCTTATGCACTCATCCTAAGACTTCACAGTCTTATTCACAATAAATTAATATGACAGGTTATCTTTCTTGTCAAGGAAATCATTATCCTTGGAATTCCTCTTCCAATCATATATTTTTCTCAAGGCCCTTCTTTGGTCCAAGATCCATGTTAATATAATAGTCAATATCTATTGAGTATTTACCTTATATTGGCCAATTTACCAAATTCTTTATATGTTTTAACACAAAATAATGATATTATTACCATTTCCATTTTAATCATGAGGAAATGAAGGCATAGAAAGGTGGAAGCGTTTAATGTGAACTCCAGAAGACTGAGTCCCATGAAGTTAGGCTTAGCATCTTCTTACCCTTACTGTTCTCCAGAAACAGTACCTTGTTTTCTCAGCCTAGCATTATTAGTAAGGCCACATCTTTGATTCTTAATTTTTGAGCTTCTGATTCCTAATTGCCTTGATGAAAACTTATTTTGAGTTCTAATTATATAATAGGCACTAAGTCATTACTTTAAGGTATATGAAGCCAACCAAAAACCCATCTCTAACTAACATCATTGGCTTCTTCCACCAACTGATCCATAGATCCTGACTTATGCTGGCTCAGAAGGTAAGGAAGTTTTGATTCAGTAGAATCAAGAATATTGTCCCATTCCTGGAGCCAGGGGTTCTCTTATGGAAGGGAAGGGAATAGTGTTCTGAGATGAGCCCTCTAAAGATACCTAATCTGCCTCACTGGGAAAGATTCACAAAGGTAAAAAGAGAGTATATTGTAATAGGAATTATAAAGGCACTGTGATGTGGCCTGAAAGTTGGAAAGACACCAGAAGTACAAAAAATTGTAACAATAACCACAGAACCTATTTGTGAAGCATCTGATATATGCCAGCAATATACCAGTGATTGTGACGATGATGATGATGATAACAATAAAAAATGCTTATATAGTGATTCTTATGTGCAGGCATTGTTCTAAGTTCTTTATATATAGTAACAATCCTATGAGGTATATGTATATTCATGTATGAGGTATGCGGTATATTCACAATACCTCAGGTATGAGGTATATTCACAACAATCCTATGAGGTATATGTTATTAATACACTCTAGAGATACAAAAGGGACTCTTATGTTGAGTAATTTGCTGCATGTTGGCTCAAAGATGGGTTCTAGAATATCTTCTCATAATGAAGCCCCAATTTGCAACATAAGACATGGTTTGGTACTGAAAACCCACAGGACTTAAGTGACACTTCTCTGAACTTTCAGACAAAGATGGGTGGGAATGAGGAAAGAAAGCAAATAACAGTAAAACCTCTACTCAGGAATAGCTACCACAGATATTTCAAAACACAGAAATAAACTAACTTTATAGAAAACAGCCAAATTACTCATGAAATGAAAGGCTATGTCTTGGGATGTAAAAATATTGGACAATTTATAAATAATTTCAAAGTACATATTAATTTTATTATTTATTTATTTATTTATTTATTGAGATAGGGTCTCACTCTGTCACCCAAGCTGAAGAGCAGAAGCTGGAGAGCTGGTGGCACAATTATAGTTCACTGCAGCCTGAAACTCCTGGGCTCAAGTGACCCTCCCACCTCAGCCTCCAAGATAGCAAAGATTACAGGTGCACACCACCACATCCAGCTAATTGTGTCTGTCTGTCTGTCTGTCTGTGTGTGTGTGTGTGCGCAGGTAGATGGGGCTTCATCATATTGCCCAGGTTGGCCTTGAATTCCTGCCCTCGAATGATCATCCCACCTTGGGGTCCCAAAGCATTGGTATTATAGGTAGGAGCCTCCATGCTCAGGCTTAAAACAGATATTTTATGAATCCGAAAGAGTTAATGACAAAAATACCATTCTTAAAAGAACAAGATATTATGAAACAAAAGAGACAGATAAAATCTAATATTAATAAATATGAAAAAAGCAGTCAATTAGAAATTCAGAAAATAAAAAGGACAGCCACTGAAAAACTTTTGCAATAGATGATATGGAATAGTAACATTAATAGTATGGTATACGATTGCCATAATTGATTGAGAATCATTAAACTGAAAGGTAGTCCTAATGAACTTACCCAAAATGCAGTACAAAATTATAATGAACACAAAAATATGAAATAAAAGCTGTTGTAGTATTAAGAAACTCCAACAAACTATAAATTCAAGAATAAGCAGAGCAATATTTGAAGAAATAATGACTACAACTTTTTAGGAAAATATTAAAAACAGGAATTCTCAGATTTAAAAGACACAATGCAACCTTAGGTTAATTACAAAGTAAAAGTAAAAAACAAAAGCAAACGGTAAGGTATACATTTATTATTTGACTCAGCAGTCTTACTACTAGAAATTTATCCTAAGGATACACGTCAATAAACTAAAACAATATATGCACAAGTTTATTCTTGATGGAACTTTTATTATACCAAAATATTAGAATAAACTCAATGCCCATCCATAGAAAGCCAATTAAATAAACTTGATTTACCATAATAATGGAATATTATACAGCTGCTAAAACAGATTGAGAAAGATCACTATGAATTCATATACAATGATTTAGAGGATGTGTCGTTACATGAAAAAAGCACAGAAGAATATAAAGAATATACTGTGTTTTCTGTTAGAAAGTCTGAAAATATGTATGCACATATGTTTATTTTTGCAAAAAGAAGTACAAGACAGATTGAAACACAAACAAAAATAACAACAAAAAGGTCACCTAGAAGTGGTGAGTAGGAACAAGATGAAAGGGTTAGGGAAGGGAATAAGGCTTCTCAGAATATACAGTGAAACAAAATGAATGTAGAAAGAAAGCAATGTAGTCAATAAATTAAATAAATTGGTTTGAAAATGTTGGCAAATCTATTAAGTAACATCTTTTTTAAAAGAAGCTATTATTATTATACTTTGTTAGTTTAAAAATACTTGAAATAGAATTCTATCATAGAAAAATTTTGGAAATGCTTATTTCTTTGTCTTATTTTTGTAGTAAGAGTTTCTAAGATCCTTTAGTCATGGTTTAAAAACTGCATTAAATATGTATGATAGAAATGTAACAGTAATCTCTAAGAAAATAAAAATAATTTAAATCTTCCAAGCTAACAGGAAAAAAGCATCAAGAAAATTTTGTCAAAGAGATGAAAAAAAAAGCTAAGTGAAAGAGAACCAATATAAAATGGCTACAATACATCATAATGTTTAAAATATAAGGAGATTAAAATCAGTTTTACAAGGCTGAAGACATAAATAGCTGAAGATAAAGAATGTCTGAACATTGGGCATAGAAATATTCACACATGGCCAGGCGCGGTGGCTCACGCCTGTAATCCCATAATTTTGGGAGGCTGAGGCAGGCAGATCACAAGGTCAGAAGATCAAGATCATCCTGGACAACATGGTGAAACCCTGACTCTATTAAAAAATACAAAAAATTAGCTGGGCGTGGTGGTACGTGCCTGTGGTCCCAGCTACTCGGGAGGCTAAGGCAGGGGAATAGCTTGAACCTGAGAGGCGGAGGTTGCAGTAAGCCAAGATGGCGCCACTGCACTCCAGCCTGGGGACAAAGCAAGACCCCGTCTCAAAAAAAAAAAAAAGAAAAAAAAAGAATATATATATATATATATTCACACATAAATAAAAATGTACACCAATGCCAGTTCTCCCATCCTCAGACAGTCAATTCTCTCACTTTTCGGAACCTCGTGAAAAAAGCCTTGGAGAATTTGGAGAATCTATAATTTCAGAATTTGAAGAAATAAAGTAAATATTTTGAACAAATATTATTGAAGCAAGTAAATGTTTGTTTAAATTAATTTACCAATGAAAAATGAAATATTAAAAAACTAGATGCACCTTAAGAAAATGAATTTGGGGACAACATTCTGGGCAGGGTTGACTTGACAATATCCTGAATCCTTCTGCCCAGAATAATACAGACACAAACACACAAACGCTATTTTCATGTGATCTCATGGTTTGAAATTCCACCAGTCAGAGATGCATATGGGTTAAGCATCTGAATGTACAAACACATCAGGGTTGATGGAAGTTCTCTGCTATACGTGGAGGGCTCGGAGGGGAAATGGTGAGGGGAGTAATAATTTTGGAATGTGAAAAGAAAGGAGTGAATGCACAGATAAATGAAAGCAATGGGAAATTAGGCAACTAGATGCAAAAACAAAAGGAAAGGAGAAGGTGCCAAAGGTACTTCATCTACTTAAAATCTTGCTTTAAGCTCAGCTCACATGTTTAAAAGATGCAGGAAAAATAAAGTTATCTCATTCTCTCTTCTCCTGACTCCTCCTGAACTGCGTGGCTCTTGATAGCAGGTGATGGAATTTATGGCTCTGCTATCAGTCCTTCTGTTATGCCAGGATTAGAGATGCTTTTGCTGCCAAACATAGAACTAAATTAACCTACACCAATATTTCTACAAGCTATCGTGTTCCAAGAGAAGCCACAGATATGAAGCAGATATTCTCAAAGCCTGTATTTGACAAAAGATCAATGTCCAGAGTGGTATGTATTCGAAACAACTAATTTACACACATAGATTTTGCACAAAACTCCTGTGTGGGTTAAGTTTTTCCTCTTTAGAATTACTTTGATATTTTTCCCCATTCACTTTTCTTTTTTTCTTTGAAAACCTAATGTGTGCTGGGTACCTCAGTGGATGAGGGCTATACCTGGGTAAGTAAAACAAGCTCCTGCCTTCAGAAAGCCCTGACGGGGTAGCAGAGGAATTCACTGCTGAGGCAAAAATTATCAAATGAAAGAGAGAGGAAAATGTAAAAGTTGGTAAAGAAGAAGAATTCAGTTGGGTGTGTTTTTTTCAAATCATTCATCCAGTTTTTCTCATTGCTTTCTACTATAAGTCTGATTTCATTAAGAAAGTACTCAAGAAATTTCTAAGACAACAGACACAAAAGGAATTTTTCAACAAAATCTGCCTAATATATCTCCCCTATCTTACTCCTCCCACCCCATGGAGCAGACAGCTGGAGTCAGCTGACTTGTTCATGTTTGGGTATTTGCAGGGTTTAACTTCTTCACTGCACCAACAAGCCAGGCATGACCATTGAATTGTCACTGTTCTGCCCACAATCCATACTCTCCGCAGAGACAACACTGTTGGCAGTTTTTTAAATGGTTGATGTTGCATAATAGGCACTATGCAAAAAATGCTCAGTCCCCAATGCAGCCTGCTTGCCATACTCCAGAGGTTACACTTTGTGAAGTTCACGCCAGAATGTTCTGCTTTCACTGAGTGCTTAAATGCTCTTAGCAGGAAGAGAGGATAGGATTTGTTCCCCATTGAGACTCCAGAAATAATAAGTAGTTTGCAAACAGTGAAACCTCTCAGTCAGCGATCTGTGCTTGGGAATGAGCCTTTGACCCATAGGAATTTGTTAAGTTTACTTTCAAACTCTTCATTGTTAAAAAAGTTTTTTCCTTGTTGTTGTAGAGAGTTGTTTCATTTGATGCATCACTAGCTTTTTCCCCTGTTTTTTGTTTTTTAATCAAGGGCTGTGTGTTGTACTTTACCCTCCAAATAAAAACCATTGTGGCTGCAGCCTTTGCTGAGAAACTTACCCAGCAGGGACTGAAGCATTTGCTTCTTCTGATGAACCTGATCATGCCCATCTTCTATCAGTGTCTCGATTCTGAGTGCAGCCCCTCAATTAAAGGAAAAATCAACCTTCTGCAGCCCTGGGCCTAACCCAACTTCTTCCCTTGTGTAGTTTGATCTCCAGGCTTTCCAAACCTGGCTCTTTTCCTGGCTGCTTCCTCCCTGGCCCCTTGGAACAACAACTGACATTTATGCACCAGCATTTACAAAGGGCTTCCACACACAGAATGGGAGGCAAAATAGACTAATCACTTACTGTGAGCCAAGCACTGGGCAAGACACTTGAAAAGCGTTACTATACCTAATCCATAAAACTCTGTTCGGTTTTTCTATTCCCATTTTACACATGAAGAAAACAAAATGTGCATCTCTTCAATGAAATCTGGCTTCATGATTATTGCATAAACTACAACAAAATGCATCATTCCATCATCTCAGTATCTGTTTCCTAAAAAGACTTATGATGATCGAAGCCAACTAGATATTTATGATTCTATCTCCATCTTTTACAATCATCTCATTCATGATTAACTCAGCAACATTTTTTAAACATTTAACCACTTTGACTTTATTGAGTCTTTTCATAGCATTCAACTTAGTTTATGGAAACCACAGTCTCCTTTTGAGCTCATATTTCAATGGCTTACATAATGATAAATTAAAACATGCAAGTGCTGTAGCAAGTGCATGTGGCAAAAACAGGCTTGGGAAGAGTCCAACTGACTTTTCATGAGATAAAATTTCAACTAGTGGCTGCCAGAGTGCAGAGACATACTAGAGAGTAACTTTCTAACCTCTAGCTTCCAAATGAGCATTTCAGAAAATGGAGGTTAGCAGTTTTATTGCTAATTGATGTGTATGGCATGATCATGTTCTTTCCTCATGTGTATGCCTGCATTATTATAAACAAAGCAACTGAAATAGGCAGAGTATCCTTTAAATGTTTACAGACTCACCTGGGTTTGTTGCTTTTAGCTTAATTAACTGGCATACCAGGGTGTGGCCTCTGGGAAAGGATGTATTTTTAAGTGCTAGACAGAGACTGTGACCAAGAGTTAAGTCTGGACTAAAGCAGGATGCAAGGTTATATGAGATATCATCCCACATCAATCAGAATGGCTGTTATTAAAAAGTCAAATATAACAGATGCTGGTGAGGTTGCGGAGAAAAAAGAATACACTGCTGGCGGGAAGGCAAATTAGTTCAGCCATTGTGGAAAGAAGTTTGGCAATTCCTGAAAGAACTTGGAACTACCATTTGACCCAGCAATCCCATTACTAGGTATATACCCAAAGGAATACAAATCATTATACCATAAAGGCACATGTAGACAAATATTCATCGCAACATTACTCACAACAGCAAAGACATGGAATTAACCTAAATGCCCATGAATGGTAGATTAGATAAAGAAAACGTGGTACTTATACACCACGGAATACTACACAATTATAAAAAAGAATGAGATCATGTCCTTTGCAGCAACATGGAACAAGCTGGAGGCCATTATCCTAAGCAAACTAACACAGGAACACAAAACCAAATACTGCATATTCTCACTTATAAGTGAGAGTTAAACATTGAGTACATACGAGCACAAAGAAGAGAACAGTAGACATTACTTGAAGGTGGAGGGTGAGAGGAGGGTGAGAACCGAGAAACTACCTATTGGGTACTGTACTATGCTTATGTTACCTGGGCGACTAAATAACATGTACACCCAACCCCTGCAACACGTAATTTGTCTATATAACAAACCCACATATATACCCCTGAAACTAAAATAAAAGTTAAAAAACAACAAAAAAATTGACGGTGCTTTGACTAAAATGCATTTGTTTATTCATCCACTTATTCAACAGTATTTACAGAGGATTTTCTATGTTTTAGGTGAGGAGGATGCAGTGATAAAAGCAGACATGGTCCCTCTTATCATAGTTTTCAGGCTTTAATGAAACCCTTACAAAAATAAAAATTATATTACAACTACAACAAGTGCTATAGAGAAGATCTTCTTGGTGCTTCAATTTTATGTAGTAAGGAAGGTCAACGGAGATATTCCTGGGGAAATGATACCTATGATAAGGAGGTGTAGGAATCAGCTCCACAACCAAGGGAAAGAAGTGCATTCAAAAAGAGGGAGAAACATGTAAAAAGATGCTGTTATGGGAACAAACAAAGCAATTTCAAGGCAATAGAGCTATCAATAAACATAATAAAGTATCTTCAGTCAGAAAGGCTATTCTCAGAAATAAGGATCTTGGTAATAAGCATCTCACAAGTTGGAAGGGGGAACTTACAGAGTTCTCCTTGGTGACATGCACAGCATCTAAACCAAGCAGTAGCACTGAATGTCTTAAAGGAAGACATGTAAGAACTAAGCTCAGGGATCAAACTCCCAGGGCACTGAGATGGAAGTGGGGCTGTACAGGGAATGAGAATGACCAGATAGGTCTACAGAAAGGTCACCAGGCTGCACGTCAGGGGACCTGGGTCATAGCCCTGCCTCTGTTAAATAGCAGCTGTTTGACATTTGGGAAGACATTACTCTGTCTGGGTCCACAGATTATGAACACCTTTCTGGGTCTAAATTGTGACTCTGCCCCTTATTAGTATATAACCTTGGGCAAATTACAAGACTAATCTGAATTTCAGTTAATCTCTTTGAACAAATAGAGATTAAAAAATCCCTTCCTCCTTGAACTGTAAGGATCTAATGAAATAATATGTGTAAAGTGCTTAGTTGTAGCAGATGCTGTTGGTCCTCCACCCGTATGCCTTGTAGCTGCCAATGTTCCCTGACAGACTTCCAATTGCCAGTAACTTCATTTTGTGCCTCAGGACATTTTCTCCAAAATCTTGAAAAGTCACTTTGCCGATGCAAAATTAACACCTGCCTCGCTTCCACAGCAGCCATTAGGCAATGGTTCAGAAACTGCACATAAATGCTTCAGTTTCTCAGCCCTTTAAATGGATTACTTCTGAGGTTTGGGTTTTACTCCTTTTCTCAGATTTTCCCATAGAATTAAGCTCCACCCACCCAAATGGAATAAACCACTTGCATTTGAATCTTCATCTCAGGGTACACTCCTGGAAGAACCCAAATTAAGACTCTGTACAATATCTTTCATATAATAAACACTTAATAAATATTTGATAAATTAATAACTTATGTTTAAAAGACAGATCCATTATACCTACTAAAGAAAATAAGTTTTCTAAAACTCTAAAGATCGTTCCAGTTTCTGGGAGAACTCTAAAAATTGTTCTAGCACAAAATAACTAAAAAAGATTCATTATTTTTTCCTGGTACAAATAGAAGGGTAGCTATATGGGCAAAGTAAAAGGTAACTAGATTCAAAGCACAAGTCATCTGGACTGTTAAGAAAGCCAAGCAAAGACCTGAAGATAGCAGCAGATGGTATCCATAAATTATTTGAAGGAGCTTAAAGAAGCTGCAAAAAGCAAAATGATGATGCTTCCTCTGGGAGGCAGCCCAGACTCCTGTTAGTACTCCAAACTTGGTAGCAACTGGCCCCTCCTTCTGTCTTCCAATATTTCAGGATAGCCAACCATATAAAAATGCAATATATTATGTAAGTTTACATTATAGAATTTAAGCGCACTCATGGCAGTGCTAGGTCTAGGGAAGGCTTTGCTAATCAATGAGGGGGAAGCTGTGGAGTTACAAGGATTTTTCAAGCTTGTAAGAAGATTACGTTCACAACCAGCTACCTTAACAGTGTCAAGCCTCTGCTTTGGGGATAGACACAAAGGGTAGTAATGGTAGCAAACTCTAGCCAATAAGAAGAGTATACAAAATAAGTGAACATTCAAGCCCTGAGCCATGTGGGCCCTCATCATGGAGCTCAAGCTAAGGATAATAATTATACTATTTTCATTATTAATTATTACTACCTTAATAAAAATTTCTGAGGAAAACTATGGTCAGCAGACTTTCAGATGGAAAACACTAATTTATCCAGTAAAATATGTTTCCCAGGTATTTTTGTGCACATTAAAGCCAAGAGAAGAAAACTAACTTTCAGACTTTAAATTGATCTTCAAAAATAATAATTTTTATCACCATATAACAGAAAATAGAGGGTGCAGAGAAACATGTTATCAATTCCACAGGTATGCAATCAGCAAATACAGACTATGGGAAACTCTACCAGACAACCAACCAAGTTTCTTTTGAAAATTGAAGAGAGGTGGAACGTGCATGTGTATAAAGGAGGGGAACTATAAATTAAAGAATACTTAAGGAGACATATGATGACAATAATTTTCACTATTTACTATGTGATAGACAGTAGATGAAATATTTTGTGTGTATCATTTTATTTATCCTCATAACCATCCTCTGATGTTACATGTGGCTGCATAACAAACCATTTTAATACTTAGTGCCTTGACACAACAAATCATTTATTATTTCCCATGAGTACAGGACCACACTGCTCTGGATCAAAATAATTAAGAGCCTTGTCTGGGACAACTGAGTTGACCTGGCTCTGCTCCGCAGGATCTCTCATTCTCCAGGAGGCCAGGCTTGATCTTATGGTATAGGCACAGATTCTAGAGAACAGAAGCATGGGCTTGGGACTGGCACATCTTTTCTTCTACCACGATGGGCTGCCATAGCACTGACTCAGGAATTAGGGGGAAAATAGTCCATCTTTTGGTGAGAAGAACTGCAAAGTCACATTGCAAAGAGAATGGATACTGAAAACAGTAAAGAATTGTGGTAATTTTTCAATCAGTCCACAATATCTGCTAATTGTTGTGATTGTCTCACTGATACTGTAAAAAGAAACAAAACAGCAGATCTTGGAAGTCTCAAGGTTTGCAGGCATTTGCATGCAGTCAGGGCAGGGATAGGGTTTGTACCTTTTAATTTTACTAACTAGATTTTTCCTCTGTTTCTCTGGGAAACCCCCACTCAATCCCCTGAGGCTCTTATACATAACTATAACACTCTCGAATTCTTCAGCCATGGCTCTCATCACATTGTATTGTATTTCTTTGTTTAACTCCCTGACTTCCTTTAGAAGGTAGCTGTCTGACGGCAGAAACTGCCTTTTCCCTTCATCATTATATCCTATGCGTATCAACTGGCAGAGTCTGACAAAGCATCACCACACAAGAAAATACTGTATTATTTGCTGAGTGAATGAAAATTCAGAAAAATATGAATGAAAATAATAATGAAAGCCACTGTGTGACTACGAGGACACAGAAGCATGGTGGCTGTCATGATTATTCCAGTGAAGAGATAGGAATTCCCTATGATAGAGAAATCCCAGCAGTAAAATGCTGGTTAGCGCACAGCCAACTCCATTCTTGCTCTTTTCCCATGGGTAACTCTCTACTAGCGAGAGAACCATAGCATTTTAACACCATAAAAATTGCAGTCTGTTATTTGTCTGCAGGCTCTTGTGCAATTGAAAGCTAAAAGTCTATCAGAGGGTTCTAAACAAGGGTGTATTTCTTGATTGGATTTCTGTCTACCACAGAGCTTGGAAATAAATGGTCCTCAATTCTTGGTGAGGTATACAGATCTGCTGAACCATTTTCTTTTCAGCCACGTTTCCAATCACTAACTAATTATTTTCTCCAATTCCTATCTAATAAAACTTTATTTGGATCAAAATTGAATAGTCTTGGTTATGTGGAACTAGATCTGAAAAACATCGAGTAGTTAGAGAAGATATTTGAAGATATCAGGGTTGCCTTGTTGGATACAACTAGCCTACACAATTTCAACTTAAAATTCACTAAAATTTAAAATAATTTTGTTAAAATGGAACAACAAAATAAATGTAATACGATTACTTTTTTCTGCAACCATTTTTCTTATAGTATTTTAAGCTTGAGCAAAAAAAGTATTAGGTTACATGTGCTTTTGCTAAAATAAGCCTCAATAAGACAGACTTCCTCATTATAAGCTTTTTGAAATAAAGTTCAATAACAGCTTTATCATGTTCTGAACTTCAGCATATTTATTAAGCAATTCAACTCTGAGAAACAAGTTAAAGACTTCATAAAAATAAAAGAATAAATATGTATAACATTTGACCCAGCAATGTTACCTATAGAAATTTATCTTATAGATGTCCTTTCATATGTTCACAAAAATGTAATTCAACAATACTTATTACCATTTTTACAGTAAAATATTTGGAACAATCTAAACATTCAGTAAAAAGCTGGTTAAATAAATCATATATATATATATATATATATATATATATAATGGACTGTTATGCAGCAGTTGAAAATAAGGCAATACACACATATTTATACCAATATGGAACTTTCTCCAAGATATATTGTTAAGTCTAAAGAAAAAGAAAAAGGAAAAAGCAAGGTGATGAACAATGTGATTGCATACTGAAGTTTCTATTAACTATTTTTAATTGCCACAAATATCTGTATTCTCTTGAAGAATGTACCAGACACAAGTAAGAGTGATTGTTACCTGGTGAGACATGGGTCTGTGGAACAAGGTTGAGAGAAAGAGTTACTTTCACTTTAATTGTTTTCTATCTTTTGAATTATTGACCTTACAATTGCATTACTACTCTTGAGCAAAATAATAATGCTAAAAACAACAAGTAAAGCAAAACGTATGTCTGTAAAGCAGAATATTAATGCAAAGGCTTAATTACAGTCAATATTTCAAGTAGAGACCAACCAGAAGTTGAAAATAATGAATACTACTTTAATATATGTATATAAGTTACAAAGCCAAAGGTAAGTGTATTTAAGATGTCTTGTTATGACTCAATAATTAGTTTCAGTGAAAAATTACACTGGCTTTTCAGTCAACTGTTTGGTTTACATGCTACTCCCCAAAGTGAGAATTAAAACTCTATCCATTCACCAGCATACAAACCTGTGATAAGCTTTCTTTTCCAAACTTCCATATGATCAGAACTCTGAACCATAGATTAGTGAATTGACCTTAAGTGTGCACCTCCTCCATCTCACTGAACAGGCAGCTCCAGAGGAAAAAAAATCCATTATCTTTTCTCACCTGAACAGTTTGAATGAAATATCTATTTTGAAGTTATAGAGAAGAAATAATAATCTTACACAAGGGCTAGTTTGATGGAACTTAAGCTCTTAAATTTCATGTAATAAATGCTAGTTATTAGAATAGGTTCTTTAGTGAAATTTAAACCATCCAAACTTAACTGGGTACATTACTAGTTTTAAAAGTTAACATGGGAGAAATAAAAGGATTTTCCTGAACTAATTTAGAGCAGTGGTCTTCAACTCTGACTACAAATTAGAATCACTCAAAGAGCTTTTGGAAAAACACGCATGGCTCCATCTTCCAGAAATTTAGACTTAATTGTTATGAGGTGGATTCCATATTAAAAGATGTGTCACAATATACGTAGAGAATTGCCAACCAAAGAGGCTCACTAGAGCCTTTGGGGTCCAAAATTTTTACTGGGGCTTGATTAGTTACTGTTTGCAATAGTTTCAGCCTGTCCTGTAGGTTTGGCTTAATACCTTTAGTTTCCAGCTTTTCCAGAGATCAGAATTGATCCGTTAAGTCCCATCTTAAATTATATTCATATTGTTAGAATTTTTGGTGGCCAAAATCCCCAAGCAAGCAAAGACCCTGCTCTCAGGTGGGACACTTCAGAGGCCTAGAGAGCAGCTTCAAGTAACCAAGGGTAACATCCAGACCTCTCTTTGGATAATATTAATCCTCCACTATGCAATATGATGGTCAGAATGGCAATTACCTTTAAAGGCGTGTAATAACCATAGAGGAGCAGGATCTCATTTCCAGGGTGCTGGTAATGTTCTATTTCTTGGCCTGATGGTAGTGGCACAACTCCGTTTATTTTACCACATTTATTGAGCTGTGCTTTTATGATTTGTGTGCTTTTCTGTATGTGTGTTGATACTTCAATAAAAATATATACTTAGGGAAAAAAATTTTTAACCCAGAGATACTACTCAGCCCAAGCAGCTATTTAATAGTATAAAACAGGGAGTGCTATACAATTCATGGCTTCTACCCAGTAGGGAAGCACTTTTCAGGTTGAACTCAACACAGAAGCTGCACTCTTCCTGCCAGAGAAACAGCTGCAGTGAAACCCTTCCTGCTGCTAAGGTGCTGAAAGACCATTTCAACCCAAAATGGCATAGGTCATGAATGGTGTGTGGCCCAGAAAATATCAATGAAGGATGCAGAGCAGTGTAAGAAAGAAAAAAAGAAGGGGAGGGAGAAAAGGGGGAAAAAGGAGAAATAAGATCAAGACCAAGTAGAAATATTATTTCTTTAGCTGAATATTCACTCATGTCTTAGCGTTTCTCAGAACAGTCTCTGAGGCAGGATTTGTGTACGAGTGATTTATAAGAGAGTAAGGGAGTTGGGTAATAGGACTGAGGCAGGACTTGTGTACAAGTGATTTATAAGAGAGTAAGGGAGTTGGGTAATAGGACAGTGAAAGGCAGCAATCCAAGCAAGGCTGCAATATGAGGCACAGTCCCAGCCTCAGCCTGATCCCACAGAAGAGCCCTGTAGTATAAATTATGCCTTAGGGTTCATCTCTACTCAGGGCAACAGAGCTGGATTTCCATACTCCTCTACTAGTTGGTCATTTGCTAGGGGCAACATGAAGGGGGTCATAAGCTCCCAGGCATTTGCAATTCTCTGCAACTTCAGACAAAGCAGCTCTAATATTTTGAGGACAGTCCTCCAAAGAGAATTGGCATGTGAGCTGTTACAACTAAAGTATACAGATCAAGACAGAAGCCTACAAACTATGGAAGGGACCTGAGAGGATCACAGTGGAGCAGTAACTGTTCACTACACCAAGTGACAAAGAATTGCACATTAATATACAAATATGCTATATATTTGTTACACATTTATGTACACTTTCTTGTTTGTTAAACATTTAGTACACTCCCTCTGGTTATCATTCCTGGTAGGACAGTCATCATTCTCAGTCAACCTTTCATAATGTTCCAAGTTAGACAGTCTTGTAAATTATTGTTAAAGATATTTACTCAAACTGGATGAATTACACCAATAATTTCAGTCACTATTTTAGGGATCAGAGAAGGAAGACAGGAGAAAAATGTCTCTGATCTGAATGTAATTCAGTATAGTCACTATGAAAAACAGTATGTAAAAATAGACCTGCCATATGATTCAGTAATCCCACATCTGGGTGCATATCCAAAGTAAATAAAATCAGTATGTCAAAGAGATATCTGCACTCTTATATTCACTGCAGCATTACTAACAATATCCAAACTATAGAATCAATCTAAATGTCCATTGGTAGATAAATGGATAAAGAAAATGTGGTATACACACATAATAGAATACTATTCAGCCATAAAAAAGAAGAAAATTCTGTCACTTGAGACAACATAAATAAACCTGGAGGAAATCATTTTAAGTAAATAATCCAGTCACAGAGAGATAAATAATGCATGATCTCACTTATCTGTAAAATATAAAAAATTGAAACTCAGAAGGAAAGAATAGAATAGTAGTTACCCGGGGCAGGTGGAAGGAGAAAGGGAGGAGATTGGGGAGATGTTGGTTAAAGGATACAAACTTTCAGTTATACAGGATAAATAGATTCTAGAGATCTACTGTATAGCACAGTGACTACAGTTAATGATAATGTACTTGGGCCAGGCACAGTGGCTCACGCCTGTAATCCCAGCACTTTGGGAGGCCGAGGCCAGTGGATCATGAGGTCAGTAGATGGAGACCCTCCTGGCTAACACGGTGAAACCCCGTCGCTACTAAAAAAAAAAAAAAAAAATCCAAAAAATTAGCCGGGCATGGTGGTGGGTGCCTGTAGTCCCAGCTACTCCAGAGGCTGAGGCAGGAGAATGGCGTGAACCCAGGAGGCAGAACTTGCAGTGAGCCAAGATTGTGCCACTGCACTCCAACTTGGGTGACAGAGTGAGACTCCATCTCAAAAAAAAAAAAAAAAAAAATAGGCCGGTGCAGTGACTCACACCTGTAATCCCAGCACTTTGGGAGGCTGAGACAGGCGGATCACGAGGTCAGGAGATCGAGACCAACCTGGCTAACACGGTGAAACCCCATCTATACTAAAAATACAAAATAACAGAAAAGATTTGCAAACTATGCATCTTACAAGGGACTAATATCCAGAATCTACAAAGAACTCAGCCAAATCAACAATAAAACAAAAAACAGGTTACCCCATTGAAAAATGGGCAAAGGACATGAACAGAAATTTTTCAAAAGACATACAAATGGCCAAGAAGCATATGAAAAAAATGCTCAACATCACTAATCATCAGAGATATGTAAATTAAAACCACAATGAGACAACATCTTACATCACTCAAAATGGCTTTTATGAAAAGGTCAAAAAATAATAAATGTTGGCAAGGGTGCAGAGAAAAGGGAACATTATATACTGTTGGCAGAAAGGTAAATTAGTACAACCTCAATGGAAAACAGTATGGAGATTCCTCAAAGAACTGAAAATGCAATTATCATTTGATCCGGCAATCCCACTACTGAGTATCTACACAAAGGACAAGAAATCCACAATATCAAAAAGATAACCTGTGCTTGTAAGCTAATCACAGCATTGTTCACAATAGCAAAGGTTTGGAATTGATCTAAGTGTCTGTCAACTGATGATTAAAGAAAATGTGATATATATATATATATATATATATATATATGCAATGGAATACCACTCAGCCATAAAAAATAATGAAGCCATATATTCTACAGCAACATAGATGGAAGTGGAATCCATTATCTTAAGTGAAATAACTCAGAAACAAAAAATCAAATGCCACATGTAGTCACTTAAAAGAGGGATCTAAATAATGTGTACTCATGGATATAGAGTATGGCATAGACACTGGAGATTCAACAGGGTGAGAGGGTGGGCATGGGGTGAGAAAGGAGAAATTACTTAATGAGTACAATGTACTTTATTCAGGTGATAGTTACACTAAAACCCCAGACTTCACTGTGCAATATATCCATGTAACAAAACTGCACTTGTACCCCTTAAATTTATACAAATAAGAAAAAGAAAACAAAGAAGAAAAAGGAGGAAATGTTCCCTGACCACTGTTATATCATGTTAGGTGTAAATTATAAAATTTGAAAATATCTGCTTAGAATTTACTTATAGCTTTAAAAGAATTCTACTCTGTCTATGCCTTCTTAGAAGCTGGATATTGGTGTCATTTTCTATCTTATGTGGTAAAACTCTAGGGGCAGTGGTAATGCCTATTTACATTACTTTCACTCACTACTTTTAACACTGAAATGTGAAACCAGGTCTCAAAAATAAATGTTTGTGATGACTCATTCCTCAGCCTTTCTGTTAGCAGTAAATCTTCAACAGATTGTTGAAAATTGTTAGTCAATCCAAAGGCAGTGAGAAAATTAAATAACCAAAACCCCATAAAATGGATGAGATTGCTAATTGAATATTCAAGAATAATTTATAGAGATACAAAAAAGAATAAGATAGTTTTGGTACATTTCCAGTTTCTAATTGGGTCTGATTATATGAAGGACAGAGTTAGAAGGAAACATATCTTCAAAAAAACCCATGAGAAAAATGAGAGTAAGTTAAAGGTATTAATAGTGAACTCAAAATTTAGGAAGTTGGAAAATTTGCATATATTTTGCAGATGTACAAACAAATTTAAAGGTATAAATTGCCATTTTATAAAACACACCAAGAAAGGATTTTAAAACTGAGGTGAGGCCAGGCATGGTGGCTCATGCCTGTAATCCCAACACTTTAGGAGGCCAAGGCGGGTGGATCACTTGAGGCCAGGAATTTGAGACCAGCCTGACAAACATGGCAAAACCCCATCTCTATTAAAAATACAAAAATTAGCCAGATGTAGTGGCACGCACCTGTAGTCCTAGCTACTTGGATGGCTGAGGCACGAGAATGGCTTGAACCTAGGAGGTGGAGGCTGCAGTGAGCTGAGATTTCACCACTGCACTCCAGCCTGGGTGACAGAGGGAGACTCTATTTCAAAATGAAAAAAAAAAATTGAGGTGAATAAATTCTTTAAGAAGGAAAAAAAGAGTAGGATGTTTATAGCAATTAATCACCAGACTAATAAAGTTTTGGCTTTGTTTAAATAATTGGAAAGTCATTCAAAAATTCCAGAATCAACTTATGTCTTAAAAAAAAGAAATACTTGTTTTCATCACAATGGTACTTATTATTTACATTTTTGAAGGACTTTATGGTTCATGGGGCATGCCAATCATATCACATCTAGTTGTACAGTTTCTCTCAAATTTTATGATTTATGTCCAAGTAGATTTGTCCATAACCTTACTGTAGTTCAGCAATGTGTCTGTCTCCATTGAGAATTGATTTGTACAAAGGTCTTTGGCTTCCTGCTGTCAGTAAAGAGAACATATAAGCTCCAGGAATGATTAAGGTAAAGGCTGAAGTAAGCTTTTCACTTTAGAAAAATACCAAAACACTTCGAGATTGTGCTTTCTTAAATCTAGCTATATGGACTATAAAATTCAATTATCACTAACTTTTAAACCTTATAAATTTTCCAAGTTAGTTGAGGTTAAGTTGGAACTTCTGACTCTCAAGACACTATCATGGTCTTACCTCTCCATGAATATGCTTCCTGATCTTTGTTACTTTCTGTTTACTCAGATACAAAACTTTATATTAAGAAACCAAACTTCCATTAAGTTTGCCTTTATTTAATTTCATTTTGAGCCCAATAAACAGCCTTCAGCACAGAGCATATAGACTTCTGTTCTTATTGTAAAGCCCAAACAAGAGTCTTGGAAAGTAGTTTCCTGAGGATTTAATAATAAAAGCAAATCCTTGAAAGCCTCAGCCCCATTCATTAGCATAAATCAAACCCCTGCAACTAACTGTGGGGCTAGATCTAAGGTGACTCCCTTGCCAGTCAATATTTAAATAAGAAGGTTTGTACCTACAGAATTTGAATTATTACAGCAGGGAGCTGAGTTCAAGCCATAAATAAAACAAATAGCTTGCTCCTCATAAAGGTGATGCTAGGTAGGAAATCAATTTTCCTCTCCGCAGAAAATGACCAGTCTTCCATCACCCAGAAGGTTTGTTTGGAACAGTGCCAGTCACCTAATGGGTGCTCGATAAATACATCTAGGATTATTCCAGTCAAATCCTTTACAGTCTTCTTAGGACAAGTCAATGTATCAGCATGATCCTTGATGTTGTTCTCTTGGGGTCTCTCTTGCTTTTAGAGTGGGAATTGTTTTCCTTAATCACTCTGAACTTTGGCTTAGTGCTTTTTTTTTTTTTTGACTTGGCAGTTCATTCCAAAAATTATTCAATAAAACAGGTTTTGCCCTGGAGATCTTTTATAACTGGACAGAAAAACCCATCTGACCAAAATAGTTAGGTGCTGTCTTTACTGCAGGTCAGATACCCAAAGTAAACATATTTTTATTGCTTTTCCTTATAATCTTTTAAGTCTCTGATTTCAAATCTAGACATAATGCTCTAGAAAAAGCTTTTTCTAAGTGGACCCTTCAATAGGTCTGACATAGTCACTGTGTACAGAGACTCTGGTTTATATACTAAGAAGTATCTTAATGCCACTCCAAAAAAAGAAAATAATAAAATGATCTTTTTAACGCTGTATTTTGTTCTCTCTTTGTAACTGAAATGAACTAACTCAGAAATCTAAAATCTTTTGCAGCAATAACACAAAAGGGTTCTTTTTCTTATTTCCATAAATAGAATAATTTAATCCCTGTCTATCATTCACAATTTTTTGTACTCGTCTTCCCACTCCTTACCTCACAAGCCCTACAGAATGGTGTCAATGTGGAATAATGTGGAAGGTAAGAGTTTTAAATACTTTGAGGCCATGGGCCAGGTTTTCTGAACAGTGCATTTTACACGTTCTTATTCTCATTCTCTCTATCTCTTTCTCTCTTGCTTTCACTTTTTTCTCTCTCTCAACTTATTGGTTTACAAACGCTTCCACTAATTATACCATTTTCTCCCTAGAAGAACTCCATGATTCATTGTTATTACCTCAATTTTATTTATTTTTTATTTTTTTATTGATGGGGTCTCATTCTATTACTCAGGCTGGAGTGCAGTGCCACAGTCATTGCTTGCTGCAGCCTCAGACTCCTGGGCTCAAGTGATCCTCCTGCTTCAGCCTCTCAAGTAGGTAGGACTACAGGCATGTGTCACCACACCCAGTTAATTAAAATAAAAATTGTAGAGATAGGGTCTCTCTATATTGCCCAGGCTGGCCTCTAACTCTTGGTCTCAGTTCCTCCCACCTCAGCCTCCCAAAGTACTAGGATTACAGACATGAGCCACCACACCTGTCCAACTTCCACTTTAAAGATGAGAAAACTGAAATGTACAGGCTTTTCCAAAGTAACATGGTGATTCATTCATTCATTTAGAAACATTGAAATGAGACAAGAGTCTACTCTTTCTTCTGCCTAAAACCCCTCATAGTCTTCTAGTTGCTCGTAGAACAAAGTCCAATAACTTTGAGTTAGATGAGGAGTTCTTTACCAACTGGCCTCTGCCTCAGTCTCTCACCTCTTTTACTCTATCCTCCCTATTGCTGCTTCCCCTCCAGCCACATTGCACAGCTAGAAGTGCTTTGGAGTTCTAAGTCTTCTCTCATCTAGGCCACTCTGCATATATTATGGATCCATATACATGGATCTCTCTTCCTGGATAACTTACCTATCTCTTAATAAATGCTTCTTATCCTTTGTTTTGGGCTTAAATTTTAGTTCCTCTGAAAAGCCTTCTCTGATTCCCTCAGACTACAGAGGTCCCGCTTATATACATTCTCATAGAAACTAGCATTTCTTCTCATACATTAACCAGAATTGTTATCTAAAAATTATTTGCTTAATTACAAGCTTCCTGAAGGCAAGCACTGTTCAGAATATTTTACACATAGCTGGTAACCAATCAGTATGTCTGAATATGTATAAATGTATGAAAGAATGAAATGTATGAAAGAACAGTATCTGCCTAGCAAAGCAATAATCCTCATATAATGTTTTAATAACATAAAAAGTCATTAAAACTTAATGACTGTCATTTTCCATTTGAATTTATTAATTTTGCTCCCATTTTTTGTATGCAATAGTCATAGACAAAATTATAACAGCATATATAATTACCTGTTTTCAATCACTTTTCTCTTAACTACTTTTTCATTTGTAAACATCTTTAAAGATAATCTAAGAGCATATAATAATAAATTATTATTTATACTGTGTATTCATTGCCCATGCAAACATACACTAATAATACATACTATTATTATCCCAGTTTTACGTAAGAGCAAATGAAAGTTTAGACTTCCCCAAAGAAGTAGAAACATGGTATCTGAATGGTTTTGACACCAAAGCCTATGCTTTTAATCCCCACTTTGGATCATCTTCCCAAAGTGCTTCCCAAATATTCACTCCCCTCATATACAATCTGAGAAAAGTGTAAATATACTCTTAAAAAGCTTAATAAGTATGCTGTTGGGCTTGTTTATAGTGTTACGTATAATTTGTAATAACAGCATGATTGGCTACACTATTTTTTCAGTCGGGTGCTGAAGACTCGTGGCAATTTTCATGAATAAGTATTATGTTATACATTATTATAATTATTGATTATTATAATTAATGAACAAATGTTTTGCTCTTTAACTCAATTCATAATCTGCTTAGTAAGTACCGATAATCCCCAACTTATTATTTTTTGATTTTACAATGGTACAACAGCAATATATATTCAGTAGAAAACAGACTTCCAATTTTGAATTTTGATCTTTTTCTGGGCTAGTAATATGTGGTTTAATACTCTCTCATTATGCTGGATCAGAACATGCCACACAAAACCTATTTTATAATAAAATGATGAATATCTCATATAATTCACCAAATACTGTACTGACAGAGTACTGAGAATGTTTAAGGCAGGCTAGGCTAAGCTATAATGTTCAGTAGGTTTGGTGTATTAAATGCATTTTCAACTTTCAATATTTTTAGCTTATGATGGATTTATCTGAGCATAACCCCATCCTATACCAAGGAGCATCTCTAGTTAGTATATAGTCAGGATGTCAAAGATCTTACATATCACTGAGATTCAAACCACACATGTATAAAACAGATAACAATATAAAACAATAAATAAATACAGAAATAAGTAATACATAGTCTATTGTGGAAAGAAAAAATATTAGTAGGGCAAGAGTTTTTTTTTAATTGCCTTTTTTATTATTATACTTTCAGTTTTAGGATACATGTGCACAATGTGCAGGTTTGTTACATATGTATACATGTGCCATGTTAGTGTGCTGCACCCATTAACTCATCATTTAGCATTAGGTATATCTCCTAATGCTATCCCTCCCCCCTCCCCCCACCTCACAACAGTCCCTGGTGCGTGATGTTCCCCTTCCTGTGTCCATGTGTTCTCATTGTTCAATTCCCACCTATGAGTGAGAGAACATGCGGTGTTTGGTTTTTTGTCCTTGTGATAGTTTGCTGAGAATGATGGTTTCCAGCTTCATCCATGTCCCTGCAAAGGACATGAAGAGTTTTTTGTTTGAATTCTTTCAAATCATAATGTGTATGTAGTTACTATCTGAATCCTTCATTTGGCCCTTATACTTCTTTACATAATTATCTTCTACATGTTTTCTGTACTTTCTGAACTAGATTTTATTTTCTTGAAGACATATCTCATAGTCTATAGGGTTTTTCATATCCCAGGTATCTTGAGAAGACATGGAAAACTTGACATTTAATTAGCATTTATTTACTCTCTAGATAGGAGCAATAGAGTCGTGTTGTTAAGGCTTTTGAAGACAGTAAAGAACCAATTCAGCTTAATCCCAATAGCAAAGTAAAATGTCTGAATGTTTTTGAGGGGAGGAAATTTTTCATGATACATATGTTTCAGTGACATTTATTAAAGATAGTGGGAGAGTAGACAAGGACAGAAAAAACTTGATCCAGGTAAATCAGTTTGGAAGCTCTGAAAAGAACTAAAGAAAAGAAAAGAAAAGATAAGAAAAGAAAAGAAAAGTAACAGTGGGAGTAGAAAGAATGGAGGGAAGAGATACTTGCAGGTAGAACTAGAAAAAACTTAGTAAATTATTTGTGAGATGGGGCTGAAAACACCTCATGAGTCAAAGATAACTTCAGGATTCCAAGCCTGGGGAATACAAACTATGGTTTGGTCATTTCTAGCAATAGGAAATTAGGGAAGGATATCAAATTGGGATGTCAAAAATATAATGAGTTGTACTTGAGATGAGAGAAATAGCAGTAAAACTAGGTAGGAATTGCTGAAACATTAACCTGAATCTTGAAGAAAAACTAGATTAGAGATATGGATTTTGTAGTGAACCCCGTAAAGCTGATAATCATAGCCATGAATCAGATGAGTAAATTATCATACTCAGAACAAATGCAATGCCTATTTTCTTTCTTTCTTTCTTTCTTTCTTTCTTTCTTTTTTTTTTTTTTTTTTGAGATGGAGTCTCACTCTGTCACCCAGGCTGGAGTGCAGTAGTGGGATCTCAGCTCACTGCAACCTCTGCCTCCCAGGTTCAAGCAATTCTCCTGCCTCAACCTCCAGGTAATACAGAAAGTTAGCTGGGACTACAGGCACATGCCACCATGCCCAGCTAACTTTCTGTATTTTTTTTTAGTAGAGATGGGGTTTCATTGTGTTAGCTAGGATGGTTTCAATCTCCTGACTTCGTGATCCACCCACCTCATCCTCCCAAAGTGCTGGGATTACAGGTGTGAGCCACCGCACCTGGCCTGCAATGCCTATTTCCTTTTAGGTAACTATCTCTAATTTTTAAATAATTTGATAGTATTCTATTACATACATATTATAAAATGTTCCGATCTTATTGTATTCTCATATTTTTCTAAGCTTATGTTCTTTAAAATGAACTCAGAACCTCGAAACACCGAATTTTTTATAATTATTGTTTATTTCTTGGAAATTATTTACAGTATTTTTTAGTCCTATGCTGTATTCTAGAAACCCAAAATGCTGCAATATGCCAGTTGGAACTGTGTTTCATTCTGTCTTGTGTTTTCCCTAAACATTGCTAATATGATTAATGAACCAGACTAGAAAATTGGAGTGCTTTTTTTTTCTCCCACCTCCTATGGATGTAAATGCAGACGACACTTTAAAAAACATTCTCTATTCCCTTCCCTCCACCCGAGGGAAGAAATGTACATTTCTGTCTCTAAATTACACTTCCTCTCTGGCATCAGACTTATTCCCAAAAGATTTTCAACTCAAAACACAGTGTGTTTTCTGTGCAAATCACATAACCAATCTAAATTTTAATAGCTTCAATATTGTGCCTTTTACAATGTCTACTGCAAAATAAAAGTGCAAGGGTAACCTTTAGAGATCCCCACTTCTTCTGGAACTCAGCACTCAGTCATTGTGAAAAACAGTGATGCTTTTTTAAGTATATCCAAATGATTTTTGAGGACTCCTATCTTTCATGATAACTTCTGAAGTCTTTCACATTGTTTCTCTCTTTGCAAAAGTCATTTATCAAGCACTGGCCACTTAGCTGTTACCAAATGCAACCAAGAATTTTAATGGGGTACTATGTTAATATTAAAATAAAGAAATGTTGTTAAAAAGTAGTAATTAAAAGGGATTATACAAGAAAGGCAAATATATGAGCCAAGGGTACACACAGGCGCTGTGTTTTATTTAAAAGATAAACTTTGGCTAAGATACATAATTGTGCATTCAAGATGTACTCTGTCCTTGGGAGAAAAGTTCCATTTTCTTGTGAGAAGATCTGATGAAAAAGACTTTTGGAAAAGCAGAAATGCAGGATGAAGCAAATTATTTATAATTTAGTAAAAGCCAAGTGATATTCTGAGATTGTCTTCAGAGGACCCAAACAATCTGCCCAGACATAATGGTGATATCTGGCAATTACTTGGCCTACAGGAGAGTAACTGTTAATGGTCTGGCTGAATATGCATAAAAGCACAGAGAAAACTCATGAGGGTGTTTCTGCACACGTTTTTTGTCCTAGATTATATACAAGAAAATGGTGCCCTGCACCTTGAAAGCATTGTAGCAAGACGGTTGGCCTAGGATGGGATTATCACTTGGGAATGAACATATTTTGTCAATTGATTCACATTACCCATTCTTTAAAGAGTATTATTGATAAATCAGGATATTAACCTAAAGAGTATTGATCAATAGAATATAAATCTAAAGTGAAACTAAAACAATTAAGTCTAAAATCCAGACACCTACAAATAGTATCAAAGAATGTGGAACGCCAACTTGGTAATCTGAAAGTATTTTGTTAAATCAAGAATCAAAACAAAATGATTTGTACAGTAATCCAGCATATATAATTTCTATTATATTTGAGGTTTTAGAGTTTTCCCTTCTAGTTATTTAAATGTTTCTATTAAATATTGTCTCCCCAACTTTTGACTAATTCAGGGGCTATTTCTGATATGGTCTCACCCTCCAGTTCTCATTATAATATATCCCATTAAGACAACTGACATTTGTTTGAATTTGTCATTAAGTCACTTTCCTTCATTTGTCATATTATAATTCAAAGTTTGTAAATAATGGGGAACTGGTAATATTTTAGGTTAACTGCTTTCTGCTTACATAGATAAAAGAATCTTTAGCCCATCAGGAAAATATTTCTAGTCTACATTTTTCAATGGATGATTCCTGATCCTCTTCTGAGAACTTGTTCATTCAACTTACTTTGCAAGGTGAGGCAGCTCTCCTTATTAGACTGTCCATATGTAATTGCTTTTTTATTTTAATTTTCTCTGATCACTTTAGGTTCTATCCACTCATTACAAGTGTTGGAATAAATTTGATTTACAAATTTGTTTCCCAGTGTATTAATAACCCAATTCAAATGTAGAAAACCACTAGAGACCACCTAAGGCTGCCAGCCAGTCAATCAGTGCATATTTGTTGATTGCCTATCAACATGCATAAAGGTGGAGAAGATATTGTCCTTGCCCTCCGAGAATTTACAAAGTAATATGTGAGAGAATTACACAAAAAGCTAATATACAAGGCACTGTTTTAGAGGAAATCTCAAAGAAGCACACAGTATCCTACAGGAGTCAGAGAATCAAGAAAGCTCTCTGAAGACATGGACTTTGAAGAATGGGAATGATTTTGACTGGCAGAATTGGGTAAAAGCACATTCCAGATATGACAACTTTTTCTTCTAGCTTCAGGCAGAAAATAATTCTGTGTCTTTTTTGCTTATCAAAGTCAAGTCCTCAAATGCCTTACATACATTTTTATATACTTTTATTCATTCTATGGATTCAATTGATCATAACTATTAGTGATATTTGCATATCATCATTTATTGCTTTCAAAGTATGTGGACTGTGATAATACTGTTTTTGATGACAAAAATTTCAAATTAGTTTATTCTAAATATGGTCAGTGTTTATCTGCAAATTGTTAGCTTTCTGAATATAAAACATAGTACCCAGAATGCTGCCTTAGAGCTAACTGAATTAATGTGGGTACAGACACCAAGGGTTCTATCAAAAAAGCAAAAAGCAAAACCTTTTATGTAAAGCTTGATTGTGGTGCAACTGCTTTGGATATTATGGGTGAATCCATCAATTTCTTTGTAAAGACCTTTTGTACTTTCTGAGGATGAATATGTACTTAGTTCATAAGACCACACTTTAGAAGACATACTCTAGAGCTAGACTTTCCCAATTCAAATTCCAGATCCAATACTTAGCAGATCTGTAACTCTAGGCAAGTTATTTAACCTCTCTCAGTTACTTCATGAATAAAATGGGCATAATAAGAGTAGTCACATCACCACGGTGTCAGGGGGATTACATGAGTTTATAGATGAAGAATGCTCTCAACAGCACACCTGGAACATCACAAGCCATCAGTAAATGACACTAAAACTCAAACTCAGCACACAGTAAGCATCATACAAATGTTTGCTCTTATAATTATTGTTGCCCTAAATGTTAGATACATTTTTAAAAAAAGAATGACAACTGATGGCAGCCCAAATTGACATGGTAGAAGGGTTAAGTGGATAAAAGAATGCAAAGTATTTATTACCAGCTTGTCAGGTGAAGACATTTCCAGAAGAATAAAACTTTAAATGTGGTTGATTCTGTAAGTCAGAAATTTACAAGTGGTCTATGGCTCATTAATGAAGCACTAAATTGGACAATCAGTGTTAATGGGAATTTCACAGTAAAAGCACTACACATCAAGTTGAGACACTGGACTAAATGCGTAATCACACACTTCAGCAATTCAGTTCCAAACACCCTTTGTGTCATCCTTCAGAATAGACAGATGGATAGATAGATAATCATTATTTGTAAAGGATGTTTTATTTTGTCATTTATTAATTATATCTTACCTCGTTCAAAGAAAGAATTACAATCAAAAAGGGCAGTTAAACTAGATGGAAAAATACTAAGTTGGAGCACAGAAATAGAATAAAATTTATCAAAGAAATGAATGTAGTTATTGTGATTGAATACAAAATTGAGCTGAAAACTTCCTGGTCATCAAAAATAAGAGCAAGTGCTTAATATTATTGGTAACTCTCTTAGCAAGAAATTTTTTGAAATATATTTCTCTTTTATACCTGACATGCTTTTTTCTATTAAGTATGCAGGAGACACTCTCTAAATGCCCCACATTCATTTCCTTACTGCTTTAAAGTTTTGTTTCCCCTTTATTTAATATGAGGAACTGTCCAATTGTTGCAGAAGTTTCTTTATCATGTCTCCTAGGAAACCTAGCTAATCCTCAAGCAAATAAGCCTATTTGTATGACAGCCTTAACTCCTAGAGTTCCCCAGAGAGAGATGACGAGTAGCAGTCTACACACTACCCCTCCTTGAAGAGCTAACCTTTTGCTTGTGTGATTAGGCATCTGAAATACATCTCACTTTTCTTTTATAGCTTATATTTCCTGGACAGATGATTGACATGACACCTCACAGTTTAGCATCATAGAGCAGTTAAATCCGACTCCATTACCTGTCGAATTTAGTTTCTTAATCCCAAACACAATATGCACACAACTTAGCCCTATCCAGCTTTTATTTAAAGCTCATGTCACGGTGCTTTATGTGGAGTCAAGAAGTATTAAACGTTGTGGAGTGAAGCAAATGGAAAGATTAATTTTGCAATGTGACACTAAAAGGAACACTTTAAAACAGGGATTAGGGGCTGGGTCTGTTTGGGGAGAATACTGAAACGTATCCATTATAAGCACCAATGCCTCAACCTACTGCCATGAGAAAACCCAGTGTTATAAACATAACTTCTATCTTCTTAGGAAAAAACGAATGTGGAATAGAATAAAAAGTTCAACATTTCTGGCTAGAAGTAGTCAGTACCTTTCTGACTTATCCCTTCCACCCCACTGACCACCACCTTTAATCAAAAGTTTTTAGAGGAAAATAAAAATCTAAGTTTCTATAGAAAAAAAAGAAATATCTATGAATGTAACTTACAGAAAACTCAAGCTCATGGAGAACTACAAATAAGTCTAATAATTAGCCTTTCAAAATTAATCATTACAACCATTTTGGAGAATATAAGTATGTCATGACTTTGCTATGAGCAAAAATACAAGAGAACTAAAAAAAAATTCAATTTTGGTTTTATTTAGTGTTTGCATGTTTCCTCTGGTGTTCTTTTGAACACAACTACAAGCAAGACATCGTTGTTAAAAAATATATACAATGATCATTTGAAGGCCCATGATTTTGTCTTAAGAAGCAGCTGAAGGAAGACATGAAACTTCCAAGTATATAAAGGGCTATCATACAGAGAATGTTTGAAGACAGTGAAGAGAGGAAATGACAGGAGGTATTCAGACAAGAACCAAGGGCAAATTTCTTGATAGTTAATGCTGATAAACCATGGGATGTGTTTCCATAGGACGCTGAGGAATCTCATTTTCAGAAATATTTAAAAACATGGTAGAGTCTCATCTCACTGAACAATAAAGCTTATTGAATTTCTGTTCTAATTAGAGCACTTACTGTAGAGTCTTGGGAGGATCAAAATAAATAGAAGGCATTCTCTAACTTTGAAGAACTTTGAGTAGGAAGATGGAAAACACAACTAGAAAATATTTTAAAATGTTAAACCAAAATTAAGTTGGTGAACTCTCTTTAGCTGGATAGTCAACACTTCTCAATTAGCTAATATTTAAATACACAGAGAATGATGACAAAGAAAGGTTTTCCTGGCAAAAGAGATCTTGTAGGAATGTAGAGAAGGTCTTGTCAACCATAAAAGTACTGAATTCTATAAAAATAATATTGGTGTATTCTGTTTCTTCCTCTGGAGAAAGAGAACATTTTCTTTCTCTTTGAAAGAATAATTTCTTCACATGATTGTAAAAGTACAAAAATAATCTGTATAACACATTGATCAAGCAAGAACTCAACAAATTGAAACCGTTCCTGTCATCATCACCACCATTATCATGAACATCTTCACACCTACTTCTACTACCTACTATCCTATCACCAGTAATAGGGTCGAACGTATCAGGTAGCAGTTTCCAGTGTTCCACTTCTACTGCAATCTGCATTAAAGCTATTTCTTCTAACCAGCTCACATTCATGCTGGTTAACATGCCTAAGGCTTTGTGATTCCTGCAGTGTTAAGCAGGACCTGATAAACTGAAAATAAAAGATTCTTTCATTTCACTCTAGGTTTAATGGGAGTCACCCTTGTCTGAACACAGGAAAGCTAATGCCTCAAACCCAAACTCTTGGGCAAATAAATCAACAAGTTGAAGCCACATTTATGTTCAAGATTAATTTTTACCTGGCATTTCCTCAAAGAAAGACCTACACTTACGTGAAGGATGTTTTTCACGTTTTCAGATTCATATTTATCATTTTCATGTGGGTGGTGAATGATTTTATTAGTAGTATTCACTCAGCCCTATAATTTGGCAACTTCCAGCAGATACACTCACTAATTTATTATTGTGAATTCTCTCTTCAATCAGAAGCAAAAAGTTCATTACTGCATTCAAAATAGTCCTTAATGAATGTGCTAATTGGGAGCACATTAGCACATTTCATTTGCTTCTGTGTTTATTTCTTTAAAAAAGTAGTAAATTTGTTTCCTGTGTGTGTTTAACATGAAGTAAATTTCTACTGTAAGAAAACCATTTTCAAGTTCTCCACCTCAGCAGCAAAGACTTGAAAGATATAAATAATTCACCACCAAGATATGTTTAAAAGTGATCTTATTCAAAGGAAAATTGTTATGACTTTCAATAGAAATGACTGAACTCTACTGGTGTCTTCTATCTTGCTACATGGAGGAGTCATTCATGATATTGACCAATAGGAGTCTACTGAACACCTGAAACTCAGCAAAATCCCACTCAGTTTCAAAATGGCTAAAAATGTATAGGTTTAGTGCACTGATATTTACTTAAATGTTCACTGAAGGATATTTCACAAGGTAGAAACATATATATGTTTTCTAGAGGAATCATTCATTTAAACGGGCCCCAATTCTGCCCAGTTTTCAACCTCAGTTTACAGTTTACAGATTTTGTTTTTTGAGTGCACATATCTGATAAAATGCTTTGTTTTAAAAAAAAATTTATTCTTTGTTCTACAAGCATCTTTTTATTTTGGATCCTTATGGAATGAACTTAAATGGTCAATGATAAACAGGACACTGCTCTTGAGGTGGAAATAGACATTCCATCACCATCCTCCTTCAAGACCAATTAATTTTGTATTCAATAATGATTTTGAATTTTGTTATAATTCCAGTAAATGAGGAGGAGTAAAACAAACTGAACTTTATTAGTCAGGGTTCTCTAGCGGAACAACCAATAGGAGATAGATGAGAGAGACAGAGAGAGATGAAAGGTAGATAAATAGATAAATAATAGATGATAGATAGATAGATAGATAGATAGATAGATAGATGAAAGATAAAGATACGTGATAGATAGATTATATATACATGATAGATGGAAGAGATTTTTGAAGGAGTTGGCTTACGTGATTAGGAGGCTCAGGAGTCCCATGATGTGCCATCTGCAATCTGGAGAACCAGGAAAGCCAGTAGTGTAGCTTAGTTCAAGTTCAAAGGCCTAAGAACCAAGGAGCCAATGGTGTAACTCTCAGTCTGAAACCAAAGGCCTGAGAAACTGAGGGTCTGCTGGTGCAAGTCCTAGACTTTGAAGGACAGAGAACCTGGAGTTCTGATGTTAAATGGCAGGAGAAGATGAGTGTCCCAGCTTCAAGACAGAGAGAGAAGAATTCGCCTTTTCTCTGCCTTTTTATTCTATCCAGGACTTCAACAGATTGGGTGGTGCCTGCCCATACTGGGTGAGGGTGAATCTTTCTTACTCAGTCCACTCTTTCAAATGCCAATCTCTTCTAAAAACACCCTCAAAGACATACACAGGAGTAATGCTTTACCAGCCACTGAGTATTCCATAATCCAGTCAAGTTAACACCTGAAATTAACCATCACACAAAGAAGACAAATAAAACAATAATGGCCCTGAATTTTAAAGGGAAGCTTTGGTATCAGGTAGAGACCAAGGGGTTCAGACAACGTTGCCTATTCTTTACACTCCATTCTCTGTCTATCCAAATATCACCAGTCCCTTGAGTTCTCACTCATGTTCCACTCTCTCTTTAAAGCAACCACCAGAGAGCCAATAGTAAGTTGTATTAGGTAGCCCTTTTTATGAACGTATTTTAAGAGGCAATCAGGTCAGTTTTTACTACAAATTATTAAGCATTATCCTCATCATTTGATATCTATCTTAAAATGCAACACACCTAATACTTAAGTGCATCCAATACACATATTTATAAATACTCTGGTTTTCCTGTTTCCATTCCCAACTGGGTGTACTGCAATTCAGTTCAATTCTAGCACTAACTAGAGTAATGCAGAACTCACATGTTAAGGACTCAGTCCTCCACAAGAGTACCTTCATTTCAGTTGACAGCCACACTTTGAGGATCCCCAGCGCACCGTGTCTTCTGACTACCTAGCTATTATTCACAGGTTTCCACAATCCTATCCAGTTCAGTAATTCACTAGAACAACTTGGGAATGTGCTATGCTTATGATTCCAGTTTTATTATAAAGGATACACCTAAGTAAGATCTGAAAGGGAGGCTGGGCGTGGTGGCTTACGCCTGTAATCTCAGCACTTTGGGAGGCTGAGGCAGGTGGATCACCTGAGGTCAGGAGTTCGAGACCAGCCTGGCCAACATGGTGAAACCCTGTCTCTACTAAAAACGCCAAAAATTAGCCAGGCATGGTGGCACGTGATTGTAATCCTAGCTACTGGGGAGGCTGAGGCAGGAGAATCACTTGAACCCCAGAGGCAGAGGTTGCAGTGAGCCAAGATCATGACACTGCAGTCACTACAGCCTGGGCAACAAGAGCGAAACTCCATCTCAAAAAAAAAAGAAAAAAAAAAGATCTGAAAGGGAACACAGAGCTTCCATGCCCTCTCCATGTGAAATCATGTCATCCTCCCTGCATGTCAATGTGCTCACCAATCTCTAACAGAGTTTTTTGGGGGTTTCATTATGTTAGCAAGTTTTATTAAGTCCTTGGCCACATTACTGAACTCAGTCTCCACTCCTCCTGTCTTTCCCTGAAGGTTGGACTGGTCCAAAGTTCCAACTCTAATCATGTGATGGGTCTCTCTGGTCACAAGGCCCCATCCTAAAACTATCTAGAAGTCTACTATTAGTCTTTTCATTAACATAACAAAGACAGTCTATCACTGAAAAAATTTCAAGTGTTTTTGAAGCTCTGCATGAGGAACTGGGGACATAGACCAGATATATTCCCCATTATACAACAATATGTTACACTTGTTTATTATTTATCCTCCAGTTAAAAACATAAATTCCATGATGTCAGAGATTTTTTTATCTATTTTTGTCTATTTCATTTGCCCCATACCCTGGCACACAGATGAGCTGAAGCACACTGTGGATGCTCAATATTTATTAACTGAATAAATGAATAAATATATGGGTGAATCAATTCTATATTGCAACTTTTTCATTTGAATCTTGACATATTTAGTTTCCTGTCCTATTAAACCACAATATCTATAATGATTATCACTCATAAGCCCTGAACAAATAACACCTGGATTTGCATAGACTCAAGATTGGAGAAAGTTCAGTTTAATTCAACAAGTATTTTATTGAGTACCTACTAAGTTCTAGGCACTATTTTAGGTGCTATGTGTTTAACAATTGGCCCAGGTGATTTTAACTTGAGCAAGTTTGAAATCTGCTGTGATCTTACGATCTGCTGATGTCTCCTATTAACTACCAATCTGTATTACTCCATTCTCGCATCACTATAAAGAAATATCCAAGACTGGATAATTTATAAAGAAAATAAGTTTAATTGGCCCACAGTTCCAAATGCTATATAGGAAGCATGATGCTATATGTTCAGCTTCTGTGAAGACCTCAGGAAACTTACAATCATGGCAGAAGGTGAAGAGGAAGCAGGCATATCTTACATGGCTGGAGCAGGAGCAAGAGGCAGGGGGAGGTGCTGCATACATTTAAGCAACCAATTTTCATGAGAACTCACTATTGTTACAGCAGCACCAAGGGTGGGAAACCATGAGAAACCATCCTTATGATCCAATCACCTCCCACCAGGCCCCACCCCCAGCACTGAGGATTACATTTCAACATGAAATTTGGGTGAGGACACTATGGATCCAAATCATATCACCAGCTCATGCAGTAGTTGCCATTTAATCATTCTGAACACCACTTTTATTATATCTTTTCTAGATCAAATACTTGAAATTGTATCTACAGACTAGTGGATCAAGTCCGGGATCTATCACCTGCAGACCAACTTAATCATTCTCATTTTTATCACCCCCTAGGATGAATGCTCTATTTTTCATGGACATCAGAACTCATCTTAGTTGTTCCTACTTTCAAGCACTTCCTCCTTCATTGCATCCTCCAGGAATGCTATGCTCTGCCATCTCCATTAATCTTTATCTGATTGATCTATCTGTTGTTATACAGCCGAAGGTCCCTGTTTGGTGGCTTCCCCAAGCTTTCTATCTATGAAAACCTTAATTCCCACAGTGTTTGTATCTTAAACACTCATTTGGTACTTGCCTACTGATAATATAATTTTTGTGAATGTACTATAAAAGATTATTACTGATATATTTTGAATCTGAATCAAATGTTAACTGATATTTTCAAATTGCATTCTCTATATTTGGAAAATAACTCTGGAATATTATGGAATATTGGGCTCTTATTTTCTGTTTTCTTGATCACTTTTTTTTTTTTGAGATGGGATCTCACTGTATCATCTAGGCTGGAGTGCAGTGGCATAATCATGGCTTACTGCAGCCTCCAACTCCCGGCCTCAAGCAGTCCTCCATCTCAGCCTCCTGAGTAGCTGAGACTACAGGTGCATGCCACCACACAGAGCTAGTTTTATTTTTTTAATTTTTTGTAGAGATGGGGCCTTACTAAGTTGACCAGCCTAATCTTGAGCTCCTGGCCTCAAGCAATCCTTCCTCTTCGGCCTCTCAAAGTGCTGGGATTACAGGTGTGAGCCACTACACCCAGCCCAACTCTTATTTTAAGCATTTAGATACCTAGAATTTATTGTCTGAATCTCTTTACTATTCTCCAAAACCAAATAACAAAACACAAAATCATCTTAGACATAACCTACTTACTTATAACCATTATTATAGATTTTCTGCTAATTATTTTCTCCAGAATTTAATAAAGCAAACTCTTTTTTCCTAATCTTCAATATCTCCAATAGATATAAGAGCGTTCTTAAAATCTGTGATTTCAAGGTATATAGAGCCTATATGTAGCTTTCTTTGGGGGCCATTCCAAAATAAGTGGAGTTATGATATAATTGTGTATTTGCCACTCACAGTAGAAAATTATGTGGGCAGCTTTCATTATAGCTGGGTAAATTTAGATAAATGAAGTGTGTCAACTTGGTAATTACTAAATGTTATATGTGAAGCCATTAAAGCATGAATGCTTTTAGACATTGTTGTAGCTACAGGCTGTTTTTATGAATTGTGATTCAGAATAATAAGAGCTGGCTTTAAAGTGAGTCAAAGGAAGAACAAAGGTGAAAATAACATAGGAATCATTCTACTTTCAGGAAGGTTGTATTTTACTCTTTGGTAATAAGAGTGTAACAGTGAGATGGCTTTTTATAATGACATCCTCTCCCCTTATGCTCAAAAAATGTACAATGCATAATACTTTTAATGTTCCTAAGAATGTAACTGAGGCAAAGATATTGCACTGTTTCATCGGTTAAACTATGTTTCACTAACTGAGGTAAGACAAGAACCCAGAATTTACATATTACTTATTAAAACATATCCTCTTGACACTCCTAATATTAGGCCATTTCTCAAAACCAGCAAAGTTTTGAGAATTCCTTTACAATGAACAAAATAATACAAAGTCTAAATTCCCTTACAATAAACAAAATATAGTATACATAAACATAGTACAAAGTCTGAATTCCATTACAATAAAAAAAATATAGCCTACGTAAACTTCATGGCAATAAGGCTATTTCAAACAATAGTAATTTACAGATGGTGTCCTAAAGCGAGCTGATCAATATTCTCTTTTCCTTGTAAATATGTTGCAATAAGATCAAGCCATGCATTCATTTTGTTAAGCTCTGTGAATTCTCATCAGTTCAGGGAACTACCAAGTTTACCTATATTGATATTTGGCTCCAACTGAAAATGAAAAATCAATATTTTAGAGAAAGAAATGCACCTTGCTCTTTAAATATTCCCTTAATAGATAAGTCACAAATAATCCTCCCTCACTCTCTCTGCCACTCCTTCTCCCTCCCCCCAGCTTCTTGCCTGCACCCTGCCCAGCCACCATCCTATTCACAACATAGTGATAACGAACATCTGTTTGGCTACTATTTTTAAATCATTCACTGAATGCTATCAAGCTTTTAAAGATCTGTCAATTATTCTCACCATTTGATTGTTCCTTATCAATGTCATCTCTACCAGGTAATATAGCCCAAAAAAGGTTATACAGAACATGGTCACAGAGACAATAAATATTCTCCCAATCTCTGATTTTAAGCTGGGTACAAGGCTGCCCAGAATAAACAACATTTCCCAGCCTACTTTCTTTTTTTTTTTTTTTTTTTTTTTTTTTTAGGACGGAGTCTCACTCTGTCGCCCAGGCTGGAGTGCAGTGGCGTGATCTCGGCTCACTGCAAGCTCCGCCTCCCGGGTTCACGCCATTCTCCTGCCTCAGCCTCCAGAGTAGCTGGGACTACAGGCGCCTGCCACCATGCCCGGCTAATTTTTTTGTATTTTTAATAGAAACGGGGTTTCACCATGTTAGCCAGAATGGTCTCTATCTCCTGACCTCGTGATCCGCCCGCCTTGGCGTCCCAAAATGTTGGGATTACAGGCGAGAGCCACCGCGCCCGACTTCCCAGCCTACGTTCTTTTAGGTGGAATGTAAGCGTAAGTCAAAGGTAAAAACTACAGGATGTTCCTAAGGGGACATGCCATTTTTCAAACCATTTCTTCTTCATACACTCTGAAATGGGAGCACATGGTAGCTGGATCTTAAGCAGCCATCTTGGATCTCAGTGTAGAAGACACACATTGCTGATAATAAAGCAAGAAGATAGAAAGAAACTGAGTCTTTCTGTCTTCCATGGGGGCACTATACCAGCCCACGGCTGATTGTTCCTACCTACAAATGTAAAAGTGCAGTGGCTATCTTTCTTTTGTCTGAATATGGACTTTCAGAAATCCGAATAATGGGTGCTCTTAAGAAAAGAACACATCTTCCATTGCATTTGTCATTTGATTAAATTTATCTTTTCTGGTCACCTCTAATACTGAACTCTAACACTTTAAAATATGTTTCTAAAATAATTGAAAGCAAATATATATATATATATGTTTGTGTGTGTGTGTGTATACATGTATATATTTAAAATTATTTTTAAGAAAATGAAATCTGTGCAATGCTGGTGAAAACAAAATCTGTGTGAACATTAAACCTATATCTTCACCCTCTTCAGGGCCACACTGAAACATCCTGGTGTTATTTCATATCCTTAATAATATCCAATTCATTAAGCCTATTCAGTCACAAAAACCTATTATAATTCCAAGTGTAATCCAAATATCTACCACTTGAATGTCTTCAAGAACTCTGGTCATCCTGTGTCACCTTTTCCTTTAATGTGTAAATAAAACAGCCCAGTTCTATGCAACCCAGAAACAGCAGTGTGTCCAAGGAGTCCTTGGAGTGCTTAACTTCCTCTTAATCTGAAACCCTCCAGTTTCTTGCCCCCTCTGACTCCCTGACACCCATTCTCTTCTTGCTTTCTGAATCTACTCTTTCCTTTCTTCTCTGCTTTACTCCACACTGGACACGAAACCTATTCTTACTTTAAAAAACCACACACAAGGCTGATATATGTGGTTCAGGTCAAATTTCTGGTCATAGACACCACAGAAATTTCTCACTGTCCACTTTTGCACTGTAGCTCCCAATTTGTACAGATTTCTTCCCCATCTTTCTTCTCTTTTCCTCAGTTTCTTGGCTCTAAGAAACCATTCTCTCCAACTCTCAAGAGAATGTCCCCTAATTCCTATTACCTTGTTTACAAATCAATGTAGTCATCTTTGATGTAATCTTTTATTGCAGTCCAGAACAGAAAATGGGGAGAGGGGTACCCATAGGATCTTTCCTTTTCCAATCCAAAGATCACTGAGGCAAAGGAAAACAAACATAGTCATAAGAGGTATAGCCTGTATCTTCTGTTATGAATGGAGATCAAAAGATTAGAAGTATTAGTTCTTCTTAACTTTGGGCCAGGTTAAAGTTTAAATATTTAGGGAGGGTTTTATCCTAAATGAGAAAAGTCTCTGTTAATGAAAGGGGTAGCTGTAGAACATCTACTCCTGTCCTTCAGATCACATTCTGCAGGACTGTGACTTTTTTCTTCATCATTACGTAAGCCCATCCCCCTCTGCGTACAACAGCACCAGGGTCTTCTAGGTGACTTCTAGGGCAGAGCTCTTTCCATTAAATCCCACTGCTTTTCAAACCATTTTATTGGAGTTTCTAAATCCATTTTGATCTCCTGTACAAAAGGAACAGTTGTTAATGACCACCTTTGAATAATATGTCTCTTGAGTGAATTAATGAGAAGGCTGTCTCACTCCTTTGAGTAAGGGCATGACCAGACTGCATTTACTTTTCATAAGTGAAGAGACTCTCTCATCATAACTATGTAATCCTCATATACAGAATGAAAATTCTTTCTTAGAAAAAAAAGTCCTGAAAATGAATTCCTATAGAAGATTCAGTCCCAGAATTTTCAGAATCAGTTCAGTTTTGTTTTTTGATAGATTATGATCTATTGGATACCTTTTATCTGCTAGTAATCACACTGGTCACTAGAGCTATTTAAAGATAAGTAGGATTTAATTTTACATTCTAGAGGAGGGGAAAACTAGAAAAGAGATATGATAAAGTTATGATAAGGAGCTATGTGAGTGCAAAGAAAGGTCCTTATTCCAGTCAGAGAAGTATCACCTATGGTTTCATGAGGGATACAATATCTGAGTTAAATTTTCAAAGATGAAATAAAGTTAGCTGGAAAATGAGGGCTCAGAGGGCTCAGAGGATATTTTATTCAAAGGAAACAATATGAGCAAAGATTTAGAGGATTCAACTTCATGTGCAAGGAATTTAGAATTGTTGTAACATTAACTGCAAAGTGACAAATGGAAGAAAGTAAGCTGTGCTTTCCTTATGTATGTATATACATATTTGTGTTCCATCTGTCTTCCTATTAGCTCTTTGAGAGTGGGAGTTTCATCTATTTTTTTCTTCTGCACCTAAAACAGTGTTGGTCACATATTAGATTAAAAATATTGGTTGAATTATTGAATGACTCTAAAGGTAGCCAGGGTGGGAGGCAGTACAGTATAGGGATGAAGAACATGAGCTCTGTCCAAAGAAAACCTGCATACACAAAAAATAGAAAACATGTGTAAGAATGTGCCTAGCAGCACTGTTCACAAATAAAAAAATTCTGGCCACAACCCAATGCCAATCAACTAAAAAGTAGATCAATAAAATATAGTACATTCACAAAATGGCTTATTATCTAGTAATCAGATCATGTAATCAGATAATGTAGTAATCAGATAATGTAGATCAATTTTAGCAATAATATGTCCCAAAAGATTACATGCATCACGATAGGTTTTTTGAAGTGAAAAGCATCTAACATAAAAATATATGTTTTAGGAATACATATAATAGTAATAAGACTATATAAAAAGAAAAGTAAATTCTTAATAATGGTTACTTCAGGGAAATAGGGGAAAGGAAATAAATGAAAGTACCACATTTTGGAAATTAGATTATTGTCAAGGTCTTACCTTGTGTTTGGGGTAGCACTGGGGGGCATTTATCACATTATTAAAAATAATAAATTATCCATGCATGGCAATAATAAGAATGTGTCATCAAACAAAACACTAAACCAATTTTGTGTAATTGCAGCTCACAGAATTAAAAAAAGGAGAAAAAAATGTTTTCCTGGACACTTGCTTTCTCCTGGTAGTGGGGGAAGGGACAAAGGGTATTCTGTGCTCTGGTATCAGGCCCTCTGGGTTCAAATTCCAAACATACAGCTTCCTAGCTATGTGATCTTGAACAAATTCTTTAAAGGCTTTATGCCTCAGTTTCTTCAACCGTAAATAGGAGTTAAAACAGTACCTTCGTTTTACGGTTGGTTTGAGATTACATTAAATATATGTAAATGCAAGTGCCTGGCACATAGTGCTCAGTAAATGTGGTGAGAAATCTGAAGAATAATTAAATATTGGCTGTTAACAATACAGGGCTAGAAAATGGAAGACCTTATGTATTATGCTAAACAGTTTCTGCTTTACCTGCAAAGGCTTTGAGATTCCAGAAACAGTTTAAGTCGGGAAATAACATCATTAGATTTCTGTTTTTCAACAGGTCTCTCTAATTGCAATATTATGAAGGGGTATAATACTACCAGCAGGGAGGCCGATCAATATATTATTATAATAGTTAATGATGAGAGATTATGAAAGTCTTAACTAAGGCCATAATAGTGGAAGAGGAAGAGAAGGGGACAGATATTGTGACATAGTAAGGAAATGGAATTTTGTTGCACAGTTATGCATGAAATGAGTAGCGTGGAATGACTCCCAGGATTCAGGATCATGGGGTGAGTATTGACACTGTTCCCATGATTGGAAATATAGAAAGAGTGGAGATTTCTCAGACTTGGTGCCATTGACATGTTGCTGTGAATAAGCCCTGTAAATAAAGAAAGAGTTTATTTAAAGGGAAAGATCATGAGTTCAGTATTGGGTATGTTCAATATGTTGGCTTTGAGATGTCTGTGGGGCATACAGCTAATGCTAATAAAGATTTGGATGATAAAAGTATGCAATTCAGGAGAAAAGTCAGAATTTCCAGTATAGATTTGGACTCTTGATTCACATACTATAAGCCACAGGAGGCAACGGGTTCACCTAAGTGAGGCAGGTGGAGTAAGAATGTAAATGCTTTCAGGATATATGTTTGGAGATCACACCAATTCAGGATGAGCAGAAGATACACCAGTGTCAAAGTTAATTTTAGGCATCAACTTGACTTGATTAAGAAATGCCTAGATAACTGGTAAAGCATTACTTCTGGGATTGACTGTGAGGGTGTTTCTAGAGGAGATTGCCAGGTGAGTCAGTAGACTGAGTGGAAAAGATCCACCCAATCAGCTGGGGGGTGGATGGAATCAAAAAGGCAGAGGAAGGATGATTTTCTCTCTTTCTTGGGTCTGGGACACTCTTCTTCTCTAGACCTTGGACATCACAAATCCAGGATCTTTGGCCTTTGGATTCCAGGACTTACACCAGTGGCCTTCTCTGGTTCTCAGGCCTTTGGCCTCTGACTAAGAGTTATGCCATAAGCTTTCCTGGTTCTGAGGCTTTCAGAGTTGGACTGATCCATGCTACCAGCATTCCAGGGACACCAGCTTGCAGATGGACTTTTGTGGGACCCCTCAGACACCATAATCATGTGAGCCAGTTCCCCTAATAAATCCCCCTTTCTATATCTATCTGTCCTACTGATTCTCTCTGGAGAACCCTGTCTAATACAACCAGCAAGTAGATTTTTTTTCCTTGTGTTATTGCATTCTCTGGGACCTCCACTAGAGAGCTATATAGCAGTGATATCAAGCATTTGTGTGTTTTTCTCAAATACAATAAGAATGCTTCTAAAGTATTCATCATTTGGAATGATGTTTCTGGAAAATTTTGGTAGATACCAATGGGAAGATTGTTAAAGAGCTTATTTCTAAGGAGATTAAAAATAGATAGACCAAGCACACAGGTGAAGGAATAGGCTTGAACAAAGAAGTACACAAAAGAGAATATAACTCTTTCTCCAAGAATAGAGAAAGGAAGTGAGAATGGGCTTTGGCTGTTTTCTAGTAATTACCTCCCTTTCTTTTATATAAAATATATGAAGTGCTTAACTTAGTCAGACTAACTCTTATAACATTCTGCCAATAAAATCAGAACAATATTTTGGCCTGTACGTTTGTAGGTTTAGTGGATGAAGAAAAGCTCATGTCTAATAGCCTTAAGTTTTTTGTTTTTGTTTTGTTTGCTTTTTTTTTAAATAGTAGGCCATCTGGATGCAGATGTTTTAAAACGGATTCAAAGTGCCCCGCAAAGGTTAGTCAAAGCTGTATTTACATGGCAGACCTGAACAAGGCTAATTCCACTTAGAGAAAGTAACCCTTAAATATGATTTTTCTCCATGTTCAAAATAAATTATATTGTTGCTACAATAAATTAAATTCTACTGTTGCTACAAACTTCAAAAACATTTGAAGTTTGAGAAAGTTCCTTCAGACTGAGATTAAATAATCCTCTCGGAGAAAAAGGAAGATGGAGAAACAGACAATACAGAATCAGGGGTTGGGGGATACAACAAACTTCAGCCCAGGAGCCAAATTCTCCTGTTTCTCTAGAGCCCATGGGCACCGCATGAACCAGCTAGCATTATGAGGTGCACAGGGCATCTGCCCTGTGTCCTGATCCACAGCAGCACCTGCCCTCCAGCTGGCAGCTGAGTCTTGGTGCTGCACAGGACCAGCACTCTTTGACACCTGAACACTGGGGACTTCACTGTCAGCATCAAGTGGTAGAATCTCAGTCCAGGAGTCATCTCACCACCAGGCCCCAGCCCCTAGAATCAGTTCCTGTTCCTCCAGAGAATATCTCCACTGAAACACAACTGCATGTAAAGTTTGCCCAACACCAAGGGACTGTCCCTTCCAGGCAAACATAGCAGGAAACAGCAGGAGTTTTCTCTCTTAAGACATAAGTATCCTCAATTTTGCCTCCTATCCCTACAAAGACTAAAACATTTACCGTCTGGAACAGAAAAAGTTTGGTGATCTCTGGTATAGATCACTTAATGGAAACAGAGTAAGAGAAGGAGCCAAAAAATTTGTTCCATAGAAAATTGCATCCATTTGCCTAGCTATGGAAAATGTATCTTTTTCTTCCTAGATAAACTAAATTACCAATTGTAAACAATATGACTTTATTATAATTAAGGTAACTCAGTATTTCTCCACAAAGCTACAATTAATATTTTAGGCTTTGGAAGGCCTGTGTATTGAAGTATATTTAGGGACATCCCTAGCCTATAATGATTGCTGCAGGTAGCAAACCCTTAACTTCACCCAGCACAATTATGAAAATCAGTGTCGCCAGATATTGCCAAATGTACCCTGGGAAGTGGAGCAAAACTCACTCTCAGTTGAGAACTACTGGATAATTAAATGGCAATGAACTCCCTTAGATTTGTCCACTTCCATTCTATCACTATTTTAACTTTATAAAAATTACTTCATCACTTCAGGGAAATTATTTTAGTCGTATTCTTTCCTCAATCAGTATGAGAACTTTAATCACTGAGACATCTGTACCAGAATGCTCCCCTAGTGATATGTATAGGCAGGCAGGAAGAATGGCAAGGAAGGAGGGGACGTAAAAGAGGTAGAGGGCAAAGTGGGGCGGTGAAGGAGGCAGAGGGTGAAAGCGGAGACAGGGAAGGTGATTCAGCCAACAATGCCACTCTCAGCCCCCACATACACTGGGACACATGGAAACCAAGGAACCAGGACCAGAAACTGAGGATCTGTTCTCTAATATCTTGAAGTAGTCCCAAGGTTTGCCAAAGAGAAACAGGCCAGAAGCAAGGATTAAAGTGGGACTGCAGAGCTAGGAAGATGACGGCAAGCACAAGACATCACACGGAAATGGGGAAACATCTGAGACAGTTGCTTTGAGAGACTTCGTTGGCTATGGCTTTTATTTGTCACCTACCATATGGCATTTTAATTGCCTAGCAATGTTGAAAGGGCCAGAGAAGACAGTGACATACTGGTCTGATCTTATTGGGACATATGTTAGCTAAGAGAAGTCAAATTCTTCATTCAGAAATCACTTCCTGAGATGGAAGACATGGTAATGCACCTGTGGTTACATGAAGACAAATTATGTTTCCTAAGGCTTCAAGTTTTCTGTGATTCATGGACAGGAAATGGGGCTTAGTTTGCCAAAACAGCCATCCAAGCTAAGATGGAACATATATAGGAACTCCCAAGAGGGGCTTGAGCAAAAAAAGCTAAGAGTGGTAATGTCTTCCTGTTGCTTTGCACCCTCACTGTTCCAGCCCACCAAACATCTCTGTTTAGTCTTTTTTCTACTAGTTGCGAGTGTGTCTTGGTATTCAAGGGCTTGCCAGACAATCCTCTGTAGGTTCTGGTTCCTTCTTTCATCATAGCAACATCCTTAACACTCAGATAGTGATGTACAGGATTACACATGTCTCTGAATATAAGGTTTTTTTGTGTGTATTTTCAGTACTTTGTGTTCTGTCCCTCTTATTTTTATTAGAGTGCCGTTTTCCCACATAATTCCCTGCTGTGACTGGGACAGTTGTCTGCATCACTGCAGGTTCTTAGTAAATGCTGCCCGCCTGCCTGACCACTCAGACAAGGACTCCCATCCCCAGCATATTAATGACAGGACTTCTTTTGAGATGACATAGCTGTTGTGTTATATCTATGCTGGAGATGCTTTGATCTCTGTTGGTCTCTGCCTCATTATCTCTTTTTCTAAAGGCTTTATCAGTCATACACACAAGAATTCCAGCCATGTATTTCCCTTAGGAATAAGAATATGGGCAAGAATAGCAAAATGAGATTCAACTTAGAAAAATGCACAGAATTTTTCCTAAGAGATTCTAAGAATAAGGGAAAAAATTCAATGAATTGGAGAGGAGTAAATTTAAAAGAAAGAGAGAGGGAGACAAATAGCAGAACAATAGCACCTCTCTTGATGGTTTGCCCTTGAAGACCCCTGATCAATTTGTACTTGTCTTAATGAGAGACCACAGTCTCCTTGTCTCCTTGAGAGCAATGTCCAGTGTGTGTGTGTGTGCACACACATGCGCACATGTAAGCACATGTGTGTTTTAAGTCTAGTACCTCTATATGTACATATAATAAACAGCAATTATCCTTCCCTCTATGTAATAACCCTTAATGTTCTCCCTACAATAACATTCTTGGGATACCCTGGAGGACAAGTTATTAGATCAGATAGTTTTGGAAACACCTTTTCCTGTAGGCGCATCCCACACATCCTCATTGTTTAACTTTGCATTATACTGTGTGTCCCAGCTTTCTTTGACCCCGAAACCCTTCCATCATGTCATTCCTAGTTCTATTTCATTGCCAAGCTAGGATCACTTTGCATTTCAGGGTGAGGTTAGAGAAAGAACTATAGTAGCAGCTAGACACTGCTGTCCTAAATGCATCTCCCCTCTATTACTATAATCTTACCAGGGGGCAGGAGAGCACCAGATGGGGCAGCCTCTCTCTCCCCTCAAAGCAGAAAGCTTTCATTAGCAGACTCAGCTAGGAACAAAAAGGATGAAACACACAAACTTGCTCCCTCGTGACTTTCCAGAAATCATTCCAGAGGATTCCAGAAGGCAGCCTGAGGCCAGCAGCAGGACCATGTCCAGCACTGACCCAGGCAGGAGCCTGCTGGGATTTCGATGGGGCTTTGACAGCCAAAAGACTGTCAAGTCAAAAGAGTATCTTAAAAGGGAAGGTAGGCGAGAGAGACACTGGCCTGCTGTCCTTTCTCGTAAAAACAAAGGCTGCAATAAACTATCATGACCTCCCAGGCCAGGCAACTCACTGGGCTTCCTTTTGGCTCTTTTCATTCCGTTTGGAACCCTAAGAGTGACAGTTGTGGTATGAAAAAAGAAAAAGACAAGTCACGACACCTGTTCTTTTTCTTCCTTCCTTAATATAAGCTTTAAATCCTGCAGAAAGGCCAGAAGTTAGACTATGACTCTCTGTACTGTCTGCTGTTAATGAGGCCTCCAGTGACATTTCCCCGCTAGACATTGAAACAGGTAACGATATTGGTTCTGAAACAGGAGAGGTGGATCATACCTGGGGCATCCATGATTATTTCCATCTGCTGACCCCTACCTTGGGGGAACCCTAGCTATGGCAGGTATACTAATCACAGCAGAGTGGCTGGAATAAAAGACCCTGGATTATTGGGGTGACGGCCATGCCAGCCTGCAGACCTTTGTGCTGATACTTCTCTCAGGGAGTCTGCAAGTAAGCTGCCTGTGTGGGGAGAGATACTGGTTCCTGAGAGCTTTTGCAGCCCTTCAGCCACTTATAGGGAAGAAGATATCTCTAAGGCTTATGCCATGCATTTGTTGATACCCAGTAGGTGGGTTATGTGGGCTTAATCTAGAATGTAGGCATTCAAACAAAAAACAACCTGTTACCAAGACTAATTTGTTTGCTTTTCCAAAGTCTGTCACCAGTTAAAAGCCTCTGAGAATAATACACTCAGAAAATGCTTCCTAAGATGGCGATGATTATGGCTGCTTCCTGAGTAGGTTGATGTCTTTGGATAGAGAGTGTGAACATTTATACTTCTCACCATCCCACCCTCTTTAGATATCATCTCTACAGACTAATGCATGCAGCTCTGCCTTGGCACAAATGTTGCCCATTTGTGTTAGCCATGAACTGGTTCTTTCATCCGCTCCATTTTACACTCTCATTTTTTCCCCCTTTAGTGTGTCATTACATTCAGAGCAATTGCCACTTCCCTGACTATGATTGATCCCCACTTATTTCATCCTGCATGCAAAGTATTTGATTTCAAGTGTGGTTCATTCTGCTCAGTGAACTCATTATAAAGTCAAGCTGAACATCTCACAGATGTGAAGCACCTTGTCTTTGAGGTTCAGCAATCTAATTTGGAATCTCATTATAGAACTTCTACTAGTGGTGGGCACAGGGGCAACTACCTGGCTGGCATTTTCCTGCCCATCTCCCATCCCATAAAGAAACTGTCATTTCAATACAGGCATGCCAGAATATTCCCCATTTTGGAAAATAGCTTTATTTATCTCTCCACAAATGCCTCTTGGCACTGATGAGAGAGTAATACTTTGTAGGCAATTTTATTAAGCATCTCAGGAGGTCAGGTGCTGAAAGAGACAGCTCACAGCTGCTTGCCTCCCATCCAGTTAGTAAGCTTCTTTATGAATCTGATGTTACATTTTCTAAGATTTGCAGTGTGGTTGTCATTTTGCTAAGAATCTATATACCAAGAATCTTTGCTTGGTACCGTAATGTAGTTTAACTCAGGGAGGACTGATTTCTGGTGTGTCTATGGTGAATGAAGGGAGAATGGGGTTGAAATGGAAAGTTCACTTTATTTCCAGAGAAATGCATTGATTCTGAAGGATTGATGCATTCATTTTTTTCGCTTATTTGGTGCTTTCAAAACCAATGAGCATCCAAGGCGCAGTTCTCATTGCTAATGAAGTTTTTCTTTTTTCACTTTCGATTTTAAAACTTTGGTAAGAATATTTGCTTTTCCAATTGCAATTGTTTCCATTCCCCTACAGAGCAGGCTGAGCCTTCAAGAGAACAGTGCCTTTGTTTCTTTGCTATGAAAATGTAAGTAGATTTATTTAACCACATAGAAAGAAAAGTGAACTAATACATATATTAATGAATAGGGATAGGTTCGTGTGGCTATGTTCAGCAACATACATAGATTTTTATCCTGCATTTCAGTCCAGCAAAAATACAGATTTTCCCAGGATTACACCCCACCTCCTGACTTCTCCATTTGATCTAGAAAAGGGGCCAACAAACCACAGCCTGTGGGCCAAACCCATCCCACTGCCTGCTTTTGTAAATAACGTTGTTTGGAACACAGGCACATATATTAATTTGGCACATATATTAATTTATGTTCATTGCTGCTTTCCAGCCGCCCAGACAGTTTAGTAGTTGAGACAGAAACCATATATCCCTCAAACCTAAAGTATTTGCTATCTGAACTTTTACAAGAAAAGTTTGGTGACCTCTAATCTGGGAAAAGAGATCTTACGGTTCTGCTTAATTCACATGTAACAAAGCATGTGTTTTGAAAATAATTTTCAGTAGGATAACTGAGAGGAGAATTACAATGAGCATGGAATGAGAATCTGACCCTACTGACTGTCAAAAAGGTTTTATGAATGTTAAACCTCTGCTTTTTCTACCCAAGAGGTCTTTGAATGGAATGATAAATTAATAACAACAATGTGATATAATTTATTCATATTTGAATGATATTTTTGACTTGGAAAGCTTCCTCTCCACTGACTTTTGATTTCCACTTATGGACTGGGGAATTAATTATTTCATTTTATTTATTTTCATTGCATTTCATTTGGGTCAGATGCATTGCTCAGGAAAGGTGGAATTAGGAATAAGTGACACTAAAGTTTTATAGCATATTCACCCCATAAAAATGTCTCAGTGCCTTATTTCCCCCCCATTTGGTGCCCCCTTCTGATAGTTCCCCTCTGGTTGGTATGACACTTTAGGAAGTACTGGCAGCTTCAGTACCATAAGGGCTGGCTCCTATCACACATCGCTGTGCAGTTGGGAGGATGTCTACCACATGACTATTCCTCCTGGATTCAACTCACAGACTTTGAGTTACATCCAATCATTCAAACAGGTACAGTGAGGCAATGAAATCAGATGGATGAATACAGGCAGATACATGTAGATAGATGATGTAGGTAGATAGATTAGACAGATGATAGATGATAGATAGATAGATAGATAGATAGATAGATAGATAGATAGATAGATGATAGATAGATAGATAATAGATAATACATACATACATACATATATAGATAGATCAATAGACAAAGGGACAGAAACAGAGACAGGCATACAGAAAACATGGGACTAGGAGTTCAAAGACCTAGATTCAAGTTTTGTCTCTGCACTTACCTTAGCCAAGCCAGGAAAGTCAGCTGCTAAAAGAGACAGCTCACAGCTGCTTGCCTCCCATCTAGTTAGTAGGCTTCTCTGAAAATAATAATAATGTACTGTAAGAATTTTATAGGATATTTTTAAGAGAAAATATGATAATATAGCTGAAAGTACTTTTAAGTTATAAGTTAATCTAAGCTATTAAAATTATGACAGGACTAAAAATTACTTTTTACCTCAAAGTTCACAGCCTCTCCTATGACCCACTAAAGAGATTTCTCACATTGGCCAGGTCAACCCTCTCCTTCCTCCTTGCTTCCAGTCAGAAGGAAGTGTGTGCAGCTAGAGATGGGCTAGGTCAACAAGCCTTGTTAAGGAATGGAGTGTGTGGAGATACAGAGCATAGGAGGAAGGACACTGGGTTTGGGAATATGAAGTAAGTCTGGGAGCTGCAGAGCAAAGTCCTCCAGAGCAACCTCGAGTATGTGATGGAAACGAGAGGAGAAAAGAAAGGAGAATTTTTGTAAGTGCTACTCGGGTGATACAACTCACTACCCATCACAGGCTGAGAGATGCCAATTAAAATCTGTTACTTTGAAACCTGTTGGTTGCTGGAATTTGTTTTATTTAAACTGGAAAATACCAATAGAAACTGAACTGAATAGTTCATCCGGACTTTTAAGGGTGTATTATGCGTTTTTATCATTTATGGGTCCCTGGTTTGATTTTATACTATTACTTTTAAGCAGGCCTAAATTTATACAAATGTGTAATTTTAGGTATATATTAAAAACTGTCTCATTTAAAAAGCTTTTCTGTAAAGCCAGTGAGAAATGCTTGACATTGATATTTTCCGGACAATGTTAGGGCACAATTTCCTGTGTGTTGCAGCCAGAATATTAGTCCAGAGATTTTTCAGACTGGGGAATGTGTGAGGTGTGATGAGCGTATAGTTTGAAAGAAAATACACATACTCAACCTATTGTTTTCTGAAAACAAACTAAAGAGAATATAACACACACCCCTCATCCATTGGTGATATGGAAAATACGAACCAGAAAGCCCTTAAAGGATACAAATCTAAAACATGAAAATTTTTTAAAGAGATTGAGAAACCTGCTAGTCAGTCACTAGGACTCCAGGATTGAGTTAGCATGATGATAAACTTGCCCTAAAAGATTTGGGAAAAAAGTTAAACATTATATATATATATATATATATATGTTTTACACAGATTATTCCATTTAACCCACTCAATACCTCTTAAAGAAGATATAATGGTCATTATGGTATAGAAACAACGTTGAGATTTGCAAACATGCCTATATATAGTAAGTGATAGAGGTAAGATTTGCACTAAGGTGTTTTGGTTCCAAAGCCCTGTTTCTACTAAGCTGGGTGACTGGCAGTGTCAGGCCCACAGGCCTCAAGGTGAGTTGAATTTATGAAGGAAGCTCTGAGAATTTAAGTGACATTCCAGGGTGGCATAATTAATTAGTGATGTCCTAAACTCCTAATCTTCTGAATCACATGCATACCTATTCCTCAAATGGCAGATCAGATAAAACAGGCAAATATTACCTGGGACCAGCTCCCCAGGAGCAATGGAAAGGCTTGTTGGCTTCCACTAATAGTGCTGCTTCTTAATTTTTTTCTGTCAGTAGCTTCTGGTCATCTTGCCTTTTTTCTCATTTTCGATATCAAACAAATATGGCAAAAATTCAGATTTTCATATATTATTATTTTCACAATTTCTAGAAGAGAGTCAAACTGTATTAGTTTCCTATGTCTACCATTTAAAAAACTACCACACACTTCATCACTTAAAAATCAAAAATTTATTATCTCGCAGTTCTGGAGACCAGAAGTACAAAGTTAAAATCAAGGTATTGACATGGTTGGTTCCTTCTAGAGGCTCAGCGAGAGAATCCGTTCCATGTTTCTCTCCTGGCTTCTGGTGGCTCTCAGCAAGTCTTGGTGTTCCTTGGCTTGTAGCTGCATAACTCTAATCTTTGTCTCCATCTTTATTTGGCCTCTGTGTCTCTGTGTCTTCTCCTTTCTTATTTCTTATAAGGATACTCTGCATTGGAGTCAGAGCCCAAGCTAAGTCCAGGATAATATCATTTCAAGATCCTTAATTTAATTACATTTAAAGATGATTTCCAGATAAGGTTATATTCAAATGTACTGCATTAGGACTATGGATATGTTTGGGTAGACACAATTCAACCTAGCACACCTCAAAGGCGTTGTGACCCAGGAGGTGATTAAGCCCACAGAAGCAACAGGCTCTACGCACCATATTCCAACCACAAACAAAAGGAAACTTCTCATTCTAACCTCTCAGCATCATGAACATGCATGCTGCCAGCTGAGATTTCAAGGATTCAACAATTCAGACTTGGCTATGTTGGAATGAAATGAGGTTCTTGGAGAAAGGGACTGTGGTCTGAGCCCCAATAGCTTCACCACCCTAACCTTAGGTAAGTTGTTAAATGCTCTTAAGCTTTAGTTTCCTCGTCTATAAAATGGGACAGCAATAGTAACATCTATAACCAATTTTTGATTATTATATATAGAAGTGCTTTGTAAATTACACAATAGTTATTGTCACTATTAGCTAGTTCAAAGCCCAAGTAAAAAACTCTATTTCCTTTTTTATTTTGTATAGCTTTTCCTTCTTCTGCTTTTTAAGGAGCAGCATTATCCTTACAGCATTTTTGAAGACATTTTGTGTATCAGACCCTTGGCATGATCTAAAATGGCTTTCTATATTTTATATTTACAGTGAAATGATTATATACAGGTGTGTATGGGAAAGCAGAGGTGACATTAACAACAGTTAATTTAGGAAATCAAATACTTCATAAGTAGGAGATGCATCTAAATATTTCACTATATTCATGACTCAAAATATGGCTCATCCTAATAGCAGATACACGAGAAAAAAAGAGAGGGAAAAGTTAAATGTCTTTCACAAATATCATGTAAACTTGTCCTTCTGAAAACATTTTCATGATCATTTAAAAGGAAATGAATAATATAATTCAAAAATATAAATAGATGATCATATTGGACTGCAATGAGAGCAGATGTTTTAAGTTATGTAAAATCTTACCCCATCTGGTAAACAGTAAAAATGTCTCAACAGCAACCCACAGATGAAATGTTGCCAATAAAGCAAATATAGCGGGGACTGACTAGAAGTCAATTTTACTGGATTACTTCATAAAATGCTTAAAGGCTATTAATATGCACATAATAATTTTACCCCTTACAGCAATTACCATCCTGAAAAGTATTTTTAAAAATTTTAGAAATTTCAGCAAATTTCATGATAAATTTCACCATAAATCACATTTGTTAAATTAAACAGCTCATTTTCTCCCAGAGTACCTTGAACTTAGAAATACATCCTGGAGTAGTTATATGTTTAAGTTAATTAAGACATTTACTCCATCTCCAATCTAATCAGGATGAGTACCAATAAGACAGAATAAAATTAGAGATGGACCAGACTCCCACTGTTGCAGATCCCATTCTGTTTGTGAAGAGTAGGTGGATCTATCAGGAACATTTGGTTTATGTCAGTTTGCCTTATAGCTGGGTTTCATTGTGTGAACTATTTCCAGCCTTTTCAGCTACAAATAGGTGGCTACCAATATAAACTTGCTGCATTATTCCAAGTTGAGTTATTACCAGAAAACTTTTCTAAGAGCAATGGACTTGAATCTCTTCAAGCAGAAAGTCTATTCTTTAGATTCTTCCCCATTTGGGTCTAAAAGTTGTTATTCCCATCACATCTCTTGTCCCCTTCTTTAGACTATTCTATGGAAACCCAGTACCATTTCATTCATTCATTCTAAATAGAAGAAAGGTCAGAAAGTTACCCCCACACTACAAAGAAATCTGTAAAAATTAAATTAATTACTCCCAGGTATGTGTAAACTCCTGCTTAAAACAATAAAAGAATTTCTTAAATTTATGAGGAGTAACCCTGAATGAAGAGAGAAATAAAGTGAAGGGAGGGGGTTTTATTACAAAGACAAATTATTGTACTTTTTTTTTAATGTGTTCTGTGAATTCAGTTAAAGGGGCATCATATTCACGCAAACAGTTACCACCCCCCACTCTCCAGGGCTCTGTTTATACTAGAAGATTGTTTATTATTGTTTAGCCAAACCTTGTTCATAAATTAATAGAAATGAAACAATTAAAACTAACTGGCCAAGACAATGAACATGAAAAATTTGAATTAAGTGTTCTTTTATTTTTGATGGTTTTATTCATGGAGTCTTTGAAGGCTCTGCAAATGTTTCATATGAAGAAACAAAGACTATTAATATTCAATTAGAGTAAATAAGCCCTCTTCTTATGAAAAGATAGTTTAATTCAACAATTATCTACATTATCTTTAAAAATACATATCATTTGGCTGGCCATGGCAGCTCATGCCAGTAATCCCAGCACTTTGGGAGGCCGAGGTGAGCCAATCAGGAGGTCAGGAGTTCGAGACCAGCCTGACCAACATGGTGAAACCCCATCTCTACTAAAAATACAAAAATTAGCCGGGAGTGGTGGTGTGCACCTGTAATCCCAGCTACTCAGGAGGCTGAGGCAGGAGAATCGCTTGAACCCTGGGAGGCAGAGGTTGCAGTGAGCCAAGATTGTGCCTTTGCACTCCAGCCTGGGTGACAGAGCGAGACTCCATCTCAAAAAAATATATATATATATATATATACACATATAAATATATGTGTGTATATATATACATATAAATATATGTGTATATATATACAATATCACATTCCTGCTTAAAACCATGCAATGGCTTCCAACTACACTTAAAACACAGTTCGGGCTGGGCATGGTGATTCACACCTGTAATCCCAGCACTTTGGCTGAGGCAAGTGGATCACTTGAGGCCAGGAGTTGGAAACTAGCCTGGACAATATGGTGAAACCCTGTCTCTACTAAAAATAAAAAAATTAGCCAGGCGTGGTAGTCTGCACCTGTAATTCCAGCTACTCAGGAGACTGAGGGAGGAGAATTGTTTGAACCTGGGAAGTGAAGGTTGCAGTGAGCTGAGATTGCACCACTGCATTCCAGCCTGGGCAACAGAGCGAGACTCTGTCTCAAAAAAAAAAAAAAAAAAAAACACACAGTCCAAACTCCTTGTCCTGAATGATCTGGCACCGGCCTAAATATCCAACTCTTCCTTCTACCTGTCTACCCCTTACCACAAAATGACGTCTGACAATTCCTTATATGTGCCAAGCTTTTGCCTGCCTTAGGACATTGTTGCTACTCTCCAGAGTGTTCCACATGGCCTTCCCAGTGCCATTTCTCATCTCCCAGATCACCACTACAAAGAAGCCAGCTCCTATACCCTATCTAATGAAATATCCCCCTCCCCAAGACTCTCTTATCCCATTGCCCTGTGTGCTTGCTTTATAGCATGTATCACAGTTTGTAACTACTTTGTTTGTCTATGTTTCCCATCTATTATTATTCTCCTGCCAGTGGAATATCAACTCCATGAGAACAGAGACTACACATGCCTTCTTCTCTTTGTTTTCCTGGCACTCATTAGCGATTAGCATGTGCTCAATAAATGTTCTTTGGGAGTACTACTTTTTGAAAGAAAAATGATGAAAATGATTTATTATTCTCTGGCCGGGTGCAGTGGCTCACACCTGTAATCCCAGCACTTTGGGAGGCTGAGGCAGGTGGATCAGGAGGTCAGGAGATCAAGACCATCCTGGCCAACGTGGTGAAACCCCGTCTCTACTAAAAATACAAAATTAGCCAGGTATGGTGGCAGGCACCCATGGTCCCAGCTACTCAGGAGGCTGAGGCAGGAGAATCACTTGAACCCAGGAGGCAGAGGTTGCAGTAAGCTGAGATCATGCCATTGCACCCCAGCCTGGGTGACAGAGCAAGACTCTGTCTCAAAAAAAAAAAAAATAGATTCATTATTCTCAAGGAACTTATAGTCTGAAGGCAAGGGGATGTAGAAACACAACCAGAATGCAGAGAGGAATGTAAAAATGTTAAAACTACAGAACAAAAGCAAAACACTATAGGAACAGAAACTGGATAGTAATGATCTAAACAGGGTTATTACGAAGATTAAATGGGGGAAAAAAAGATGAAATTTGAAGGGAGTCATTTAATGTGATAAGAATATCAGAACGGCCAGGTGCAGTGGCTTATGCTTATAATCCCAGCACTTTGGGAGGCCAAGGTGGGCAGATCACTTAAGGTCAGGAGTTCAAGACCAGCCTGACCAACATGGTGAAACCTCGTCTCTACTAAAAATACAAAACTTAGCTGGGTGTGCTGGTGGGCACCTGTAATCCCAGCTACTCAGGAGGCTGAGGCAGGAGAATCGCTTGAACCTGGGAGGTGGAGGTTGCAGTGAGCCAAGATCGCGCCACTGCACTCCAGCCTGGCGACAGAGCAAGACTCTGTCTAAAATAAATAAATAAATAAATAAATAAATAAATAAATATTTAAAAATAAAAATAAAAACCAGGAACAAAGACATAGAAAGGGACAAGAAATTCAAGAAAATTTGCAGAATGATGGAAAGTTTGGGATGGGTACGACATAGGGTATATGTGATGGAAGTGAGGTGGGAAAGACAAAGTGGGCTGTGGCTGAGGGCAGGGAACCTGCAGGCTTTGCTGAGGTGTCCAGACGGAACTTTAAGGGCATGTGGGGAAGCATAACTTCACCAGAGAAAATGAGCGTGATCCCCACAGAAGCACATGCTCTAAGGGAGCCACAGCAAAGGGAAGCCAACAGAAGTTCTCGCCGCAGCATGTGCCTTGATGAAACCCTTTTCGCATCTCTTAATCTCTGCTTGCTTCAGCATCTCAGACTCTTGATTGAATAAGCCCTCCAGGGATAATGCTTCTATCAACTGTGCCTCAAAAGTGAAATCTAACATTTTACCCTCTTTAAGTGCATTTCATTACAAGTAGTTACCTTACTCCCCTCCAATTCTCAAAGGCACTGGCGAATGATAAAGGAAGAGAAGTAAGGACTTAGGTATTTGAGGTTTATGTTTCTAAGTGATGTTTTTAAACCCATGTCTAGTTTTATCAAGAGAAGAAATCAGGCAATTTTTCACAGAGTGAAGATAATGGCTTATGCCTGTGGCAGTTAAAGTATCTCCCAGCGCCCCTCTCTCTTTTTCTGGCTTTAATACCGACAACAGCAGCACTAAACCTCCACCAGACAAAGGGTGACACCATCAGCAGACTGTTTTACCAAGATAAGAATAAAAGTGAAAATAAGTCTTTATGCTGTAAGCTCCTATGTTTTATTCGATGATAGCAAGAATCCCAGCTATTAGCTTTTTGGAAAGTGGGTTTCTAGTTGACGTAATGGAAGCAGATTTTTAAGTAATCAGAAATAACACCAAAAATCCCCTTGGGTAAGACCTGTGTTCTCCTAGATTCCTTTTTGAAATCTGCTAATAGTTTAACTCTGTAATGCTATATGACTCAACATTTTTAATGTGGGGAGTTTGGATTCCCATGTATCTTCTTACTACACATAATGACATCATTTCTGTGATATTATTTCATTTTCTTTCTTTTTTATTTATTTATTTATTTTTAGACAGGGTCTCGCTCTTTCTCCCAGCTGGAGTGCAGTGGTGCAATTATGGCTCACTGCAGCCTTGACCTCCTGGATTCACATAATCCTCCCACCTCAGCCTCCTGTGTAGCTGGGACCACAGGGGCATGCCACCATGACAGGCTATATTTTTAAAAAAATTTTGTAGAGATGGGGTTTCCCCATGTTGCCCAAGCTGGTCTCCAACTCCTGAGCTCAAGCAATCTTCCCATCTCGGCTTCCCAAACTCCTGGGATTAAAAGTGTCTTTAACCACACACCCACCCACACCCACACACACACACACACAAACATACACACACACACATAAAATACATAATAACTTCTGCATTATTTATATAGGGCCTTTGTAGCCATGCATCTATTGACTTATATATTAAAATATGTTGACTGATATAGAATCCTGGTGGTTGGGGGAGGCAGAGACAGAGCAACCTCCTCAAGGAGTTTTTTTGTTGTCCAAAAAAAAAGATCTCTTTATTATTAACGGATCTCCTCCCACCTTATAAATTCATATCTCAGTTGTCTATAAGTTGATACATTTGGTTAGGGTTCCTTTTCACTTCCTGACCGTTGCTCAAAGAAATTTTCATAACCTCTGGGTTCAAAGACTTGCTTCTCTTTGAACTCCTAGTCTCTGAACTTCAGGTTGGGGACACATGGGTCATATGTATGAAGATTTTTTATTTTTGTGTTGTGTCTTTCCCCTTAAACAGTAGATTTTTATCTTCTCCATGTGTCCAAAGATACTACATAGCAAACATTAGACACAATAAATATTAGAATGAATTGTATAAGAGGAAGAAAAATTTAAATCTGTGAACTTAGAACAGTATCGGTTTTCTGAAGAACTCCAAGTTATATCAATATGCCAAGCATATTTAGAAAGGCAAAGAAAATGGTCATGCCGTCCAAAACACTAGTCTGATCCTATCTCCCCCAACTTAGAAACTTTCAGTAGCTTAACATTGCACTTAGAATAAATCCAAATGTCTTCCCATGACTAGGAATGCCCTGCCTGCTCAGATCTTCTGTCCATTACACATCACTCTTTCCTTCTGCCCGTACACAGTCCGCACACTCGAGTACATTTTCAGTTCTTCCAATATATCCAGGTTTTCTCCACTGTCAGGTTATTGTGCCCATTGCTTGGAAGGCTCCCACCTTCCCTGAGGCCAATATTTTCATAACCAACTCTTTTTATTTTAGGTGTCAACAGAAAGGTCACCTTCTCAGAGACCTTTTCTTATTACCTAAATTAAGTAAAACACTGTGTTTGTTGTTTGATGATTTTCTTGTTGTATAATCTCAGCCTCTTACTGGGTTCCTCCATGGGCCTTAAATGCATCTTTTCAATCCATCTATTTCTGTATAGCCTTACTGTGCACAAATGCATGTGTGTTTCTGTCTCTCATAGAATGTCTGCTCCATGAAGACAGCACCCCTTTCTGTTTTGCTCACTACTCTATCCTTAGCAACTAGCACAGGGCCTGTAAAATGTCTGTTGATTTTAAAATTGAAGAGTAGGTGCCAGGCCACTGGAACTCTACTGTTTCCTTCTAAACTCCATCTCTGGGGGAACATGTCTAATAAAAACATTTTAAAACATCTTCTGACCTAGGTTTTTCAAACTATTCTTGGAGCAATGAGTCATTAACTTCTCTAGCATGAGGGTCAAGTGACTGGCTACTTGGACCAGTTGAGCCATTTAAGTATAATCCATCTGTAAGTACAATTGCAGGTCATTTGGTGAGTATAAAATTGCATACTTAAAGGGAGCACTCCCTTTTGGAAATCTGGCTCATTAGTAAGTTGAGGAGTAATGGAGTGTGATCACAGCTTCAATGCTTTCCTTGGAGTCAGTGGCACCTTGGGAATGCTCTCTAATAACTAATCCCAACTTGCTAGCAGCAGGACCCGCCCCCACTTTAGGAACTGAAAACCCCTGCCTGAGGGCAACAGCCATATGCCTTGCTCCAGGCCTGCTTTGTTTCACAGAATTACAGACCTTTCTTTCAGCCTCCAAAGCACATTGCTGCTTATTTAGATAATAAAGAACAATCTAAATACCAACCACATGGAATGTTCAGTGCCAGATGCATGCTCTCAAGCTGTCAAAAAAAAGATCTCTTTATTATTAACGGATCTCCTCCCACCTTATAAATTCATATCTCAGTTCTGTACGTTGATACATTTGGTTAGGGCTCATTTTCAGTTCTCAACAGTTGCTTTCCTTGTTTAAAATCCTCAGAAGTTCATACTATATGGAGATGAAATGCACAAAGTCCCTAGAAAATTTAACTGAAAAGGCAATGGCTATGCCTGTCAGTTTTTATCAGAAACCTCAGTTCCTATTCCTAGTGCTGCATGTCTTGCTTTGAGAAGTACACCAAAGGTCAGCTGGAATTCAAGTCTCATCAAGTTACCCCTAATCGTAAAGAAGGCACACTCTAGATTTTGAACAACTAACAAGTGTTTTGGCACTTCTCGAGTTGCTCGCAAGGCAGGTCATGTTTGTTGACAGTGTAATAACCACATAAATGTACTTTAGTTGTCCAATTGAAACTTTACTGAATTGATGCCTTTCTGAGTCGAGTCAGTACTCTTGGAAAGTTTGACATTGCTAAAAACTGAAATAAAGCGTTAGTGTAATTACAGTCTTGAAAGGGCAGCCACACAGGTTTTACAACAATATTAGCAGCACCAACAGTAAATATTTGAAGCAACTACAAAAATTGAACGCTCTAGTTTAGGCAAAAGATGTGTACATTAAAAGTTAGAAGACAATATAAGGTAAGAGCTCATAAGCAAGTGAAAGTATGTACCTTCCATTCCTTAAACTTTACAGTGGCATCCTATTACACCTAAAAAAGCAACTAAGTTCATTATCAGGGCCTATACAACCCCCACGTGATTATTCAACACCACTTCTCCAACCTCTTGTTCTCCTGCTCTCTCTTCATCCACTCCATGCCAAGCTTGTTTCTGCCCCAGGGCCTTTGCACTTGCTGTTCTCCCTGACTGAAAGTTTATTACTTCAGATGGAAGAAAAGACCTAAGCTCACACAGTGTCCTCTTTTCTCACCACCCCCCACCTCTGTTTCATTTCCCTCATAGTGTTTATCATAGTCTGAAATGATCTTATTTACTTATCTGTTATTAGTTTATTATTTGTCTCTTTGCTCCAGAATGCAAGCTCCATGAGGGCAGAGACTTTGCATGTACTATTGTCTGCTATATATGTAGAACCTATATCTGCCACACTGTGTTTGTGTGGTTTTTGTTTGTTTTTGAGACAGGGTCTCACTGTCACCCAGGCTGGAGTACAGTGGCATGATTATAGCTCAATGCAGCCTCAAACTTCTGGCTCAAGCAATCCTCCTGCCTTAGCCTTCCAAGTAGCTGGAACTACACGCACACACCACCATACCTAGCTAATTTAAAAAAATTTTTTTAGAGATGGGGTCTTGCTGTGTTGGCCAGGCTAGTCTCAAACTCCTGAGCTCAAGCAATCTTCCCACCTCAAACTCCCCAAGAGCTGGGATTACAGGCATAAGCCACTGCACCCAGCCACACTGTGTGTTTAATAGATGTCTGTCGAATGCATAAATTAATAATAAATAAAATATTGATAATAGCAGCAAATACCTTAACACTTTTATGTATTAAAGAATAGCATTAAACCGCGATGTGAGAAAAGTGTAAAATAGATGGAATAGATACAAGGACTAGAGCAGTTCAGGGGAGAAGGAAACCTTATGGGACAAACCCACCAGAAAAGCAACCTGTAAAGAAGGGGTAAATGTGGGGACAGAAGGCTTGGACAAAGGGATTTACTGGAACAAATGGGAAGGAAGAAGCAATACATACAGCATGTTGGGGGTCACATAAATCAACCAGAAGTTGTAGAAGAGGGTTCAAGTAGCAAAATAATGGGAAAAAAGATCAGAGCCTATAGCGCAGAAGGCACTGAATGTTAGGTCACAAAAAATGATAGCATTGTTGAGGGTTATGAACATAGATAATGCAATGACAGATGATGAAGAAAATGGTCCCCATAATTATCAAAAAGTGTGTTGCCTTCTTCTGATGTCACAAGGGAACTTAATCATAGCAGGCTGCACAGGAAGTTTCTAGAGCACTGGCAACCCTGTTTTTGTTGATTGGATTAGTGCTTATACACGTGTCTGTCTTACAAGTATTCTTTAAATTGTGTGTGTGTGTGTATGCTTTTTTATGTGTATGCTATCTTTCAGAAGAAGTCATATAATTTTTTTAAAGGCACTAAAACAAAATAAGAAGGACAGGCATTGGTGTCAGACTGCCTGGGCCTAAATGTCAGTTTTGCCACTTATAAGTTCTGTGTTCTATAGCTTACTACTTAATTCCTCTGAGCCTCAGTTTTCCCCTGAAAAACAGTTATCCCTGAAAATGGGGATAATATACCACTACCTCCATGGGTTTTCATGAGAATTAAATTAAATAATATAGGTAAATCATCCAGTAGAGTGCCTGGTAGGTTATTTGTTCATATTAATTTTGTGGGATTTTGTATCCTAAATTGCATTTATTGGAATCATATCTTCACTATGTTGTCTATCCATAAACCAAAGAATGTGCCATGTTACTGCTGAAAAGGCACTGATATACCTAAGGAGAGTTGGTTGACAACACTCCATCCCAGCAATCTGCCAATGTCCCAGCAATATATCACAGATGCTCCAGTGACTTAAAGTTTGAAGATTCATGAGCATGCAGAGAGGCCTCTAAGATGCAATGTATTCTAAAATGGATTATTACCAAACCATGGTGGAACTGAAACTGGCCCACTACTCTCATAGACTGTTCTTTTAGATCAACATAGAAATTGGCCCTTCCGCTGTTAAAGCTTGAAACTTGTATTTGTTTTATCTTGAGTTCCTTCTTCAGGAAAGGACCTTCAAGCCTCTCAAAAAAAGTATCAAAGAACTGAAGCTCACTAGATCAGGGCACCAGATGTCTCCTTTTCCCTCCCTAGTTCTCGATTTCTTACACTTTGTTACATTTCTTCCCTGCTATATAAACCCCTAGTTTTAGTCAGTCAGGGAGATGAATCTGAGACTGAGCTCCCATCCTCTCAACTGCAGCACCCAACTAAAGACTTCTTCCCTGGTAATACTTGCAGTTTTGGTGATTGGCTTTCTGTGCAGTGAGCAGACAGATCTAGACTGAATCCCTGGTGTTTCGGTAACATAACTTCAAACTAAATTTGAAAAACTGTGAGATTGATGTGTCAATTATACTATTGTTAATAATTTATTTTTATGTCTATACCATCTAAAATCATATCATGATATATACACACACCAATGTTGCTTCTTTCCACAGTAAGGATTTTGAAAAATTTAATGTGTAGATAGCATTTACTATGGGCCAAGCCTGTTTTAGGCATTTTATAAATATTAATTCATTTAGTCCTCATAATGGCCCTTTGAGATATTGAAGGTTTTAACATACAGGAGTGGTAAGAGTCCAGGTCAAAAATCATGTCAATGTATCAGGATCACCTGGTATACTAGTTTTCTAGGGCTATTGCATCACAGTGAGACAAACTAGATGTCTTAACACAACTTACTGTCTCACAGTTCTAGAGATTAGATATGCAAGGCCAAGTTGTTGGCAGGGCTAGTTCTTTCTGAGGGCTGTGAAGAAGAATTTCTTACATGCCTCTCCCATAGCTTCTGTTGATCTCTGGCAATTTTTGGCATTCCTTGCCTTATAGAAGCATCATCTTGATCTCTGCCTTCACATAGTATTCTCCCTATGCGCCTGTATGTGTCCAAATATCCACTTTTTATAAGAACACCAAACATATTGGACTAAGGACCTATCCTACTCTAGCATGAACTCATCTAAATCTACCTAATTACATCTATAATGACCCTATTTCCAGATGAGTTCACATTATAAGGTACTAGGGGTTAGGACATCATCATATGAATCTGGAGAGATACAATTCATCCTATAACACCTGGTAAGCTGTTAAAAATAAAGAATCCAATGTGATACCTATTCAATCAGAAACTATGGGGTTGGGGCCTGTTTTGTAATAAACTCCTTGGGTAATTATGGTGCAGCCATCCTGTGGCAAGTCCATACAGTTATACTTGGAAACAATCAATATAGCCAAGGGGATAATATGCAGAGTTTCTTAGCAATGCAAAGGGAGGTATGACTGTGAAGAATGCATGAACCAGACTTAATGAATATTTGAGTGGATGGAAAAGTAAAGAATAGGGTCCAGTAATGTTTGAGGATTCAAGTCTTAGTGGGAGGAAAGGATTACAAAAATGTTGAATAATTCCAGAAGAGAAAATGATTTCCTCCTTCAACAACTGAAATCAGTATGTATGAAGTGCTCAGTGAGTGAAGTCATTGCCCTAGGTACCAGAAATCCAAAGACGAATGAGATGCCATGCCTTACCCCAAGGAGTTCACAACCTATTGGGGAAGGGGGCAGATAAAAAATTAAAATACAGGCCAGGTGCGGTGGCTCACGCCTATAATCCCAGCACCTTGGGAGGCCAAGGCAGGTGGATCACAAGGTCAGGAGTTCAAGACCAGCCTGGCCGAGATGGTGGAACCCCATCTCTACTAAAAATACAAAAATTAGCTGGGTATGGTGGTGGGCACCTGTAATTTCAGCTACTCAAGAGGCTGAGGCAGAGAATTGCTTGCACCTGGGAGGTTGAGGTTGCAGTGAGCCGAGATCGTGCTACTGCACTCCAGCCTGAGTGACAGAGCGAGACTCCGTCTCAAAAATAAAATAAAATAAAATACAATTTGATAAGGACTATAATCCAGATGACCAAGCTCCTATGGAGGAATCCAGGGAAAGATGGTGGGTTTCTTTAGAGTCACTCGGAGGTGACTTCAGGCTCCGGCATTCAGGAGGCTTAGACTGAAGAGAAATACAATCTATTGACATCTTGTCCTACAGAATAAAGGTGAATCAAAAGTGGGACCCACATTCAGTCTTGGTACAAACAGGACCCAGATGGAGGACTGCTGCTCTTGCTTCTGCTTATTGTACAGGAATGTGCAGAAGTAATGGAAAATATTCAGCGCACCAGGTGGCTGTCATCCCTGTGATGATTCTTCCCTTTTACACGTTAAATGCTTTTGTTTTTGTTTGTTTTTCCCAGTTTCTGTTCTCTCTGATATCTTTCCGCTAAGATATTCAACATCAAGTAGAAACTTACTGAGTTTTTGTAAAGAAACAAATATAATAGATGGCAAAGGAATTCATGGAACTTCAGGAATTATCTGCCAAGTCATTGTCATCCCTACTCCTCCAGAATGGTGTGTTTGCTATGGAAACAAGTCATATTAAAATCAGAAGTTAGTACTCCAGTAATATTCAATGGAGCCTTTTCTAGGATTTTTTTTTTTATCTTTGGAAGTCTGTCTACAAGTTGGCAAGAGGAGATTATATGTGCTTATCTCTTGTAGTTTCCCAATTTATTTAGAAAAGGGATATAGATCTGAGCAAAACTTAGGTGGCTGCAGAGAGCAGGAAAAGCATCTTTCCACATTTTTCCTCTTGTTCCTTGTTCCTCTTAAGTAAAGCTGTTGCTGGTCTATGCAGATAGACCACATAGACCTGCCGGAGTTGGGAAAGAATAATTATTGCTATTCCACAGCTTTTATATACTTAAGTTTACATTTTCCTTCTGGAAGATCTTACAGTACTTATTTATGGATTTATTATTGTACTAGCTTTCTATTGCTGCAGTAAATAAATTACCCAAACAGGGGCTTATCACAACACAAGCTTATTATCTTATATTTCTGTAGGTTAGAAATCTGACCAGCCACACTGGATAAAAGTGTATTTGTCAAGGTGCTGCCAGGGCTGTGTTCCCTTCTGGAGCCTCTAGGGGAGGATTAGTTTCCTTGCTTTATCTACCTGCATTCCTTGGTTTATAGCCCCTTCCTCCATCTTCAAAACATATCACTCAAATCTCTGCTTTTATAGTCATACCTTTTCTGATTCAGTTCCTCCTGTTTTCTTCTTATAAGAACCCTTGTGATTATATTGAGCTCACTCAATAATCCAGAATAATCCTCCTATCTCAAGATCCTTAATTTAGTAACATCAGCAAAAGTCCTTTTGCCATAAAAAATAATATAATCACAAATTCTGGGGATTAGGACATGGGAATCTTTGGAGAATGAGGGGAAATTATTCATATACTACCCTAAGGAGCTGTTTACAAGTTTTTGATTCTCTTGATTTTCAACCTTACTCTACTCCAAGAAGAGCATATCTTCATCTCATGAAGAGAACCTATTAGCCATCCCTGAATAACACATTTGACTCCAGTTTGCACAGGCTTCAGAAAGCCAGACTCCAAGCAACCACCAAATGGATGTTTCAGCTAAGATACCTAGTTTCTTAAAGGAGGAAGGCAGATATGATTAATAACTTACTGAAATTAAGTATGTCTTTGCACCACTAAACTTCAGTGTAAATTTCTTGCGTCTCCAGCAGAGCTTAGCATATTGTCTTGTACATAGTAGGTACAGAGTAACTTTAATTAATATTAATTTTAAGAGTGAAATAGCTTGTTACAAAAATAAGTGCAATCTTACATGCCAATATCTTTGCATGGCAGTATTGCAATTAATTTTTTAAAAGGATTTTAGTCAGATTGCAGGGACATTAAAACACTCATTTGCAGTTATTACTGGAAAAGTGGGAGAAACTCCCACTTCAACATGGTCCTCTAAACTTCTTAAATAACAAATTGAAACAAAAAACAAATAGAAACATTCATTTATAAAAAATGCACACCTTTAGAAGTATTCTATATAGGCATATTTTTCTAAATATTTACTTAAATGCTTGATAGTGACAAGTGAAGGTAAAATATTTTAAGGTGAATTGAGCATTTTCCTGGCACAGGAAAGTGTAGCCTGTGAAACTAGAGGTGTTAACTCAATGCTACTCAAACAACGTTTTATCTTTTGCTTGCCATCCCCTCCTACTCTTTCTAAAATAAATGTGTGGTAATTGAGCCTTGTTCATTTTGTTTCATTTTCTATGAAAATCAAGTCCCATTCATATCTCTACATCCTACAAGTTAGTTGTAAATCTAGACATAGCTAAGAGCAAACTCATTTCCAATAATATACTTAAATTTTCCCCCACAAAGCAATGAAAATAATAATAATAATAAATACAGATTCAAAATTTTCCTCAACCACTCCATCTCACACCACATAGGAAAGTAGCAGCCATTCTCACCACCACCAAACATTTCTGGGTCTAGCAATCTCTTCATACAATCTTAAGGGGAAAAAAAACATTTTTCTTACATACTCTTTAAAATTAATAGTATACAATACATTTTCTTTCTGAGAGTAGGAAAATGAAATTTTTAAAAATGCTTATTTGTTCTCTCTGCTGAAAATATCTAACATTAGAAGAAGAAACTTTGGTTTCCACAGAAAATATTGGCTTCCCCATTAGCCATCTGCTAGATGGTGGGAATGTTCTGTGTGGCTTTCTCAGCTGGAACATTTGGAAAATGAATACATTGTTGCAAAAACTCACATTGTTGGCCATAATGTTTGTGATAATGTTGTTGACTTACCAGATGTCCTGGAAATTCCTGGGGTGGAAGTATCTCCAGTCCTTCCAAATCCCTCTGTCATGTTGCAGAATAGTGTTTGATATATACAATTCTAGCTATTTCTCATTGTTTACTATGGAAATTTTCATTCAGTCAATCATTCTGTAGACTAACACAAGATGGAAATAGATACCCTGGAACATGTTATCCCCACTTGTACACCTGTACATAAAAGACCTATTATTTAACATTTTTCAAAATAATTTCTTCTCCAACCCTAATTATATACATACATCTATCCATATTTAAGATTAGATAGTGAGAGGTGACAGCGTGCTGGCAGTCCTCACAGCCCTCGCTCGCTCTTGGCGCCTCCTCTGCCTGGGCTCCCACTTTGGCGGCACTTGAGGAGCCCTTCGGCCTGCCGCTGCACTGTGGGAGCCCCTTTCTGGGCTGGCCAAGGCTGGAGCCCACTCCCTCAGCTTGCAGGGAGGTGTGGAGGGAGAGGCGCGAGCGGGAACCGGGGCTGCGTGCGGCGCTTGCGGGCCAGCTGGAGTTCCGGGTGGGCATGGACTTGGTGGGCCCCGTACTTGGAGCAGCCGGCCAGCCCTGCTGGCCCCGGGCAATGAGGGACTTAGCACCCAGCTAAGAGGCTGCGGAGGGTGTACTGGGTCCCCCAGCAGTGCCAGCCCACCGGCGCTGCTCTCGATTTCTAGCGAGCCTTAGCTGCCTTCCCGCCGGGCAGGGCTCGGGACCTGCAGCCCACCATGCCTGAGCCTCACACCCACTCCATGGGCTCCTGTGCGACCGAAGCCTCCCCAACCAGCACCACCCCCTGCTCCACGGCGCCCAGTCCCATCAACCACCCAAGGGCTGAGGAATGCGAGCGCACGGCGCAGGACTGGCAGGCAGCTCCACCTGCAGCCCTGGTGTGGGATCCACTAGGTGAAGCCAGCTGGGCTCCTGAGTCTGGTGGGGACGTGGAGAGTCTTTATATCTAGCTCAGCACCAATCAGCACCCTGTGTTTAGCTCAAGGTTTGTGAGTGCACCAATCGACACTCTGTATCTAGCTGCTCTGGTGGGGCCTTGGAGAACCTTTATGTCTAGCTCAGGGATTGTAAATACACCAATCAGCACCCTGTGTTTAGCTCAAGGTTTGTGAGTGCACCAATTGACACTCTGTATCTAGCTGCTCTGGTGGGGCCTTGGAGAACCTGTGTGTCAAAACTCTGTATCTAATCTGATGGGGACGTGGAGAACCGTTGTATCTAGCTCAGGGATTGTAAACGCACCAATCAGCGCCCTGACAAAACAGGCCACTGGGCTCTACCAGTCAGCAGGATGTGGGTGGGGCCAGATAAGAGAATAAAAGCAGGCTGCCCGAGCCAGCATTGGCAACTCGCTCGGGTCCCCTTCCACACTGTGGAAGCTTTGTTCTTTCGCTCTTTGCAATAAATCTTGCAACTGCTCACTCTTTGCGTCCACGCTGCTTTTATGAGCTGTAACACTCACCGCGAAGATCTGCAGCTTTACTCCTGAGCCCAGCAAGACCACGAGCCCACCGGGAGGAATGAACAACTCCAGAGGCGCCACCTTAAGAGCTGTAACACTCACCGCGAGGGTCTGCGGCTTCATTCTTGAAGTCAGTGAGACCAAGAACCCACCAATTCCAGACACAATAGCGTGACCCTCATTGTGCTTATCTCCAGCTGGTAAAGAAGCAACAAAGTCTAACCGTTGAATGCTCTGCTCACTCATGCCTGAGAAGTTTGTTCAAAATGTGAATAACCCCTGTTTTCAGTCTGGGCCTTCTCTTTTGAAATTAGATTAATAAAGTGATGAATAAAGTAAAAAAGTCTTCTACACTTTTCATGCAAATAGATTAGACTTTGCCTCTTGCAAATGGAATTATCTCTTACCAGTCTGTTTCTCTGTTTTCTTTTAAAGCAAGAGAATACTCTGAGCAGAATGAGAACGTGTTCTAAGTGGGGATTCATTTTAATACTCCATAGAATTCTGACTCCCGTATGTATGATTATTCTGACATAATCGTACATGACTATATATACTTGCCAAACGACACTTCATGATTAATTTTAACTTTTACTTCTATCAAAAGGATATAATATGAGGGTTTATATCCCCAGAGGTTTTTAAAGGACAACAATTTATCTTTGAGGCCCCTGTTCCACCACACAACTCCATTTCATTTTCTTCTTGGATTTTGCATACTGCCACAGCAAGTAGGTGGCTCATCCAATCCTATATCACTCATTTTTACCAGCATCCTCTGACTTGTCCATCCTCTGGCCTGGTGCTCTGCCATCAGTGTGCCCAATTGCTACTGAGATAACTCTGTCCCAAAGGCGTCTTTGGGTCTGGTGGTTCTTGCTGTTGCTTACAGACAGGGGAATAGCTGATAAGCTATTTATGGCATATATTCTTAAATAGACCTCACAGCCTTCTTATTGTTACCAAAACACCAGGGGTTCTGTCTAGGTCCTGCTGCTCACCAAACAGAAAGCCAGTCACTGAGATGAGTATTGCCAGGGAAGAAGGCTTTCATTGTGTGTGCTGCAGTGAAGGAGATGGGAGATCAGTCTCAAAAGCATCTCCCTGACTGACTAAAATTAGGGTTTAAATAGCAGGGAAGATATGTAATGACATGGAGGAAAACAGGAATTAGGGAGAGGTAAGGAAGAAGAGTTGGTAAACAGGAAGAGCAGGTGGTCACTTAGGCAATCATGACAGGTGAGGGGTGTGGTGTCTCATTGTCCAGATGTGGCAATATGATATGTTTCAGTTTCTTTATACTATCTGGATGGCCTGATGGTTGATTTCCTAAGAAAGGAACTCAGATAAGACAAATACAACTTTCTTAAGTTTTAAGACTGGGAGTATTATCTTCTATGTTTATTGAAAAGAAACCATTAAATATCAGTTGTATGGGACAATTAGGTTTGTTTCACCTCACTGGGCTTCTCCATTGTAGGAGAAGCCAAAACATATGTTTTGGCTCTGGGTCCCCACTTAAATCTTATGTTGAATTGAAATCCCCAGTGTTGGGGGAGGGACCTTGTGGGAGGTGATTGAATCATGCGAGCAGATTTCCCCTTTGCTGTTCTCATGACAGTGAGTGAGTTCTCACGAGATCTTGTTGTTGCTGGGCACAGTAGCTCACGCCTGTAATCCCAGCACTTTGGGAGGCAGAGGTGGGTGAATCACCTGAGGTCAGGAGTTGGAGACCAGCCTGGCCAACATGGTGAAACCCTGTTTCTACTAAAAATACAAAAATTAGCCAGGCGTGGTGGCAGACACCTATAATCCCAGCTACTCAGGAGACTGAGGCAGGAGAATCGCTTGATCCTGGGGGGTGGAGGTTGCAGTGAGCTGAGATCATGCCATTGTCCTCCAGCCTGGGTGACAGAGCGAGACTCCATCTCCAAAAAAACAAAACAAAAAAACAGAACATGTGTAGCACTTCCCCTTCACTCTCTCTCTCTCTTTCTCTCCTGATGCCATGTGAAGACATGCTTGATTCTCCTTCACCCTTCCGCCATGATTGTAAGTTTCCTGAGGCCTCCCCAGCCATACCTTCTGTACAGCCTGTGGAACTGTTAGTCCTTAAACCATTTTTCTTTATAAATTACCCAGTTTCAGGTAGTTCTTTATAGAAGTCTGAGAACAGACTAATACAGGGAGTCTCCATTATAGAAAATGGGCTTAATCACCCTTTTCCTTAGTTTTATATGCCCTTCTTAGGTTGTACTGCCTCCTCATCACCCCTCCTGCAAACAAAGCCCACAACATATCTCCTGGGCCCACTGAGGTCCCTTTTCTCACTTCCTCTTCATCCCTTTTCATTCCCCTTTATTACCTTTCATTCCACCTTGGAGAATTCACTAATCTGGAGGGCATTGCCTATATAAGAACAATCTCCTTAAACAGACAAGGTTTGAGAACCTAAACACTTATATGGCTTTTTTTTTCCTCATCCTTCCCCTGAGGTGAAAATTACAAAGCCAACTATTTGCTTGAATGCAGGAATGGGGTTGGGAAAGAAAATACAGGAAGGAGAAATTTTAGATCATGTTCATATCTAAAAAATATTTTGCCACCACTTAACTGTAATCAGAACAGAGAAATAAAAGAAAAGGCCAAAATGGAGGAAGGAAAGTTGATAAGTTTAATCAGCAATTTTCTGCTGTTCAATGAACTTTGTTCGAACTACCTTTTATAGAGGTTGCTATCACTATAACACACTTCCAGATTCATGGTCCCTGCCACACCATGTTCAAGTAAATCCAGGCCCCCTACTTAAAACTTTGAATTTGATAAGAATTGTCAAGAGTTATTTAACCTATGATTGACTTAATGAATAAATACAAATTGGTGGCAAGAAAAATATTAATCACCCTATATTTTTGTCCTTCAACACCATATGTTGTTCTTATGAAAAGCTTTTTTTAATTAATAAGTGTCCCTTTTCTTTGGGAATATCTACATAAAAAGAAATATTATGGAAATGTAAGAATAAAGAATATACATATCTGTCACCTGGGGAGATTTCACAGGTATATATACCCCTCCCCAGACAAACTGGATCAGAATCTCTAAGGTAAGCATCTATACCATTGGTATGTTTTAAAGCTCCTCGGGTGATTCTAGCACACTCTTTCCTACCTACATCTCCCATTTATACAGGTAGGTTGTGATTTCTCTAAAATACATCATCATATGTAAAAGAGACAGCTTAAAGCCACTTCTCCTGACCCTTTGTTATAGAGTTCATTCATTTCACCATACCCCACCAAATCTCAACACAAAAAGGTTCTTCTGGAGTTTATTTCAATGTCGAAGAGAACACATGGAAATACTGTCAAATTTTACTCACGTGGTTTCCCACTTTAAAAGCTGTAACTTTTGTTCTTATTTCCCCAAAGAATGACTCCATAGCCCACCAACCCCACCCCATCCACATGTTTGATAAATGTTAACCAACACATTTATGAGATGGCATTCCATTCTAAAATGACATTTAAAAGCTCTGAAGCTTAATTGCTGTGGATAGCCATCAATCATCACTGGGATGCCCTGGGATGGTGGACTTTGAGGTATGCCATCCATTTCGTGGAGGTATTGTGGCTGGCTGGCTGCCTCCCTCTCTTTGTCACTGGGTGATGGGGCTGATGGAGATCGGCTGCTGCACTTTTGAAGTGCCGCCTGTTCTCTCACCTGTTCTGCATGACTACTGAACTGAGCCGTGTTGTGACAGTCTGCCTGCTCTTCCCTGTTCAGATTAATGAATACAGCTTTAGCTGTTAATTCAAAGCTAGTCAAGCTTATATCCAACAATTAGAGACCAATTTTCATATTCAGCTTGAGTGTATGTGTAGAAGGGTGTGGGAGAGGAATGCAATTTGGCATAATTTTTTATATCTAGGGCAAACCTGAAGAGGAAGGAAGAGTAAGGGACTCTGAAGATAGTACCTGAAATTCTCATTGAGCCTGGCTACAATGAAATATTTCAAGCCTCAACATCTTTGCAAGCTACAACAATGTGACCCTGGGGGTTTGAGCTTCCTGCCCTGCAGCCAGACTGTAATCCATCAAAAATAATAAGCACACACGGCAGGCCCCTGTGCACATCTACCTTCAAGAAGGGTCAGCAGCTAAGCTGGCATTTCAAGAAGCTCTAGAGTCAGAACCCATACTCTCCTACTCCTCCTTTCCGCCACAAAAAGAAATGAAATACTTACTTATACATAGAATTATGTACGTGACCTCATATGCCTCTGTTCAAGATCATCCAGGGCAATGGAGACTTAGTACTTAATTCTCAAGCCTGGATTATCCTGCCTGATAAAGCAAAGGCTACACATGCCCCCATCTTGCATGGAAAAGCTATGTATGGACCCCAGATGCTAAATCTGTCAAAATAAATTCTTACTAGAATTTGTACCTACAGAAAGGAGAAAACAAACCTGGCCAGAGTATTCCTGCCCCCTGGTTACTGGTGGGAGGGGAGGTTCAGAGGAGCATACGTCTATTCAAGGTACATAATACCTTTGTCCTGGGATTTGAAATCTCCCCTTCACCATTTTGACTGATATTCTTAAAGTGAGGGGCCTGTGATTTGAGCACAATACGCAGCAGCTGATAGTACCAATATTGGTAGCCTTGATGACTCTAGTTGCTTTCCTTATTAAATTTCTTTTTGTTCTATTTTATTTAGCAGTCATCTCTAGTGTTAGACTAGCTCAGCCATGCAATGGAATTGTTGTCCTTCTTTAGGCAGTGTACCCATGGGGACCATGTGGAAATGGTAGTGGTCATTGCAGTTTGAATATCTCCACTCGGGAGGCAAAACACAGGCAGAGTCAGGGTTAGCACATGCAATAGCTATTTTTCTGGATCTCTATTTTGCTCAAATGTTTGCTGTTTCTGTTCAGTGTTTTTAAAGGGTGTCTATTATCTTGTCTGTAACCTAGTAATTAAAAAGACCTAACTTACAGACTGGATACTAGGAATAAATGAGATAAATGTAAAGCACTTAGTACAATGTAGAGTGCATAGACAGAATTTAATAAATGATAGAGTGGAAAATATGTCAATAATTGTTCCTGTGTTTTTCAAAGGCGGTATCTAATTGGGGACATATATACAAAACAATTGAATTGGTAAATAGACGCTTGTAGACTAAGAGCTAGCTATGATCACAGTTGAAAATCAAAGTTACTTTAATAGAGAATAACTGGGAGTGAGGGGGCTGTTTTGGATAGGGCAGTCAGGGTAAGCTATGCTGAGAAGATGCCATTTAAGCTGAGACCAGAGAAGGAAGAGCCAGAAGAGCTGGGTGAGTGGCATTCCATGCACAGCAAACAGAAATTACAAAGCCTATGAGGTGGGAAACGGATGAGAGTGGCTGGGATTTGGAGAGAGATGGGTGAGAATGGGGTGAGATGAGGCCATTTTGATTGTACTCCAAGTACCTGCTACTCAAAGTGTGGTCCACACACCACCTTGGAGCTTGTTGGAAGTGCAAAAACTTGAATGCCACCCCAGACCACCAAGTCAGAATTTGCACTTTAACAAAAACCCCTGGGTGATCTCTTTGCAATTTTGAGATTAATAAGACTGGCTTAGGAAGTCACTGAAAACTTTACACAGCATAGTGGTGCGATCTGCTTTATATTTTTTAAAGAATCATTTCAGATGTTATGGCAAACATGGATTAGAGGGCAGTGTTTTTATTGCTATTTTATTACTCCTTTTGAAGTCTTCTGCCTAGTTTACTGCTCCTTCCAAGACTGGATCCTGCTGCAATCTGGCCATCTTCCACCTGAAATCTAGCCCAGTTGGCTCCAGCCCTGTGTTTCTGCTTATGCATTGCTCAGTGCCCCTGCCTACCTCCCTTGTACTTTTGAGGGTCATGTGCTCTTGTATTCACCATATCCAAGCTCTGCCCACATTAGAAACCTCCACCCTTGTACATCCTGATGAATGCCTCTGAGGCCAGAGACAGTGCCTGCCTTTGACTGTGCACACCACACCTTCAGCTGGTTCTTCCAGACCCAGTCTCTGCCTCTGAGGTGGTTTCATGCCACATCCTTCTGTTCCCACTGCATGCTTCTTCCATGCCCCAGAAATTCAGGGACCACGTAAAAGAATGAGCATTCCAAGTGACTTTAATTAGATTCCAAAGATGAGAAAGTAGTTCATACATAAATGCTAGCCATCCTTATATTAAAAAATAAAACTTTTTAATCGATTGTTGGGGGGAGCTGTTAATGAGCTAACTATTTTTAATTTAATATTTGACAGTAATTGCAACAGAATTACATTTAACAAGACAGGAACCTCTATGGGTTTTTAGCAGGCAAATGAGGTAACAGAACAGTTTCTGTTAAGGAACTAAAATATAATCAAAGGAGACTTCATGCCTGTGGCTGAGTCTGAGTGACAAGACTACCAACAGTAACCCCCAAAGACGGATGATACTGGTTGTCTGCAATAAGAAACAAAATACAAGATTTCCCTGTGCTTGGCATAGAACAATCTAAACGCAGGGCCTGATGGAGCATGTAGGTTGTTGAGGATGGTTGGCTATCTTGTTCAGCTAAAGCTGTCAAGGAGGCTGGGAGCCAAGGGAATAAAAGGCACTGCTTAATGAGTTCTAATAGAAGTTAACAGGTAACTTTCACAGTGATGCTAGAAGTAGATGTAATCCCTCTCCATTATATGGCAATAATAAGGAATACTTTTTTCTCATTCCGTGTGTGCTCTGGAGAGGAAAAAAAAGCAGTTCATGTTGCTGCTCAGCATCCTCTCAGAGCGGCATCATAAAACTCAGTCCTTATATTAGCAAGGTTCAATCAGACCCATGAAATGAGGGCAGCATTAAAAGAGGTGTTTCGATGAGGGATAGAGGCGGGACAGTGGGAGCATTGTAAGCGTTTAATCAGGTCACAATTGCACTTCATCCTAGGGCTGCCATGGGAGATCTGAGTTAGGCAGCTGGGAGTACCGAAGAGGCATGGCTCCAAAATTGTCTTCATTATGCACTTTCTTGAAACCCTCTGAAGAAGCTCACCTTTCTCACCTCAAATGGCTATGTCATCACCTTTATTTCGGCTCTAACTCTGGCTTTAATGGATTTTCTGAGCTTCCAGCTTTGAAACCATGTAGAAAGAACGACCTCAACTGAGTACCATAGCTGTTACTCAGATCAAATGTCATCAGTCCTCAGGGACAGCTTTAACTTCAGAATGATGTTCAAATTTGTACAGTTTAAAGCCAAGCAGATAGATTCTATATATTTTCAATGGTCTCTAGAAGAGGCATCAGAAAGAAGAATCTTATTTTTTCTCAGTTTAACACTATATTTGTTATTAAAAAAACAAATAGGTCAAATGCCATTTTTATACAATTTTATGGGGGGAAAGAATGTGAGAAGAAAGAAAAATAGTTAACAAAATATTCACATTGCTATATAAGGAAAAGGAACCTTTGGATACAAAGTTCATATTTGACAGGTAATGTGACAATAAAAGAGGGAAAAACATGAATTAAAATGCAATGAAAAGTTCACACTCTCCGTGCACAGAGAAATAAGTGAATGTCCTTAAATTGATCAGTTCTCTAGCTGGAAGAAGGGCTTCAAATGATTGATGGATGTCTGATGCTGTTTTTTTTGAAGATATATGTTGAACTATAGTGAGATTAATCTAAGTCATTTTTCCAAGACTATATAAATGAATTTCTAATATACTGTGCTTTGCATACAGTAAGAAGTTAAAAGTCCTTTTAAGATTAATTCAAAACTAAGGGATAGGTTGATAATAGAGAACTATGTACTGTACATATTTAGTATGAGGAAAAAATGCTCTAAATATTGGAGTTAACTTGAGAGTTAAACCTAAAAGATGGTGTCAGACTGAGGCACATTGTGCAGAGAGCCAGTAACAGTCATCACAGTGACAAACCACTGGGTGAGTCCTCAAATTCTTATCAATGAAACCTAGCAGACCCATCACCAATTATACATGGCAAGATATAGGTTTTTATAAAATGTTGAAACAGACCCAAATTGCATGCAAAAATGTAATTCTCCAAATCAACTGCTCATGAAAATTACATGGGAAGTTTCTGAGAGAAGAGACGTTAAGATCCACTCTACAGGCTGGGCGCGGTGGCTCACGCCTGTAATCCCAGCACTTTGGGAGGCTGAGGCGGCAGATCATGAGGTCTGGAGATCAAGAACATCCTGGCTAACACGGCGAAACCCTGTCCCTACTAAAAAAAAAATACAAAAAAATTAGCCAGGTGTGGTTGTGGGCACTTGTAGTCCCAGCTACTTGGGAGGCTGAGGCAGGAGAATGGCATGAACCCAGGAGGTGGAGCTTGCAGTGAGCCAAGATCACGCCACTGCACTCTAGCCTGGGCGACAGAGCAAGACTCCATCTCAAAAAAATAAATAAATAAAAGATCCACTCTACACTGACTGAATCAGAACCATAGTTTGGACCCCGGAATATTTCCTGTAGTTCAAAGCCTCTGCTTCTTTTTCAGCCAAATCAGCATATTTTTTGATGCCAAAAAAAAAAAAAAAAAAAAAAAGGAAGGGGCACCATGTTTATAGTTGTAGTGCCTGCTACAGCTACTGAATGAAAAACTTTGCAAGCATATCTGGACTGTGCTGATGATCAGTGATTGGGAATGACTGATGTAGAACATAAGCTTCATGAAGACAGAAACTATCTTCTCCACCATTGTTTTCAGATGCTTACAAGGTACCTGCCAAATAATGGGTGATCACAAAACATTCATTGAACTAACTAGGGGATTGGGGGACCTGCAACTATCTATTGCTGTTTTTTTCTCTCTTTCATGTAAAATTGAATATTTATGAATGTCACATTCAGAGGCAATACAGGCCAGGCACAGTGGCTCAGGCCTGTAATCCCAGCACTTTGGGAGGCTGAGGCGGGTGGATCACCTGAGGTCAGGAGTTCGAGACCAGCCTGGCCAACATGGTGAAGCCCCATCTCTACTAAAAATACAAAAATTAGCCAGGCATGGTGGCAGACACCTGTAATCCTAGCTACATGGGAGGCTGAGGCTGGAGAATGGCGTGAGCTGAGGAGGCAAAGGTTGCAGTGAGCCCAGATTGCTCCACTGCACTCCAGCCTGGGGGAAGAGCGAGACTCTGTCTCAACAAAACAAAATAACAAAACAAAACAAAGGCAGAGGCAATACAAAAAGGATCAGAGTGGAAAGTCTTTCATACCCACATTTTGTAAGGTGTCAGAATATCTGGACCCAGGAAACTTGCCTGCATTGAGTTTTGAGACCTACGCAAATTATTCAGCTTTGTATCTTCCCTTGTGTTTACAACAACCACAGGCTCATAGGAGGTGTACAATGAATAGCATTCATTGAACTAATCAATGTATTCACTTTCACAGTCATTAAGGTAATTTAGATTCATTAGTTACAAGGACAAATTTTGTAGTAGACCTCTTCTAATTTTTTTCAAATAAATGGACACTAAAAAGAACCTATGAACTATATTTAAGCTATACGAATCTCACATTAATTCACACAACTCATAGATCAAGAGAAAGCTATTTTAAGTTTCTTAAAAGGCTTAACATTTTAATTTTTTATCAGTCCTTCATTAAATCAATAGAAATGAAGGCACGCAAAAGCCCAAGGAGTTTCTCCATAATATCCAATGTGATTTACCCATTTCTGTGGATTTGCCAGCCAGGCAGAGTAAGAAGTAGAATTATATATTCTATCTTAGGATTTCTGTCAGCTTTCATTATCCACGGACCTTTCTATCCACGTGACAGAGTTCTTCTGATCAATGGGATATGAGCACAAGTATTGTAGCCAATTTCTGCATCATCATCTTAAAAATAAAGCTGCCTGTCTTGACTTCTTCTCTTTTTTTGTTTCTACTGGATGGCATCTGCACTTGTCAATGATCTAGCCTCGACTAAATAGACACGGACAACATTCTGAAGGAGGATGGAGCCACATGATTGAAGGAATTTGGGACTCTGAATGACTATTTAAGAAGAGTCTTACCTACAATCCTGAACTGCTCGCCCTTGGTCTACATGTCAACAAAATAATAATCTGCCTTGATTGAGTCTCTGTATATGTGGGGTTTTTAAGTAGAGCATTACTAAATATTATACTTCCTATTCCAAGATTCCATAATTTCATATATACCTGACAGGCCAAACATCTCATGTTTCTTCTACAATGAGTACGGGTTGCCCGTTTTCCCCAAAGTATACTGTATGGCTTAAAGCAAGTATTCTACTTTGTTATCCTACACAACTGACAACCAGCAATAGAAAATGTTCTCAGGCAATTGCGCCAAATACAGTAGTGAAAAAGGTGAGACCAGGAAGCTAAAAATATTATGATACACAACATTTTTGACCTGGATATATCATCTGAAGGTGCATTTTGTTTGGCATACTGTAAAGACATCCTCAGTGACAAGACACAATATTTGTGAGCCTATTTCTGGTCATGTGCATAGAGTTAATTAGCAAACTTCCAACTTACCGTGCGTGCAAATTTCAAAGTTCACGAAGTGGCAATTTGCCCACATAAACCTTATGCAGCTTTCATTGTTTTGTCAGATCTGCTTATTTAAATGCACAAATTAAGTCCTATGTGTTGTACCTACTTAAAAATATGGTAGGATTCCTTGGAAGAAGTGAAAATTAAAATGTCAGAAAGAAAAAAGCTTTGCCATCTTACTCTCAAAGGGTGCCACGGGATAAAAGTCAGTTTTGCAAATGTGTTGGCTACTAGGCCAAATGTGGCAACAAAATCTAATGCTTCCGTTAGATTCATCCCACCCCAACTCTCTATCTCTCTCTCTCTTCCCCAGATGCCCTGCAAGAAAAGTCTATGTTTGTTGGGCATTGAGAACACATGAGCTTCAGGGATACAATTGTGTCCAGAATTGGTGGGTTCTTGGTCTCCCTGACTTCAAGAATGAAGCCGCAGACCCTCACGGTGAGTGTTACAGTTCTTAAACATGGTGTGTCCAGAGTTTGTTCCTTCAGATGTGTCCAGAGTTTCTTCCTTCTGGTGGGTTCATGGTCTTGCTGGCTTCAGGAGTGAAGCTGCAGACCTTTGCAGTGAGCGTTACAGCTCACAAAGGCAGCACGGACCCAAAGAGTGAGCAGCAGCAAGATTTATTGCGAAGGGTGAAAGAACCAAGCTCCCAGAGCATGGAAGGGGACCCAAGTGGGTTACCACTGCAGCCTCTGGCAGCCTGTTTTTATTCCCTTATCTGACCCCACCCACATCCTGCTGATTGGTCCATTTTACAGAGAGCTGATTGGCCCATTTTACAGAGAGCTGATTGGTCCGTTTTACAAAGAGCTGATTGGTCTGTTTTGACAGGGTGCTGCTTGGTGAGTTTACAATCCCTGAGCTAGACACAGAGTGCTGACTGGTGCATTTACAATCCTCTAGCTAGACACAAAAGTTCTCCAAGTCCCCACCAGGTTAGCTACATACAGAGTGCTGATTGGTGTATCCACAAACCCCAAGCTAGACACAGAGTGCTGATTGGAGCATTTACAATCCTCCAGCTAGACATAAAAGTTCTGCAAGTCCCCACCTGACTCAGGAGCCCAGCTGGCTTCACCTAGTGGATCCTGCACAGGAGCCATGGGCAAAGCTGCCTACCAGTCCCAAACTGCGGGCCTGCACTCCTCAGCCCTTGGGTGGTCGATGGGACTGGTCGCAGCAGAGCAGGGGGCGGCACCTGTCAGGGAGGCTCAGGCCATGTGGGAGTCTGAGGTCAAGGGAGGTGTGGGGGAGGGGCAAAGGAGGGGGAGGGGTGGGGAGAAGGAGGGGTGGGGGATGGGGAGGGTGGGGATGGGAGAGGGGGATAAGGGGGGAGGGGGATGGGAGAGGGGAGGGGTGAGGCGGGTTGGGGGACTCAGGCAAGGCAGGCTGCAGGTCCCAAGCCCTGCCCCGCCAGGAGGTGGCTGAGGCCCAGCAAGAATTCAAGCACAGCCCCACACCAGCAGTGCTGGGGAACACCGCGCACCCTCCGCAACTGCTGGCCCTGGTGCTTGGGGCCGCAAGCAGAGGGAGCCAGCTCCTGCCTCAGTCAGCCCAGAGAGGGTCTCCCACAGTGCAGCCGCAGGCTGAAGGGCTCCTCAAGTGCAGCCAGAGTGGACGCAGAGGCCGAGGAGGCGCCGAGAGTGAGTGAGGGCTGCTAGCACGTTGTCACCTCTCACAATCAAAGAGCTCACCTCTCCTTTTCCAAATGTTCCATTTAACATTTCAGAACCAAAAACTGATCCAAGATTCTTTGATCAAGATTATTCCTTTTTGTTGTTTTACATAGAACAGGCCTCTTCATTATTTTTTTCCAAATTTGTTTATGCATTACTGCTGGAAGACTATTTTTCCCTTTGCCCTGGCTCCTTAATGACTGGGACTATCCCCTACTAAAAAAGATAAAGTTTTCCTCCACAGTAGCCTATGAAATTGTTTTAAACCATAGTTATTCTCTCAGTATTTTTAAATGCTTTGTGTGAGACTACTTTGAAATACATGACTTATTCCTGTATTTACTGAAATTGTTCAATGGTTTCCATCATAAATTTAAGTCACTTAGACATCCTCAAAGATTACGATGGAACTCCTCCAATTATTTTTGGCATTTCAAAAAGATACAAACATGTGCACACACACACACACTTACTCTTGATAATGCTGCCCAGGTTAGCAGACATAAATTGTTTTGCTTTAGGCTGAAATTATTTTAATTCAATATAGCTATACCAGTTATCTTGTTGCAAGCTGGTCAGAAACTCAATCAAAAGGTATATATCCATATGTGTGTGTGTGTGTACAATTACCCATCTATCTGAGGGTTTCTGCATCTACAGATTCAACCAACCGCTGATTGAAACCCCCAGATACCGAGGGCCAACCATACTATGTCATTTTATGTGAGGGACTTGAGCACTTGTGGATTTTGGTATCCACAAGGGTCCTGAAACCTCTCCCCCGTGGACATGGAGAACTGAATAGATATATACACATATATATCCATTAAAAATTGCATCAATCATTCTCTTTCATAATTTCATATATACATGTAATTTCTTTCTGGTAAATATATTTTTTTAAATAATGGGCCTACTGGAGAGTGAAAAATAATACATTTTTGTGGCATTTAAAATTTAGGATAAATCTATCATCTTCTCTGAGGATTTTAAAATTCTATCCCTAAGTGATTTAAACAATTTATTCTTTTGCTGTGCAGAAGCTCTTTAGTTTAATTAGATCCCATTTGTCAATTTTGTCTTTTGTTGCCATTGCTTTTGGTGTTTTGGACATGAAGTCCTTGCCCATGCCTATGTCCTGAATGGTAATGCCTAGGTTTTCTTCTAGGGTTTTTATGGTTTTAGGTCTAACGTTTAAGTCTTTAATCCATCTTGAATTGATCTTTGTATAAGGTGTAAGGAAGGGATCCAGTTTCAGCTTTCTACATATGGCTAGCCAGTTTTCCCAGCACCATCAGAGTGAACAGGCAACCTACAAAATGGGAGAAAATTTTCACAACCTACTCATCTGACAAAGGGCTAATATCCAGAATCTACAATGAACTCAAACAAATTTACAAGAAAAAAACAAACAACCCCATCAAAAAGTGGGCGAAGGACCTGAACAGACACTTCTCAAAAGAAGACATTTATGCAGCGAAAAAACACATGAAAAAATGCTCATCATCACTGGCCATCAGAGAAATGCAAATCAAAACCATAGTGAGATACCATCTCACACCAGTTAGAATGGCAATCATTAAAAAGTCAGGAAACAACAGGTGCTGGAGAGGATGTGGAGAAATAGGAACACTTTTACACTGTTGGTGGGACTGTAAACTAGTTCAACCATTGTGGAAGTCAGTGTGGCGATTCCTCAGGGATCTAGAACTAGAAATACCATTTGACCCAGCCATCCCATTACTGAGTATATACCCAAAGGACTATAAATCATGCTGCTATAAAGACACATGCACACGTATGTTTATTGCGGCATTATTCACAATAGCAAAGAGTTGGAACCAACCCAAATGTCCAACAATGATAGACTGGATTAAGAAAATGTGGCACATATACACCATGGAATACTATGCAGCCATAAAAAATGATGAGTTCATGTCCTTTGTAGGGACATGGATGAAATTGGAAATCATCATTCTCAGTAAACTATCGCAAGAAGAAAAAACCAAACACCGCATATTCTCACTCATAGGTGGGAATTGAACAATGAGATCACATGGACACAGGAAGGGGAATATCACACTCTGGGGACTGTGGTGGGGTGGGGGAAGGGGGGAGGGATAGCATTGGGAGATATACCTAATGCTAGATGACGAGTTAGTGGGTGCAGTGCACCAGCATGGCACGTGTATACATATGTAACTAACCTGCACAATGTGCACATGTACCCTAAAACTTAAAGTATAATTTAAAAAAACAATTATTCATAATACTGTCAAACTATCAAATAGAATAATCATGGAAAGTTCTGCTTGTGTTCCACACATCCCTACTTAATTTTGTTATTAGAGCAGGTGGCAATGCCCTATGAACAACCAAAAGGAAAAGAAATCTCTCCTATTTCCCAATCTTTTACTATTCAGAAAAATCAGCAAAATAGAACTTATGCCAATTTTGTTCTCCTGACATTTTCCTATGGGGAAAAAATCCTCATCACTGCCCACTCTACCCTCCCTTGTTTTTTGTTTTAATTTTTAATTTCAAAGTGCATTTTTGACTGAATATTTCCCACCCTATTCGCATTTCCAGAGGCAGTTTAAAAGAACATAAAAGAAAAAGAATGTGGCATCATATTCTGTTGTCACTGTTGCTCTCTGCACCAAGTTCAGCCATCTGAAAGATATCCACATCTCTGGGTCTCATGTCGAGTGTTTACTTTTTATCTTTTCAAAGTGTTTCTCTCTGATAGCACTCCTGTCAAATTTATGAATAAGTCTAGAAATTTTCAAGATAAGCTGAAATCGGTCTTATTTGTTGGCTTTCTGACTCAAATTCCCTCTACCTCTTCAGGGAGGAAACTTCTGATTTTAGAATCCAACTGCTGTATGTTTCTTTGCCCCAACTCTCCCTGTAAATCACACTTGGTTTCACAGATTTGATAAAGCCTGCAAGCTTATAATGTCCCTGCCGGAGCTAGCCAAGAGTTACTTCCTGGGGAAATGAAGCCAGTCGGCAGCCCTTCTAGCAACATAAATATGACCCTATTAGATGGAAGTCAGTGGGCCTGTCTAACTGTGGGGATTTGCCCAAACAACTCCACAAAGTAGCATGATCAAAGTGATAAAAGAAATTTCCTAAAATGACAAGGGGGAAAAAAACAACAGAGGGTTCTGTTTTGATTTTGTCATCTACGCTTCAACTCTGCTTGGATTCCACGGCAAGAAGGATTTCCTACCAATACATGACCTGTTTCTATATAAAAATGAAAGCTTATCCACTAATACAGACCATCTCTCACACTTCAGACCCCACATCATATCACAAGCTGCTGTTTCGAGAAGTTTAAGCACAGAGACTTGTATCGAGTTTGACAGTAGTGGAAGAGGTACCAGTAGTTATAGAAATGCAGGTATCGAGTTTATGCAATTCACGTCTTTCCAATTTTAAAATATACTTAGTGCCCTTTGGTGGTGCTAGTGAAAACCAATGGTGATGGCAGAGAATTGTGCTGTCACATTGACATGTGTTTTATCCATGAATAAAAAGGGTATATATGATAGAGCTGATAATGTGTTATTATCATAAGAACTGCCTTGCTCAGTTGGTTCTTATTTGACTTTATCAAAGGCCATCAGCTAACATGGAAATATGTTGCCTGAATATTTGCTACTACATACACACAGTACATGCATTTGCTTCTATTACTGACACAAAGACTGTCCATGCATTGTTTGGGACAGGAGGGGAAGAGCTACACAAGCCATTCAAAATCTAAAAGACAAAAGGGCTCTTTGGGATTTTTCCCCCCCAACATAGATGCATATTATTACAGTTTACTCCCAAATAACGGTATTTGTATTTCACTAAATTCATGAGTTAGAGTTCATAAGTATTAACAGTAAAGTCTGAGAATAAACAATGCCAAGCTTTAAGTACTAAATTCAGATATGATGGTTAGACAAATTAGATTGAATAAACAATAATGATGCCATTGTTTTTACATCTAACATTGTCTTTAATAAAATAATGTTTTTAAAAAAGATAATTTTAAAAATCTGACAGGACCTTAAAGATCAATTAGTCCAATATTATGATTTTATAGATGAGCAAACTGAAATCCACAGGGTTGAATTTCTTAACACTGCACAAATAATCGTGGGATATAGGAATTACTAATTGTATAAAGATGTTGAGATTGCATCCAGTATGACTTGCAGCTATCTGGAATAAGAATTCATGTTCAGACTCATGCCTGTGTTATGGGTTCCTTGTTCAGGTGCTTAGAAAAAAGTCTAATAAAATGTGATTAAGAGAGATTTTTTTCCTCAAGGCCCTGAAAGGGTTTTTCTGACAGGGAGAACTCACTTTCAAGTTTCTCTCTCAACATTGTCTTGACAAATTAATGGATGAAACGAAGATTAAAGTGTCTGAAATTAGACACTAAATTCTGTGAGTTGTTTTTACTATGTAATCAGAATTAAAATAAAAATTGGGAATCTGCCAGTTCCCGGAGCTTCTCAGGTCTTTACAAAGGAGGAACTCACTGTCCCTTCATCTTGTTATTAGGAACAAAACTCACCAAATAAGCATTGCCACCCTTGGATAGTCAGTAATGGGTTGCATTTCATCATGAGTGAGGCCCCTACAAAGAGTCCAATCATCTGACCATTTTAAGGAGACACCGTAAAAAAAAAAATAAAATAAAATAAAAAATAGTCAGTATTGGATGGAATGCCGCTCATTTCATCCTCAGTAAGCTAACGGATGGCAGCCACTGTGTCGCTTGACAACCAGCTTGTGCCAACTTGTTTGACACAGAAAAGGCCATTCTAAACCTGTCATTTAAGGCACATCTGCTCTGGCAGAACCTCATACAAGGAATCCCTTCATAAAAAGATCCCTCTGAGGATAATATAAACCTGCTGCAAATAAAAATAACCATGTCAGTCCAAAGAATTAATACAAATGGTGATATAGTGCATTCTTGCTTTCTTCCCACAACCTATGCCAAGTAAAAAACAAGAAGTTGTTCATCGAGATAATTTTAGTACAGTCTCACAAGAATCACACCAAGAGAAGTATTCTGAGGAAGCTCCTGTGCAGATTCCCTTTTTCCAGGAGTAGTGTTTGAATTAGGTCAGCATAACACACAATGCCTCATTTCATTTCCATTCTGAATCCTCTTCCAAATATTTACTCTTGTGACTTTGTTGAAGAAGACAGTGATACTTCTCTAACTGCCTTCCATTGAACAACTGTGAAAAATAGAAAAATCTGTTCAATCTCTCATTCAGCTTACAAAGTCAATTAGTAGAACCCACCAACTAGTGAGACTAGCCCTTATATCTCATGTTCGGAGATATTTGAGAACATGTAATAAAGTTCTGAAATGGTTGGTTTGAGCTGCCATTTTCAGACCTTGTGAATTTAAGTTTATGGTGTCCTACCCAAGAGATGACAGAAATATTTCTCTTGATTAATCATATTTCTACATTTCTGTAGCCCTCTCCAGTTTTCAAATAATTTTTAGACTTACCACTTCATTTAATCTTCACAACATCATGAACTATCAATTTTAAAGAAGAAGAGAATGAGGCTAAGAACATTTAAGTGGTTTCCTACAAGTCACACAGCTGGGAAATGTAAATATTTGAACCCATGTGCAATGGACTCTTGTCATGTTTTGCTCAGCAGCATTCAAAGGCACCCCTAAATGGAGAGAACGCACTATTGTGTGTTCCTTGACAATAGACTCCAATTCCCCAACTTTGTGTAGTATAGTGGAGCCAGTCGACATTCTATAGGTATATGCTCCATAAATAACAATGTCCTTTTCAGAACTTAGAATTCCAATCAGCCATTGCTTCTCATTACTGACACTTTTCTTCTGCACTATCTTTCTGGTCAAAGCATGCCCACTCTTCTTTAAGTAAACGTCTATAGTCATAAATATCAAGGAAGCAGGAAAAATTTGATCTTCCTCTCCCAAGTCTCTCATAATTAGGGTACAGAGCCACAAAATGGAATTATCTATTCAGAAGTTCATCCTCTGGTCCCTAAAACTTGAGGGAGGAATGAAAGGCACAAGGAGCAGCAAATCCTGAGAGAAGTGGTAGAGAGATGTGACACCTAGCACAGTGAATGTTTGGCAGGAATAGCTCTGAGTGCAGACATCTAACCACTCAGTTCTTTAATAAATATTTGAAATTCAATGGTTGATTGGTCCAGAAGATTCTTGACATCTATGATTGCCCAATATTATTTAATCAAAAGTTGACAGGAAATGATCAGAGAGAAAGGAGTGTAGGAAGAGGATGATAATAATTATAGGTTGTATATACAATTCTTATAATAGGACTTCAGTGAATATAAATACACACACACACATATATAAATTATGCTTATATATTTGAAATACTCAATAAGTTTACATTCTACATGAAGAGATCTCCTTCTTCCTGTCCCCTTGCCCCTGACTAAAAAAATCGTACTATGGAGCTCTTGGTAATTGCCAATTTTTTGCCACAGACTCAATCTTTTGCCACAGACTCAATCTTTTCTAGCCATAACTACATCTAACAAAACAAAACAAAAAGCCTTTGGTAAACACACACAGTAAAAGAGAGACTCACTTGTGGGAAATTGGTAATGGCACATGCATATTTTTAAAACATTTCTTTCAACTGCCAGTAGCCTTGTCTAATCAGGGCACCTCTATTCTGAGGGAGCAAATATCAAAGTCAAGATGAGATGTAAATGCAACATTATAATATATGGCATGTAGAATGAAGATATGGCAAAGGTTGACATTGATGATGATTAAACCGTTTGGGATTTGGTCTTAGAGACGTAAGGATGGAATCCATAATCACCAGCCTTCCTCTCATCTTTATACAGTACCTGCTAATATACACCAGCTTTGTAATTACCTACTAAAAGATAGGTGGGGAGTACATTAACCACGCTAATTACAAGAACAATTTATGCTAAATCATCAGCAGGAATGTTAAAAACACTCCTTGAAAGCCAAAACAATGTAAAACCAACCTTAGTGGATGCAGAACATCTGTTCTCTGGGGCAGGATCAAAGAGGAAATCACCAGAAAACAGAGTAGAAGAGAGCAGAAAAATATTTTCTTTGTCATTCCCAACTGAAAGACAGGTGCAAGTCTTTTATGTGAAGAGAAGGGTATGTGTTCGAGATGCTGACCTCACGGGTAAAGGGGACCACTGGCAGCTGCTGGCTCCTGGATGCTTCACCACTTGTCACCCAGTAGCCCCGTCTGTCATCACTCGGAGAGATTCCATCGTCTGCTTTCTTCTCTATGAAGTGTGAGTCAGACAGAGAAGAGCAATATTCCATAAGTATTTTGAGATATTTTAAATGTCATGTCCATTTTTACATAACTCTACCACATGTTCAGAAGTCAAAGAACAAAAGATGATGGCTGACTAATGACTTGATGGTGCATGATAGAGAAGTTTAATTGTAAAATTAGCAGAAAAAAATACTGCCAAATATACTTTAGGACATCACTTAGTAAGTATATATATAGGCATCAGGAGCCAAATTTTACTGAAGGGTTTCTTTGAAACTTAGAGTTTTAGGACTATTATTATTTCATGATTATGAAATAATTCCTTGTGATTAGGCGGTGTCAACTAAAAATTATTTTTTACAAAAGCTATCTATACCTAAATACATATAATTACCTTTTTCCCTGCAGGAATAGAATTTTTGAAGGGGGAGCTGATTCAGGTTATGCTTTAGGTTCTCTTTAAAATGGAAATGCTTCTTTGGAAATTTTCCACATAATCGTCATCAGAAGCCTCCTTGGTTCCAGCTGCACTAATTAGAGGTATGCATATGGAGGTTGCAATGTAAGGAGAGGGGAAAGGAACATTAATGACCCAGACTGTGATATCACTTGTGAGAACTTCTTTCCACTGATCTGACACCAATTTAAGTTCAGCTTTCAATTCTGTCTTTGAAGCCTGGATCAAGCAGTGTCATGGACCCATGTCTTTTGTGTTACATAGTCATGTTTTCTCCTAAATTGTTATGGACTACCTGTGAAAGAAGGCATCCGCCCTACAACTGTCAATGAACCCTCTTTTAAACTAATTTTTCATTTGATGTAAAATCTACTGCAGAAACTTCTGTGCCTTTTTAGTAGCTTGGGACAGGACACATCATAAGGGGAAAATACTGCCTTGGAACTAATAAACAATGACTAGAAAATTCATTTCTACCAAACTCGTTCTTTCTTACTTCAACTCATGGTCTACTTGTGGAACTGACCAAGAGGGGAGTTCAAGATTTGGTAACCTCTGCTAAGCCATCTCTATGATTTCAATGACAGCAGATCACTATAAAATTTCTTTGCAGCATTAATACACTGCTGTTCTTTCCACTATAGGAAAAAGAAACTGGTCAGTCTTGGAAAAACAAAATTGTTAGTCATTGGCAAGCCCTTGCCTTCTTAGTTGGCACCACTTCTCTCCATTACAACATCCACCTAATGCCTAGACACCTCTTACTGGCTTTTCTTCCTGTCTCTACTTATTTTGGTAAAAGAACCTTTGATGTAGAGCAGATGTTTTCAACCACTCAGATGGGAGCTATTTAAAAGTACCATTGTCTGGGCATTAACCTTTATAAAAAACTGTGCCAGGCATGGTGGCCCACGCCTGTAATCCCACCAGTTTGGGATGCCAAGGTGGATGGACCACCTGAGGTCAGGAGTTTGAGACCAGCCTGGCCAACATGGTGAAGCCCTGTCTCTACTGAAAATACAAAAATTAGCTGGGTGTGGTAGCGGGCGCCTATAATCCCAGCTACTTGGGACGCTGAGGCAGGAGAATCACTTGACCCTGGGAGGCAGAGGTTGCAGTGAGCCAAGAGTGCACCATTGCACTCCAGACTTGGCGACAAGAGCAAAATTCCATCTCAAAGAAAAACTGTCTCTAGAGATCTAATATCCAAAGAAAATTTAAGAACCAACATAACCTTGCTACTCAAAGTGTGACCCCCGAACCAACAATATTAACATCACTTGAAAGCTCGTTAGAAATACACAATCTCAGAAACCTCCCAGCCCTACTGAATCTGAATCTTCATTTAGCAGGAAAAACTGCTCTGGAGTAAAGGATCTTATTAAACTTAGTTGCAAGCAAGACTTCAAAGAAATCTGTTGTTGAAATATTCTATGTTTGTGTTCTTACATTTCTAGAGTAGTGTCCAGTACTTTTCATAATATTCTTTAAAGACTTTGTGACCCAAATAAGGCAAAAAGCCAGCACTAGAGTCTAGACCAGTTCTCATAAACTTAAATCCTTTTTGGAGACAGCCAAATGAAATAAATGTGTGGAGTATGTCAGGAATTGCCAAATAAGTATGTAGACATCTGTAGACACATTTGGCACAAAACAGTGCTCTTTATCACTTTTTGAAACTTATTCCTTTATGTATCTTTAATTTTATCTCTTTTAATAGGAGAATGGGTTCAATACAATAACTGTTTCCTGTAAGGAAAAAAAAATCACCTGAACAGTGCTACATGACAATTGACACAGCCTTGGTAGGCCAAATAGGACAAGATGAGAATGCAGTAGTTGTGTCTCAGCTCCAGCCAATTGCTGGTAGGGAGGAATATGGGGCCATTGTTGTCAAATCTTCTGCCTTTTTTTTTTCTTTTTGAGATGGAGTCTCAATCTATTGCCCAGGCTGGAGTGCAGTGGCTTGATCTCCACTCACTGCAAGCTCCGCCTCCTGGGTTCAGGCCATTCTCCTGCCTCAGCCTCTCAAGTAGCTGGGACTACAGGTGCCTACCACCACACCCTGCTAATTTTTTGTATTTTTAGTAGAGACAGGGTTTCATCGTGTTAGCCAGGATGTTCTCGATCTCCTGACCTCGTGATCCGCCCACCTCAGCCTCCCAAAGTGCTGGGATTACAGGCGTGAGCCACCGCGCCTGACCAGATCTTCTGAATTTTAAAGACAGTCCACAACTGCACATTGGTATGTGAAATTAAATCTTGAAATATTGCATCAATGTTTTTTGATACTAAGACTGAGTAGGCCAAACAACACTTACACATAAGCATATCTAACAGTTAACATCCACTGGTACAGAACTATCTCTTGTCTCTTACTTCCAAGGAAACATCTTCCTAGAGCACATTCTGGCCAGAATCAAAATTCTATAAAAAGGTTATGCAACCTCATCTTCTCATTTTAAGAATGATAGAACAGAAAGTTGAGATGTCTTGGCAAAGGTCATAGTGAAATAATCTTGGTTAATATCAGTGTCACAGTGAGAGTTTTGTCAGCAAAGGCAAAAGCAAATTAAACTTTTATAGTAAGAAGAGATTAAATACAGGGACATGAGTGATAAGAAGGGTGAAAGAGTAAGTATCTGGGAAAGCTGCTTCTGCTTGTCAGGGTTGTTGCTTACCTTCCCAGTCAGGAAACTGCAGAACTGTGAGAAACTCCTAGCAAGAGAACAGCTGCCTGCAGCAATAGGGTAAGCAACTCATAGAAAATGAAGCCTATCTGCCAGCCCTCTACTACTTGAGGAGCAACTGGGGGCTCCCACTTTTTGAAATTTTGACCTCATGCTTCTTTTTGGCAAAATCTAACCTTGAATTCTAACAGCAAGAGATTCTGAAAACAAATGTAGTTCACAGACTTTGAACCCCTGCAATACAAAGCAGAGCACACAAGAGGAGCGGGGACATGCTGACTTAACTGAGAACCAGGCAATCAGCTAACTAATCTAATATTTAATCTAAGCTGATGCCTACTTTGGTCCAATTTGTTACAAACTCATTGTCACATAGACCTGCATGAGATAGCTTTATTACCTTCATGAGAGGACTAACAAATCTATTGTCAAGAATAAACTTTATTCTACTGGGAGAAGAGCTTAGGAAGAAATGGAAAACTTTATCTATTGGAAGTTCGCTCTAGAGTAAAAAAGATATGATGGCCCAATAAGAAATAGGTGGCAAAAACAAGTTAATCTATATGAAAAATCTGAGCATGCATAACTATTTCCACCCTAACTTTAATCATGTTACTAAGCTGCACCTTATTGGCAGCATATATTTAAAATAAAATAAATAAAATAAAATAAGACATGTGTAATAATGCCAATGAGATACAAGTAAGAGTACAAGTGTTTAGATCCAGAGCAGGCACAAATCAAACTCAAAACAGTCAAAACACAGAAGCAGAATTTGAATGTATTAATAAGTTGTATTTTTCTTTGTTGTTTTTACTTTTTGAAAGCAACTTTTAATGTATTAGTATGGTAAATACCTTCCAAAGGTATCAATTGCTCAGTATTTGATAGTGAGAATCATTGTATACAAATTTTATATCATATAAATTATGAACTCAGAAAACACAAAGAGGGATACTTTTTAGTTCTATCATAGAGAGTTTCCAGAAGAACATTTCTTTTTTTCTCTGCCAAAAAATAAATAGAGAAACTCTAAAAGAAGTCACTAGATTAGAGATTTTAAATGTGAGACTTCAAACTATCAGAGTCCTAGAAGAAAACCTATGAAATACCATTCTAGACATCAGCCTTGGGAAAGTATTTATGACTAAGTCCTCAAAAGCAATTTCAACAAGAACAAAATCTGACAAGTTGGACCTAATTAAACCAAAGAACTTCTGCAGAGCAAAAGAAACTATCAATAGAGTAAACAACCTATAGAATGAGAGGAAATATTCACAAATTCTGTATCCAACAAAGGTCTAATATCCAGAAGCTAAAAGGAACTTAAACAATTCAACAAGCAAAAAACAGATAAGCCCATTAAAAGTGGGCAAAAGACATGAACAGACACTTCTCAAAAGAAGACATACAAGTGGCCAATAAACATATGAAAAAATGTTGACATTTGTAATCAGAGAAATGCAAGTCAAAACCACGATGAGATATCATTTCACATCAGTCATAATGGCTGTTATTAAAAAGTAAAAAAACTAGGCCAGGCACAGTGGCTCACGGCTGTAATCCTAGCACTTTGGGAGGCAGAGAGGGGCGGACTGCCTGAGCTCAGGAGTTCAAGACCAGCCTGGTCAACATGGTGAAACTCTGTCTCTATTAAAGATACAAAAATTAGCCAAGTGTGGTGGTGGGTGCCTATAATCCCAGCTACTTGGGAGGCTGAGGCAGGGAACTGCTTGAAACCAGAGGCAGAGGTTGCAGTGAGCCAAGATTGCACCACTCCACTCCAGCCTGGGCAAAAGAGTGAAACTCCCTCTCAAAAAAAAAAAAAAAAAAAAAAGTCAAAAACTACCAGATGCTGAAGTGGCTGCAGAGAAAAGATAACATTTATATACTGTTGTATGCTGTTGATGGGAATGTAAATTAGCTCAGCCACTGTGAAAATAAGTTGGCAGATTTCTTAAACAACTTAATACAAAACTACTAATTGACCCAGCAATCCCATTACGGGGTATATAGCCAAAGGGAAATAAATAAGTCTACCAAAAAAAACATAGGCACTCATATGTTCATCACAGCATTATTCAAAGACATGGAATCAACCTACGTGCCCATCAACAGTGGATTGGATAAAGAGAATATACTACATATACACCATAGAATACTACATAGCTATAAAAAAAGAACTAAATCATGTCCTTTGTAGCAACATGGATGCAACTGGATGCCATTATCCTAAGCAAATTAATGTACAAACAGAAAAACAAATGCCATATGTTCTCACTTATAAGTGAGAGCTAAGCACTGAGTACTTATGAACATAATGATGGGAACAACAGACACTGGAGACTACTAGAGGGGAAAGAGAGAGGAGGGGGCAAAAGCTAAAAACCTACCTATTGGGTACTATGCTCACTACCTGGGTGATGGGATCATTCATACTCCAAACCTCAGCATCATGCAACATAGCCACGTAATAAATCTGACCACGTACCTTCTGAATCTAAAATTAAAATTGAAATTAAAAATAAAAAATAAAGGCTGGGCGTAGTGGCTCAAGTCTGTAATCCCAGCACTTTGGGAGGCCGAGGCAGGTGGATCACGAGGTCAGGAGATCGAGACCATCCTAGCTAACATAGTGAAACCTCGTCTCTACTAAAAATACAAAAAATTAGCTGGGTGTGGCAGTGCATGCCTGTAGTCCCAGATACTCTGCAGGCTGAGGCAGGAGAATTGCTTGAACCCAGGAGACAGAGGTTGCAATGAGCCGAGATTCCGCCACTGCACTCCAGCCTGGGCAAGAGAGCGAAACTCCGTCTAAAAAAAATAATAAAATAAAAATAAAAAAATAAGTTACTGACCCTTACATCAAAGATCAGTTTGTGACCAGTGGGAAGTTTACCCCTCTGAGCCCCAATCTTTTCAACTGTAAAACAGCAATATGGTTTGCAAAGCTGCACTAAGATTAAAGGAGATGATGCCTGATACCTAGAAGAAATGCAATAAATATTTATTTTCTTTTCATCTCGTTTGTAAAATTATTTCAGTAGCATGCCATGAAAGAAAATGTTCACAGCAGTGTTTCCCAAAGATGAAGTACCCACAAACATTGCCTAAGCAACAGTTTCCGTAAGTATTTAAGGAAAGCTGGAAAAATTACATTTTCATTCAAATATTTCCAGTGCATGTTTAAAACAGTTAAGCACTGGTAAATTCTACTTAGATATTTAGAGTTATTGATTTGTAAGTCTTCTCTACAATAGGCCTGCTGATGAAAAGTCCAAGTTCTTTTCTCCATTCTGGCACTAATTCACTTTGTATCTCTGAACTTCAGTTCCCCACAGGTAATATAAGAACTTACAACAGCTTAGTTATAGAATTATTATAAAACGTGCCTCTCTAATAAAAAGGTAATAGGAACAGACATTCATAAGAGTGCCAGTCGGCATAAGCCCATGGTAAAACTGCTTCAGAGAGACAATGAAGCACATAAATTAGCTTCTCCGTTTTCTTATTGATTCAGCTCTTTTCTACTGAATCACGATTCAGAGAGTGAGTGGGGATGAAGGACAGTTTGATCTGATGTCAAGCAAACACAGTATAGTTGGGTCGTTGAATAATAATAGCTAACGTTTTCTGCAGTTTACCATGTTCCCGGCATTGTTCAACATGTATAAACACAGTATTAATTCATTTAAACCTTAAGACCAATTCTCTGTTCTTCGGATTACTGAGTTTGGAAGCTTGGAAAAAAACAACCTTGTGGAGAGTCTACTATGACCTCCATTTTACAGGTGAGGAAACTGGGGCTTAACCCAAAAGGTTAAGCAAACTGCCCAAGTTACACAGCAAGACAGTGACAGAACCAGGTTTTGAACCAAGTCTGTCTATCTTCTTAACCACTCAGCCATTCTGTCATTGAATATGGTTTTCAATAGAGTTGTATCAGTTTGGCCGTTATGGAACTTTCCCTAAGTTTTAGCAAATGTGTGTCTTAATTCTTAATGTTACTGTGGATTTCAATTTTTCAAATGTTTGTATAAGAATTAGGAGAAACTACTAGCCAGAAACCATTTTAAATAGGAATTTAACATTTAAACTTTATAAGTTGTATTCCAGGCCAAACCTTTGGCCTCCCCTACTTTCTTTCAGGGAGTTCAATCCACCTGTGGAGTTGTAAGTATCTTACAAAGAATGATACCTACAGACTCAATCAGACACCGTTTTAAAAATATGTAAAATATCTGTCCTAGGGATTGTATGAGGCCCCCACTCATCAGATGTAAGTGTCCCTTTGTTTTCAGAAACAATAATTAGTTTTATACAAATAATTAGTTGTCATACAAATCCTAACAGAAGAACATAATGAACCATTTGGGACCATAAGTTCCATGGTCAGTATGGAGAACAAACGAATACACAGAAAGAAATAAAAATAGGCATAGGATTGGAAACACCCTTGGAAATGTTAGGAACATCAATTCTAGGTACTCAGATCAACTTGCCCTCAAGCACTTTCAAAGTGGAAAGATAAGGACTGCTGACTATTTATTTTTTGTCTTACTAAACTAAAGTCATCCTGATTTTCAGACTGTGTTCCAAACACGAAAATGCTTTAAATCAACGTTCCACATCAGAGATATTTTACTATGATACGCTCATTCAAAATGGATTTTTTATTGTTATCTTTTATTTTTTTGTGGAGTGCAGTAGCGCGATCTTGGCTCACTGGAACCTCTGCCTCCCGGGTTCAAGCAATTCTCCTGCCTCAGCCTCCTGAGTTTCTGGGGCCACAGTTGCTTGCCACCATGCCTGGCTAATTTTTGTATTTTTAGTAGAGACAGGGTTTCGCTATGTTGGCCAGGCTGATCTCGAACTCCTTACCTCAGGTGATCCACCCGCCTCAGCCTCCCAAAGTGTTGGGATTACAGACGTGAGCCACTGTGCCCAGCCAAAATTAATTTTTAAAATAGCAAGAATATCTATATGCATGTATATACAATTAGAGTTTGCATATTTGGCATACGTTTAGTATGCATTTTAAAGGAAGTACATTTATTCACATATACTATACGAAATTCTGAGGATGTCTACTTTCTGAAGTTTAGCAGGCTGTTGCTTTCAACCACCACTTGAAAGCATTGCACAAAGCTTTAGCTGAAATTTCCAAGAATATCAGGTCACTCACAGAAAACTGCTTCTTTGGTCCTCAAAGTGGGAATCTTTTAAATCTTTTAAATCAGGGGTAAATTATAAGATAAGAGGAAGAATTTTTATCCATATGTCATGTATTTTCTAGAAAACTCTTTACAAGGCCAACAGTTATCTGCCTGACCCTTTCATCAGCACCAAATTCATATTCAGAGGAAAAAATAAAGTTATTTGTGTTTGGAAGACTCTCCAATCCTAACTATACAAGTAAAAGCCACTTCAAGCTTTTTGCTTGCCCCGACACCCATCTGCTAAAATTCATTAGAGAAGGCTAAGCGATAGCGCATGTAAAACCAACATTTCCAGTTGAAAGAACCCTACTTTTGAGGACATGTTTTTCCAAGCTTCCAAAATCAGTAATCCAAAGAACAGAGAATTGGTCTTGAGTAAAAATGATTGGATTTAAATTATAAAGCTCCAAATTTACTAAACCCTCGGATACCAGTCCTGATAATACTGAGAGCAATAGAAAAGCAGTTATATAAAAACTGTTTTGGTAATATTGTTGCTGAAGAAGTCACTGTTTTCATTTTCACTTGTTGAAGTAAAAGATTGTTTTTTATTTAGCACAAACGTGTATAGAATATCTCAAGCTTGTATAAGTGAATGAGTAACAAAATAACCCAAAAGTCATAATTTCATTAAAGAGCTTTTCGGATAAACATATTTTAAATGAAAAAATTAATAAATATTAAAGAGTCTTAAACAATAAACATTTTTTAATGTGAGCATATACTAGTATCTTGATGTCAAATGATATTCTGGAAAAAATTTTAAGTTGAGCTCAATACACATTTTCAACCCTACATAACAGTTAACTCTAGATGAACCTTTAATTAAATTATATATATATATAATTTACCTTAAATAGTCTGCATAAAAGAAGAGCATAGCAAACAAGGAGATGAAGATGATGAAGGAAGAGGAAAGGGGGAGGAAAAGAGAAGGGGAAGGATCTGTTTGAAGCCTTGAATCATCCCATATCTCTAACACAACACCAACGCTGTACAGAGAAAAAAGTAAAGTTTGCTAGCTACCTAATTTAATTAAACTATGTTTAAAACACAACCAAGGATTTCAATTACAAAATTAAAAAGCTCCCAAAATTTATTGTATATTATTAAATAATTTTTAAATATTAAAATATTTTTAAAAATTATTAAATTAAATTAATAGAATTTAATTAATAGAATTATTAGATTAAATATTAAATTAAAATTATTAAATAATTTTTTCAAAATTAGATTAACTATCTAGAAGTATCAAATAAAATGACTAAACAACATCATCACATTCTATTTGTGAGATTTGCAAGTGGAGAGGGATTAATTGAAAAAAAGAAAACTGAAAAACACAGTTTGATGCACAACAAATTAAAAACTCTACTTTTATGCATCCACAAGCATGAAAATGTAGGTATTATATTCTTCAGGAGAAACCAGAGCCAACTTTATATCCATGAAGTGAATCCTCAATCAGTCCACTGTCTAGGGCCATGCCAACAATGTAATTTTACCTTACATTAACAATTTTTAGGGAAGATTTTTTTATTCCATTTTTCTCCATAAGTTCTCAAGTCTCCATTCTGGTTTACCTTTGTAGACCTCAAATGTTAGGGGATAGGGAGGAATTCTTAAATAAAGGTGCATGAAACCATCTGCCGAAACGTATTATTTTTTAATGTGGCTAAATTTGTTGGCAGTAGGCTTTATTTTTATGGAGAATTAAAAAATGTTTACTTTTCTTCATTTTTATGTGTCAACTCTGACTTAAGAGATAGAAAAAAATAGCTTATTGATCAGTTAATGAATGTTCATCACAGGCTGAACATGCCAAGAAAATGATTAAAATTCTATTCTCTTCTATTGGCTCTGATTCCTTTGTTTAGATCGACTGTTTTCTTCCTGAAAGCAGAGCCATTATTTAGAGAGAAATTTCCTGAATTTTTGTGAGAAATTTACATATTGTTCTTTTCTATTATTCACGGTGTAATGGCTCAAATGTATTAATATTACCAAAGCATCCATTTATTCCCAAACCGTAGCTACTACACACAATTCCAAGCCTGGTTGCCTCTTAACATTATTTGAATGATTTGTATTGCTCCCAACCAATACAAAATTAATTCCATTTTTAAGATTTCACAAATAATGAGGAAAAAAAAAGATCTTCTTTCCCCTTGTCTCAGCCTCAGAGTGGATGCCAATTTATAATGGTGAAAAGACTCCCAAGCTGCCCAGACAAGCTCAAAGAAACTTCCATTAAATCCTGTTATCTAGAATTACCTTTTTCTGGTTTCTGGGGAAAGAGACTTTTCATAAGCTGTATGCTCCTTTTACTCTTTCTGCCCACTAATGAGAAGGACAGACCTGATAGCTACCTCTGGGAAAAAGTGATAAGTTTGTTCAGCTTGGTTCCACCAATATTCTTCTTGGGAGCTTAAAACTGGGAGGGAGTTGACTTTCCACAGCTGTTCCAGACACTCCATCCTGTAGAAGTTGGGAGGCTCAATTGGGCCTGTGCATGGGGCCATTGAGTATCTGAGTCTGCCTAATTCCACTAGCTAATTCGTTTGACTAACTGACCTAAGGCCACATCCTTCAGCCACTACCAGTTATAAATGGCTATTTTAGCCTCTACTTGCCATTCTTGGATATACATCTGTTTGTTCAGGGGAAGATGAAGATTCTCTTTTTGAAGAGCTGTTTCGAAGCATCCTCCTCCAACATCACCTACAACCAATAGTTCTTTCTCCATCTGGGACCACCTATAGCACTTCTCCATCTCTCATGCAGGGAACTCCATGTCCTCTGCATCATCTCACAAGCACCATCACACAGTGGTTTAAGAACATGCACGTTGTGCACATGTACCGTAAAACTTAAAGCATAATTAAAAAAAAAAAAAAGAACCCAGGCTCTGGCAAAGGTCTGCTGCCCTCACTTGTTCTTTACAAATTTGGGTATGTGTCAGTTTCCCTCCATTTGTTTACTTCCTTGTGAAATGAGGAATCTAATTTCTTATTTAGTGCTACTATATAGGTTAAATAGATTAATCTATTTAAAACACTTAGCATCAGGCTCAACACATAGGAAGCACTAAATTGGTATTTATTATCACTGTTATGCATGAATTGTGTCCCCACACCAAATTTACATGTTAAAATCTTGACCTCCAATGTGACTGTATTTAGAGAAAGGGCCTACAAAGACATGATTAAGGTTAAATATGGTTATAAGGATGGGCCCCTAATCCAATAAGACTGGGGTCTTCATGAGAAAAGAAAGAGACCCCAGGGGTATGCTCATGCAAGGAAAGGTCATGTGAAGACACAGCAAGAATGTGGCTGTCTGCAAGCAAAGGAGAAACCAAACCTGCTAACATTTGATCTTGGACTTCCAGCCTCCAGAACTGTGAAAAATAACTTTCTTTTCCGTAATCCACCTAGTCTGTGGTATTTTGATATGGCAGCCTTAGCAGACTAATATAATCATTACTGCCATTGACATTATTATAACTCTGCATTTATTATACAAATAACTGGGCAGAATACAGGTAAACTCATTTATTTAAAGCAAATAATTCATGATCACTTTTGTAAGCAAGGTCATTATCTTAAATTTTGTGAAGATGGTCAGCCTTCAAAGAGGAACGTGACCCAGTAATTTCAGGATCCTCAAGTAGTCAATGTATTAATATTACTACTCTTATTTATTCTTACCCTTTATTTATTCCATTTATACAGCCACAATAACTCTGGTTGATGAAGACCCTACAATGCAAAGATGGTTAGGTGCCAATATCCCATTCTCCCTATCATTCATACTAATAAAACCACCTTTTCAGTTAGACACATGGCAACCTGCAGTCAAGGTTGTATTTCTCAATGTGTTTTATAGCAAGATGTGATCCTGTCATTGAATTCTAACTGATGTGATATAGGCAGAAATATTTTATTGTATTTCCAGAATATCTCCTTAAATGAGAAGGACAGGCCTTCTGTGCCCCTTCCTAAGTTCTACCACCTTGGATATAGATATCATTACCATATGATGGCAGCCATTTTAAATTTTGAAGGTGAACCCACCATAATGATAGCAAAATAGCAGGCTGGGAAGAGTTTTGGGATCTGAAGATTGTAAAGATGACAAAATTAGTCTGGACTATCTACCTCCGGATTTATCTTATGTGAAATAAGTAGCCCTCTACTCTTCAAAGGCACCATTATTTCTGAGTTTATTGTTTGTAGCAGATATTTTTGATATCCATCTTCATAGTTTCTCAGCTCACCTCTGAGTTCACCTGCAGTTTCAGGACATAGTTTTCTAGCCTAAGATCCTGTGTCTCTCCATTCCCTGCTTGAGGCTTTTCTCTAGCCCTATGGAAACTTGGTGAGCAGGGCACAGCTGCAACTTGGTACTATGCACTACGGGGCAGTTGGCATCTTTGAGGGCAACCTTCCGCTACTGAAAAATAATCCCTGTCCTTCTGGTAGACAATTCTCACTAATCCTCTTGATTTTTTAAAGGGTGCTCACTGTACTTGAGTCCCTAGTTTCCCAAAGAGGTAATTTACCCTTCAAAATACACTTAGTGGCTTTTCTCCCTTTCTTGTCTCACTTTCTTCATCACCTCACTCGTCCTCTGAGAATCGCTAAAGTCCTGGTCTCAAGGTGTACTCTTGGAAAACGTCAGCCAAGATATGATGGCTTGCAGTCTAACCAAATTCTAACTACACATCTTGGCCAAGAATAGTTCAGATATGTTTGCACAAATTCCAGACCCAACTTGGCTGGATGTTAGATTCTCAGCTAAGGAACAATTAGAAATGGATGCAAAGGGCTTGGCTATTAAGAGGCTCAACCTAAGAGCCACGGCAACTAGATCATCTGTGTGAGAGACAAACATCATCCTTGGTTAAGTCTGGTCTTAGTTCTTGGCCAGTTCTTTACAATATATAACCAAAGCAGAATGGAGCAAAGTCTAAATGACCTTCTCTCTCCTCTTCTGTAGGAACCATCACATCTTCTCAGATGAATTTAATTCATTCTCATCCAGACATTGTAGGTAAGTAAAGCATTTTTATTTGCCTCTCAAGTGGAAAGGGGACTATAACTCTCAGTATAACCTAAAGGAATATTCTATACAATGGCAGTATTCTGATAGAAATTGGAGATGTCTATCCAGGTTTTCCAAATAAATTAAACTTTAATTCAATATGGTGAAACATCGTAATGCATTTCAATAATCAAGCTCTCTTTTTCAATCATAAATTTTCTTTACTATTAAAACTCAACTTTTTTATGCCCTGGCTGATAGTTTTGACATACGCAAAAGGTTTTTGAGAAAAATGCTGTTATGAATCCAGTGATTCATTGGAACATCATTCTAAGAATTAGTTCTTTCAAAATTGGGTCTTTCAAGGAAATATATATTTTTCAAAATAATTGTCCTTGGATCACTAAACCCGGGTATGTAACATCCTCCCTGCCACAAGGCTGAAAAGATTTTAATGTTGTGGAAGAAACTGGCGACAGTGGTAAAGTTAATAGGTTTCTACTTAAGAAATAACTGGACATTTCTCTTGTTTTATGAGGCAATAATTTTACTCCCTAGTGAATAAAGACTGGAAAAAATTGGATCCCTTCCAAAGATATAACCTATACTATATCAAATAGTGCCATTACATTTCTCTTAACTACTTCCTGGAGGTCATATGGCTGCTTATAGGGAAAGCTTTTCTGATAACTTTTTCTGAAAAATCACATTAAACAAATACCAGCCTAACAATGCAAAGACCTGGTGCTCAGTCTTCCAAAGATGACTTATGTAGCTGACTTTCCAGCCTCCAAAATGTATTGCCCCCATTATTACCATAGTGTAACATTGCCTTTTATGTAAATAATCCAGGAAACATTTAAGTCATTTATACCACTGTTTAAGTCATTTGTACCAATTTTATGGGAGGCTCAAGATTCTCAGCCTGAAAAAAATCTCTATTAAAAAGGGGATTACTGTGCATTTGTTCTGTCTTGCTCAAAATGAGTAAGTATTGAAAAGAAATATTTCAAAAGGCAGTGAATCAAGTGTATTTGCACATATATTGCCTACCCAAATGTAAATCCTAAGAGAATCCTTGAAAATCAGCCATTGAATATGTTTCTGCTTATCTGACTTAAAATAGTTAACCTGACATATAAAATATATGTTCATAATACCTTAACAGGCCTTACAAAAATATGCAGTAAAATGATGTGATCTACTAAAGTCAGTAGCCAAGTCAGTTCTCTAGAAGAGCAGTCTTCCGTGTTCACTATTAACAAATTTCACCTTGGAGACCTCCTCAAGTCACTGATTTAAGTTGTCTGTTTTAAGTTGTTGACCATGGCCTAAGAAAGATCGGCACCTAGTTTCTAAAATAGCAGAAAATTCCATCTCTAAAGGAAGTCTATGTTATATGTAGGTATCCCATCATGCTGAGAATAAAGGAATCAACTCATTTGAACCAGGCTATACCCGAAATTAAAACAACTTCTAACAATTTTCAGTATGCTTTAATTTTGCCCACATGGATATTCTACAGGTAATTGTGAGTTTCTAATTATAGTGCTGTGCTTTGAATTTGCTGATTGATGTGAATTTAAAATCTTATAGTTTTAACTCATTTGCCCTATTAAATAGGTCGGGGGTTAATATTATCCACCTACAAGTCTAAATACTTAGCTCAGCTGAAAGGTTAAGCAACTTTACCACCAGCATATGATGAACTCTTGTTTCATTCAAGCTCATTTTCTTTCTGCTCCTGGAGATTGTTTCTTCAATGCCCATTCTCAACCTGGACTCAAAGACGACTCTGGTCTGTGTCTATACTGCTATACTGAAGAAGGATCTGGGAATTTCTTTGGACTTATCTAGGATGCTTGCAGAGAATCACAACAGGCCTTGCCTCACTCAGCCCATGACACCCCTGTTTTGTAGCAGGGAAGTTCCCTAATATTGTGCATTGAGGGAGCCTATCCTTTCTATGTTTTCCCTCCAACCCACAACTCTCAGTACTACTGTAAAAGTCATGGAGAATTAGCAGAAGCCGGCCAAACCAGGAAGACAGTTGCATCACCTTTGGGGTGCTCTCACCTCTCCTTCTTCTAACCTTACTTCCAAAATCAGCACAAACCTTCTTTTTCTTTCTCTTATTCAAAACTGCACTGTATCTTGTTCTCAAGACGTCTTGCTGTTTATGTTCATTAAAAGAATTCGGTGAGTTCATAAAACTGAGATCTTGAAATTGAAGTCATAAAACACCTCTGGTTTCTTGATAGATCCCTACTTCCCTTTACATGTGGGAAAGGAGGAGTTAAAATAAAGGTGTGATGGTTAATTTTATGTGTCAACTTGTTCGAGCTATGGTGCTCACTTATTTGGTCCAGCATTAGTCTGGATGTTGCTGTGAAGGTATTTTGTTGATGTGATTAACATCCACAGTCATTTGACTTTAGGTAAAGGAGATTACATTTTATAAGATAGAGGTGCTTCATATAATCCATTGAAGGCCTTGAAGGCAAAAACCAAGGTTCCCTAGAGTAAAAGGAATTCTGCCTCAAGACTGAAACATAGAAATCCTGCCTGACTTTCCAATCTAAGCCCGCTGTATGGATTTCAGACTCAAGACTGCAACATCAACTCTTATCTGAATTTGTAGCTGGTTGGCCTACAAATTTCAAACACCTCCCTCCACATTCACTGGAGCCAATTTCAAGTCACTTAAAATAAATCTCTTATGTATTTGTGTGCACATTTAAAGTCCTGTTGGTCTTGTTCCCTGATTGATAAACAGAAAGGAAATAACATATTTGATATATATCTGCTATGTGTCAGGAATCATGCTAAGCGAGTTACACATATTAACTCATGTGTGGAGGTAAAGATTTTTATAACCACCATGCGACAGTGTCTAATGTATATTCTTCAGTTGTCATAAAAGACTCTTCCAAATATCCCTTAGCCATCTCTCATCCTTCCTCACCAAAGACTGCATAATGTGGTGACCAATCATAAACATTACTTCTACCCTAGGAGAGGAGTTCAAACACAGCAGAAGGCAAATGAATGAACACAGGCCTACAGGAGTTTGAAGCCTACTATAAAAATGAAAAAGAAAACTCCTTGATAGTCTTCTATAAAACACAATATTCAAGAATGAAACATAGAAAGTAAACACTGTGTACTGCTAAATATTTAAAAATATAAAAAACTGCTGCACAGATTCCATTTTAAGATATGCAATTTCACACTTTCTAGAGGGGAAAAAATAGGAATAATGTAAAATGCTATATAAGAAAAGGAAGCACTTTGCAATTTATGTATTCTCTGAGGTCAATTCCCATAAATTTCCAAAAAAAGAAAGAATCCGGTGCCTAGTTAGAGGGGAAACGAAAGAGGTGGAGTGGTTTGCATGCCATTATACATTTGCCTGAAGCATAAACCACATTTTACTTTATTCCAGGGAGAATAGAGCCTGGCTAAAAGATGCAGATGAAAAATTTTAAAATCAACAGCATAATTGGGATATGCTTTGGTGCATTTTTCCCAAAGAAATATAGATATATTTTACCCTCTGATCAACCTAGCATAGGCTATTAGACACTAGCATAGGCTATTGAACCTCAGGCTGTGATCTCTTTGTAGTTTCTTGCTAAATAGCAGTAAGTACCTGGCAGCGGCACAATAATATCAACAACTACAACAAAACAAACAACAATATTAATAATAACAATACCCACCATTTATTGAGGAATGGTTTTGTGGATTCTATTTTATTTTTTAAGAAATTCTACAAATCAATAGCATATAAACTTCAATTAAAAAGTGATAAATGGCAATTAAAACAGCATAAAAATACAATTCACATCAAATTTAAGGAAAACAAGTGCAACCTTGCTAATAAATAAGGTGAATTAAAACAGGACTCCATTTCCATCATGTTTTTTGGTTTGGTTTTGTTTTGTTTTTTGTTTTTTTGAGATGGAGTTTCACTCTTGTTGCCCAGGCTGGAGTGCAATGGCACAATCTCCCAGCTCACTGCAACCTCCGCCTCCTGAGTTCAAGTGATTCTCCTGCCTCAGCCTCCTGGAGTAGCTGAGATTATAGGCACCCATCACCATGCCCAGCTAATTTTTGTATTTTTAGTAGAGATGAGGTTTCGTCACATTGGCCAGGCTGGTCTCAAACTCCTGACCTCAGGTGATTCACCTGCCTCAGCCTTCCAAAGTGCTGGGATTACAGGTGTGAGCCACCATGCCTGGCCATTTGTTTGTTTTTTAATGAAAATATTCAAAGGACAGGGAAACAGGCTCCCATCCATCACTGAGTATTAGAAATTGGTAAAACCTCTCTGGAGGACAATTTGGCAACTGGGATTAAATCCTTCATAATGTGCATACTGTTTGACCTAGAAATTTCTTTTCATTAAACTTATCTTCAGGAATGATAAATGTGTACAAAGACTTATGTATAAAGATATTTATCCCAGTATTTACAGAAGTGAAAACATGAATATAACTTAAATGCACTAAACAGATATTTAATAAAATTATTCTGGCACAACCAAATGATGGAATATTGTCCAGGCCAAAACAACATGCTTTAGCAAAATATTTAGCAATAAAGAAAAATATTAAAAGATTTTCAAGTGAAAAAACAAATATAAAAGGATGTTATAATTCCAGTGACTGTGGCTTTGCACAACACAGTTTTCCCTGGGCCTCTATTTCATTGTATTTGAAATAAAAAGTCCGGTCTGAATGATGGCTGAGATCTCTTGCAAATCCCCAGTGCTAAGGTTCAAAATTTTTTGGTTTTGACCGGAAAAGTTTCCCTCTACATTTAAGAGATAGCTGATGGCTTCTGGCACATTCAGCTCTAGGCCAGATCTAGTATTACTCCATCAGTAGGTGCCACTAATTCTAATTACACAAATTTTATTCCAAGTGAAAGCCAGTTTAAACAGGTAGGGGGGATAGGCAGCATCACCCTTTGAGCTATACTATGAAGGCAAATTTTGTTTTTCAAAATAGTTGGTACCATTTCACAAATGGTGCTGACACTCCCATTTAAGTTTCAGTGTTGGTCAGTCACACCACCATGCAAATAACTTCAAAGAACTTGTTTCAGTGAGGGTTATCCAGGAACACAGAACCAGTAGAATTGAGAGGGGGAGAGAGAAAGAGAGAGAGAGAGAGAGGAATTGGCTTATGTGATTGTGGGGCTGGCAAGTCTAAAATCTGTTGAGCAGGCCAACATGCTGGAAACTTGACAGCAGGAGTTGATGTTGTGGTCTGGAGGCAGAATTTCCTCCTTGTCTAGGTAATCTCAATTTTTAATCCTAAGGACTTTCAACTGATTAGATGGGGCCTGCCTGTATTATCTACAGTAATCTCCTCTACCTAATGTCAACTAATCATAAATGTTGACCACATCTATAAAATAGCTTCCCGGTAACACCTAAATTAGACTTTGATTAAATAATTAGGTGCTGTAGCCCAGCCAAGTTGACACATATGAGTATTTTTCTCCTGACACCAGGCTGCAATCATTCCCTCTAAAGCAACACGAATTTTGCTTGGACTTGCAAGTAAAAAAGAAAATGGATTGAAGAGGAGTAGAAAGAGAAGCGATTTTTTTAAATGGGTAGGTCTTGAGAGAGGTAAATTTATTCAAAAATGTGCAATGGGACATATGGAACCGAGAGTTTTGGGGGCAGGAGGGACAGGGTTGTACTCTGAATAATTTGAATCACCAGGAAGGCAATGTGCATGTACCAAGAGACTGGAGATGTCATGTGAGAAGATGGAACCTGGAGGAGGTAAAAGAAGGACTAACAGCCTACTGGCATTTTGTTTGATGGTTAGAATGGTAACATTAAGCACTGGTGATCATCTCCTGCTGCCTTGGCCTGTCTACTGTGGGTTGCCAATGCCTGCTCTAGGCTAATGAAGTACATGTTGCCTCCATTAACAGGAAAAATCAGAGTTTCTTTTAAAATAAACTTACCAGTTTAATAAGAAAGAAAATGATAGTCCATGATCACCATTCAGGTTTCAGATACACAGATAAATGTCATTTGAGTTTTGAATCCTAGGAATTGATTAGGAATATGCTCTTTTTTACAGTTTCAAAATTAACTGATTTAGCATATCCTTGGCTGCTCAGCAAAACACATTCTGTTCTTCTATATCCAACAATCTGCCAGCAGAACTCCCCTATTTATCTAGCTAACCAGCCTTTCAAAACCATTTATCAAGGGCCTACTATTTCATTAAACAGTGAAAAACTTAAAATTTTAGAATCAATCTTGACGTTTGCCTCCTGTCTATTCTACACCACATATAATAAGACTTCCTATTCACTGCCAAAGTGATTGATTATTGATTATCATGTTTTTCTCTTTTATTATAAACTCCTAAATCTCCCCTTCCAAATATTTCTCCTTTGAGTACCAGGAAACTCTTCAGAAAGCAAAGTTTGTGCATTTCACTGCCCTACTCAAAAACTTTCCACAGTTCCTCATTTTTTTTATAGAGTACATTTTATTTTCTTTATCAGGAAATTCAAAGCACTTCTTATCTAGACCTACCTCCCATTTTTTCCATTTAATGTATACTCCAGTTTGAATACATTCTGAGATTTTCTGCCTAGATGCCTTTGCTCAAGCTGTTTCCTACCAGAATGGCTATTTAACCTTAGCCCAGTAATCTGTATTCCGTATATAAGTCAGTCATTTTTTTCAATGCAAGTGGAAGAAATTGAGCCAAAACTATCCTAAACATAAAAGCAAAATTGTTGGCTTATGTGCTAGAAAACTCCAGAAGTACAAAACAGCTTCAGGCCTAAGCAGAGATCTGGATTTAGGTTCCCAATCTATCTCATTTCTTTATATGAGCTTTACTTTCAGGCAGTTTCCCTGAATGTGGTGACTGATTAGTAAAATTATTATGTAAGAAGACAGAGGAGGGAGATCAGAGTAGACATCTAAGCAGATGAATGTGGGTAAGTGGAGCCTTTCCTTTGCTTGTGTCTGTAGCCACTTTGCAGAGCCTAGAGGCTGTTTTCCACTCAGCTTCTATTACCAATTATCAGCCTTTGTGTAAAGAGCTCTGCCCTGACTGTGGCACAGCAGGCCTAGGCATTTGCTCTGGCCTTTCCTTGCTGTGTTAAATCCACATACCCTAGTGTACGAACCAATATGTTTACTTTAGAAAGTCATGATTTGAGAAGGTTATACATAGTTTAAAATGCAAGTTAGAACAAAGCAAATCGTCTGAATTATTTAAAACAAGCCTTACCAAGACAATTGCTGTCACTTATTTCTGTAGTTTTTCTAACTCAACTGATGAAAAATCATTCAGCTTTCAAAAATTTCATGCTGTCATTTGGTTACCTTGCCACTAGGTGAAAGACATTTATAAGGATTACGACCATACTGTGCAAACCATAAAACATAAGCCCTAGGTGTATTTCACTGACAACTTAACAAGAGACTCACTGCCTGAACTTTGAAGTGAGCCATTCAGTGTCTTCTCTTGTTGGGGGGAATTTATATATATACGTGTGTGTGTGTGTGTGTGTGTGTGTGTGTGTGTGTGTGTGTGTGCTTACTTTAAGTAATCACTAAATCACCACTAAAAAAATTAAAGGTAGAAGAGTCTAGATTTGATAATTTCCTCACTATTTCTTATCTGCCTTTGAACTCGTATTGGAGCCCAAGGTCCACCTCAGTAGTTTATCCTTGCTATCTCTCCTGGCTCAGCACCAGTGCCCCTCTGTTGCTTATCTCTCCACTGCTGGATTATGTTTCCCTGGGCATACATGGTCTGTGTTGCCTACTTGGTCAGTGCAAGATAATCAAAAGAGAAGGATTTATTTTTGCCTTTTCGTGAAGTCATAAAATTTTCATTTGGAGGTCTCTTAAAGTTATCCTAATCCATCTATTTACCGTTGATAAAATTAGGCCTGGAGAGGTCAGGGAATTCTTCTATCAGCATTTAGCTAGCTAGAGGCCAGACAGGAACTAGGACCAACAATTTTAGGAAACAAAGTTACACATAGCTCAAGCTGAAAGTGCTAAATAGCTGATGGGAGGAGGAAATGAAAACAGTAAAAAGGAAAGTGACATCCTACTGGTTAAAGGAAATTAACCCCAGCACCATTGTGGTTGTCATTCACCTGTTCCACCTTATCAGTCTCTCTTCTCCTTCTAGGCCAAGGGTTCCCAATGCCTGCGCCACACACCTGTACTGGTTTGTGGCCTGTTAGGAACCGGGCTGCACAGTAGGAGGTGAGCATTACTGCCTGAGCTCCGCCTCCTGTCAGGTCAGTGGCAGCATTAGATTTTCATGGGAGTGTGAACCCTACCATGAACTGCTCTTAAGAGGGATCTAGGTTATGCGCTCCTTATGAGAATATAACCAATGCCTGATGATCTGAGGTGAACAGTTTCTATGCCAAAAAGGTTGGGGACCGCTGTTCTATGCTCTTGTAAGGATCGTGCTTCTTGCTTTCCCAGTGGCTGGGTGAGGCCATGTGACTGTTTCTCTGCATTGAGCTGGGAGTGGAAGTGATACTTAGCCCATCGCCTGGGCCAATGATTGAATGTGATAGACCATAATACTTGTTCTTCCTATTGACTTCCCATTGAGTTGCAAGTGACATGCAACCCCTAAACCTGAGTCCCCAAGAAGGATGATGAGGCTATGGAGTGAAAGTCCTCAGCTGACTCATGTTGGATCTGTAGGGTAAAAAGAAATGCCACTGTTATTTTAAATATTGATATTTGGGGAATGTTTGTTAATTGCATTACAATTTAACTCTGTCCAGTATAGGCATGTGCCACATAACAACATTTTGGCCAAGGACAGGTGGGTGGCCAGGAGGTGGGGGACTGGGGAATCACAATGTAGGCTGGGTTCCTCAGTTCCTGACCAGGCCAGAGGAGCCAGATGACAGTGTCCCCAGGAGTCCTTGGCATGCCAGTGACAGCCAGCTCAATGGACCTAGTCTGAGTCACATGGATAGCTGGGTCAATGGAGACAATAGCTCTCAGCTGCAGCCAGGGAGCCACTCCTCCTGCAGCCAATGTGGCAAGACTTACTGCCAGCCAGGTGACCTCTTGAACCACAACACTCACAAGACAGACCAACACTATTGCCTGCTCTGATCCAAGGAGTTCTTGAATCCTGTGGCCACTAACAGCCACAACCACAACCACACAGATGCCCAGACCTTTGCCTGCCCTGACTGTGGCAAGGCCTTCAAGTCCCACTACAAACTGGCCAGCCACCTCTGCAGGCTCCTGCCAGGGGCCACAGCCAGGTGCCGGCCCAGATCCAGGAGGCCAGATGTCCCAAACCCGGGACTGGGGAGGACAAGGTGGGCCTCCGTGGTCAAGGGAAACCCTGGGAGGCTCCATTAGAAACACCAGGAGGCCCAGGAGAGAGTGCGGAGAGAGCTAGAAGAGGATAAGGGGTGACGTCCACAGTAGCTGAGGACAAGGAGCAGCCCTTCCGCTGCGCCCAGTGCAGGCCCTTCTACCGCCAAGCCGGCAGCCTGCTGACACACCAGAAGATCCACACCACAGGGCTGTACCCCTGCTCCCTCTGCCCCCAACCTGCTGTCTTTTAAGAACCACAGCAGGATCCACGCGAACCGCAAGCACCACCACTACAGCATCTGTGGCAAGGCCTTCCGGACAGCTGCCCGGCTGGACGGCCACGGGCGGGTCCACGCACCCCACCCCGGGAGGGGCCTTTCACCTGCCCCCATGGTCCCTGCCACTTCTGCCACAGAATCGGCTTCATGCAGCACCAGCAGCAGCTCCAGGAGGAGTGGACAGTGGCAGGCTCTGGAGCCCCAGTGGCACCAGCGGCCGGCAGAGGGGACTTGTCATTGCCCCCTCCACCCACTCCCACGACCCCACTTCTGGGCCCTTAACCCCAGTGGCCTGCAGACCTCAGCTTCTCCCTCAGAACTTCAAGTTTCCAAAGATCAGAATCTGGGGGAGGGGGCGCGTGCAGGGAGGGGCTTGATCTCCACGTTTTCTCAGGAGTAGTTTGGGCTCCCCATCTCTTCTCCCCTCCCCTTGTGAAGAGGACCCAGATCTGGCTTCTTTCCCAAGAAGAGGGTGGTGTGCTCTTCGCGTCCCTGTCCTTGAAGGACCTCCTTCCCCCAGCCTTTGTCACCGTACTCTTCCCAGTGCCCGCCTCTGCCGAGATGCCAGGCCACCCTCACCAGCTAGATTGCAACACGAGGGAGCCGGGATGCAGAGTGCTATGGGTGGGAAAGTTGCCTGTGGAAGGAAGCCTTTTGCTACAATTTGTAACTTATTTTTCTAAAGTCTATTTTGTAACAATTTATTTAAGTTTGAAAAAAAAAACAAAAATTGCTGCCCTCCCAAAAAAGAAATTTTCAAAACAAAACAAAACAACAAATATATATATATCTCAAGGTAGTCCCATAAGAATATAATGGACCTAAAAATTCTTATTATCCAGTGTCATTTTAGCCCTCATTAACATTTTAGCGCAATACATTACTCATGCATTTGTGGTGATGCTGGTGTAAACAAACCTACTGTACTGCCAGTCATATAAAAGTCGAGCACATACTATTGTGTACAATACAATTGTACACTTGATAATGACAATAAATAGCTACGCTAATGGTTTATATATTTACTATACTATAATTTTATCATTATTTTAGAATGAATAATTTTTATAATAATTCTAATTATTACAAAGTTCACTACAAAATAGCCTCAGGCAGGTCTTGCAGGAGGTATCCAGAAGAAGGCCTTGTCATCACAGAAGATGACAGCTCCATGCGTGTTAGTGCCCCCTGAAGACCTTTCAGTGGGACAAGATGTGGAGGTGGAAGACAGTGCTGTTGATGATTCTGACCCTAAGTAGGCCTAGGCTAATGTGTGTGTCTGTGTCTTTGTTTTTAACAAAAAGTTTTGAAAGTAGAAAATAAATAATTTTAAAAATAGAAAAAATGTTTATGGAATAAAGATATAAAGAAAAATTTTTACAGCTGTACAATGTGTTCGTGTTTTAAGCTAAGTGTTATTACAAGAGTCAAAACTTTTTTAAAAAATTTACAGTAAGTTAAGGCTAACTTATTAAAGAATGAAAAATATTTGTGTAAGTTTAGTGTAGCCTATGTACAGTGTTTATAAAGTCTACAGTAGTGTACAGTAATGTCCTAGGCCTTCAGGTTCACTCACTATTCACTCACTGACTCACCCAGAGCAACTTCCAGTCCTGCAAGTGCAATTCATGGTAGGTACCCTATGCAGATGTACCATCTTTTATCTTTTATGCCATATTTTTACTGCAACTTTTCTATGTTTAGGTATCTTTAGAGACCCAAATAATTACCGTTATGTTACAATTGGCCACAGTATTCAGTACAGTAACATGCTGCACAGGTTTCTAGCCTAGAAGCCATAGGCTATGCCATACGGCCTAGGTGTATGGTAGGCTATAGCATCTAGGTTTGTGTAAACACACTCTTAAAATTAAATGTTCAAACCATGATGAAATCACCTAATGATGCATTTTTCAGGACATATCCTTGTCCTTAAGAGGTGCATGACCACACAATTATCATGCCGCTACACAATGTTTTGTTTTGTTTTGTTTTGACAGAGTCTCATTTTGTCACCCAGGCTGGAGTGCAGTGATGCAACCTTGGCTCACTGCAACCTCTGCCTCCCAAGTTCAAGTGGTTCTCCTGCCTCAGCCTCCCGAGTAGCTGAGACTAAAGGCACACACCACCACACCCAGATAATTTTTGTATTTTTAGTAGAGATGGGGTTTCGCCAAGTTAGCCAGGCTGGTCTCGAACTCCTGACCTCAAGTGATCCACCTACCTCAGCCTCCCAAAGTGCTGGGATTACAGGCATGAGCCACCACACCCAACCCATAGTTTCTGACTCTACTTCTTATCTGGCATTTGCAAAGAAAGGAAGTAGGACCAATAAGAGTAGAGAGTTTGAGTCAATGCTGCCTTTTGGATCTAAACTGCAGTTCTATCACTTACTGTGTGGCCTTAAGAAAGTTACTTAACCTCTCTGGGCCTTGGTTTCCCAGAAATTGGTTATAATAATAACATTTGAAAGGGTCTTTATGAAGATATAGCAAGCATGCCATACTATCCTGAAGCTTTTCAGTCACTCAATTAACTGCTGTTTCTTACTATTGCCATTAGAAACCAGTTCTTAAGGTTCCCAAGCCACTGCTCTCTGCATGACACCATCTTATCTCACATTCCCTATGTTACAACTCCTGCTTCTGTTCTGAATTGTAACAGACAAGAAAGAAATGGCATCATATTGCTAAGACTGTTAACCTGACACCACCACACCACCACTCCTGCCCTGCTCAAATCATTCTTCAATTAGTAAACTCAAATTTTGAATTTTCCTCTTTTCTTAGATACTCAAATTTCAGAGCTAGAACTATATGTAATTCCAGTTGCATATAAAAATTCTTTATGTCAGCAAGGATTAAATGCTATTATTAATGGCTTGAGGTAGGCCAGTAGGGTAACCAAGATTTCCTTTGGAAACCTTTCTTCAATGAGCAAATTTTCTTTTATATAGAAAAATACAATTTGGACAGGATTTTTACCAGAAATTTAATTTAATTTAAACAGAGATAAGCTCATAAAGAGATATGAAAGTGAAGCAGGATTTTCCTCTTGGCCCCTTTGCCAGACTCCCGGCAGGGGTGCCCTGTCTACTCGGCCCACTGTGCTCAGCCCCTTACAGGAGGGAGCATGTGAGCAAATGAGTGTGGGATCTGGCCAGCCACTCCAAGCACTGACACAGAAGCAAGCACTGTGCAAGGCCTGTGGCCAGAGCAGGCATGTTGCCTCGAGGGGAACACAGAAGCACCCAGGCAAGAGTTCCTGTGACCCTGAAGCCCTAGAGGTGGCATTAGTGAGCTAATTAGCTTTTTTAGTTCCACTGTCCACAGTCCAATGGACAGCAGCATGTTAGCTGCTCAGTCAGCCCCTGGCCCCGTTATATGAGGCAGCTGCCCTCTACTGACAAGAACAAAAGGACACTGTCACAGCCTTTCTGGGTACCCACACTCTGTGGGTCCCAAGCTCTTGTCCAGCATCCAAGAAGAATGAGGATATGCTGACAATTAAAGAATGAGCAATGCAGGGAGTTGTATTGAGTGACGAAACAGCTCTTCATGAAGAGGGGACATGGGGGTGGTCCCCCTACCTGAAGGCAGCAAAGTCTCCCCGTGTGACTGAGTCCAGGGCTTTTATGGGCTCAGAATAGGGGAGGGGCAGGCCATTGGTAGTATTGGAAAAGGCAACATTTGATGGGTTAAAAGGCATTATTCAGAAAGAATCAATGGGGAAAGGGCAGGCAAACAGGAGCAGAATTTCTCACTCTGGGTCACAAGTTTCATTAGGGACCAGCAGTCTGGTCTTTCAGCCTTCAGGCTGTGTTTTGGCTTGAAGGTGGGGTTTCACCAGGAACTCCCCCCATCTGCTTAGGCATTTGTCTGCCTTCTGTCACTATCAAAATGAGGTATATTTTCTTGGCTAAAAAAGAAAGAGAAGATGTCCAGTTAATAAGTGTTGCCACCCAGAAAAGGGGAATGGATTCAAGTGATCAACTTAATGATGAAACAAAAATCATGGATTTGACCTCTTGAGATATTAAAGGTTTAAATTGCCTTGAAAGTGATTACCAACACTGTTTCAGCCCACTCACTTCTTTGGGCCACAGAATTTTCACTGACCGATTTTGCTGTTGTTGATAGGACACTGTCATATCAATATGACGTATGGCACCTTCACAGAATAGGAATAGAGCACCTTCTTACAATAAGTATTGAGTTCCTTTGATGAAAAGTCTCCTGTGTACACACTGTGTTAGGTGTTCTCATTTCATGCCTGTCTCTTGTTAAGCCCACTCTTAACAATTTAGCCACTGGACTCCAAGTTTACTTTCATGGATAGTTTAGGTTGTATCTTCACGTTAGGTATTTCTAACTGAATTGTATTAGATTGCTTTCTCCCCACCTCTATTAAATTTCTGTTCATTCAAAAGCAGAGTAATGTTTAATATTATTTAAAATGAACTGTGAGTTGTAAAGACTAGGCAACTAAGTGACCAATTAATAGGATGTCACGTGAAACATTTCCTTCAACAGAGCAGAATTTCCCTAAAATAAAACCATTTCTCCCCATGCCTTTTGGGGATACAGAGAGGAAAAATGAGTAAGTATGGATTCATGAAACATTTTTTTAATTCACATTCTGACCAAGGCTGTCAGGAGGTACAACATATCTGCAACACTTAGGGAGATCACATGACCTCAGGGAGCGTTTAACTGATACATGCACAAATTCTTCCCCCATGACTTAACCTCTGTCACATAAACCCACCCAGATTTCTCCCTAGACCTCCCACTATTCTCTCTACCAGTGGGGATAACGGGAGACAACTATTTACTTCATTTACATAACATCCTAACATGATACCACCCAGAAGGTGGATCCATGGTAGAGATCAGCTAAGACCTTAGATTTACTTCATTGTACTTGAAATGTGTGCTATAAGTACTGTTCCTTCTGCAACTGCAAGAATACAACTATGGTATTGTCTGTTTCTTCTCCTTATTATATATGCTTCTTCACAAGTGCCAATTTAGCATAATTTCTCTAAAGTTTACTCACTTAACTCAGTTTAATTCCCTCCATTATGATTGATCATTTCTGTTTGTCCCACACAATAGCTTTCCTCATTTTATCCATATTGCCATTCAACACTTTCAAGCATAGCAATAATATGGCATTCCCCAAATAAAATATTGTTCTGGAAATGTTAACATGTGTTCTGGGGGGAGGGAGATAGTCATTGGTTTTTGAAAAGCTTGGGAAATGTTGGATTAAAGATTTTTAAAATGTCTTTATTGCAGGTCTTTTCAGAGTCTTTACACTGTTATGTGCATCGTAAAGTGCATAAAAAGGAATATAGAACATATAATCCCATATACTCTATGACCACGGTTCTCTTTTTTAACTTAGCTGTCACAGAATCATTGCATATGGAAAACAGTGCTAAGTTCAACAGCAGTTAGTTCACGATTACTAAGTAACACTCCATAAAATAGCCCCATTAATGACCTGTGTGGCAGTCTTTTTGCTACAGCTATCATATTTATTTATACTATTCCTTATACCTATTCCTTATACCAAAAAAAACTTATTATGCCTTCAAACATGATTTAAAATACCATAAAATAAAAACTAAATTAAAACAGAGACATCAGAATGGAAAAAATATGGAAATAATGCTAAAGTAAAGCCAGAGTAAAAAAAAGTAGGATATAAAAATTTATTCTAGAAAGTCCAATCCTACGCAAAAGCTAATGGGGGTCAAAATTGCCTCTGAGCTTATAGTCAAATCTAAAAGAGAAAAACAATTCATTATAACATTTATAATTGTCGTATAAGATCAAAAGGTACTAGATGCTTTGGAAAGGCATAAAATTTCCTGGTCCTATGGGCTGAAAAATGTTCTCTTTTGGCTCTTTTTAAAAGAGACAATGTGTGATTTAGCATAATGATTCCCAAATCCAGCTACATATTAAAAATCACTTGGGAAGGAGCATGAAATACATCTTCTCAGTGCCAACCACAAAGTTACTGAAGTAATATTTTTAAAATGGTCCCTAGGTGATTCTCCAACCAACCTGCAAGATCAGAAGTCAGGAGCTCCTATTTTAATAAACAATGTCTTACAAATGGCTATGTTACAGTTGTTTGAGAAGTTACCTTGGCCCAAGATTTCACCTCCACAAGAAAACATAAACTTGGTCAATATTTTACTTGAAATTATTCTTTTAATGTATTTTCTGTTGTCCCATTGTTCAATAGCAGAGGAATCTTTTATAAATAAAAATTATATTTGAGCCCTACTTCTCTGAAAGCCTGTGATTCCATTACCCAATTGAAGTATTCAATAAAGTCAGTGAATATTTATTTGGAAAACACTCAGCTACAATAAAACACAACTTAAAAAACAAAAACTTTCATTTATAAGCAAACTCTCTTCTCTCTAACTCGAAACCATCAACATTAATTGGCAACAGAATTCTCCACTTCTGAAAGCTATATAAACAAACACAGATGTCAAACAAGAAACAAATTGATAGGGTACACAAAATTATCTCAGTTGCCTTACAAGGTGACACTGAATATATTAAACAAAAGTTGGAAAGAAAATTTAATTTACAAATCTCACAAGAATATTGGTTTTATATTATAACAGTTAGTTCTTATACTGTGAATTTTCCCTCAAGGGGGGAACACCAATGGAGTATAATCTCTAGAGATTTCACACTGTAGTACAAAACAATAAACAGATCAGAAATTACCTAATCAATGTTGGAACAAATGTCAAAATAAAAGCACAGATTTAAATTCCTTTCAGAGCTGCTTAAAACTGCTTAGTTTTGAAAGAGGAGAAAGTGAGGTTTTTGTTTTTAAAGAATGTGTTCAACAGACAGTTGTAAGGATGGCCTCAAAGAGTGGCAAGACATCACTTGATCAACTTAGGGTCAGAGGCCTTATCTTCACAAATTGCTGCTGTTGGTTGAAAATGCTAAGGACCGCAAGGATTTTGTTTTTTTATTCATCTCAAGTCCAAAATGAGCAAAACATTTAAAACGCAGCAATGGTGAGAGGGGCAAGGAAATAAAATGTTGCCCAATCAGTGGAAGACCCCTAGAGCAATCAGAAGCAAGACTGACTTGCCCAGCACTAGACTTAAGTCACGGAACATTGGACTGCAATGTTGTGGAGAAGTGGTTCTCAGGCTCCAGTGGGTATCCAAATCCCCGAGAAAGCCTGACAAAACAGTGTACTAGGCCAGATCTCCAGAGCTTCTGATTCAGTACGCCTGGGCAGAGGCCCTAGAATTACCATTTCCAACACGTTTTCAGCAATGGTAACTCTGTGGGTCTTGGACCACACATTGAGAACTTCAGTTGTAGAGTATGGGTGACAAATTCACATTCCTGTAGGATCTAGAAAAGGTTACTAATTGCTGCACTGGGCATACATAGGTTAAGTATTCTGGTTTCTCAGCTTAAGTCAGAATCCCAAATTTTTATGTGAAATTGCTTGGTTTTTAACCATTGACAGCTGATTTTTTTTTTTAAACACTGAGTGAGCTAAACAATACACATCCGTGGGCCTGATTTCACCTCAGAAAGGTAATTCTGTTTTATAAACATAGATTCAGTGTCCTTCTAAAACCAAAGGTCAAGTTTAAAGACCCAAGTTGTCAAAAAATAATAAAACATCAAGAAGTAAAAACTATAATAATAAATATCTTGCATCTTTTCCAGTTTACTAAATACTTTTTAGATAATACTTCAGTCTATCCTTAAACCCATAAGCGAGGTAAGGATTTTACTCTTATTTCTACTTTCCAGATTGAGAACCTCAGAGAAAATCAGAGAAATTAAATTTGCAGTTTTAAGACTCTATTATGAAAAACTAACACTATTTTTCTATAGCAATAGCTTTATACTTTTAAGGGTAATTCACAGCCACGTTTTAAAAATCTCCTTATGACATTTGGGACAAAAATCCTTTTAAAAGTCTAACAAACGTAGATTTGGCTTGGGTTCCAGGCTGGCCCAGAGCAGGTCGGATGGGCAACCACCAAGAGAACTATCATCAACAAGAATTATTGAGTGGCACTAAATTCAAAACACGGTGCTTGTTAAAATAAAATCTCCTGTGGAACTTATGGAAAATGCAAATGCCCAGCCTTCACTTCTGAAGACGCTGATTCCAGAAGGCCAAGGTCAATGGAAAGAAATGGCCTTTTCCACTGGCACTTGTCATTTATACTTCAAAACTCCCAAAGAAGATGAATTTTGATGGGAAATGTTTTTATCCCACTCTGTATTGTAGTTGATCAAAAATTGTGACCATAAAAAGAAAAAACAAACTTATTATGGGAATCTTCAAGGAAAAAAGTACTAAACTGTTTCAGTGGATGAAAATCTATTTTGTTTTTTCAAAATAGCCAGAGAAAAAGATGATTCAGTTCTTTTGAGACATTCTATATCCAATAATTTTCAGTCCTAAAAGTTATTCTTTTCTGGCTTAAGCTTTCAGTTGAGCATCTGTAGTTTATGTGTTCTTAATTCATGACCCACGGCACATTGACCTCTCCTACACATTTTTCTGTAATATATCAAACACCACAGCCCAAGATCTAAGTGATTGGTGAAGTTTCTTAAGGAGATTTTTTAAAAAACAGAAAAGGAAGAATGACCGTATTTTTCCAAAAGAAACATCACGATACAAATAATAGCTTTCCAAGTGTTTGAAGTTAAAACCATCCAAAAAAAATGATGGACATCGGTTATTTGATACAATATGAGCATCTCCATGTATAAATCTATTGGTAAAGTGTACCAATCCAGCCTCCATTCTCTCCACTCTGAGACCTGAATGGATAATTGTCTTCCTGCTACCAGAGAAGAGAAACAGGAAAGGCATGGGCTTCAGAATTACACTTGCTAAGTCATGTGACTTAAAGCACATCGCTTACCTTCTCTGGGTCTCAGATTCTTCCTTTGACAGAAGAAAAAAATAAAAGAAGAAACAATTATACTTACGGGAATTTCTATGAGGATTAAATGAAAGAAAAGACATATGCGAATGTGTATATATCAGGCCTGCAGTAACTTCTTGATTTATTTTTATTTTCTTCCTGACTTCTCTCCTCCTGTTCCTGCTTTCAGCATTTGCTACTAAATCTGGTTAGCATAAATCAGGACTTCTCAGCCTCCTCAGCACTATGGACATTAGAACCAGAAATTTTTTGTTGTTGGGGCTGTACTAGGTATTATAGGATACTTAATAGCATCTCCAGGCTCTCTACCCACTAGGTGCCAGCAGTACCCTCCCACACACAGTTGTGACAACCAAAAATGTCTCCCAACATTGCCAGACATCTCATGGAGGGAGTGGGGAAGAATCAGTCCCAGATGAGAACCTCTGGAGTAAATACAGGGTCAGCTGTAAGAAACAGACTCAACTTCTGCTTGCCAATTTTGACCACTCATCTGAGAGGAAAGAAATAAGTGAGTGAGTAGCCTTAAATGTATCTATCTTTAAGTCCTGGCATTAGAGGGTATAAAGTAGAATTGTCAAAGTAATAGATGACCAACCTCTTCACTAAGGTGGTATGTATTTGAAAGATAAAGACAGAAACAAAAGAGCAAATCACATTTCTGAAATGCTTTCATCTTCAGACTTTTAGATTATAGCACCATTAAAATGGTAATTCTCTTTCTCTCCATCTTTCTCAATCTATCTCTCTCCTTCCCTGCCCCTCAACAACACCAAGTACACTTTGGTTCTCAATTAATTAGTGTAGTAAAAACGATGCTAAAATGCATACTTTATTGAGAACATTTCTGAGGTATAGTATTGTGAAGAGAGTATCTTGAATAAATAGATTGTTGTTTTAAACTGAATTCATGATACTATTAAGTTTTCAACTTCATAGTCTGGAAAGGAGCATTTCAAAGATAAACTATCTTGATATTTTCATTTCAAAGACAGGTAATAAGTGGAATACAACAATTTCCAGGGGGCTCCAGACAGGCATAATCTACTTTATGCAACCAGTCACCATTCTGAGGCTTCTCAAAGTGGTTTATTTTATAGTCAGTGTGAGCAGCTGCAGGATTTGTGGTGACGGCACTGCCTACACGGTAAAGATGGATTACTTGATTAATAAATTCAGAGGGAAGGAGATAAGGGGGGAGGACAAGGTGAAGTGCAGAACTGAAATGAAAAGATAAAATAGGTAAGGAAAAACACAGTCAGGTGAGGAGAGAAGGAAAAAGCAGTTAGGATGCTGCTTTTTTGTGTGTTGAATATTTGGATACACTATTTCTGAGAAAATGTGATTACGAAATACGAAATATTCTCTTCTACCTAGGATATATTCCTCCTCCCTCTCATATCTTACTTTATAGCTAACAAATGTACTCGAAGATATAAAACGCTGATCTATTCCGACTACTGTTTACCAGACACATGTCTTTTCAGAGCCAGTAACAAGGAAGTGTCCCTGTACCTAGGGTGTCCAAAGTAACAAGAAGGAGAAAAGTGTTTCCATCACCCAGTATGAATAAGAAAACTGAAGATTAAACAGGGCACTGCTTGTGCTCTGGAACTTGTGGTTAATTTAATCAGACATTCTTGTGATTCGGGGTCTTAATGAGAAAAAAGCAAGTTTTCTTGATAGCTGAACTTTTTTTTTAAGTTAGAGAATTACAAGCTTGAAAAATGCAGAGGAAAATGCATCTCATAGGAGAAGATGCCATGTGAAAAGGTAGCAGCTGCACTTCAAGAAGATTTAAGAGCATCACAGAGTTTATGAGGATTATGCAGCATCTGACAATGTGAGGACATCTGCATGCAATGCTCTGGCCTGAAAGACTGCAGGACATGCCCTTGTGAAAGCCTCTCTCTAGGTGATCGGGAAGGACAAGAGTCTTTTCCTACCACTGGTCCTAGAGATAGAATAGGTATCTGTACACCCCGTCAAGCCAGAGCTGCTCAGTGTTCCAGAGAAAGAGCAGTAAATAAGCAAGTGTGTTGATTCACAGGCCCTGAGGTACATGGCTTGAATATAGAGATTAGGGAAGCAAGCCAGGAGAGCAAGCTTCCGCACAGCACTGGGGCTGCCTCTGCCCGGGCAGTGGCTTCTCTCTGCAGTGCCTTTCACGGTTTTCCTCCCCAATCTGCCTTCCCTCCAGGCTTGGGCTTCTGTCCTGTTAATCAAGCCCTCACCAACATTTGACCCATCACATCCTGTCATGTACATGAGGAACAGCATTTGAGTTAAAAAATCATTTGAGGTGCAAAGAGTAAATGACTCAGTCACAACCATGCTTCGAGACCCCGCAAAAAAATCAAAAAAAAAAAAACAGATCTCTCCTGACCATTTTTCCACTCAGGACTCTCTCTGCCCTCTACCCTCCAGTCAAGACTTATAGAGTCCCACATGGAAAAATAGCATTAGCAACCAAGTTTCTCAGTGTGAAATCTTCACCACAACACAAAAGACAACTGATTTGATATTCAAAACAAATAAGGGCTCCTAAAGTTAAGTGTCCTGAGTCACTGTCCTTTGCTTAGCTTCTGATCTCTCTGTTTCCATCATAGGGAATGAAATGCAGATTCATACTGCCCTGAGGCTCCTCAAACAAGCCTGGATGGCAGAACTGCCTTGATATGCTGTCAGCTCCAACAGAGGCTACACACATGGATTTCTTTCAATCACCAGCTAAATGAGGGATTGTCTTTAAAACGCCCTCTGTGTCTTTAACTATGGATTATATTATGGAACTGTCCTTTTGAAAATGGTGATATAACAGCCAGACATGGTGGCTCAGGCCTGTAATCCCAGCACTTTGGGAGGCCAAGCCAGGCAGATCACTTGAGGCCAAGTGTTCAAGACCAGCCTGGCCAACATGGCGAAACCCCATCTCTATTAAAAATACCAAAACTAGCCAAGCAGGGTTGTGGGCACCTGTAATCCCAGCTACTCGAAAGGCTGAGGCACAAGAATTGCTTGAACACAGGAGGCAGAAGTTGCAGTGAGCCAAGATTGCACCACCGCAGTCCAGCCTGGGCAACAGAGCGAGACTCCATCTCAAAAACAAAAATAAAAAATAAAGAAAATGATGATTTCTCTCATGTTCTATGAAAAAATTCACCATTTAAATACACCTTAAAATGAAGGCATACGGTGTCAAGATATAGGAGAGTAAAGCAAGAAGTGCTAAAGAGAAGCACTCAAGGTTTTAACCAGTATTTTACAACCAGACATATTCCACTGGGGTCCTGCAGAGCAAAGGCCTAAGCACTACCCCCAGGGAATCATAGAACCATAGTTCTTCAGACTCAGAGGGCCCTTACCAGTAATCTGACCTAGACCAAGTCCTTTTACTTACAAAATATATAAAATAAGAGACTCGTGGCGGTTAGGTTCGTTTCCCAAGATCATCCAAGCTATGTTCTATTTTCTCATTGCCAAGAACTTTCAAAGATGTCCCATTTTACCCTACTTAAAATCTAACAAGTTAGCCTGCCACTTTATCGTGAATGCTAAGAGAAGTCTTAATGCAAGTCTCCTGGGTCAGAGACAAAGGTCTTTATTACTCACAGCAACAATAGCAGCCAGAATATCAGCACTTTCTTGTGCCAGTTCCCCAAGCCCCACTTTCCACGGGGAGCTTTAAAGAGGACAAGGTGGTACCTGCACACACAGTGGATTGAGTTATAGGACGAAAACCCTAAGGTTAGGAGATCTAATTATTCTACAATGGACACTAATCATGACTGCTCTTTGCTCCAAAAAGACATCCATGATCATTAGGAAACCAGAATCAAGACAGTCCAGAGCAAAGGCAGTCAGTGCCTCTTCTTGCATGCTGTGCAGAAATGTTGCAGGCACGTAGAGAATTTACTTCCAACAACATGCACCTTCTTTTCTACATTGTGTTCACTTTTGGTAAATTTTTCTGAGTATACCACTCAGTCACTCTGATCAATCTTACCAATTGAGGCAGGGACCAAATCTGTCAATTTGCCTTGTACAATATTTCATGAAGTCTGCTATCACAGTCGGCTGAACAAACTCCATTAACCATTGTGATCTACCTTAAGAAACAAGGTTGACTTTATTATGCTTTGATATGATTCTCCATTTCATCTAAGTTATCAATTAACCTAGGGTACAACACAATGTATTTGTGATTGCATATACTCCATCAGGGCCCACAAGGAGAAAATGTAAGACAATTTTATTATCCAAAATAATTCTGGCAGTTTGTGAAAGCTGACCTGAAAATAACAGGCTAAAGACAACCTCTACTGTGAATGACTCCATAGTAAGGATAATTTCCCAGAGCATGCATAAATAACTAATCAGTTATATTTCTGGGAACAGTAGAAGTGGTTTGTGCCAATTCAACCTAGAGCTTATAAGAGCGAATGTGTCTCCTCCATGCTTTCTTTCCACTTCCTGCAGGTGCATGCAGGTCATGAATTGCCCAGGAAAAGATGGAGACACAGTTGGAAGACAAATGAGTCCCTGAGTCACTTCACCGAGGAGAACCACCTTGTATTACTCATGGTTCTCCAGAGAAACAAAACCAACAGAACAGATAGATAGAAAGATAGGTAGGCAGGTAGATAGGCAGATAGTTTAGATAGATAAATGATAGATAGATAGATGATAGATAGATAGATAGATAGATAGATAGATAGATAGATAGATAGAATGATAGATAGATAGATGATAGATAGGCAGACAGACATATACAGAGAGATGTAGATGTATTGTAAGATATTGGCTAATGTAATTATGAAAAGGAGGCTGAGGCTATGATCTGCTGTGTGCAAGCCAGAGACCCAGGAAAGCCAGTAGTGTCATTTTAAGGCCTGAGAGCTGAAAAGCCCATGCTATAGATTCCAGTTCCAGTCTCAAGGCCTGAGAATCAGGAGTACTGAGGTCAGGAGAAGACTGATGTTTCAGCTCAAGCACTCAGTCAGAGAACCAACCAATCCTCCCTTCCTCCACCTTTTGTTCTATTCAGCTTCTCAATGGGTTGGATGAAGCTCACCCGAATGGAAGAGGGTCATCACTTTTGTTCAGTTCACTAATTTAAATGCTAACCTCTTCCATGAAGTCACACCTTACAGAAACACCCAGAAATAATGTTTAACCCGATAATCTTGGAATCATGTGATCCAGTAAAGTTGACACATACAATGAAATATCACACACCCACTGATGTGAGCACCTGTTCTGGGATATTATGAGAAAAGAAATTAACTTTTTTGTGGTATCACAGGTTTTCTGACTTTCAGGAGCCTACACTAAATCATGATGTAGCAATTCCACTTTTAATGTGCTCCTCCCAAAGAAACATACACACATGCAAAAGAAGCCTCAGTGATAGCAAACAGAGCTTAAATAAACCATGATTGACTCAGACAATAAAATACTATACAACAGTTAAAGTGAGTATACTAGATTCACATACATCAATATGGTTAAATCTCAAAAACATAATGCTGACTGCAAAATGCAAGGTGCAGTGCAGTGATATATACATTCTAATGTCATTTATATAAAATCATAAACCACATAAATAACAGTATGTTTTGTTTCTTGATATCTACATAGCAAGTAAAAATTTTAGTATTCAAGGAAATAACATAGATCAACCAACTTCAGAATAGCAACTACTTCTAGAGAGCAGGGAGTGGAAGTAATGCAAAGGAGAGGCATTAGCTGTATTGATAACTATTCTATTTCTTTAAAAGAAGAGAGAGAAAGAGATCTGAGGCATATATATATATATATATATACATATATATAATGGCAAAATATTGACATTTATTAAATCTAGGTACAGGGTGCATGGTCTTTATTACATTATTTCATATATTTGTTGGCATGTTTGAAATATTTCATAATTAAAAATAATCTTTAAAGCAATATAGGGATATTTCTCTACTCCCAGAGGTCTGTCACTGTGAACTTCTAGAGTTTATCTAGCCTACTTACATGTGAAAATCTTTGGGGAGAAAGAGGCATAATTTTACTAAAAGCAGGATGTTATAGAATTCATGCTCTCCAGGGAAATAAACAACACACAGTAGCTGCTTCAGATGCATAGTCAACAGGGAGTCATCCAATTTCACTCATCTTCAGCAAATGCAGGGAATCAAATGCAAAATTTAACCCTCTGGGGCCATGTTGTGAAGCCATGGCATTCCCTGGAGATCTTCAGGTACATGAAATAATTAATGGACTATGCTCACCCATAACTAATTTTCTCATCTCTAAAAGAACTTATGGGAAATTGTCTTCATTTAATAACTAATCAGAGTATAACTCAATATGAAGCAAAAATATTTTTTACATTTTTTAATCACCTCAGACCACTGTTCAAATAGTGGTTTAAATGGATTGAAATTGTTTATTCAGACATGGGAGTGAAGTGGTAGCTGTCAAGTCAGCACGGGACAAGCCCTACCACCTCTACCATGGGACATTACCTAATCATCAAGTCCCTAGAAAGTTCCCCCTCTTCTAACCTCTTAAATACTATATTGAGTCTACCCTTAATTTCTACTTATGTCATTAGCCAACATCTATGAAACATTGTTAAATCAGTTAAATATGCCTTGTTTCATGCCATAGCACCCAGTACAAGTCTTACACAGATTAAATGTAAAAAAACAGAACTTGTTTTGTATAGATAGACCACTAGCCAGACTAATAAAGAAGAAAAGAGAGAACAATCAAATAGACACAATAAAAAATGATAAAGAAGAGATCACCACTGATCCCACAGAAATACAAACTACCACCAGAGGATACTATAAATACTTCTACACAAATAAACTAGAAAATCTAGAAGAAATGGATAAATTCCTGGACACATACACTCTCCCAAGACTAAACCAGGAAGAAGTTGAATCCCTGAGTAGACCAATAACAAATTCTGAAATTGAGGCAGTAATTAATAGCCTACCAACCAAAAAAAGTCCAGGACCAGACAGATTCACAGCAGAATTCTACCGGAGGTACAAAGAGGAGCTGGTATCATTCCTTCTGAAATTATTCCAAACAACAGAAAAACAGGGACTTGTCCCTAACTCATTTTATGAGGCCAGCATCATTCTGATACCAAAACATGGCAGAGACACAACAACAACAAAATTTCAGGCCAATATCCCTGATGGACATCGACACAAAAATCCTCAATAAAATACTGGCAAAACGAATCCAGCAGCACATTAAAAAGCTTATCCACCATGATCAAGTCAGCTTCATCCCTGGGATGCAAGCCTGGTTCAACATACACAAATCAATAAACATAATCCATCACAAAAGCAGAACCAAAGACAAAAACCACATAATTATCTCAATAGATGCAGAAAAGGCCTTCGATAAAATTCAACATCCCTTAATGGTAAAAACTCTCAATATACTACGTATTAATGGAACATATCTCAAAATAATAAGAGCTGTTTAATACAAACCCATAGCCAATATCATACTGAATGGGCAAAAGCTGGAAGCATTCCCTTTGAAAACCGGCACAAGACAAGGATGCCCTCTCTCACCACTCCTAGTCAACATAGTATTGGAAGTTCTGGCCACGGCAATCAGGCAAGAGAAAGAAATAAAGGTATTCAAATACGAAGAGAGGAAGTAAAATTATCTGTTTGCAGATAACATGATTGTATATTTAGAAAACCCCATTGTCTCTGCCCAAATTCTCCTTAAGCTGATAAGCAACTTCAGCAAAGTCTCAGGATAAGAAATCAATGTGTGAAAATCACAGGCATTCCTATACACCCATAATAGACAAACAGAGAGCCAAATCATGAGTGAACTCCCATTCACAATTGCTACAAAGAGAATAAAATACCTAGGAATACAACTCATAAGGGATGTGAAATACTTCTTCAAGGAAAACTACAAACCACTGCTCAAGGAAATAAGAGAGGATACAAACAATGGAAAAACATTCCATGCTCATGGATAGGAAGAATTAATATCATGAAAATGGCCATACTGCCCGGAATCTACAAGGAGCTTAAACAAATTTACAAGAAAAAAAAAACAACCCCATCAAAACGTGGGTGAAGGATATGAACAGACACTTCTCAAAAGATGACATTTATGCAGCCAACAGACATAAAAAAAAAAAAGCTCATCATCATTGGTCATTAGAGAGATGCAAATCAAAGCCACAATGAGATACCATCTCATGCCAGTTAGAATGGTGATAATTAACAAGTCAGGAAACAACAGATGCTGGAGAGGATGTGGAGAAACAGGAACGTTTTTACACTGTTGGTGGGAGTGTACATTAGTTCAAACATTGTGGAAGACGGTGTGGCGATTCCTCAAGGATCTAGAACATTTCCAGAAATGCCATTTGACCCAGCAATACCATTACTGGGTATATACCCAAAGGATTATAAACCATTATACTATAAAGACACATGCACATGTATGTTTATTGTAGCACTATTCACAATAGCAAAGACTTGGAACCAACTCAAATGCCCATCAATGTTAGACTGGATAAAGAAAATGTGGCACACATACACCATGGAACATTATGCAGCCATAAAAAAGAATGAGTTCATGTCCTTTGCAGGAATATGGATGAAGCTGGAAACCATCATTCTCAGCAAACTAACACAGGAACAGGAAACCAAACACGACATGTTCTCACTCATAAGTGGAATTTGAACGATGAGAACATGAGCACAAGGAGGGGAACATCACACACCGGGGCCTGTCAGGAGGTGGGGGGTAAGGGGAGGGATAACATTAGGAGAAATACCTAATGTAGATGACAGGTTGAAGGGTTCAGCAAAGCACCATAGCACATGTATACTTATGTAACAAACCTGCACGATCTGCACATGTATCCCAGAACTTAAAGTATAATAAAAAAAAAAAACGGAACTTGTTGATTAAGTAATATCTGCAATAAATAGTCCAAGTTTAATTTTAAGATTATGTAGCCAGGTATGTTGGTTCATGCCTGTAGTCCTAGCACTTTGGGAGGCCAAGGTGGGATGATCTCTTGAGCCCAGGAGTTTGAGACCAGCCTGGACAAAATGACGAGACTGCATCTCTACAAATAACTTAAAAAAAATTAGCTGGGTGTAGTGGTATGCATCTGTAGTCCCAGCTACTTGGGAGGCTGAGGCAGAGGATCCCTTGAGCCCAGGAGGTCGAGGCTGCAGTGAGCTGTGGTCTTCCCACTGAATTCCAGCCAGGGCAACAAAGCAAGACCCTGTCTCAACAACAACAAAAAAGATTGAATTATGTGACCCTTAGATTGAACTTCATACTCCCACCTCACCTTACTTTCCAATCCAACATTCAGCCTTTGGCATGTGATCAATGTTTCCTGATAAATCAGTCAATCAAATAAAAGAATAAATAAATTCAAATGTCTTACACAGTTATGGGTAAGGACACTTTTTTTTCTATTTCAAATGATGAGTTTGGAGGTGGAAACTGATCATTTTGCTTTTAATCTTCTTTTTGTTTTTCCTCCATTTCTTCTACAAGGAGAATAGATCGACCATTTGCTAACTATGCTCCAGCACAATCATTCCTGAGCTGTATACTTAATGTGGCAGGAAGAGCAAATCAAAAGCTAACAGCATGAGTTCCATCCTTTACCTGGAAAAAAAAAGATGTAGTCAAAGGCCAAAACTTGGTAACAAGCTAGGCTTCACAAGAAGGGCATATATCATCTCAAAAATTATGTCACCATAATCTATGGCAGGGAAGAATTTCTCAGGCAGTTGAGACATATTAACTTTGACACATCCATTATTAGCCAATGACAAAATAACAAAATGCTTATAAAAGGAATTGAAGAACTAACACCTCTGGACTAATGAACACAGCATCTGTAGGAAACATCTAAACAAGGCCAAAGTCAAAATCTCTACTTCATCATGGTATCAAAACCACAAACCAAGTTTTCCCATGTTAATTTAGAATATGGATAATGTGGACAATGGATTTAAATATGCAAATAATTATAATTGTGAATTTTAACCCAAGATTTGCCCTTCCTTTGTTCTCCCTGCAAATCACAAGCTGAAATTACTGAATATGTTGATTTTAGATTGGCCAGAGACACTCCCCTCTAGAAGCCATCAGTGGATTTCTTTTACCTAGGAATAACGTTCATGCTCCTTAGCAAGACATTAAATGTCCTTCATGTCCAGGTGCTGATTTATATTTAGAGGCCTGTATCCTATGACATCCCTCCATTGACCTTGTAGTTTTTACTTGCCAATCTATTTACCAACCCAGGAATAGAACACTGATATTGTTTGACTGTGTCCCCACCCAAATCTCATCTTGAATTGTAACTCCTATAATTCCCATGTGTTGTGGAAGGGACCTGGTGGGAGATAATTGAATCATGTAGGCAGTTTCCCCCATACTGTTCTCATGGTAGTGAATAAGTCTCGTGAGATCTGACGGTTTGATAAGGAGTTTCCCATTTTGCTTGTCTCTCATTCTCTCTTGTCTGTCACCGTGTAAGACGTGCCTTTTGCCTTCTGCCATGATTGTGAGGCCTTCCCAGCCACGTGGAACTGTGAGTCTACTAAATCTCTTTTTATTTATAAATTACCCAGTCTTGGGTATGTCTTTATCAGCAGCATGAAAATGGACTAATACAAACACATTCTTCTTCTACTTGGTGTCTTTCTTTGGTGTCTCTTCTTCTTGGTGTACCTTCAGCCTGGGTGGTTCTTCCATACCTTCTCCCCCATTGAAACTTCTAATCATCCTCTAAGACCCAGTTTAGTTGTTCCCTCTTCTATGAAGCTTGCCCTGATTCCTCCAGACAAATTAAATATTCTTCCATGGAACAATAGCAAACTTCTTGCACATTGATTTAGCCCCATTAACAATGACAACTTGTGTAATTGAAGACTATTTGAATGTCTTTTTCCCTTCCTATATTATATACCCCTATGGTTAGGATCTATTCCCAGAGTCACAGTGCTTAGCACACTGCTTTGCATTCAAAGGGACAATGTATATATATATTTTTGATGACTGAATGAACAAATCAAAGTGTAGAGTTGTTTATGGTACATTTTTAACTTGTGATATTATAATACATAGAGCATCCAATAAGCTATAAAACCATTACAACCAAAGGAAATAGGAAGACAGGTAACCTACAGAGTAGACTTTAAACAGAGAAGAAGAATAGGATAGGAACATGAGGTGTTTATTGCTATAAATTTCTCTCTTAAGATATGAGAGCCAAACTTCAGTGTAAAATTAATGCTGCAATGCCATATAAGGAGAAGACTCATTTGGGGACCATTACACCTGAATTCATATTCTGACTCTACTATTTAAGTCATCAGGATCTATTTCCTCTTCTACATAATGGAAGCAGAAAGCTTTATCTGTCAGTGCTATTGTAAGGACCAAGTGAGATAAAGTGTGTGGTAGAAATGGGGAGTGGAGATGAGAGAAAGGTTACTATTAGGAGATTAACCCATGTGTTTTTCCTGAATTACTATAAACTCTGGTCAGGTAGGATTCTATTGCCTCAAGGAAGGCATCAAACAGCAGAAGAAGAGTAAACAGGAGCCAGTCCTTGGGTTTGGAATTTCAGGAGCCTAACTTGAGAGGGAATGGAAAAAAAAATCATGTGTATCTATCATCAATTTGGAAGAGTATGTTATAAGTAGGAGCTAACTTTCCTTTTTCTTACCCCCACTCCAGTCTTCAACTTTTAATGACACAAAATGTTCCAGGCTGGACAATGGAGGCATCAATTTAGATGCTGCAGGGCAAGGAAAGTAGAACCTTTTATGGGTACCCAACCCCCGCTGAGCTCTGGGGAGAATGGAGAATCACTGTGTACGTTTATGGGATTTGAGAGTAAAGGAGGCCTATGCCTCATTTCTCATGAGGCAGCAAACCCCTAAGAAGAAATTATTGAAACGTATCTAGAGAAGAAAGCCTTAAAAATTCTCACTACATCCCTGTGGCTCGGTGTGGCCAAAAAGTAATAGAAACATCAAATGAACCTACTGTGACACAGAAGCGGATGAGGCCTCCCACAGCCTCCCAGAGGTCCTACAACCCCAAGTGGGAAATATATCACATTTTCTGTAAATCCCAAGGGGGCAGAAAAGGTGCAAAGACAGGCATATCCAATGGGACTTTCAGGATGGGAACAAGAAACAATATAGCAGGTCTTCATAGGTGAGTGACAATTACCTGACAACAGTGAGGCTGATGACAGGGACCTGCCCATCCAGCATCTCGGTACTGTGCACTTCCCCTCACCCAGAGAAAAGATAAAATCCCAGGGAAAGAAGACAGGGAAAGACTGAATTAACTGAACTAACAGGGATTTAAGTTTCTGACATCCAAGAGGATGGTGTTTCATAATAGAAATTACATTAAGTTTTAGGAAAAAAAAGAAGGGAAGTTACATCATTTACTCCCCTGAGTTTATAGACCTGGGCTTTACTCACACAAAGTGTTCAGCCCAGAGTTGACATGGAGTTCTCAATGAATGTAGTTCCTTCCTCTCCTCCTCTTACCTCCTGGATGGACATGATCAGGATTTTGAATGGATATTTAGTATCTTATACAAGACACAAGGGTTGACACACGTTCTCTGTAAAGGCAGACCATAAATATTTCAGGTTTTGCATGCTGTAGGCTCTATTGCAATGACTGTATTCTGCCTTTGTAACATGAAAGCAGCCACAGACAATACATAAACAAATGAGTGGAATGTTCCAATAAAAATTTATTTCCAAAAGCAGGCAATGGCCTAGATTTGGCCTGCAGGCCATAGTTTAGTGACCCCTGGACTAGAGGAATGGAAAGTGGCTGAAAGAGGCTATTAAAATAATTATGAGATAATATAGACCTGAGTTAAGATAGCACCTGTAGGAATAGAAAGGCATAAATGAATTAGGGAAGAGCAGGCAAGCAGCTACAGAAAGAAGGATCAGTGAACAATTCACGTATGATTTCTACCCTCGTAGACTGAAAAAAATGATATAGTACTGAAAAAAATGGAGCAGTTTGAAAAAGTGTGGAATCCTAAGAAGAAGAGAATATAAATACCTCCCTTACCACAAAGGGTCTTAGCGCCCTTAATTCTACATATGTAGAATTCAAAAGCAGAAAGAACAAGAAAAACAACTGTTTCTGCAGGTTCAAGCTGCCACACTTCAGCAGTCATAATAGGATAATATAATATTTCACAAGTGCCGTCTGGACTCAGTGCTGAAGTCATGGTTGAAAACTCTTCAATTCCTCATGCAGGCAGTTTGCTGTGCCCAAAACCCAACCACTTTTCTTATCAGACGTCCACTCTCCAGAGCAACTAGGCACATATCCCAACCTCCCCAGGGCCAGGTACCAAACAAGCAGGGACAGCACCTATGCCCCAACTCCTGGGAATTATGCAAATTAGCTGATCCCCAGGACACCCCTGAACCTAACTTCCTCTCACTTGCCACACATAAGTCACCTGCTACATTTTCAACTTGCTGTTACCCCATCTCCAGGTGCAATCCTCTGTGTGGCCCTTCATGGCAACCTTCTCTCCTTTGGAGCTGTAAGTAGTAAAGTGTTCTGCCTTTCATCTATCCAATTTGTCATTGTGCTGTATCGTACTATCAAAAGAATCTTTAAATCTTTAAAGCACATAGTTATCTTATAATATTGATTTGAGAGGTGATTGGAGAAGAAAACTTTTCCAAATCTGATTTTCCTCCAATTCTCATTTTAGTCAAACAGTTCCGTCAAACTGAACACTACATGTATAACATAGTACTTGCCCAAACATTTCCAAACAGTTTTCCAAAGCAGAAGCAAACATTCAGAGAGAAAATTGAGGGAAGAGACTTGCCATTTGATTATCACAGTACATCTGTTTTTAAAAGTCAGTCCCACAATGTTCCTAACAGGAGGTTATTTTGCTACCCCTAAAATGCAGTCAGCAAATGACATCAAGGAATGAACAGACTGTCCTTGATGAAAACTGGAGGAAGCTTTGCTAGTGGGTGCCTCCACCCATGACTGTCACATGTAAATCACTGATAGGGATTGTGAAGTTCCCTGGTAGTGGATTTGAGTGCTGTCCCTGCAGGATGTCCATTTCACAGGCATTTGTAATTTGCTGTCTGTAAGACTTGCTTCTTGCCATCTGTTCTGAATTTGTCACCCTTAGTTTACATTACCTAAAACTGTAAACTAGATTGACATTAAGCATGCAATTTGAGATTTTACTTCTATCAATAAATTCGCTCGTAACCACCAGTTTGGGCTTTATGTAGCTTCTCTCTGCTCTCCAACATTGGTGCACTTAAATACCACTCTAGATGCCCTTCACTTCTGTTTCATAGCCATTTCTTGAATTCCCCTTCATACCCCGTCCTGTCCTCTACCCTCAACATGCTGCTTTCCCCCCATTCCCAGCTTATCCAGCTCCTCCTTGAGTTCCTTTTCTGAGCCCTCTTTTTTCCCACCTTCTTGGCCTTTTCTTCATTTCTTATTCAGTACCTCCAAGAAACTTCTCATTGCTTGATCTCTTTATTAAAATAATTCTCCAAATACCAATAACTAGGGCCTCCTCAAGGCTTTGTTCTCTAGAAATAAAAGATTTTGTCTCAAAAAGTAACACAAAGAGTATGAACTTCAGAATTTGGACCCTATATTTTATCAGCTTAGTTTCCTGCCAAGTCACTTAAACTCTCTGCTGTGGTCTAAATGTTGGAGTCTCCCTCACATTCACATGTTGGCACTGAACCCCCAGTGTAACAGTATTAAGAGGTCAGCCTTTAGGAGGTGATTAGTACGAGGTTAGTGCCCTTACAAAAGATGTTAAAGGGATCTACCCTCCCATCTGCCATGTGAGGACGCAGTGAGAAAGTTCCATGTTTGTAACAGAGCAGGCCCTCACTGGATATTGACTCTGGTGGTGCCTTGATCTTGGACTTCCCAGCCTCCAGAACTGTGAGCAATAGATTTTTGTTGATTATAAATTACCCAGTCTAGGGTACTTTGTTATAGCACCAGGAATGGACTAAGACATTCTATAAGTCTCTGTTTATTTATCTATGTAATGGGGATAAAAAAGTTACTATCACACAGGATTAATGTGTGGTAGTAACACACATTAAGATGTAAGACATCCAACATAGTGTTAGATGCAAAGTAGTGCCCAATAAATGTTATCGATTGTTTTTAGCAAAGGTTTATATTCTAATTAATGTTCTAGTTGAGTTTAAGTTATTGGCTTATTTACTGTCTATACATTGGATTCTTAATACTGTTTTTTCAAAGTATGACTTAATTATTCCATCACATTATTTTATATTTATGGGTATACTTTGCAAATCTGTTGAAAGAATTTTAATTATGAAGGCTGAGGTAGAATAAAAATAGGATCTTCAATGTAAAGAGATAACCCACTAGTTGGACCAAGAACTAGGGTCTTTATTTTAACAACTATCAACTGAAAACTAATTTTAGAAATCCCAATAAGTTATATTGCATTTTGACACTCCTTGGGAAACTTTGATCTGAGCTCAGAAGTTTCCAGTTCTACCACAGTGAAGGTGTTAACTTATACTCAGTTTGAAGAGGACAAAACACCACCATATTTGGGGTTATTTGTACAATTGTTTGGGACTAATTTTATTTTATTCCTTTTGCCCTTTCTTTATATTCTGACCTCAAATACTGCCCCTAATGAAGAGAGCCATCACCTAGGACCCTGGATCATGGCAATAGCTAGGGTTGTCCTGACTTTCACCCAAAGCAGAGTGCATACAACCCACAAACATCTAATCTATGAATTCTCTTATTGTTACACAATAGGAAAAAAAATTATTTTAAGCCCAAGGCCTACTTACTGCCTAGATTTACTGAGGACTGAAGCTCTAATTAAGGAAGAAGAAGGAGGAGGAGGAGAAAGATGCAGGAGGGAGAATCGCAGTCATTTGTTTTTTAAAAATATATATACAAAAGAATTATGAAGGAAGGAGGAGGAGAAAGATGGAGGAGGGAGAATCACAATCATTTGTTTTTTAAAAATATACATATAAAAGAATTATCATAGAAACAAACATTCAGGTAGAAAATTCAGAAAATGCAAAAATATGCAATGCACATAAAAATGACTCAAAGTATACTACTAAACGATAACAATTAATCGTTGTTAATAATTTGATACTTTTTCACAGGGTTTAGTATACATATTCTCACACACCAGCATAGTATGAATTGAATTATTCATGCATTTTAGCATTTAACTTGTGTACAGATTTCAGGACCTATTTATTGCTTTTCCCAAGATGAATCATCATACCTCATTAAATTCCTATAATAGCAAACTGTTCTATTTAACTGAATTAATATTTAGAGGCTTAATAATAGAAAGAGGGGAATCATTCTTGAAGAAAAGCAGGAACATTTCACAATTCTTGACCCAGCCATCTTCAATGGATTTCTAGGGATCTGATAGCTAGTTTAAAGACAGAATGGTTTGAATTTCCAAAAATCTACATATAGGCCTTTCCTTTAATTCTTTCCTTTAGTCTAACCCAATGGTTTTCAAATTTCAAAATGTATAAGAATTACTCAGTAGTTTGTGTATACATAAAACTGTGTATTATTATTTATGGGTGAATTAAAATACCTCTAAGCATAATTTTCACTATAAGTGATCTCCTAATTAATAGATGACTTAATTTTATGTAATATAACTTTACTATATGCACACATACATTACTGTTACACAATGTATATTATTAAATAACCTACTGATTTAAGTTAATACAGACATTTTTCCATGTTATTAAATATTTATCTACAACATTCCTGTTAATGGCTGCATATTATTTCAATCTATGAATGTACCATACTTTAATCAATACTTTACTTTTGAAGTTCCTAAGTTGTCATTAAGCAATTACCCCTCTTAACATGCCAAAATGTGAGTTCAGCTCGATTAAAGTGAAAATACCCACAATAATTCAGAAGGAATTAGCACAGCTCTATAGCCCCCTTCTCCATCTTATAACAAAGACTCAGATGGAGACTCCAACTCCAGGAAAACATAAACAAATTAATTATGTTTGGGGTTATTTCATGTTCCTGAGAGAGATAATTTCTCTTCTCTGGAGTGTGCAAATATATACATAAGTCTAATCTTTCTTTCTTGGGGGAATCAGAAGAACAAATGACATCATTAGATGGAGGGTGAGAGCCCTAACGTAATAATTGATCTGGTAAGGACCATCAACAACTGCTAACACTGAATGAAAGGCTGTTAAGAAAAATGATATCCATACAATTTCATAATATCATCCACAGATGACTTAACATTTTCTCAACATTTTCAAAGAAGAGAGGCTCTATTGATCACTGCCTGTTTCATATGATTAAATGTGACACTACCAATAGTGGTAAACCTGATATTATGTCATGTAAAAAGACATAGACAAGGAGGAGTGACATCAGTAAGATAGCAGAATAGAAAGCCCAAGTCCTGCTTTCCCAGTGGAGAAGACACTGATTCAAAAACAATACATGGACCAATTCCCTTTGTCAGAAACCCAGAAATGAGCTAAAAGACTTCTGCACCGTGGACAAGTGTAAAATCAGCCATATCAAGCCAATAGATGAATCTGTGGCATCCAGTTACCGTAGTCCCTCCCTCTGGCTCAGTTTGATGCAAAATGAGAAAAAATGCCCAGCTCTCAGCTTATCTCTCAGCGGGGGGAAAAAAGTCTGAAACACAAGTTTCAGGCTCTTTGTGGGGCTATTGGAGGAACCAGTTTTTCTCTTGCCTGAATCTAAGTGCTGACAGGAAGAGGTGCCAGGTGTGGCGCTATTGAGAACAAAAGCAATAATTTAGACTAGCACACACTTACTGGCCCTAGTCCCTTCCCAGCTCAGCATGAAATAGGAGGAAACAAATCCGCATCTCCTGGCTTCCAGCTAGGAAGAGAAAGAGTTGGAACATGCATACAATATTCCAACTTTTCAAGAGACTGCCCAAGAGAATCAAAAAAATAGAAGGAAATTACCTCAACATACATGTAAAGCCTACAGTTAACATGCTGCTCAATGGTGAAAAACTGGAAGGTTTTCCTCTAGAATCAAGAACAAGACAAGGATGCTTGCTCTCACAATTTATATTCAACATAGTACTGGAAGTTCTAGCTGGAGCAGTTAGGCAAGGAAAAGAAATAAAAAGACATTCAAATTGGAAAGGAGGAAGTAAAATTATCTTTTTTCAAAATTGACATGGTATTGTATGTACAAAACCCTAAAGATTTTACTTTAAAAAATCTGTTAGAATCAATAAATGAATCCAGCAAACTTGCAGAATAAAAAATCAACATGCAAAGTCAGTTATATTCTTATACATTAAAAACAAATAATCGGAAAAGGAAATTTTAAAAATAATCCCATTTACATCAAAAAGAATATGATATTTAGAAATAAACTTTACCAATGAGGTGATATGCTTGTACACTGAAAACTAGAAAACAAGGGCCTAAAGAAATAAATAAGATAGAAATAAATGGAAAGACATCCTGTATTCATGAATTGTAAGACTCAATATTATTGAAATGTTCATACTTCTCAAAGCAATCTACCGATTCAATGTAATCCCCATCAAAATCGTAATGGCTTTTTTTGCAGAAATAGAAAAAAATACTAAAATTCATATGAAAATATAAAGGACCCTGAATAGTCAAAACAATCTTGAGAAAGAACAAAGCCACCTGCCTCATACTTTTTGACTTCAAATCCTATTACAAAGCTACAGTAATCAATGGTACAGTGTAGTACTGGCATAAAGACAGACACATAGACCAGTGGAACAACAGAGAGTACAGACATAAAGCCACATATACATAGTCAACTGACTGTCAATGAAAATACCAGGATACACAATGGGGAATAGATAGTCTCTTCAACAAAGAGTGTTGGGAAAACTGGATATCCACATGCAAAATGATGAAATTGGACTTTTATCTTATACCATACACAGAAATCAACACAAAATGCCTTAGAGGCTTAAATTTAAGACCTGAAATTATTAAACTCCTAAAAGAAAATATAGGGGAAAACCTTCATGATATTGGACTTGGCAATGATTTCTTTTATATAAAACCAAAAGCACAGGCAACCAAAGCAAAAATAGATAAGTGGGACCTACATGAAATTAAAGGCTTCTGTGCAACAAAGGAAATAACAGGGTGGAAAGTCAACATACGGATTGATGGAAAATATTTGCAATCCATACATCTGGTAAAGAAAATTAATGTCCCAAATATATACAGAACCCCTCCAACTCAATATCAAAAAAGAAACAAGTAACTTGGTTAAAAAATGAGCGAAAGTATTTGAATAGGCATTTCTCCAAAAAAGACACACAAGTGGCCAAAAAGTATACAAAAAGATGCTCAATATCACTAATTATCCGGGGAATGCAAATCAAAACCACAGTGAAATATCACCTTCAGCCTGTTAGGATAGTTATTATCCAAAACAACAATAATACCAACAACAGAAAATAACAAGTGTTAGAGAGTGGAGAAATTGGAATCCTTGAGCACTATTCATGGGAATGTAAAATGGTGCAACTGCTATGGAAAATAGTATGGAGGTTCCTCAAAAAATTAAAAATACAACTACCATGTGTTCCAACAATCCCACTTCTGGGTATTAATCCAAAAGAGTTAAAATCAGGATCTTGAAGAGGCATATGCACTGTCATGTTCACTGAAGCTTTATTCATGATAGCCAAGAGATAGAAACAACCTAAATATCAATCAACAGAAGAGTGGAGAAAGCAAATGCGATATATACATGCAATGGACTACTACTCAGTCTTAAAAAAGAATGAAATTATTTTATATGTTACAGTGTGGATGAACCTTGAGAGCATTATGCTAAGTGAAATAAGTCAGTTACAAAAGGAAAAATATTGCATGATTTTCTTATATAAGGTATCTGTAGCCAGATTCATAGAAGCAGAAAGTAAAATGGTGATTGCCAGGGGATGGTGGAAGGGGAACTATTCAATGGATGTAGAGTTTTACTTATGCAAGATAAGAAAGTTCTTAAGATCTGATGTACCACAATGTGCATCTAACTAAATATTTGTACTAAGTGCTTAAAAAGTCAAGAGGTTAGAGCTCCTGTGTGTTTTTTAGCACAATAAAAAAAAAGAAATAGACATGATTGCTATCTCACATCTCAGGATTGCTATTTTACTGTTAACATTTAACCATAAAATCTCAGTGGCATACAACAAATAAACATTTACTTTTTGCTTGCACATCTGTAGGTTGGCTGGGGTTCTGCTGATCTAGGAAAGGCTTGGCAGCAAGCTGAGTTTTCAATTCAGGTTGAGTCTGTAGATCACTCAATTTTCTGAGAGCCAGAAAATGTTCCTCTTATGTAATGGCAGGAGCACACAGGATAATCCTAATTGCTCTACTAAGTTCGACTGAGTTCCCATTGGCCTTAGCAAGTCAAACTTAAAGACTTGGGCAGGAAATATGCTCCACTAAGGAATGTTGGGGAAGAAAAGGGGAGAAGAGTAGTGAAACGTTTTTGGACACTAACTTCTATACCACAGTCATTTTTGCAACATTCCTGCCAAACAAAGGTCTAACTTGATTCTAATCAAGAGTAAACAATCAGACAAATCAAAAATAAACAACATTCTACAACTGGCCTAGATTTTTGAAAAAAGTCTTTGACACAGAAAATAAACAAATGAAAAAGATGAGGAGAAATTATTTAAATTTAAAAAATACTAAATGCAAAATTAAAACTTGCTTGGATCCTGGAATTATAATAAAATAGCTATAAATGGCATTTTAAAGCAACTAGTAAAATTTGAAAATGAACTGTATGTTAATTAATAGCATGTGAGTCTTTTTAAATTACTTGGGTGTAATAATGATATGGTGGTAAACAGGAAAACATCTTTCTTTATTCTTAGAAGATCAGCGCTAAGGATTTATGAGTGAAATGTCATAATATCTATAATCTATTTTCAAGTAATTAATCAAAAAATACACGTATTTATATAGAGATTGAAAAGTTATATTAAAATTTGATTAAAGTTAATAAGAATTAATCTAGGCAAAAGAAAAATAGATAGTCATTGGACTATTCTTTCCCCCTTTTTGTAGTTTCCTGATTTTTTTAATGTTAAAAGAAAAACAAAGGGTTGAATTAATTACCTGAAGAATTCAGGACAATTTGAAATCACATCGAGGAAAACCTAGGGGTTTTACATTGAATTAAACTGATTGAGGGCTATAAGAATTGTATTCTTTGGAGGATTGCTTAGTGAACCATTTCAGTTTACCCCACACTTGTTGTAAGATGCTCAACAAGCCTAAAACATTGAGGGCTTGATACAGAGCTTGGCCAATTAGAGTGCATATTTTAATTTGATGAAATAATTCATAATGATACAGATAACTAAAAATTAGGGAAATATTTGCAGGTAGAAAGTAGGGAAACGCAAACTGTGCGTACTAGGGATCTAGGTTGCACGCTCCCTATGAGAATCTAATGCCTGATAATCTGTCACTGCCTCCCATCATTCCCAGATGGGACCGTCTAGTTGCAGGTAAATAGCTCAGGGCTCCCGGGGATTCTACATTATGGTGAGTTGTATAATTATTTCATTATATATTACAATGTAGTAATAATAGAAATGTGCACAATAAATGCAATGCACTTGAAAAATCCCAAAACCATCTCTCGCCCTGATCCATGGAAAAATTGTCTTCCACAAAACCAGTCCCTAGTGCCAAAAAGGTTGGAGACCACTATTCTAGGCCAAAGAAGGCCCAGCTGCCAGAGCCAGGGTGTTTCCCCACCCCTTAGTAATTCTGGAAAATCCATTTATATGATCATGCCTCCATCCCAAACCACACTTTCTGGAAATAAAATCTGCTTTGGTTTCTATGAGTTACTTCCTCAGCAAATGCATCCTTTAGCCAACTCAGAGTTTCTCATCAAGAACCACAGCTCATGTTTCTTGAAAATAAGTTTGATAAAGCTCATTAAGAATTTGATCTTCTTCAAGCATCAAATTCTCACTTTGCTTCTGATCCCAAAAGATTTCCTCTTGTGGCCCTGCGTCCCTGTTCAGGGAAAGGCAGGTACAAAACTAGAGAGAACAAAAGTAAATTTGAACTTGGCTGTTATTATGCATATCCCTTGAGTGACTATTTTCTTATCTACATACAATAAATTCAGCAAACGTTTTCTGTTCCTCAATCTCTTTGGGGAACTGCAGTCCAACCTGATGAGGAGTCTGCTTATTAATAGAAAGGGGAGTTTAAAGATTTAGTATTGTTTAATTCCCATTTTTCTACAAAACAGAAAAAGCCAGTTTTCTCAATAAGGCCAGTACCTGGTAGAGAATAAATTTTATCTCAGGGAGTCACCATATTTTGATTTATTTAAGCTCTGGTGGTAATATCATTTTAAAGTCATTATTTAGCACTCACTTAACATATTTTTCTGTTTCAAAAGAAGTTCAGTTGTATAATCAATCTCTGAGAAATATCCGTGTGGTCAAAGATAATTTTATCCATAAGGTGAAGTTGGAAGACTTTTGAATTTTTCATTTCTTTACTTTTATTCCCCTATTTATTCATTTCTTTATTACACATCTTCTCTGTCCCAGTTTTATTAGTTTCAGGTTGCCTCTGATGGTGATTCTAAAACCACAGCTTTCAAATATAAATCAGGATTTCTATCTCAAATGGGGCTAGAATCAACAAAATCCCCAGCTCCCACCCACACACACCCTCCACGGTCTTCCTTGATTGGGAAGCCAGTACTGCCTCTACGCACAGGTCTCCCGAGGCAAGTATGTTTTTTCAGACCAATGCCAAACTTGACCTCAAACTGCCGGATTTCAGGGTCTTCACCACTTTTGGTCCAGGGAAAGTGAACTAGGCAATTACACCTGGTGTAGGAAGCACTTAACCTGACAATGTTTAACTTCTGCTGAGAAATCTAAAGTGCCCTATAGAAGACCCAAGTGTCACTCCACATCTTAGAAAAGTGCTTTGTGTCTGTTTGCTTTTTTGGACAAAATAAGCCTCACTTCTCAAGGCCAGGAACAGACATATCGAATCTTGGTGGATTTACAAAGAACCTGGAAATATAAATCATCTTGCTTCTACTGTGCTGTCTTCAATGGCTCTCTAGTGCATCAAGAAGGAAACTATAGCCAGAGGGACCCTGGGCAAGGCAATTATGTCTAAAATAACCTGAAGAAAAGTGTCTTTAGGCCCAATTGTTCTTAAGTTACAGAGGAGAAAGGCCAAGGGGCTTCAGTTCACAAAATTACTGGATGACAGAGTTAAGATTAGAATTTACAGCTCATATTGCTAGTCCATCATCCCATAGTCCCTACTATTCCTACCTTTTCAGACTTTATCTTCCATTTTACATATATATATGGCAAAATTCAATAAGAAATCTGGCATAAATAAATAGGCAAAAGTTTGACCTTATGCCCCCGTAAGTTTCTTTCTATTACTTACAATCATTTCTTAAAATTATGAACGCTGCCTGAAACATGTATAAATAAAAGGCATGATTTGAACTCTTCTGATTTCTATAATAAACTTCTGTTGTCATCTATCTCTGAACCAAATGTTGTCCAGCTTCTTCAGACCAACTATTGATGTTTTGCCCCTCTATTTAATACCGTCAACAATGTTAGCCACAAGAAAATAGTATTTTCCTTAGCTCTTCAATTTTAGGAGTGCCTGAGATTTCATACGTGATTAAAATGACTTGTTGTTTTAATAATATTACTAATTCTTCTTAATAAAGATGCTAAAAGAGAGGGAACTTTATATAAATATCAGTATATGTATGAAAGGTATATATATAGGTACTATAGATACATATATACACATATACATATATATTTAAAAAACACATTTTATTAGATCTGTGGGTAAAAATGTGCATAATAAAGGCAAAGAGGATGTTATGGCATTATTACTTTCTTGCAAATTTTAGCACACAGAATACCACAAAAAATAAATATCTGATTAAAATATTGAGCTTTTAATTGTTAATTGCTATATAGTACCACATATCTTTAAAGTACCTGGGTGTATAAGAAACTGTTCGTAATATACCAAATGTACTATAACTCATAAAACTGCAGCATAAACTCAGCTCACCAAGAAAATATTGTTTTGAGACCCTGAGTTTCCTGATTAAAAACTGTAGGTAGTTAAAGTCATAGATGCTTTGAGACTCCTAAAAAGTAACTACATGTGTGAAAAAAAGGACAAAGAGGTGTTCCAAAACAAAAGAAGCCCTCTGAAAAATAAGTCTCTAAAAATATATGAAAAGTATTCCAGTCTTATGCAGACAATGGAATGCTGATTTGGAAAATATAAGTGTAAGAACGGACAATGACAGATTAAAACTCATTAAAAGTAAATCAGCTCATTGTGTATCCTTACCTGAAGGAAAATGATTCTTTTGTAAAAACATGCATGCTCCTTTTTTCTTTTTATATGCAATAATCCAGCAAGACAGTTCTCAGGTATTTTAATGTCTACTCCTACTCCTATGGTGTTGTATTCTACAAGAAAAAAAGACCAAGGCATCCAGGCATCCAGGACATATGAGAAACTTTGTTGAAGAAATTTTATTTGACCATCAGCCACTAGGCTGAAACAAAAAGCAGACAATACTGTCATCATGGTCTCTGTGGGGGTTTTATGTGGAATTCTAATTAACCAACCCTCATTTTCTTTTCAGATATCGAAAAAAAAGCAATCTGACTAAAGTTCCTAAGGAATTTGGAAGGAAAATATGAATTTATATGTGGCATACATTAGGGGGGGCTCCCTGCAGATTCTTCAGGAGACTACTTGAGCATCTGTTGAAAACATTTCTGTAAGTCTTGAAATTGAAATGCCACTCATCAGAAATTGAAACCCCTAGAAAATATCTACTTACAAAACAGAAAACTGTAGCATTCCAGTGTCTTGGGGTTGAAGAATAAAGTTTAGATGATAAATTTCTGGCACACAAATTCCCTTTGTAAGTCTCTATTTAATGGCCAGCCCATCTTGGACTATCAAGCCCCATGAAGGACATGACGGGGTGACTTGTTCATTGCTCCATCCCAAGGGTTAGGGAGCACAGTGGCTAGCACAGAGAAAGTAGCCAATAAACATTTGTTAAGATTTTTTTTCCAGTAACTTCTTTCTAGACACGGAAGAAGCAGAGAAAATGAACAAGATCAGCAAACCTCAATTGAGAACCAGGAGGCTTTTAACAAAGGAGCAGAAAGAGAATGCAGAGAAGTAAATCTTCATCTCTCTGTTACTGTTGCTGGGACTTTTCTCCCCACCTTTCGAAGAAAAGCTCGTGACAGTAACAATAGTAACAGTGGCATAAGATAAGAGCATGCACAGGTATTAATAAATCTGCCAGGTTTTCTTTGATCTTTAACAAAGCATCATGTTTGCATGATTTGGCCCAGGAGTCAATAATCTGCTGGGAAATCCGTGAACCACCGATGTATTTTCGAAAAATTCTTAATCAATCAACACAATGTTGGGCATCAGAATTCAGTATTTGTTTTTGAATTATTGATCAGTACTTGCATTTTAAAACCTATAAAATTTGCTTAAAAAATCTGAAACCAGTACAGATGTTCACTCATATGATGAGAATCATACAATGTAAAACTCAATATATCCGATATAATATTTTGGTATCAGGTACCTGTTCATTTGGGAAACATCTGTGACATGTTTGGAAACCAACATAGGTGAAACACAGAAGACCTATAGACTCCCAGACAGGCTGGTGTCTATTGCTGCCTGTGAATTATTCTGAGCCAGTATCTTGCTGTTCATTTGCTTCCTCTGACTTTCATAATTATTCCACTAGGCTGCATAAAGCCTGTTTTCACTCGGGACACAATTACCATAGGTAATTGTGTGTGGGCAAATATCTGCCCTTCCATTGGGTAGTCACAGCATCACCCGTGTTCCAAAGCACCAAGCCCCCTTTTCAAGGATGCACTTGACATGTCATCGTTGAAGTAATTAGCATGCTTAGGGTTTTTAAAAACTGTATAAAAGCATCAAATTTTCACCAGAGACTTTTTGTTCTTGTCAAAATCTCTACCATAACAACCTGTGAATTACAATAGAAGGTAATTGGAACACAACGTTCCATAGGAACATGTTGAAATATGGAGCTATCTCTCTACAGCATTAGCTAGGGAGACAGGTGCAAATATTTCCAAGCTCTCGATGCCATTTTCATGAGTTTCTGTTCACACTGTAACTAAAGAATTTCAAGTGCATGAGCCAGAACTAGTCACAATGGAATGATGGCACAAACACATTAAAAGCAAGGAGTGTTCTGTGTAATGCAGACAAAGTAATTCAAAGCACAATACAGAATTCAGAGATTTTCGGTGCTCACTTGTCTGCACTGATAGCAGCAATAGCAATATCGATTTTATTTATTTACTTGCATCTTGATCCAAAAGCTGTAAATGTACCTTATAAAATACAAACAACACCATAGGGTTCCTTTTTTAGCAACTTCAGAACTCCAGGAAAAAAAGAAAAAAAAGAGAATAAAGTCAGAGGTGAAATTAATATAAAAAATGCATGCTATGAAATCCAAATTTGACACTGAGCTTTGTAGTAACACAAGGAGAGAAACATAACAAAATTCAAGATGTCATTTTTCAAGAGAAGCAAAACAATTCCTGGTAAGCAGACTGGTAATTCTCAAATTCTAATTCTATTTGGTTTTAAAAGGTACCTTGTGATTTACATTCTCCACTGAATTTGCTTTCCTAAATATTATTGATTTTTAGTTATAATGAAAATAGCTGTATTTATGAACACACATCTTCTAAACTGACATTATTGAAATTTTGAATTACTCGAAGTATATTATAAAATCAAACATTTTTATTATGATCAAGAATATTTTAAGAACACAAATGTTTAAAATGTAATGCACATTGGATAATTATTGTTTCATGAAAATTTTGCTTTAATTTTATATATACAGTTAGCTCTTCATACCCACAAGTTCCACATCCATGGATTCAACCAACCACAAATAGAAAATATGTGGAAAAGAACACAATACAAAAATCACAGCATAATTAAAACTACTATAACTTTTAAAAAAATATATATAATGTGGACAAGTAAACAGTTAGAAGAAATAAGACCTAACGTTTGATAAATCAGCAGAGTCACTATAGTTGACATTAATCTATTGTACATTCCAAAATAGCTAGAAGAAAATAATTCAAGTTTTCCTAGCATAAAGAAAAGATAAATATTTAAGGAGATGGATATCCAAAGTACCCTGATTTCATCTTCACACATTATATGTATCAAATTACCACATGTACCCCCAAAATATGTACATCTCTTATGTGTCAATAAAAATAATTTGAAATACTGTACAATAACCATTTACATTGCATTTATATTATACTAGGTATTATAAGTAATCTAGAGATGATTTAAAGTACATGAGAAGATGTGCATAGGTTATATGCAAATACTATTCCATTTTATATAAGAGACTTGAGTATCTATGGACTTTGGTATCTTTGAGGCAGAGAGGTGGGAGGGAGTAAGATTGTGAAATTTAAAATATATTTTTCATTATGAGTGGTTGTTAAAAAAATTGTGAAAGCCCCTGAGCTAGTCTGAAGAAGTGTCTGCTTGCGTTCATTGGACAACCACAGGAAAGCAGACATGAAAAATCCACAGAATAGAGATGAGAGAGAGGTCTGTGCTTCTGCGCCTTGTGCAGCGAGAGTGAGTAAGGCAGCTGTAGGTAGAGGAGGCAAGTTCTCTGGAGGATTCTAAGTAAAGCTTTATAACTGCAGAAAGTCCCAAAAGACAATTATCTTCAACTACTCTCTTGCTATTACTTTTGATGATGAATTTTAATTAGTAGTATTAAGAGGACATAATAGATATTAAGGTTATCTTTAAATCACAATTCAAATGATAATACCACACCTGCTTCAGGACCTAGTTCGAGGGAATCTGGGTCTGTGTGACTCTTCTACCCTCAACACTCCTAGGCGCAATCAATGGCTTCCTCATTACATGAGGATGCTACATGCCTCAGCTGGAGTCCTGACAACTTTCTCATAGGCCCTCACTGGACTCAGAACCTTAAAAGAGAGATGGTGTCTTTCCAGCAGTAATCACACTTCTCAGCACTTGGTAGACACTCAAGGCATATTTCTGGATAAAATGAATGCATGAATGAGTAACTGAATATTCACATTACTCCTGTATTTCTATGATGCAATCAAAATTTGTTCTCACAATGAACACCTGACATTCCGTGATTCTATAAGGGTTTAAGAATTAAGAGAAAAAAGGGAGGCTTTAATGTTAATTTAATACATTCTAATTTTTCGAATTAGTGTTTGACACTTATCAAAGATGGCAGATCAGTTTCAACTTATGCACTGACACTTAGGGACTGGCAGCAGTTCCCCGGAGTACCATGAGAGAAAACATTCCAAGGCTGGCTATGAGCTGAACTGGCAGAAGTGAACACCAAGATTGTTGAATGGTGCACACAAGAAGTTGACATTGGCTCACAAGCCACCTCTATGATCTCCAAATACTTAATCAGAAGACCAGAATATTCACCTGCAAGGGTATTGAAAATTGATTTTGTTGAAAGCAGCACTCCCAATTGTCCCAGCTCCTCCTGAAAAACAGCTGACTATAAGGAGTTTGGGAATGAGCAAGTAACTCATGCGCATGTTTCATTCACTTCGGTTTCATCGTTGACAATAACAGATAGTATAATCATTAGTTCCCAGGAGGGATAGACATCAGTGGAATTTATTATACAATATCTCTTCTCCTTGGGGTGGGGCAGAGAAAGAGAAAGAACAGCCACATAAACACTGCAACTCCTCAAACAGGTATTTAATAACTGCTATTAATATTTCACGGTAATTTTTTTTAAAATGAAGTGAGCAGCTGTGGTAATTATAGTCAAGTTGTCAAAACTTTTCAGTGTTTGTTATTTTTTGATAGGCGGCTATTCCCCCGTTTCCTCTAGGATCTGCGGGGTTGAAATAGGGTAAGCAGCTGTCTCAAATGCTACATGAGGCATTCATTTCAAAGAGGGTCTTCTTTTGTTTTGTTTTTTTTTCTTAGATCCATGTTTATAACCAAGATCTCTGTGAAGTAGAAAGCAATGAACTCTAGAGGAAATTGTTTGCAAACCAAAGATAGAATTCAAAATTACAGGTCAACGCCATTTGCTTGCAGTTATAATGAAAATTCTTGGTTAGATTTCAGAGCACTACTTGATCATTAAAGCATTGTTTGTAGTACCTTACTTGGGAAATTAGATAATGAGCTCTTAATCTCACCCATACCTCCAAGTACTTCTGAATAAAGGTAAGTCACCAACAGTTGGAAAAGTCCCATTAATGTCCTCTAGTTTGAAGAAAAGCTTCCTGATGTACAGTAGGCCCATGGAACCCATTACCTCCCACTAAAGTTAAGGAGAGCATTATTAGGGAGAGCAAAGTTAGGGAGAGCATTATTACAGAACTGATGAGCTAAGCTGGAGGAAACACGGTGAAGCCCACAAAAGGGAATGCATCCTGCTCTGGACAGAGAGGGATTTCAAACAGAACATTTAAATAATAATAAAAAAAACTGAAAGAGCCCAGTTACGGCTGCATTTTGTGCTAGAAGAGCTCTCCATCTGTCCCACCTCCATATCCTCAGACCCCAAGGAATGTGTAGAAGGCAACTCTCAGGCACAAACCGTAGCTGAGGGAAGGAAGGCTAGGTGGTTCTGAGAAAGAGAAAACAGGTAAATAAGAGACCTGGGTACAGCCACTCAGGTTAAAAAGGAGCAAGATAGAAAGGAACAACATGGAAACTTTGCAAACAGACTATAATCAAAAGGAGAGAAAGAAAGAGGGAGAGAAAAAGAAGAGACCATAGTATGCAAAGAGAAAGTAAAAACTCAGACAGCCAGTGTAGAGAAGAAAAATCATAGTACTACAAATGGAAGCAGTTAAAATATGCATTATTTAAAAATTAATAAGAATACAACATCTGTAAAACAAATGCCCAAACTAAAGTGATAAACAGCAACAACAAAATGAAATGAAAGGCAACACACTAATTACATTTGAAACAGGAACAAATGGATGCACATGATTAACAATCAATCACTTAAAACGGGGGTCTTCAGACTTTTCTGTAAAGGATCTAATAGTAAATATTTTAAACTGTGCAGGCCATGAGTTTCTGTCTGTCACGGCTATGAAACTCTGCTGATGTATCCAGGAAGCAACATGTAAACGAATTAGCATGGCTGTGTTCCAATAAAACTTTAGTTAACAAAAACATGCAGAAGGCTAGATTTGGCCCATGGGCTCTAGTTTGCCAACCCCTGCTATAGAGAGCTGAATATATATGAAATATAAAAAATATTCAGAGATAAAACTCAGGAAAATTTCATAAGACTATATAAAGAACTGAATCTCCAGGTAACAATAGGATGCTGGACACCAGGAAACATTATACAGATCACTGGTGTGATGCAGTATGACACTACTGAGAAAGGAAGTATAGTGATTATGGCCACACTGTGGAGCTGTGAGACTTGGGACTAAATCCTGGTCCTGCCACCACAATTAAGGTTCTTCACTTATATGTGCATTACTTTACTTGTCAGAGAAATATGAATAACATTACCTGCTACCTCAATAAAATGGTCTGAGGGATTAAAAATATTAATATACGTGAAATTCTTAGAATAGGACCTAGACATAGCAATTTGGCTATGATAATGATCAATAGCAAAACACATCCAAGTTAAATCATCAACCTTTAAAAATAAAGAAAAATATCATGCAGGAATCTAGACAGAAAAATTACCCATAGTAGGAAAACTCAGATTGGCCTCATGCTTTTCCACAGCAATATTTCATTCCAGAAGTCAACAGAACAATGTCTGCAACATACTAAAGGGCAGCCTGTGTAACCAAGAATAGTACACCCAGTCAAGTGTCGCAAGCATAAAGGCAATAGGCTGGCATTTTCAAATATGAAAGAACACTAAGAAGGAAGAACTTATAATCCCCTTGCTAAAAAAATAAATTAATAAAAAAATTTAAAACTACATGACAATAAAATCCAACCAACCAAGTGATAAATTAAAAAGTAAACTCAGTAATAGAAAAGTTATGGTAAAAGGACTAGCACTGAGCAGAGCTTCCATTTGAATAGAGAACTCATAATGATCAACAGAGGGAATTATGTTTGCAGAACAAAATGTAATGCTACAATGCTGACCAAAAAAAAGTAATTTGAAACAAAAATCAGGATGTAGAGGGAGGGGAGGAAAAGTGAAAAGTAGAAGAGTCCTTATCATCCTACCAGGTTGCCTATAAATATGATTTAAAGAAGAAATATGGAATTAGAAATTTTTTTGACTTCAATCTTGTAAAAAGTCTTTATGTCCTTAGTGGGATGACATGAAAATTACTATTTCTTATTGGTGAAGAAACATTGGCAATCCTTTAAGTATCACTTCAGCTTCTTTTTCTTCTAAAATTTAAATAAGTTTAAATAAGCTTTAATCTAAATAAAATTAAACAGTATTTTTGTGCAGAGAATGATTGCACTATTTCAACATTATTTTTCACTTTTATATTCAATTATTTATCCATTCACTCTCTATATGTCTAGAAAAGACATATGGAATGAACAGAATGATGTTCCTCAAATAATTTTTAGATGATAGAATTTAGGGTGATTTCTTTTTTCTTTGTATTAGGTGGGTGCAAAAGTAATTGCGGTTTTTGCCACAATTACTTTCAATGGCAAATTAAATTACTTTTAATGGCAAAAACCGCAATTACTTTTGCACCCACCTAATACTTTACTCCATCATGTTTTTTGACAAGCAACATATGGAATTTCAAGCTGTCTGCCAAAGTCCTTTCTTCCTTCCTGCCTACAGTCACAGCTATATTGTTTCCCGCCCTCTCTCGTACCCATGCATGTCTATGTGACTAAGTTCTCTTCCACAGATGGTGAGGAGCAAAAGTAGTGTTCAACTTTCACCAGGCATGATCCTTGACTTTTTCTTTCTGCTCTCTGCTTGGTGACTAGACCCAACTTAGAAAGCATGTGTTGTAAATGGCAGATGTGTCAGGCCACAAGTGTGAAAAAGTGTGTGGAAAGAGCCACTCAACAGCCACAAATGTTTACTTTCATTGTGTTGCCTGGTAGAGCAACAAAGGTTGAGTTCTTATGCCATGTTATTGCGATTCTTCTTATAGACCATCTTATTCTTTTAGTATAATTAACAGAAGCATGCATTATTTTATTAGAATATATAGTAAGCCAATAATCTAAAAATAGAATCAAAGTTGTCTAAAAAAATAAACAAAATGGATGAGAAACTCTCCGCACATAAGCCACAGATTCTGATTAGTCTGGCAGTAGTGTAAGAACACATGTGGCCACCCCATCATGACTGAGGTTGCTCTCACAGGCGGGGGGGCCTAGTGGTAATGACATAAGAGGTCTCTCAAATCTTTTGAATTTTGACTTGTTTTGTGTGTCTACTTTTTAGAGAAAGTCAAGTTTATAATGCTTCAGATTATTCAAGAGAGTATGCTCCCCCTGAGTGCAGAGGATATTAGTCTTGAATATCATTAACCTTGCTATCCAATCAGACATTTCACTTGGTTCTAAGGCTATCAGCTGGATCTAGACCAAACTGTCTTCTCTAAACACTCTTTCATACCATTTAAAAAATTAATTTTGACACAGAACCCTTTTTCATAAATTAATTTAATTCCTTTGTCCAGAACACAGTCAGTAAGGGAAATATTGCCAATATTCCATCTATTGTGTTTTTGACATGTAACAAGAGATTATGACCCTATAGCAGTGCATAAGGCTATTGAAAGCCAGTGAAATTCTTTGGATCATTTGGATACTAATCCTGGAATCTAAGTATTTATAGGAAAAAATTATCTGAAAACTAGAAGGGACCTCAAGAGACAATTTGGTCCAGGCCCTTTCTGAGTAAAGTATCAGATATTTTTCTAAACTTTTTAATTATGCTGCAAGATGACAGGTTTCCAGATTTTATTTATCACCACTGAGATAAATGGTTTTCAAATAATCACTGAGGAGAGGAACGTGGGAGGTTAAAATAAAAACTCTCATTTAGTTCCCTTCACACATCTGCCCCTGGAAAATCTTTTTTGAACTCCAATTTTTTTTAATTTTATGAAAGAACAAATTGGAATATGAAAGGCATGAGAATCCTAAATGTCTGGCTCACTTCCTCTCAAGAAATAAAAATCTTTCAACGATATGTTTATAAGTTAGAAGCCAGACACAAACACTAATTTTTCAGTCCAGAGATATCCAATTTCCATTATAATGAATTTAAATCTCGGCAAACTAGAGTGTTTTTAGAAACCATGCCAGTCAAAGATGTCTAAAACAATGTTGCTTGATTCTTTTCCTAAGTTAGCTTTGTACCAATTAGCTATTATTTCTAGTGAGTAGTCAGCCCCCTCAAAGATAACCATTCTATTCTCTTTATTCTTGACTATCTTATTAATTTTGACATTTTTCCTTTTATACATTAAGGTAGCAATAGCAGCACTATCAAATTCATCAAGTAGAGAAAGATACTTCCAACTTGAAATCTAATTAATTTTTCGTGTTCATTATCTTTTAAGAGTGTTTCTTGCAAAAGGACATTATCAGCTCCTTTTTTCATGATAATTGATGCACTGCTTCCCCCACCCTTTTATTTTTTTCTAATAGGTTACGAAAGACCTTTAATACTTACACTTACAATTCTTGCCAGTGACTTTTTAAAGGATAAGTATTAAATATGTCATTCAAGATGCATAATGTGTTACAAAAATTAGATCCATTAGAATAAGAAACTCATTAAGGGGTAAATTTAAAGGGTTTACAGAAGTACACCATAACTTTATGAAGTACTGAGTTGTTAATACAAAACATGGTAACATTCATTACCTTTTGTTAAAGAAATCCTATAAACAAGAAAACTCTTTAAGTGAAAACATAACAAATTCTATAATGAATATTTTGAAACACTGGCTCTCAATTACATATAATAAACCACCCTAAAGGAAAGAAAAAATGAATGTTAAGAGAAAGGAGTGAGCAAGTGTGTCCATCCGCTTGTGTTTCAGGAAAGAAAAGGGAAATAGTCAAAGCTACTTCAAGTACCTAAAGTACTAGCTGTGCATTGAAAAAAAAAAACAATAAACCAATATTTTATGTAAAATTCTAACAATTTTTAATGCTGGCAGTAAAAACGTAGAACTGAGTTAACTTTTTTTTTTTCATTTGCCATTGGGAAACAATTCCCTACAATATACCTACCTACTAAGTCTGCTAAAGGAATGTCTGAGACTGTGAAAAAGGTCCCAGTCTGTCTTCCTAGTTGTTCTACCCTGATGAGCCATAAAACTACTGGTCACTAATAACTACAGGAGAGTCATCAATTGTCAATTAAAAGAAAATGCATATAGACTTTTTAGTATTCAGAGAGAAGGGAGATAAGTAGGGTTAAGCCAGCTGAAATGTAAGGGAATCCTAACTAGTAGGCTAGCAGGTTCCTTAAAACTGCACCTGTGTTTAAAAAAAGTGAGGGTGGGGGGCACGCACCAGAAGCTATCTGCTTTTCAAACTTAACTTGTGACAAAGCATTTGTCTCTTCAGGATAAAGATAAATTGAGTCTCAGATAAACTATTAGTCCTGATCAATCCAGGACTGCCTAGCATGACAAAAAGAGAACAGAAGGTCCAAATCTGAGCTACCAGTAAGATTTATTAAAACATACACTAGAGTATTATTCACTGTCCACTCCTTTTTTAACTAACCATGATGTTGTAGATGCTAATTCTATCCTTGCTTCCATAGAATACCCTGAGTTGTCTTCTCAGCAATGGAAGCATACTCTCTCACTTGGAATCAACAGAACATATTAGCAAATTGAAGCCATAGCTTTTGCCTAATGAAGGGCATTTTTCTCTGTGAAAATCTGGCTAGTTCGTTAGGTGGGATCGAAACCATATACTCAGTTTCATTAGGTACATGACTATGCAACTGAACTATCCAGCCCAAGAAAACATTAGAATGCATGTAGCATGGACAGAGAAATCCCGAGGATTCACATACACATATACCTTTACTTCTCTACTCAGGCATAGATTTAAGAATATTAAAGAGAATATTTAAGGGAATAACAAAACAGCTAGCAATTTATTTTTGAAAAGGAGGCATGACAGAAGAAAACTAGAGAATTGAAAAATTTTACCTGAATGATTCCATGTCTCACCATTGGAAGAGAATGTGGTTTGGCAATTTTTTGAAGAATTTACATGGCAAAGCCCCTGCTGGGTAATCCACATCCCAAGCCTAAGAATTCACACCAAAAATAAAGCAGGCTCTCAGCAGGCATAACTGCTTTTTAAGTTGACTTAGAACATAATTTTAACACTTTCTGAAATTATAGGATTTTTTATGCATTTGTCCTACTTACATCTCAATACTTTTTTGCTATCATTAAAAAAAAAAGATGAGCAAAATTCAGAGAGAGGCTAAAAGGTGAGCTGTTTTATAGAGAATAAGAAGCTAACATTTCCCTGGTCATGACATATAATGCCATATAATTTGAGAAGAAAATAAAATGAATCTCATCTTCAACCTATGAGTCTTCAAATGTGTTCTGAATAAACCCAATCATGACACCATTATCTTCTCCATTTAGTTTTCAATTAGATATGCAGAGTTTAAATGATCACCTTTCCTTAGGAATATGCATGCTCTCTCCCTATAAGAAATACTATTTCCTGTCAATGTTTTGTTGATACCTTCTTCAGGAGAGCTCATTTCTGTGTCCTACAAAAGTGGTTCTGCTGGCATGATCATTATCATCATTAAGCATTTATGAAGCACTTTAGAGTTATTTACTAGAACTCATGATATGCCTATAAGATAGGTTGGTATAATGGTCTTCTTATAAATGAGAAAATGGAGGTTAAATAACAGCCAAAGTTACATAGATAATTTGGATAAAAGACTCAAAGTCCCTGACTTCCTGTTTAGTATATAAATGAAAACCCTTAAGTGGCATAAAAAAGTCATCTGCTTCAAAACTTTACACCTTAACAGTTAGTGGGCATAAATAACTAGAGAGATGGTGTTTTGCTCTAACCCCGTGGCTGACAGAATTGTTTCAGTAGATCTGTGATGTCAAGGCCAGTGTCTCTGCAGTTCTCTTGGTGGTCCCTTCTTGATCTCAAGATGTTAGCTCCAGCTTCAGGCAATATGCCTGCGTTCGAGTATAAAAGAAAGAAGCTGGGTTACCAACCCTGTAGATACCCATCAGGAAAGCAAAAACTTTCCAGAAAATCCCCAGTGCAATTCTACTTATAGAGCTTTGTCAAGAGAGGTTGATCATATGAACATTTAACTTTCTATTGTTCATAATAGATCAAGAAAGGCAGTTGTGCTGGTCAACCAACGGTATCCACCAAAGTCATTCACAGAATTTTCTTTTGGATATTTATTTGCTAAGCATTATTTGGTTGCATTATATGCTAGCATTTGTTAACAGATCAGTGGGAGCCAGCCCCCTAATATTTTTAAATTGGGATACAACTTCTAAATTGAGAACATTTTATTCACTGACTTAATTTAATGGGTGGAAAGAAATGATACAAAGATAGCCATAAATTAATTTTAATGGATTAAATCCAGGGTCTAGTTTATTGTGTTCTAAGGAAATATAGTTCAAAAATTACTATTTTAGTGTAAGTAGCCACACATTTTCTAGCCTCCATGCCTTTCCTTTCCTTGTATCGGCCCCCAGCAGATATATTTTCTTCATCCTCCTCCTTTTTGTTTATCTAAATCCAATCACTTTTAAGATTTGGTTCAGCTCCCACCTTTTCTATGAATGTTCTCCATCCATTTAACCCATGATTCAATCGCTTATTCAGCATAACACACAACCTTATCTTGCTGAGACATTCAGTACCTGCTATGGGAGCATTTACCAATTATAAAGATTCATTATATAATTTTTTATTTACATTTGTCTCACATCCCCAAGGAGTGTGGTCTCTCTTCTGTTTTGCATGCATCTACACAGCACAATATATAGAACAGCAGCTAACATTGATTGAACAGTCAGTATGTCAGTTAAATAATTTCCACATTTGATCTTAATTCTTTCAACAACCCTGTGTGACTGGTACTATCATTATCCTTGTTGAATAGATGAGGTAATCCAAATTCAGAGAGGTTAAGCAACTCACTCAAAGACACACAGTTAAGTAATGCAGCTTTAATGTCAATTCAGGCAACCCATCTTAATCACTATGCTTCTACTCATTCTTCAATGAAAGAAGGAAGATGGAAGGAAGGAAGAGAGGGAGGAACGGAGGGAGGGTGGAAGTTAGCAAGGGAGGGAGGGATGGAGAAAGGGATGGAAGAAATAAGGAAGGAAAAAGAAAGACCTGGAGGGTAGCAAGAACAGAAAAGGCAAGCAGGCAGGTAACAGGCAGAGATGGACTTACCGTAAGACTAATGAAACTTAAGTGTCAGGGCCCTGCAATCACACAGGCTTTTCCCAGCACTTGAGAGGGGCTCTAGCAATGTGCTTTCGTAATTTTGTGAAATTATCAAGAGAGATTTTAACTGCAATTAGTTAAGACATCTTTCTCTTTTCATTCTGACTCCACCTCTGTTATACTTGCCCTCGTGTTCAGGGGCATTGGAGCAGCCATGGGTAATTTGGGATCCAATTAAAGTAAGTTGAGTTTAGGATGTATTTGGATCTGGCAGAATATATTTATGTACTTTGCAGTCACTTGCTATATAGCTGCTATTTTCAATCATCCTAGTGTAGAAATGGCTTCCAGGAAAATTCCTATTGCCCTTTGTGTCAACTCAACAGCCACGTTATATGAAGGTACCATATATCCCAAAGATAACCTCACCAAATGAATGTGGGCTATGCTGCCTGGCTCCAAAAGTAGATGGGAGTGCATGAGAAACAAAGCTTGAAACACCTGGAGCCAGAAGCTAGTCTGTAGAAAACTCTTTCAAGTATTGGATATGTAAAATTGTAAGCAGGGAATCTGCCTAATGCCGAGTCAAAATGGAAGTTCTCGCCTCTCAGGAATATTCTAGCTAATGCAGATTATTCCATTATAAAGATTCTTATGTTTATTTTCTTTGTAACGGGAATTGTACCAAATAGAATTTATCAGTATCCCTGTGTTTGTAGGGTGCAAACCTGTAACAGTCTACAAACAGCAAATACGTCTGTGAGTGAATCCACATTTTATATATTCTTATGTGCCTTAGCATGACACTACCAATAATAAAAAGTGTAGCAAGAACACACTTCTTTGAATTGTCAATAGAAAGACAAATTCCATCAATTGTAATAGAGGAAAAAATGGATTTTATTTTTCTCTTGATATATATAGAGAGAGTTACAAAATCTTTGCCCTATAAATAGGCAATTAAAAAGCACATAACCAATAATATAGAAAAAATGTTGGTGTGTCAAGTGGTAAATTAGTGAAGGGATACAATTTTTTTATAAACTGATGATTGTGGTTTTGTCAGCTTTTAAAAATTGTAAGTTGCTGTCGTATATTTTTATTTTAGATGAATATTAATTTTATATTTGCAACTTTGTATTCCTTTTCTTAAAGAGGTCCCAAATATTGCCTAAGCTTCAGGATTGCTCATAGCATGGTTCTGCCTCTGAAAGAAAGAAGAAAGATAAGACTGTCTAATCAGCATGTAAATATTTCCTTAAGAAATAACACAATGTGTACACTCTTACGAAAGACTACAGGTGTGAGCAGCGAAGATGTTCCTCAGGGTGGTGAGAAAAGCATCCTTTCCCCAAGATGATAACTATGGAAGTTCGTTTGAAGCCTCTGTTAGAACTCAGGATTATCCAGATCCTTTGAGGGGAAGCTGGGTTGCCAAAAGTGGAAACAGTATTTATCAATATAGCTTTTGAAGATATTCAATATTTGTTCTACATACAACTTTTAGTACAGAATCAAATACACCAATTTAGTATAGTAATAACTACATGCAGAATAAGCAACAAAATTTTTAAACTAGCTAAGGAAGAGTTCAGTTTCTGAAGCAGAAAGGATGGAAGCAGTTGGAGAAGGCTCTCAGCAAGATGAAGTTGCGCCAGTGACTAGAATAGAGAACCATGTATGAAGATGAGAACCAAAAGGAAAATGGCAGCAAAAAAGGGTTAGCAAGGAGAACTCAGAAAAATTGATGGAGGAATGAGAGCCCAGCACTGATGCAGCACAGCTCAGTTAAGAATTGCTTCTATCCACACTTCCCCAATTTGAGGGTTTATGGAGCTAAATAAATGAATGGCTGTGTCACAGGGCTAATAGCCCAGTTGGGGTGAGTACATTGTCAGCCCAACTCTCACTAGCTCAGGCTATTACTAGAAAAGAAATAAGAAATAAATAGAACTAAATAAGAGAGAATGGAGAAGACACTGAGAATGTAGGAGAGAGATGAAAGAAGAATGACCGAAAAGAAAGCCCCACCCATTGTGGAGAAGGGAGGGGCCCCCCACTTAGACTTAAAGATGTCCCAGATCCACAGGTTGTCCATGCTCTGACTCTATCCCATACCATAACGCCCCTTTCTCTGCTTTTACCAAATACAATTTGTTGGTGGAGAAGAGGATTCTTGAGGCAGGGCTCAACTAGAGCCTCAGGGCAACCAGTGATTTTCTAATAGAAGGCAGGGCAAAAAGAACCAAGGTATCTTGGAATGAATTGTCAGCTGCATTTTCCTAGATATGCCCAAATGGTAAGAATAAGAGTAAATGCTTGTGCTGAGTATGAGCAGACCAGACATTAGGCTACGCACTTTGAAAACATTTATTGTGCACAGCAACACATTGAAGTGGCTGTAAATATTATTTTCATTTTATAAGTTAAGAAAGTTCAGGCCTAGAAAAGTTAAGAAATATGCCCAAGTTCACATAGATACTAATTGGTGGAATTTTAGGGTAGTCTTCCTGAATACAGAGTTGAGGTTCTTTAAAACTACATCATAGTAACTACTATTAAGTTAGACTCAACTCTAACTTAGATTAGAAGTAACTTCCGTTTGTGGTTTTGCTCACTTAAAGCTGCAGATAGGATGTTATTTCAATTCTTTTCATTTTTCTGCCTTTTACATTCACCCACGTACATCTGTGTCTGCAGAGAAGGCATTTCACTGCCTTACTTCCTCAAGTAAAAAATATTAGAAGAGTATATTTTGAATCTCTCTTTTTTCTTTCATGTTTCTTGATAGAAAAAAACATCCAGTCTCTGGTAGCAGTCTCCTAAGGTAGCACTCCAGCCAAAAGCTAAAGTCAGATTTTTGGCCATGTTATGTATCCCACCGTCAGAGGGTAATGAGCTTGGGTTCCATCAAGAAACACCCAATGACTTTCAGCATTCCCTTAGAATAGAATCTCTGTTATCAAGTCATTCATTATAGACAGCTCTTTTGCATGAAGACTGATGATAACTGTGCTGTTCTTTAAATCTCAGTATCTTACCAGTTTAGTACATTTATACACTTACAGAAAATAGCTAAGGAACTAATGGCCCACAAAATTTCTTATCTTAGCTTGAAACTGTGTTTAAGTTAGAAGCCACTAGTTTTCCCTTTACCCTTCTATAACTTAAAATATCCAAAGTTGAATTATACTGTTTTACAATATAATATGTAGATTATTGTATTCATAAGTAGAAAACATTAACAACTTTTAACTTTAAAAGAAATTTAGCAAATGTGGCCAAATTATAAATCTTTGAAGCAGAGAGTTCTCCAAGACTCTGGTGAATTCTAACGTAGATATTATAGTCATTTAGAATATATTCAAGATTTCACTGAATGGTAGTGTATTTTCTAACATGTGATTAACAAACAGCAACCCTGGGCTCCAGTGTTATTTCAAACATTCACACTGTATAAGCTCATTTTAAAGGTATAATGTTTAAAGGTTCTAGGTCTAGGACAAAAGTATGAAATATGTGTCCTGAGTGAAGAGCCATGGTCCCTGGCTGCTTGAATCTGTACCAAAATGTCTGCAAAATTTTGGATATTTAGATTTGGATCATATATATCAAATACTGACTTTGATATTGAGTAAGCCACAAAACTTCTGTGAATTCCAGCCCCTCCTTTGTATAATTGGGACCGTAATGCCTCTTCCATTGTTAGTTGAGTGCTAAACACAGCGTGTATAAAGCACAAAGCATGGATAAGCACAAGGCATGGATCAGCCTATAGGGCATCTCTTCTTGAATATCTTCCAGGCACTTTAAACCCAACACATCCCAAAAATGAACTTATGAATTTCTCTCCCTCCACCATCATGCCTGTCCCATTCCAATGACTCAAATCAAAAATCATAGGAGGCATCACTGACTCGCCTCTTCTCCTTGAGTTTCCATATCTAGTTGTACCTCCAAATGCTGTCAAAACTGTCCCCTTAACAAATCTGGTCTCTGTCTCCTTTTATTCTAGCTGGAGTCTTCATCCTTTCTTCATGGAATCATAGCAAGAATGACTGGCCTTCCTATTTTCTGAGCTTTTTCCCTCAGATCCAAACTCCCCATTACTGGTAAAGTGCTATTTCTAGATTGAAAATCTGATACTCTTGCTCCCCCACCTAAATCCTTCCACTGGTTCTCTCATGACTCCAGCATCACCAAGTCCAAGCTCCTAAAACAGAATAAGACACTTAGTGTCCTCATGTCCATGATCATGTTTTATTCTTCTCTGCTAACACTGCTCAACCCATATGCACTGTAACATTAGCAATACCGGGCCACTTGCAGTTGCCCAGAATTCCCCCACCCACTTCTCTTCCTCCCCTAGATCGTTGCCACTTCATCTAGACAGTCCGCAGCAGCAGCTTGTTAGAAATGCAAATGCACAGGCCCCTTCCCACACAGACAAATCAGCATCTCAGGTATGGGGCTCAGGAATCTGTATTTTAACATGTTCTCCATGTGATTCTGATACATGCTAAAGTTTGAGAAGCACTGACCTAGATGATTCCTACTTATCATCTGAAATCTAAATTAGGCATCATCTCCACAGAAAGCCCTCTCTAAGGCTCACAACATGAATGAGATGCACTAGATGCCCTCTTATGAAATCCCATAGCGTTCTACGCACAGTGCTCATCATTCAATAGCAATTGTGTGTTTGGATGCTTATTTCCTTCCATGGATTGTGAGTTTCTTCAGGGTGCAATAGATATCTTAGTTTGATTCCCCATCACCTAGCCCCTAATATTTTTAATAACAGTAGATAACACTTATATAGTGCTTACGATATGACTTGCCTTTTCCTAACTCTACATACATGAATTCACTCAATCATTGCAATAACCCTAAAATATAGATACTATTATTATTAAACCCATTTTGCAGATGAGAAAACTGAAACAAAGAGAGATTAAATGAAATGTCCAAAATAAGTCAGTGAAGAAGTACGATTTGGAGCTGTGCAAGGCTGACTCCAGAGTTCATGTCTCCAACCACTGTAGGGCACTGCCCCTACAGAACAGAAAATGAATGAATACATGAATTGTCTGGAACATGATTGCTCAGTGAATGAAACAACCACTCTGATTACTGTCACCACCAGACTCCCACAAACCATGTTCCTTGCCTAATCCTCCACAATCAGCTCTACTCACTGCTGCCTATTCATTGGCTCAAATACTCTCCCTTCAGCTCTCCTACTAAGATGTAGCAGGGGTTGATGTAGTGTCAAGTTTACCTGGGGAAAATATAACATCGGCTTCATCTCTTGGCCCCCTTTTCTTACTTTTTAAAAGATCAGGAACCTCATGTAGCAAAGGGTTTGCCCCTTCCAATTACACCCCAGTCCAAATCTTCACTAATAGAGTTATTATCTTAGAGTGTCAGTGACAGTATAGGAAAATGCTAAGACAACTGTCAATTACATTTAAAGCCATCAAAGGCAATCATCCCCAGAGTACTAACAGCATTCTTGCTCCATCCTAATGTACAGATTTAATGTGGTGGGATAACAGAAATATTGTGAAATGCTTACCAATGTATTTTTCCTTCCTGGTAATTGTTTTAGGTTGAAATGTGACCTTATTTGCAGATTAGGTCTTTATAGAGCTAATGAAGTTAAGATGAGGTCATTAGAGTGGGCCCTAATTCAACATGACAAGTGTTCTTATAATAAAAGGAAATTTAAACACAGACACATAGACAGGGAAGATGATATAAAGATACAGGGAGAAGATGGCCATCTACAAACCATGGAAAGAGGTCTGGAACAGATTCTCCCTCCCCACCCTCAGAAGGAACCAACCCTGCAATACCTTGATTTTATACTCTGGCCTTCTGGATTGTGGTACTTATTTATATCAGCCCTAAAAAAAAAAACACAGTCATCCCTTAGTATCTGTGGCAGATCAGCTGCAAGACCTCCCTAAGGATACCAAAATCCACAGATGCTCAAGTCCTTTACATAAAATGGCATAGCATTTGCATATAAGATATGCACATCCTCTTATATACATATACTTTAAATCATCTCTAGACTACCTCTAATACCTAATACAACATAAATGATATGCAATAGCTGTTGTACTATATTGTTTAGGGAATAATGACCAAAAAAAAGTCAGTACAGATGCAATCATTCACTTTTTCCTTATATTTTCAATCTGAAGTTGGTTGAATCCACAAATGCAGAACCCACAGTTAGCAAGGGCCAACTGTGCAGCAACCCAGATTTTTTTCCTTACAGCCTTTTCATAATCCCTGCAGCCAAGGAAGGGGTGGATGAGGCCCTTCAGAGGATATAAAGAAGATAGGATATAGGAGCAGCTCTTGCCAGCTGAAAAGTAGCACAGAGCCCATCAAGAGTCAAGGGAAAGAGCCGAGTTGGGAGAGAAAGAAAGGGAGAAAATGAGAAAATAGAGAAGAAGAAAAAATACGAAAAGAGAGAAGGCTCAGAAGTGTCTTAAATTTCTGCCATCCCTAACTATAGAGTTGATGTTCTGAGAAGAGGTACAGTAGAAACACCCCTTAGAGGTATTGCTTCTCATTTATCCAGCAGTTTGCAAGCCCCTTAGAGACATTCTGAGTTGGTCAAGATGCCAAAGCATTATGGTTCCAACTTGCATGGGGGTAGAAGTACAATTGTCTGGGGGGACTGTCTAGGTGGATGGATGGAGACAGTACCCATGTTTCTCCCCAACCCAAGGATATAGAAGCCCCATGTGCTCCACTGGGGGATATGTGAGTGCTGAGGGAAGTTGTAGGCTAAGAGAAGCATGAGTAAGAACAGAGGCCACAGGATCAAGTCAGGGTCAGGATGACCAGAGGTGATGGTACCTCTGACTCTATCAGTGCAGATACTGATACCAGTACAATGCTCAGAGCACAAGGCAGGACCAGCCACACATCAGTGGACACCCGCTAGCTTGCTCAGTGACCAGATAGGGTGAGATATTGCAGAGAATGCAGGCAAAATCCCAGAGGACAGTAAGTAAACAATGGTCTTTACTCCCATGTGAACACTTAAGCATCTGCTTGCACCCAGAGGGCATCTCACATGGAACAGAGACAGGCGAGGCCCTCTATGATGGGAAAAAGAGAGAAGCTTGAACTTTGAATGGATTAAATGTTTACCGCAATATAAATCTTATTTTATACCAGAAGATACTGAGCTACAGGTACTTGGTAAATGGAACTTTTTGCAGCCATCATTAGGAAGGGGCCTCCCAGGTAAGGTAAATTTGGCTATAAGATAGTCATTATTTTTATCTTGTTTATCTGAAGTGCACTGAGTAAATTCCTAACCCCATCCCATTAGATAATGAGTCTGAATGACAGGTAGTTTAAACTAAAAAACAAACAAACAAAAAAACTAAAATAATTGACATTTTATTGTGCAAGGAGGTGCCACACTAGGCTCTGCAAGGGATTAAAAGATGCCTAGAGAAGCAGATCCAGAAGGCTTGCCAACTCACAATTGTCACTGTTTAGTGGGCACTCAAGTCAAAAGTTTCCACTGCCTAAGGTGACATACTTCACACTCCAACTTGTCCTTCTGGTGTGCAGTGCTGAATCCTTCTTAAAGGCTTTCAAAAATAGGCTGGAAAAAGAAATATTATGGTGGGGTGAGTAGGGTGGGATAAGTCATACATGGAATAATCTCCACTTTCAGAATCAATGAAGCTTGTGGTTTACAACATTGTGGTTTAACTCTCTATGCAGCAAGCCCGCATCTCCTAATCTATATTCAGGTAATGATTTTGAGTATTATGCAGCTTGAAAACTTGAAGTGAATTTTCTGGGTGGTTAATAAGTGATCTGTACAAGTATTAACGAACAATGACCTTGCACTGGAACCAATGCTGCCTAAGTGTTTATCTCGTCATTACTTCTCTAATATCACAGTGTTTTGCCTCCTTACTTTCCTGGCTCTTTACTGTGAGCCAGTGTTTCCACCTTGCAAAATCAGGCATGCTAAGTGGGGACATTGGATGTGTATCCACATATCCTTCAGAAGTCATACCTGAAAGATGTGACCAAATCTCTGAACTGTTTTCTTTAACTTTCATTGGTGTCCAGTATGCACTCATATAGCCTGAAACACCTGTATAGGTATGAAGATTTCAAATAGATCAATCTGATTTTTTCTTGAGCAGCCAGTATGTGCTATGTACTGTCTTGAATGACAATATACTGAAAAGATGGAGACCATATAGTTTCCATCTTAAGAACTGTTTACAGAAAATTCAGAATAGTCTACATTTATAAGAGATTTACATGTAATAAAAACATTTAAAATGTGATACACCATAGTCACTCCTTATCCATGGGGGATACATTCCAAGACCTCTAGTGGATGCTTGAAGCCACAAATAGTATCAATCCCTGTATAGGCTGTGGGGTTTTCTTCTATAAAAACCTACCTATGATAAAGTTTAACTTATAAACCAGGCACAGGAAGAGATTAACAACAATAACTAATGACAAAATAGAGTAATTATAACATTTACTGTAATAAAAGCTATCAGGCACTGTGGCAGGAACTCCTGCAGTTTGAAGTGCAACAACAAAACTAGCATGAATTTCTGTTTCCTTCCTTGCAATTTCATGGACAGAAGATTCATTCTTACCATAGATCTTAGCAACCGTGGCATAGAATTTTTTATTTAAAAAGTGGAGAATTTTCACTTTGCACTTAAAGCAAGCACTTTAAGGCTTCTCTTTGGCGTATCTGAATTTCCAGCATCATTACTCTTGCACTTTGGGGCCATCATTAAGTAAAATAAGGACTACTTGAACACAAGCACTATATTCCAAGATGGCAACTCAGTGACTAACTGGCGGGTGATGTAGACAGTGTGGATATTCTGGACAGAGAGATGATTCATGTTACAGGCAGGACAAAGTGGCATGGCATGAGGTTTCTTCGTGACAGAATGGTGGCAACTTAAAACTTATGAATTGTTTATTTCTGGAATTTTCAATTTAATATTTTTAGACCATATGACCGCAGGCAACTGAAACCTCAGAAAGGAAAACTGAGGATAAGCGGGGAGTACTGTGTGTGTGTGTGTGTGTGTGTGTGTGTACATTTCTAACAATTGCTCCCCACAGCAATTCTATTCATTAGGTAATAGTATTAACTCGTTAGGTAATTTTGTAGGTGAGGCAAATTGCCTAAAGTCCTGTTGCAGCTGAATTGTGGCGAATCTACTATTCAAACCCAGGGCTCTCTAACCAATATCAAAAGGACCACTCTTATCTCACATACATTTCTATTTTTGAAAATACTGCACAAGAAACTCCATAGTATAATATATAATATAGACTCTGTATCAGCTAATTATCAAAATTACCTGAGAAGCTTTTTGAAAAAGAAAATTACATATGTATATGTATATGTGTATGTATATGTATATCTGGGTTTCACTTCTAGAGATTCTAACTAGGTAGATCTGGACTGACTTACAAATCTAGATTTTTATAAAGCTACCAAGCCAACTTTAACAACCAGTCAGGTTCAGCAGTTACTGCCATAAGAGCTCTAGAAGCAGGTCTACACAGACCAATGAGAGAAAGTGCTGAAAAATATTCACATTATTTATTGTACTTTTAACAATTAATTCAGAACAAAAATGGGGGGAAAAGTAGCCAGGAATCCTAAAACATCTTGATTAGTCAAATTTTTTAGAGAAAGGAAGTAATCTTTCTTTATGTGATAATCAGAGTGTCACTGGAAACTGGCTCATGGGGTATGAAAATAGTTAACCTCTTGTCCCTTGAACAGTAAAAGCTACGGTCTTGCCAGGTAGGTGTTTTTTCCCCTAAATTCGTTTCCCCTGGGATTTTTCTGCTAAGTTAGTGTATCCACAGACTGGGATTAACTTTAAGACAGTCAATAAAGGCAAGACCCTGCCTTGAGTGATAGACACACAGGTACGTGGGTTGTCTGTGCAAACCTTCAGGAAGAACAAGCATTGCCTTTTCAGGCTTTTGCTTCCCCCCTGGGGCCTCAGGTCATGCCCTATATATGGTGGGCACTGAAGAATATTTGTGGACTTAGGGTCTCATCCTTTCTTGCTTCTCTTTGAATTATTTCTCTTGAATTCATAACTTCTCCCATCAAAGAGTTAAACCTTATGAAAAAGAATAATTGATTATGCAAGATTAACATAACATGATTCTTCTTTAGTCTTAATATCTGAGTTCTCTGGTTGATTAATTATGTCCAGTCCCCACCCACAGTATTGCCCTTCAATCCCAGAATAACTTGCTATGGGTTCAAGTCATTTCAGGAGTAGGAGGCAGTCTCCGGGTGCTTAATTATGTATGTAGAAAAGAAATCAAAAGTTCCTCAGTGTTGTCTATCACGTATATGAAAGTAAGAAAATGAAATGAGTTTGTTGTCATAGATACTGCCACCAAGAACAGATTTCTCTTAGTCTGTCCCTAGAAGACAAGATAAAAACGAAAAGGTATAAAGGTATTTTAAGTTTTTAGTTGAACTTAACTTGAGCACTATTGTTTCTCCACTCAAACATCTCATTAACAAAAGCACCATAAACCTCAAATGTCAACTTTGAAAACTGTTATACCGGCACTAGTCATTGTTGTTTTTGCTTTACCTCTGCCTGTCAAGCTCAGAAACTCTCTCACTTACTCACTCATATTTTCTCTCCGCTTCACTTGTAATTTCTTGGCTAAGGTAGATGAGTAACTGTGATGAACCAAACTCCCAAGTGTCAGAAGGAGACTAGAAAAAAAGCTATTGAGCACACACAAATCACTTTTATGCAGTGTGACTTGTCACAGTAAAAGGCCTCTCTTCCCTGCCCCCTCCACTTACATAGACTTTCAGTTCTGTCCCACCTCCTATTCCCAGTAAGATTGCAGAGGTCAGGGAGACAGAGAAAGCAGAGTTTATCATAGCAGAAAGTGAATGTGCTGAGACTAGGTAGCTCGGAATGTAGGTAATGGGCTGTAGAAGTAGCTGTCTGCAGGTCACCAGGTCTATTCCAGCCCAATAGAGGAGTCTACACATCCACATCTAATGTGAAGTCTGGAGATGAAGTACTTTTCTGGATAAAATAGTTGCCTCTTTGGATAAAAAAAAAAATTTTTATATTAGAAAAATTATCGTATTAAAGCGTAAATATCCTATTTAAGTATAAATATATTAGATTTACTATCCCATTTTTTTTCATTTTATGAAGCAAGAATTTATACGAGGGTATTGCCTTTGGGTGATTCTATGTTAATTGCTCTTGTTCAGACATGCTATGCATAGAGGTATCAACAGACTTGATCCCCTCTCCTAGCTTTATGTGATATGGGAGAAAATTGGCCACAGATGAAGCAGCTATAATTCCATTGGAAAAGAGAAGAGTTACAATTACCTCTTGCCCTGATAATATTTTAAGATTCACACCAATGTTTATTCACTCAGCAAACATTGATTGAGTACCAAATATGGCCAAGAAATGGACTATGTCCTGGAGTTACAGTGGTGATTAAATGTAGAGGAAATGCCTTCTTGTACTTCTGGAGCCCATGATCTAGCAGTGGAGAAAGACAGTTCTATAACTAATAGCAATCAAGTGCAATGTATGTTGCTATGGGGAAGTTTAAGGAGCTACGGGCACAAATAGCAAGAGGAGCTAACCAAGGCCTGAAGGGAGGGATGGCTCCCAGAAGAAGTGACACCTAAGAAGGACGTGAAGTTAGAGTTTTCTTGGCATAGCGAAAAGCATCTGTGAAGGCCGGGAGGTAAAATAGAGCTTGATATATCTGAGAACCCAGAGAAACCAAGGTTAGACACGGAGGGCGAGAGAATGGACTAAACAAGAGGCCCATGAGGTCGGCAGGGCCAGCAGCACTGGTGGAGCCAGCACCACCCACAGGAACGCCTGTCCTGCTTCAGGGCAGTGCTTTCAAGATCTCTGGTTGAAACTCTCCCTACTTTCCATCCCAAGGATTCCACATCATTGCCACATTCCCTCACTTTCTTCTTACTCTCAGAGGGGGGCCTCACCTCCTCCTTTAATGAGGTAATTCCCTCCTGTATGGCTCAAAATGGTTCTGTGTGTTCATTCAACTTCTCCTTGCTCCCATTTCAGAAGAGGAAGAGCCAGTCAATATGAGAAGCCAGCATGGAACATCTGTGGGGCTTAAAGCTTTGTGCTGGGAATTGAGTGGATACAGTTATGAGAGAGAATGCCAACAAATAAAGCTAAGAATAATAACCCCCACAGCCCTCTCTCCCCTGTGGTGTCAGTAGACTAGGTCAGGGGGCAGGAAGGAGGAATAAGTGAATTCACTTGGGAGGAATAAGTGAATAAGGGGATCATGACACTGAATTTGAAAAGGGCAAGGCTCTGGACACATATCTGTTTCTTCCTTTCCTATCTTTCTTCTTTCTTCTTCTGAAGCAGCATTTGACAGGGGAGTGAGGGGACAGAAAAATAACATGGAAGGAGGTGTGTGTTTTCTGCACGAAAAGCAACAAAACAAAAAAGAACAAGAGTCAGGCCTAAGACAAAGGGCATGAGGGATGACCATGCTCTGGCCTCTGAGAAAAAGGATAAAATGTGAATCTGGAGTCCCTCCTGTCCAGCACATCAAAGTAGAAGAGCAAATAGGAGTTCAGGGAATAACAAAAACAATTACCAAAGGCAAAAATAAAAGAGCCAGGCTGCTTGGTGCTTTCAGGAACTGAGAGATATTGACAGAGGAGAATTAAAGAAGTCACAGAATCACCTGAAGCTAGCAAGCAAGACATGCACATCAAATTGAAGAGATGCATTGCCTTCAAGAATGTCGTACTGATTGCGAATCTCCCATTACAACTTACTTACAAGCCAACTCAAATTTACTTAAGTGAGTCAAGAGGTGTCATCAGGAGTCAGCATCTCTCCATCATTCAGTTCTGTTCTCCTCCATGGGGCTTCATCTTCAGGGTCCACGTGGTGGCAAGATGACCCCCAGCAGCTCCAAGACTGTAGCATCTTGGCTTCGAGTTCCACTGAAAGGAGCACTTCTCTTTCCTCACCAGATGATAAAACTTTTATAGCTCTTACTCTGTGACAGACACCAGTCTAAGAGCTTTCTCAGTGTTAATTACTTTGATCTTCACAACAATCCCGTATTACACTGAGAGAGAGAGGAGTGAGATAACTTACCAAAGTCACTCATCTAGTTAGTGACAGAGGTAGCATTTGAGCCCAGCTGTCAGGATCCAGAGTCTGGACTATTCATCACCATGCTACAGCCTGATGTCAGTAGGGGGAAGTGGATCAGGTGTGTATTCCTGCGCCTATCCCCTTGAACTTGATGCTTTGACTAGCCAGATCTGAATAACATGCCACACAGATCTGGGAGCAGACTCACCGCCACCTGAACCCTGGGCTGACAGTAGTCAGGATGGTTATCCAGAGGAAATCCAGGATGCCACCAGCAAAGGAAAAGGAGTGAACAGATAAACAAGATGTCCACTACAGAGTAGAAGCAAAGTGCTGCCTACCCACACCTCTGATCCCATTCCGACCCATCTTCTTCTCTCCCACTCTTTTCTTCCCTTCTGCCAAATACACAGAAATGTTATGTACACTATGTACCAGACACACAGATGGAACATTAACTAGAACAAAGCCCTTGCCCTCAGAGAGCTTATGTTCTAATGAAGGTAGTGACACACAAAATATAAATATGTAATATTCATCGGTGCTCTGAAGATAAAGCAGAGCAAGGGGCTAAGAATGACAGCAGAAGGAAGAAAGAGTGCCGTTCTATATAGAATGGTCAGCGGAAGCCTCTTAGATGGGGAATATTTGAGAAAAGATCTGAATAAATTGAGAGGCAGTGATCTGTGCAGATTCTGAAGAGAGATCTAAGAATGAGAAGAGCAAGCCCAAGGGCCCTGATGTGAGAACGTGCTCAATGAGTTCCTGGAATGGCAGGGAGCCAGCCTGGCTGGAGTGGAGGGAATAAGAGAAAGTAAGAGAGAATGATGTCAGTAGAGCTTCTCAGTCTGCTCCTCTAGGGTCATCTTGCCCAGGCTATAGCTCCTCTCTGTGAGCAGATAACTGGGAACCTAATCTCTTGCCAAAGGAGTAGCCCCTATTTCCAACCACCTCAACATAAAAATCCCAGTAGCATCTCAGACTTAACATGTTGAAACTAAAATCTTCTTAGACTCAGACCTGGTTCTCCTCCCAGCATCTTCATATTTGCTGGCAACTACATAATTTCCTAGTTGCCCAGAAATGAAAACTTGAACTTCTCCCTTTCACCCACCAAGACCCATTCAAATTGTTTTCATTTTTATCCTCTTCCTGAAATGCCTCTCACATCTGTTCCTGATTCCATTCTAGGAAGACTTTCATCATTTCTGATCACAGACAATTGCAATAATTTCTACCTACACTCACAATGTCCACCACACTCCTTCCCAAGATGGACATTACACAGCTGGGAGACTAATCTTCAGAACACACAACCCTAATCACTACTGGGTAAACCTCAACATATTCTAATGCCTTCCTGATCAAAGTAAACTCTTAATGTGGACTTATTAGTACTCAAGGTCTTCAATAAGGACGATCCCAGAATAACATTATAGCCTTGGCTCCTACTTCCAATCAGCCAAGCTGAAATCACTTGTCATTCTGGGCTTCTCTACCTTGCTGACTTGGTTTAACATTTTCTTCTGTTATGATGTATAATTCCAACACCACTAGTGACAAAAATCTTTTCAACCCTTCAAGGTTCCGTTTAAATATCTCCTTTCATGTGAGCCTCTTTATTCCTCCAACTGGAAGTGATTTCTCCCTAATCATTTCTCAAAACCCTATTTATCCCATTTCATCTTGTTTGACAATATGGTCTTTTATTTCTCTAAACTGTATTCTTAATTTCCTTCTCCAAAGCTGTTTCTCCTCTCTCCCTTCTCAATAAATAGCATGGACATTTATTTATATTTTTTCAGGTGAAAAATCTAAATAACACTCTTGATTCTTCCCTTTCATCTCACATGCATACCATCAGTAAATACTGCTGGCTCTTGTTCTGATAGCCTCCTATTCACCCACTGGTGAGGGAGGAAACCCCCTCCCTAAATAGTATGAAGATGGCAAACACACAACACTGGGCAAATGAGAATGACAGCAGTTTATTAGTCACATATATTCACAGCCCAAGGAGGAAGACACTAAATGCTCTGTGGGGCCACATTGGGGTTGCATTCAGGAACAGAGTAAATAAGAACAGGCTGTGGGAAGCATGCTTTGTAGTAACAAGAGTCTGGGGTGAACCCTGGTTCCAGTGGAAGGATATAATTGGCTTGTTTGAATAATTTTTCAGACCAACAGAGAAGTGAAATCCATTAGGTTAAGGACTGGATAGGGTAGAGCTGGTCCAACTGATGTGAGAGCTAGCTGGGTGGGGGCATATCTGAGGAGAGCAGGGGACTTGGGCTTGGGGTTGGGGCCCTGTGAAGCACAAAGTTGTCAAGACAGCACTTCATATTGCATCTTAATTTTAACCCTTATACCACATTCAGTACCTTGATAACTTGAGGTTAATTTAAACCTTGTTGATAACTAAGATTTTTAGAGAGTGAAAGCATTCCCCTTGGAAGGGTCATCAGCATTAACCAGGAAGGATAGGGCCACATGGTGGAGTAGACATCAAGAACATGAACTTAGAGGTAGCTCCCTTTATGGCCACTGAAGATAATTGATAGACCCATGAGGCATAAGTGGAGGAAGTGCCCATCCCTAGGGGTGTGAACTGAGATTAATCAACACCTATGGCAATAGCAATACCCAGTAGGGGGTCCATTTACCACTTGATAATTTAAACAGGAGTTATTTGGGGAGCTCATTAGGCCTCACAGTGAAACCAATTGCCTGGTTTATAGTAAAAGTGGAAGTTCCATTGAATATCTTCTTCAAGAGCCCAGCATTGTATATTCTGAGAAGTGAATGAGTGTCTTGTCAACATGGGTGATGTCTGGAACTACTTCACAGGAGCTAAGGAGTGTACTGGTGAAGCCTTGTGTTGTGGCCTTAGTATATGTAGAGACATCTCTTACCTTGATTTATATTTTGGGCATCTGTGAGGCAAGATATTTCCAAAGTTCTTTATCCTGAAGGGGGCAACCCTTAGGCAGTAGTCCAAGAGTACGTAAAAATGTGCAGATGGGGCCATTTATTGGGCAGAACACCCAGTTAGGTAAGATGACTGTGTAAAGTTTGGCCAATTGTGCTTATCCTTGGGTACCATCCTTTATCATGGCTGTCTTGGTTAAGAGATGGAAACCAGCAACATTCCACTGGGCTCCATCACATAGGATGATGGCAATTCCATCTGTGAAGTGTACAAAATCTCATTGCAAATAACTCCATTAATTCCAGCGAGTTTCCTGGGTAGCCAAGGGGTCTGGAAAAGTGGTGTCTTTCTCCAGTGCCAAAACATGGCAAGAAATTGAGGACAGAGAAGGCCATCCTCTCCTGCAAGTAGAATATACAGATGGCCCAGATTTGGCCCCATCCTGTAGCAAAGAGACCTTGGTAGCCATACTGAGCCTTGAGGGTGATGTAAGGCATAATGGACAGCTGGATATGGAGGGTAACAGGTTCACAGTCTGTTAAAGCCTCTTCCCAGGAGAACCCAGTAAGTGGCCAGCTATTACCGCTCTAATGATATATAGCGCAGGTCTGAGGAAAGGCAGCTTCTTGCATTAGAAGTCCGTGGACAACTAACTGTGGCCATCATAAGTAAGTCAGCAACTCCAGTGGCATAAGGAATGTTACTAAACGCTCTAAAACAAAGGACTCTCTAAGGGCACTAAGGGGAATTCCTGATTATTTCAACTGGACAGATTCTAGAATCTTTTGTTAAGAGGGGCTCATTTAAGGTGGGCTGATTTCAAGTGACAGCCTAAATATGTCAAGTAAAAATTTAAAATGTGGACTATGCTGCCTTCAGAATCCCAAAATTACTAAAAACAATGGACTTGTATTAACATTTGAAAAGGTCAATAGCTGTTTGTTTCTTGATACTGTCAGGAATGAAACATCTCTTGATTTACCAATAATTTTCAAAAATGTAGCCAAGGTGGCAGGGCTTTATACTATGTGGGGCAATTGCCTATTCCCTTTTTATAAGCTATTTTATATTTTCATGTCCTTAATTAATGTGTCAAATGACCTCAGGAGGATGTCATCAATATAGTTTCATAGCAGTGCTTCTGGGAAATGTAGATGCATTGAAGACATTCCTTGCAAAGACTGTGTGCAATGGCAAAGCTGCTGGTGTACTCTATGGGCAGCCTGGTAAAGGTGTGTTGGGTCCCTTCAGAGGGAAAGGCAAACTGCATCTCAGAGGCTGCCAAAATAGGCACTAAATAGACTGCATTAACTAAACCTATAATAGCAAAATATTTACTGATTGCTGATTAGATTTTTAAAAAGTAATTTCAATAATATTTGGTGTTGAGTATGGGGACCTTAGCAGATGCAACCACAGGATTAAGACTGTAGTGATCTACAATCTTCTATTATTCTTTCTAGGTATAAGAAAGCACAAAATTGGGCTGTCAAATGGAGAAGCAGTGGAGATAATCATCCTGTTACTAATTAGGTCTTATATAATGAGGTTTGATCCTTTAAAATCCAAATTTATATTGGGCCATATTAATGATATTAACTAGGGGGGTTATGTAGTTCCATTTTGTCAAGCCAATTTTTAGGTTCCAAAGACTTAATCTAATTTTTATTTTTATTATTTATTGATTGAGTCAGATTATCCATGCTTACTGTGAGACATTTTAGAGCAATGGGTGCTATGACCATGGGAATTTATTTCCCAAAGCAATAGCTTTGATGGTTAAGGTGAGGCATACCTATTTGTTCTTTATTTTATATTCAGTAACTCTCCCAAGATTATAGCGGTACCTTGTTTAAAGTTAGTGGCACCCCACCTCCAGATATAACAATAATTTGAGCCCCAGTGTTGAAGTACATGAAGGTCCATGAATTGTTAATTTCAACAGATGTTAAAGTGAATTCAGAACCTATATCATAGAGACACTAAAGCCAATTAACACTTCTTTATCTTTTTGCTGTTTAAATTATTTCTAGTAAATTTTGAATTTCAAATTGGGCCAAATTGTGGACCTATGATTTAATTTAATTACATATATATAAATTACATAAATTTAAACATGTATATGCACATATGTTTAAATTTTCTCTTCTCCTGTATCCAGGTTTCTTTCTCTCCCTCCTTTTTTCTGTTTGTCACTGGATATACTTCAATGGGGAGGGTCCCCTCTACTCTGCCTATATTTATAAAAAGTCTTCTTCCAGAGAGCCTCGGTATTGTCAGGCTTAGGTGCCTCCCAGGTGGCAATTGTTATGGTTTAAGGGCCCTAGGTTTAAGTCAGGTTTGCATAAACACCTTTGCTATGCCACAGGGGTACCATGAGTGTTTTGTTGTTTGGGGTATTGTTCTAACCCTGAGGATTAGCCTCTGTTGTGACAAAGCCACAGGCAGCCCAGTGATGCAGCAAAACAGTGCTGGCCCACAGCCCAGAGGCTGGGGAATAGAAACCAGCCTCTGCTACAACACTGCCTTTTCCTGCAGGGTGGGCTCCCCTCACCTACTTATTTTCTTTCTGTACAAATTTCCTCACTGTATTTTGGTTTCTGGCTGCATTAAGCCACGAATTTCAGTTTCTGTCTCCATCCAGTCACTTATAGTGCAGACATTCTGGCCCTATCCAGAACCAGCTGGTTAGCAAAGAGCAGATAACTAAAGCTACAAGTTCTTGGTGGTGGTTGGGCCATCCTGCTTTTGCCATCCATTGTTCTGATTGCCTCCTATTCACTCCATTGGTGAGGGAGGGATTCCTTGCTTCAATTAGCACAACATGGACAAATACAAGCAACCCAACACTGGAGATGAAAGTAGCAGCAGTTGATCTGTCATCCATTCTCACAGCCCAGGATAAAGTACCATGCATACCATGCAGGGTCCCACAGGTTGCATGCTGGAACAGAGTAAACAAGCAGGGGCTGCTGGGGAGAGACTCTGTAGTAACAAGAGGGTGCAGTGACCCCCGTTTCCCATAGGAGAATATGATTAACTGGTTTGAACAATTTCACAGGCTGGCAGGGAAGTCAAACCTGTTGGGTTGAGGATCTGTTAGAGTGTAGCTGGTTCAACTGCTGCAGGGACTAGTGGGTGGGGAGTGTAATAGCAGGGAAACTTGCAGTGAAGACTCTGGGGCCCTGTGAAGCTTAAAGATGTCAAGGCAGCAACTGCAACTTCATTTCACGCCCCAAAGCTCTATCCCCTGGATCCATCCTGAATTTCATCCACTTCTCACCCCCTCCATGTCTCTATTGGGTGCCAGTTCTCACCTCCCTCACCTGTTCTACCCCAATGGCCTCCTGTGCAGTACCTACACTTCACTCTTCTCTCCACTGCCCAACACCACCATAGCCCATAGACTTTACCCACATCTATGATAAATGTCTGCATTTTCTACTCAAAATGCATCATTATACTCACATCACACTTTGAATAAAATAAAAACCCTTGGCATGGCCTATAGGATCCTATGAGATCTGGGCTCCACTTCCTTTCTTTCCCAACATCAGTTCCTGACTACTCTTCTCATTGAACACTCTGCTCCAGCTACACGGTCTTCTTCCCTTCCCTCCACTATGTCAAGCTACTTGTAATCTAAGGGCCTTCACACTTACTGTTTCTCAACATGAAGTCATCTCCCAAAAAATATTTGCAAAACTGCCCCTTTTCATGATTCAGGCATCAGCTTTAGCATCACCAGGCTGTTCTTACCATGCTTTATCTTCATCATAAAACTCATCCCTACTGGATTTTATATTACACATTCTTTTTGTTTGTGTAGCTCCTACTGCGATATACATTACAAGGCAGGAGATCTTTTCTGTCTATTTTCTACTATATTCTCAGCATCTAGAATGTACCAAATATATAATAAGCATCCAATGAATATTTGTTAAATGAAATAATAAATGAATAAAGGATATGTGTAAAAATGAACAAATGAAATTATCTGTATCATACTTGGCACAAAATAGAGAAACATTATCTACCCTCATTAGTAGGATTATTAGCATTATAGGCTGACCTTTTCCTAATTATGAGCATGCACTGGGGGTCATATTCTGATTAAGTTTACTTGTTATGACTTAGAAGCCTCTGAGGAATGGCACACTTCTTAATGTCAGGCATATCTCATCTTTATTCTTATTTCTCCCCAGCAGCTACACTAAGCAAACACTAGGTGCTTAATAATTAAGAAGCACACATACCATGTGTCAGTTCCCAGTCTAAGGACTTTATATTTATTAACTCACTTAATTCTCATAAAAAGCTTGTGAGATGGATACAGATGGACACTCTTGATATCTTTATTTTACAGATGAAGAAATTGAGGAACAGAGAGGATAAGATATTTTCCCAAGGTCAATTCAGTTAATAGATTTGTCAGCCAGGGTTCTACCAGAGAAACAAAACAAACTGAGAGACAGACAGACATAGAGACAGAGATAGAGAGAGAGAAAGAAACAGAGAGTTCAAAAAATTGTCTCATGTGATTGTATAGTCAGCCTGGGCAAGTCTGAAGTCTGTGGGGCAGACGAGCAGCAGGCTAGAAACTCCCAGGCAGGAACTGAGGCTGCATTCCACAGGAGGGATTTCTTTTTCCTTGGCGAAACCTGTTTTGCTCCTAAGGCCTTTCAACTGATTAGATAAGGCCCACTCAGATTATCGAAATAATCTCCTTTACTTAAAGTCAATTGACTGTAGATGTTAAGCACATCTACAAAAATGCCTTCACAACACCTAGATTCATGCTTAATTGAATAACTTGGCCTACATAACTTGACACATAAAACTAACCATCACAGTAGATTTGAATCCAACCTTCTGACTTCAGGCCTAAATTCTTAAGCATTGTGATACTCTGTGTTTCAACCAGTATTTTTTGAATGATTAAAAATGAAAGAATGACTCCATCATGACAAAATGGATGACTGTTGTACTTCCTGAAATAACTGTATTCTCCCTCTTACCTGTCCTCAGCCTTGTTGAATACTTCAATTTGTAACTTGTTTCCAGGATTCTTTGAGCAGGGCCATTTAAAATATATTTGAAAAGAGATTTGATGTGTGAAGCTTACTCGTTTTCTAGCCAGAGGTCTCTCTATATGTTAGGGATTTGTAGTGGAAAACTCACAAATGGAATTTCAACACATCTGAATTCAAATATCCTGGTTGCCTGACAATAGGATTGGCAGCCTAACAACTTCCAAGCTGACACCATCTTGCTTTCCTGGAGAGAGTGTCTAAAAGCAATTTACACATTACAGAGGGCTGAGAGTGTCTTTTCTTTATCTGCCATAGAGAGCACAGTAACCAATATCAGTATAGACAGTCAGAAAGTTACCTCTATATCCTCCTTAGACTGACTCAAAAGTTGAATTTTGAACATCAATCTCCTTCTTATCACTCCTCTACTTGCTTAGAGGCTGCCATCTTGCTTCCTAAACCACCAATCCATGCCTTTTCCTACGTATTGTCAGGAATTCATGACACCTAGGAAGTATTAATTAAGCCTTGGAGGATGCGAGAATTTTCTTTTGCTCAACTATTTTCCAGGCCTACTTCATTTCCTTTTGAACCAATCAACTGTTTGCAGCTTCTGCAGACTGAGCTTTTGAATAAGAGGTCTGAAATGAAAGCATATCTGAGAATGAACACCTGGAAATGAGTACGCTGAGTGTAGTCCCTGTTTGAGGCTGTTGTTAATTCTTTTTAATTCTCTCAGATACTATAGAATGCTACTTAAATTTGTTACTCAATTTCCTTTAATAAAAACGGGATAATTGAATTCAGTAAATATTGGCTCAGTGTTTACTTCACAAAAAGTACTCTGAGGGAAAAAAGGTTGAGTAGAACACAGTCCCTTGAAAAACTTTAACTATAAGAGGGGAGGAAAATACACAAATCTAGGGTAGGTGCATAAGAGAAGTTAAAGCTATGAACATTCATGAAGGCAGGAGCATTTCAGACTCTTTCTCTCAGGGGATCGATATCTATAGGCTGGCCTTGAGCTGAGCACTGGCAATCCAGTGAGTGCTTAACAAAAAAATTAATATCCCTCTTTATGTTTGAGAAGCCAGATAATAAACAAATGATAAGTACATGAGAATTTCAGCGAAAACTAGACAAACCAACGGATATGGAATTTCTCAGGGAAGGAATTATTTTCTACACGATAATTCAGGACATCCTCTTTGCAAAGGTAACATCTGAGCTCAGTCCTGAATTTTAAGAAGCAGACATTTGGAGCTAAGTAGATTCTACACAGATTGAGCCATACATGTAAACTCTCTGAGGGATATATATACTTCAGTTGTCCAAGGAACAGAAAGAAGGCCCACAAAGCAGGAATATATAATATAATAATCCAGGAAAGAAGAGTAGGCAGTGAAGCTGAGGAGGCACCAGAGACCCTATCACCTGGAACCATTGCAAGCCACTGTGGGGTTTTAAGCAAGGACTGAAATGATCTGATTTATACTTTTACAAAATCACATTGGTTTCTGAATGGAGAATTGTTCATGTGGGTCATAAATGGAACTAGAGAGACCACTTGGAAGGCTGTCTGTCTGCTTTGGCCATCCGGGCCAGGTGCTGGCTTGGATGAGAATAGGCACTGGGGAGATGGTAAGTTCTTGGAATCTGGGTAACATTTTTTGGTAACATAATCGATACTTGTTGACAAATAGTGGAAGAAGGGAAAAGAAGAAATCAAACAGACCCCTATGTTTTTTCCCAGGCAACACGGTGCTTGAAGACGCCATTCACTGAATTGGGAAGTGCCCTGAGATAAACGGATTCGGCAACACATAGAAGCACATTTTATACAAGATGAGAAACATGGACAAAGTCCTGGAATCAAGAAAGGAAGCAAAGCTTTCAGGAAAGTCAGTGAACATTTGGCTGGAAAGCAATGTACATGTCAGGAAGCTAGGGGGCACTAGACTGAAGAGGCCAAGGTTGTATATCGAGGCTGTATAATATTGAAGGCCATGGATGCTGTGGTTAGGTTGAAGGGGGTAAGTATTAGACAAGGAAGCCACAAATAATTCAAAAAATAAGAAAAACTGGAAGATCCTTATGCACAGACTTATTGCTGCCTTAGTAAACCCAGAAACCAAAGGGACCCAAGTTGGCCACTCAAAAACCACACAGGCCAAGTACAGAAAGCACCTATAGGCCATCAAAAACTACCCAAGCTTTGTCAGGACCCTTGGAGGTGATTTTTATGGACCCACTTCCTGTGAATGCTGCTCTTCATGGCAAGCAGATGGGCACCTACTTATTGAACAGTGGCAGAGTAGACTCCCTTCCTGACAATCCCATTGTGTGGGATCCAGAATCTTAGTAGCCATCATTAACAACAAAAAGGCTATCAAGAATAAGCTATCTGAAACTCTCAATACCTCTATAAAGTACATCTAAAATATCAGCTTAAAGAGAACTTGGGGTTATCTCATTCTCTTTCCAAAATGCACTGTTGAAACATTTTCCCCACCTAAACAAGGGCCACGATTTTCAAAGAAAGAAGAAACCACACCCTCTCCTCACCACCAGGCTGCATCAAGATGGCCTGGAGACCATTCAGGCCGAGCACGGTGGCTCACGCCTGTAATCCCAGCACTTTGGGAGGCCGAGGAGGGCGGATCGCGAGGTCAGGAGATTGAGACCATCCTGGCTAACATGGTGAAACCCCATCTCTACTAAAAATACAAAAAATTAGCTGGGCGTGGTGGCGGGCGCCTGTAGTCCCAACTACTCAGGAGGCTGAGGCAGGAGAATGGTGTGAACCTGGGAGGCAGAGCTTGCGGTGAGCTGAGATCGCACCACTGGACTCCAGCCTGGGTGACAGAGCAAGACTCCGTCTCAAAAAAAAAAAAAAAAAAAAAAAAGATGGCCTGGAGACCATTCAAACCACACATCTACCTCCCGGAATTGCTGAAACACCTGCCTGCCCCACCTCCTTGCTCAGGGGTATGTGGCTCCCCACTTTTAGAAGGATCCACATGGAAAAACGGAAAGCTGAGACCCTCTGAGTCAGGGTGCTACAGGCACTTGCTTTTTGTCCATTTAAGTCACTGATATGCAATTTTATATCAGGAGGCAGAGTCTAAGGAAAAGAAAAAGGATCAGACAGCTTTTTAAAACCAAATTATTGCCTCTCTGACAGATACCACTGTGCTGCTTACAAGTATTTTTCCTATTAAGTTTTAGCAAGTACAAGGGCTATAGTAAATAAGCTTTCATCTGCAGAAGCTTTTCAAGGAACAAATAAGGAGCAATGCAAAGTAATCCTGGGAGAAGTTTAAAGAGAGATAGTATCACCTGAATTTAGAGTAATAGAATAGAAGGAAAAGTAGAAACCTATATATCATTGCTTTGGGGAGAGGGGCAAATCATTCTTCTTTCTAATATATAATTTATATGCAAATTGTTGCTATTATAAAAATAATTACACCTATTTGGATTGGAAATATATATATTGGAAATATATATTATATACATAAATATATATATATATAAGATTACATATATATATATATATATATGAGATTACATTTGAGGCAATGAACAAAATCTGACATTAAGTAACAATACCTTGAGACATTTAGGAAGGTTTTGCCATCAAATAGTTAATAGAGAATTCAGTTTTTACTTTCTTATTTTGAGTTTTTCTTTTTTTCTCTCGGCTAGAGGAGAGAGATGATTTCTGTGGCATATGATGGTAGACTTGTTGCGAGGTAATATTTTTATTTTTTCAAGGCTCAACTAAACTTTTTATGCAGTAATAACCACATTTCCAGGCGAAGTTAGGAAACCTCATAATATTACACATGAAAAAGAAACAACAAGGCCAGGAGAAAGCTGGAGTTTGCACTGGTTTGAAACAAGCCGTGCATAGCTAATCAGTCAGAAAACCCTGGATTACAACCAAACCATAACAGAAGAATATAAATGAACACAGGGCATGTGAATGATTCTTGCTGGGGAAAAAAAAAAAACTTGAATTATCAAGTAGTTTTCTGAAAATTGAAAAATAGCAAACACTCAATTATTGGCAGCACACGTCCTCGATTAGGCAAATCTGTGTGTCAGTCAACCAGAATATACAATAGAATAATTTAGGTTCATTCTCTCTCAATCTACAAACATAATCATTTTCACATGGAAACTTGGCAATGTCACGCCTCATTTCTCAGCAGACTTAAGAACAGTGTGCAGTCTTGAGGTGTTTTGGATCACCTTTACAAAATGAATCCCAGTACATTTCCACTCCCCTTACAGATTGTTATCACGTACAATTAAATCTAAACTGCACTTGTCAAAACAAGATAACAAATCACAGTCCCTGGTGCAGTAGCCCTAGATTTCTTTTTAATCATCCTTTGTCACCTGCTCTCAAAGTTTAGCAATTGAACCATTTGCAATACAATCCCAATACTTACCAATAAGATAGCCATATTTAAAACTTTACACCTACAAATAATTAGTACCTAACAGCTTTATAGGATGTTTAATGAAGTGGCAGTAATTTTCCAGAAATAAAACTTCAGAAAAGTTACAATTCTTTTTTTTTCTTTGTCTTTCTGTTTTGGAAACTTGTATTATGATAAAATAAAACCAAAGCCTAATTTAGAATCTAAGATCTTTAGAGGAAGAATACAGTTTTACATATGCATCAACAGGCTGAATGACTTTGTTCTTTTCCAGTTTATCAGTTAAGATGGGCTATGGCACCAAATCTCAGTGGCTTAACATGACAAAGATTATTCTTCGTGCATGCTAATACCTAATATAAGGTAGCAGTGGAGGCCTTGCCCAATGTATTCATTCAGGCAGGGACCAAAGTGAACAGAGGCACCATCTCAATACATGCTTCAAAAGTATAGAAAGGAAAGCCACACATATCACTTCTGTTCAATGTTCACAAATCTTTGGCAAAAGCAACTCACAGAGCCAAGCCTATATTCAAAAGGAGGATAGATGTATTAGTCCATTTTCGTACTGCTATAAAGAAATACCTGAGACTGGGTAATTTATAAAGAAAAAGAGGCTTAATGGACTCAGAGTTTCACGTGGCTGGGAAGGCCTCACACTCATGGCAGAAAACAAAAGAGGAGCAAAGGCATGTCTTACATGGTGGCAGGAAAGAGAGTGTGTGCAGGGGAACTGCCCTTTATAAAACCATCAGATCTTGTGAGACTTATTCACTATCAGGAGAATAGCATGGGAAAAACCACCCCTATGATTCAATTACCTTCTACGGGGTCCCTCCCCATGACATGTGGGGATTATGGGAGCTACAATTCAAGATGAGATTTGGGTGGGGACACAGCCAAACCATATCAGTAGAGATGTACAATCCTACCACATGCCTAGAAAGCTACCTATTTCCAGTATTGAGGCAATAGTTTTATAAAATGTTCAATATTCCATATAGAGAAAACCTGAAATTATCAATAACAAAGTAAATAAATGAACCACAGAAGAAAATATTCTTCTATTTTAATTAGAATCATACATATTCATTTTCCCCTTTAGGTCCCCTACTTACACATCAATCAATGAACGACTATAATCATAAGTGACAGAATGGATTCTTACCCTGCCAGTGTTGTGTGGTCGATGCTGGTATCCAGAGATCTAGTCTGGGAGCCCAGAAATGCAATAGGTTACTGACCATTGTAATACTAAAGGGAGCTTGACCATGTTGTTCATAGGAAGTTTTGCCTCTGCCCATTTGACACAGCCATTCTGATGTGATTGTTTTATCCAGGGAGACATAGACAGCTATTTTGACACATCTACTTTGACACAATCTTGTCAAAATTGCAAAGGCCAGATGTAATAATATTTTTTATTGTTGTTAAAATATGTAACAGACATTTCTAACCTTCCAAAGCCTTCCTTAACACCAATATACACTCTGGCAAATCATAGCAGAATGAAAACATTCTTTGTGTATTATGTTTATCATGTAATAGTTATAAATTCTTGTCACTGACCTTCATCCTATTATTGAATTTCTCTCCATTCTTTAATGTCAACTCCTCTCTTGTGTTTGCTAGCACTTTCAAACATTCTCTACCCTCCTCATTCCATCCCAGAGTCAGCCCCTTCCTCGCTTCTCTTCACTGATGTTGTCTAGCCTCAGCATGTACAATCACTGAAAATTATTCATAATATATTTTTGTCATCTGTAAATCCATGTTTTGCCTTGACAGGAGATTTTGTAAAATATTCATAATAATTGGTACTCATTAAGTGTTGGACCAAAGATTGACAAAATAATTTCACAATTAATCCACAGGAATTTGAGAGCTACTCTTCTCAGATACTTACAGAGAGTTTTATTTTTGTATTCCTTCTTTACATTTGAGATTTTTCTATCACTTCTAACCATCACAATGGCAACCTGTTCTTTCCTTCTTTTGTAATGTATGTGTCCTTTATCTTTTCAATGTTAGACTGTGAGTTCCATCAACAAGTTCCCAAATGAAAGTATCCCTTTTTAAATTTTGTTTGTTTCTTTCTTTCTTTCTTTCTTTCTTTCTTTCTTTTCTTTTTGAGACGGAGTCTCACTGCTCTGTTGCCCAGGATGGAGTGCAATGGCGCAATCTCAGCTCACTCTAACCTCCGCCTCCCAGGTTCAAGTGATTCACCTTCCTCAGCCTACCAAGTAGCCAGGATTACAGGCGCGCACCAACACGCCCGGCTAGTTTTTATATTTTTAGTAGACACGGGGTTTCACCATATTGACCAGGCTGGTCTCGAACTCCTGATCTCATGATCCACCCGCCTTAGCCTCCCAAAGTGCTGGGATTACAGGTGTGAGCCACTGCTCCCAGCCTGTTTGTTTGTTTCTAAAGTTGATAGATGCCTTGAACTAGGGGATCATTTATTATCATTATTTATTGAGTTACTAAGAAATGACTTAAGATGGCATGAAAATAATGGAGCCTGACATTGTCCCTGATCTTGTATGTACGTGTGGCTGGTGAGTATGCACATAAGCAGCTCATAGATGGATAGATATATAGATAGTAGACTCAACCAATTTTAAATTGGATGCAGTCTTTCAATTTTGTTGCCTTCTGAGACTTTAAATGTACATTTTAGTTGATAATACAGCATTTTTATTCTTTTAAAATGACCATAAAAGAGTGTTACATGTGGGGTGGTGGTCAGAGGTAAGTATCAGAAATACACATCTCAAAACATTACCTAATAATGAATAATAGAGCTTTAAATAAGGGGAAAAAATAGCAGTAGGACAGAGGCCAGGAATGAAATGTATACCGCCTTTGTGTACATTACTCATAAGTATATAAATGAACTTAGCAAGTTTGTTCTTTCTTATACATTAAAATATCTTAAAGTCAAAATTTCTGCTTCAAATTGTCAAAATGTGGTTTATATTTCCCAAGATTGTATATCTGAATAACAATTCTATTTATTTCAAATGATCTGCAGACTAACCTCAATGTGCAATGCACTGTGCTTAAGTGTTTTAGAATAGATTAGAAAAAAACACAGCGCTTGACCTAAAGATCTCCTCAACTGAAAAGATAGGTATAGTAAGTACCATTGAGGGTAGAGAGTCACTAGCCCTGGACGATGGCTCTTGGACTTCAGAGAAGGGAAAGTTAATTTAACAGACTTAGGCCAATGATTTAGAAGTCCACTGTTTCAAAGAGAAATGTATATACATTCTCACATATGGCTATCCTTTGGAGGTTGGACTTGGGTTCATTATTCAGAAAAATTTGAAAGCTGAATCCACCAGGCAAGTTTAAGTGTGAATTCCCCCAAATTTATTTTCTGAGCATGCAAAATTTGATCTTCAAAATATCAAATGTGTGCAGAAGACACTCTGTGCTGAGATGCACGCATCTGTTGAAGTGCCAACTGGTCTGGCCAAAGAAAGAACAGCTGCCTGAGTCTTGAGGCAGAGATAGGTTGGAGACATCTCAGCCTCCAAGGCTAGTTGACTTAAAACATGGTCGGTAAGAAGAAAAGCCTCACCCTTATCCTGTGCCTTCAGCATCAACATCTGTTTCCTAAGTTCTCAGTGAACAGCCTGCTCCTGTTTCTTCACAGAAAATATAAATAATCAGCATTTTTCAAATAGCAGCCTCATGGTACCTGCCAAACAGAGGCCATGTATTTAGCATGTATTTACTAAGAGAAGCTTTCTTCCCATCATGGGCCTCAACAGAGTGTTCTACTCTCCTAGGTAGACACCTGGAGTTTAATGCTTCAATTGCATTGCCAGGTATGCTACTTTTTGCTGTTATTCTCTTGTATGTCATTGTCTAATATATATATATATATATATATATATATATCATATGTTACATAAGTGAAGGGTGAGTTGTAGAGAGAAAGAGTTTCAACAGTTCCTATAGTTAGGTTTTCTATCTATTAGCTTTTATTAGGTTATAAAAATGAGCTCCATAATTAAGATTCTGTGGTCCCCCCTCTTAAGGACTCAGTATAATATTTGTTGAATATGGTTGAAGTCCACCATTTGTATCATGGAAATGCCTCCTTGGAAAAGTATGTAAATAAAGTCACTCTAAACATCTTAACCCTAGGCAAAATTGTAAAGTAGGTTCATGTTTTATCTTCAATGATGTCTTTTTTCTCTAAATCCTTTCTTCATTAGATTCTAATTTTTTGAATTCCCACACCAATGGGAAAACTAGTGCCTCCTGATGCCCCATCCCTCCAGTCACAGGGGAAAAAAAAAAAAGCTACTCTGATAAATTCTCACATTCAGCAAGTTTACTAGTCCTAAACAATGGGAACACAATGGATTGCTTCTGTCAAGTTGCCTATAGTCTAGTGAGGGCAACAGATATGTAAACAACACCTCCTCTCTACAATTACAGTCTTACAATAATAATAATCAGTCTTACAATAAAAGGAAGCTCAAGTTGCAACTGGAATACATGGGGCATCCGTCACCCAGACTCTTTAGACAGCGTTCTGGAATTGGTGACAATTATTTTGAATCGTGACGAAAAATCAGATGATATCAAAGCAAAAATGGGTTTATTCCAAGCAGAGGCAACAGCATGTGCACAATCACAGAAATGAAAAAGGGGATGACCATCAGGAGTGTAGCCCCTCCCAAGATGGGTTCACCTAAAGCCAGGTAGAGCCAGCTGGAGCCGAAATCCCAGATTCGGGCCTGTGGTTTTGGGCTCCACACACTACAGACAGGCCAGACACACAGTCCTGACCTCAGTCACTCTAACACTCCACAGTTTTTGTCCTAGAAAATCCACAAATTCTTCATGCTCCACCTCACTGATTAAATTAAAATTAAGCCCACTATTAGCAGTCATTTGAATTCTTTGTATGATCAGCATATCAAAAATAGGAAAATTGAATAATGATACAACTATAATAAACATTTCCGAGTACCACGTCAGGCACTGTTTATAGAATGTACACGTATTAACTATTTTAATCCTCACAACCCTACAAAGTAGGTGTGCTGATTATCCATTTTGTGAGGCGTGAAGAGATGGTGCTGATAAGCGGTGTAACTGGCATGCTGAGCCCAGCACCAACCTCCCACACGTCAGAGCACACATCATTTCTCTGCTTTGAGCTGAGGTTTACGGGATCATATGCTTGGATGCTGCTCCTGATCCCCAAATCCTAACTCTAGACTTCCTGATGGCAACAGAAGGAGCAAATTCTAGACTTTAGAACATTTAGTTTTTATTCCTATTTTCAGGAATTAACCCACGCCAGCCTCACAATGTCCCTAGAGAGATATGTACAATTGTCCCATTTTATAAATGGAAAGCCACTGCAGGTTTCTAAGCAGAAGAGGAACAAAATCAAGTTTGCACTGTGCAAAGATCATTCCAGCTACAGTGTACAGAATGGATTAAAAAGAAGGAAGGGTGAATGTGAGGAGAGGGGTTAAGAGGCTATTGCAGTGAGAGGGGTGAGAAATGATGGTGGCTGGGCCTCAGGTGGGGGCAGTGAAAAGGAGAGAAATGAGCACATTCAAGAGCCCTTTAGGAAGAGAACCCTCAGTTCACCCTCCACACAGCAGCAAGATTTGGAAGGCAAGTCAGATAAAAACTGTCCTCAATTTAAATCCTTTCAAAGGCTTCCTGGTGCCCTTGGGATGGAATCTGGAATCATTTCCAACAAGACTGTCTCCAGGCCTCTCTCTGCTGTCTACATTGCCAGCCCCTGGCTCTCCGTTTCCATGTTTTTCGCGTGCTAGTTCCTCTGCCTGAAGCCCTCTTCCGACAACTTCCACACTGAGGGCTCCTCCTTGTTTTTTAAGCCTCAGCTTAAATATCCCCTCTTCCCAGCAAACTTCCTGGACCATCCCATCAAAGTAAGTACCACACTATTACCCACCTCAATGTGTCATCCTTTCCTTTCCCAGGCCTTAGAGCAATTTTTCATCATTTGTCTGTTTCTCGTTTACTATCTTTGTTTGTCATGAAGAATGTAAGATCATGAGAGCAGGAGACCTATCTGCCTTGTTCATCTAGCACAGTGCCTGCCCTGCCATGTAGGGAGTTCTCAGTAAATAAACTTACCAAATTCACAAAGCAATACCTATGGACAGCTTGGGAAGCTCCCACTTTTTAGCAGACAGAGTTGGCTAGGTGATGGTGACCTTCTCCAAGGACCAGGTTTGGTGGAAAATAATCAGATTTTAGGTCCAGAAGCTACGTGTTTAACATCCCCAAGATTTTTCCAAGAAGGTAACAAGAGCAAATGGCCTATAAATTTTCAGACAATATGTACGGCTTGCTAAATTGTCTTTTTACTGTATTGTCTGTTATACCCATATTTTGTTTCAATTTCTTAAAAGTTGCCAGCACAAGGAGAGGCCACCATATTTAACTAGATGATCAAAATAGTAGAAGGTCAAATTGAGCTGCATTTTGATTACCAAGGAGATTTTTCTGATTACTAAGGGAGAGACCCTAAGGGATAGGTACAGTTTTAATTAGTTATTAAATTATTTCCTTTTACATTCTGGAGAATTTTCTATTTGAAATCCCACTTCCAGTGATTAATCTTTATCATTCTCCATAGAAGGCAATGTTTAGAAAATTGTATAATCCCTATATTCTAACTCAGGAAATTGAAGTAGGACGAGATTACCCTGGCCAAGAAAGAGAGTGATTTTATGGCTGAGTTGGTTTCAAATTCAGAGTATATCCCAGGCTTTCAACACTCTACTAATGAACTGTGTACTATTTTCATTTCTGTTTGCTTACATGAGTATTCACCGAGCCACCAGCACCATATAAGATCAGTATCCAAGCTACAAAGTCTTCTCAAATTGCTAACACCAGACATAGTTCAGATTTTAAATACCAGGAAGCAACTGGGAACAGCTGCTTTTGAATCAGACATAAATCTAAGCAATGCTGCAATATAGCAAAAGGGGAAAAAAGACCTTGTCTCATTAAATAGCTAACAGGAGAGTGTATCTGATAATAAAATCTTGGCAGAACATAAAATACCTGTTTACTGCCAAAATCTAGTCACACAATATTAAGGTTACCTATTTAAGCACAGAGGACTGGCTTCTCATCATATATAATTCTATCAAGGAGTCTCCCTCATTGCCTTTAGAGTGGGTAGAAACATGACTGCCAAGATAACCAGGACCCATCCTCACAGGAATTTATAGATAAAAATTAATTTCTCAAATGGTGTCCAAAAGCAAATCAGTGACTAATGGAGACTATGGAGCAAAAGCATAACCAACCTCCTGGAGCCTGTAGCAGCCAAAGCTTTTGAATAATTTTCCAGGGCAGCTCCTTAGTAGAGCACATAGACAAAATCCCATCTGGGTGTTATCAACAGGAACTATACAGACATGGTCTGTTTATTTTTCTTCTTCTTCTTTTTCATGGCTGTCTTCCAATTATTGTATTTGGGTGTCTTCAGTTTGTTATAGGGCAACAAACTCATGACCAGAAAAAAAAGGTATGTGTATATATAGGTATGTGGGTGTGTGTGTATATACACATATATGTGTGTGTGTGTGTGTTTGTGTGTATATATATGTGTATATATATGTGTGTATATATACACGTGTATATATGTGTATATATGTGTGTATATATGTGTATATATGTGTGTGTATATATATGTGTATGTATATATGTAAAAAAGCTATATGTATGTGTGTGTATATATATATATATATATATATATATATATATATATATATACCCTTTTTTTTTTACTTGTACACAGCCAAAAGATAATTTCAAGAACAATCCTGGGGAAAAATATCCCATGGGATATTTTTAATCAAGTAGCACAACATTGCTGATATAAATATTGCATAGGGACTGCCATGAAAATAACCCATTAGGTAAAATATTCCAAAATCGAATCTAATAAAGCTGGATAGAAAAATCCATTCTTCTGCTTTGGAATAGAATGTATAATACAACTAGGGAAATGTTCACATGCCATTAAACTCGACAAGCCTAGGGTAATCCAGAGCATTCACAGAAAAGCACAGTAAGAAATGGGAAAATGAAAGGGTGATAGCATTCTGCCATGGCCATGACTAATAGATCTACCTTCAAATAAAAGAAAAAGAAAATCAATTCAGTTAGAAAGATGTCAGGATGGAGCAATTATTCATGGCTAATTACTTCTTAAAAGATGATGACAATGGGTTAGTTTTCCCTGATATTGATGAAGGAAAACCTTTGGGGAAATCATTTGCAAAGGTTAGCAAGGATATGAATTATTCTCTGGTATGTTGGAAGGTAAAGCAGAGGGAAGAATAAGTAAAATACTACTACAGCCTAGTGAAGGTCATCAAGACAACTGAGCTGATACTATGAATTACCGTTTTCTAAAATCCAAACCTGTCATCAATGTGTCTCACAGTGAATTATTTCCTAGAAAAGATGATTTGTTATGAAATGTTCAGTAACTCACTAGACAAATGACTTTAAATAATTGTATTCAGTAGTACATTGTGAAAGCAAGATTAGATGTAGTTGTTCTACCTATAAATTAAGAATCCTTTTGAAACAATTACTATAGTACTATTTTAATGTGTGTTCTTGGCTTTGGCCTTAGAAAAGTTGGTGGTGTGTTTATTGACACCTGCTCACAGAATTCACCTGCAAAAAATAAAAAAAATGGTGGTTTTTGCAGGCAGTCTTTGAATATAGGTTAATTATAGATTATAGCCTAGAGCTCTGATCAAAGACCATGCATATTTGTAAGAAATGAACAGACTGTGGCATATTTGGTCCATTCATTTTCATCATCAAAAGCACCTATAACTAACAAGAGGAGATGTATATCAAAGAAAACCTTTCCCCTTGGTATGGTGAAGCAGGGGCTGCCTACTGTACACCAAGATTTTAAATCAACCACTATTTAAACTCTCTGTCCAAAATACATACGCAGTTGGCTCTCTGTAGTCATGGGATCCACATCTGCGGCCTCAACCAACTACGTATTAAAAATATTCAGGAAAAACACAGACGGTTGTGTCTGTACTAAACATGTATGAATTTTTTCTGGTAATTATTCCCTAAACAATGAAAAAAACAACTATTTACATAGCTTTTATATTGTATTAGGTCTTACAGATAATCTAGAGATGATTTAAAGTGCATGGGAGGATGTGAGCAAGTTATATGCAAATACTACATCATTTTATATAAGAGACTTGAAGCATCTGTTGATTTTGGTATCCTCAGGGGATCCTGGAACCAATCCTCCATGGATACTGAAGGGCGACTGTATATGTATATAAATGGATTTGCATATACTAATGTTTATATATGAGCTCATATTTAAGGTCATGTGTTACCCCCAGACAAAAAGACATGCCACTGAGAACCATTAATAATGGCTGATGTACAGCCACACTTTGAGCAGAAAACATGTGTGTATTTGCTCTTGTCTAAAGCACAGTGAACAAAATAAAGATCATTAGCTAGTACTCTTTAGTCATCCGGTCTTTGACACTAAACTCGAGTCAGTTACTGAGACAACAGGGTTAATTCCTGCTCGCACAGAAATTTATTTTTCCTGACTTGTTGAAACCACAGTTGCAAATCCTAGTTTGAAAAACAGTTAAATGATTTCGTCTTTCATCGGGCATTTTACTAGTCTCCCCTCTGTTGTTTTTTTTTTTAATTTATTATTATTATACTTTAAGTTTTAGGGTACATGTGCACAATGTGCAGGTTAGTTACATATGTATACATGTGCCGTGCTGGTGCACTGCACCCACTAACTTGTTATCTAGCATTAGGTATATCTCCCAATGCTATCCCTCCCCCCTCCCCCCACCCCACAACAGTCCCCAGAGTGTGATGTTCCCCTTCCTGTGTCCATGTGTTCTCATTGTTCAATTCCCACCTATGAGTGAGAATATGCGGTGTTTGGTTTTTTGTTCTTGCGATAGTTTACTGAGAAGGATGATTTCCAATTTCATCCATGTCCCTACAAAGGACATGAACTCATCATTTTTTATGGCTGCATAGTATTCCATGGTGTATATGTGCCACATTTTCTTAATCCAGTCTATCATTGTTGGACATTTGGGTTGGTTCCAAGTCTTTGTTATTGTGAATAATGCCGCAATAAACATATGTGTGCATGTGTCTTTATAGCAGCATGCCCTAACATCACAATTAAAAGAACTAGGAAAGCAAGAGCAGACACCCTCTGTTGTTATTTCCCACTACTCCAGGTTGACTGAGCAGTTCCCAGACCTTCCCAGCTAACCCCAGCACTCGGCAGCTTTTGCCTGAAGCAGTTTTAATTGTGTCAGTCCCTCTACCTGCAGTGCTGTCTCTCCCTGCTCTCCTTTATATATCTCTTATAGACCAATACATACCTCTACTCTTTGTTACTGTAGCTTATTTATACCTCACTTTTCTAGCACAACCCAGGAAGCCTTCTCTGACTGCAGCAGCACACAGTGAGCCCACCATTCTCTGGCAGTCCATACTGTCAGACTTCACATTCTCTTACTACCTCATGTGATTGTTTGTCTTTAATAATTATGTCAGTTATAAACCACTTGAAAGCAGGCCAGTGCATAACACATCTCTGTGTCCTTAAAAATAATAGCATCATATCTCATTTATAGTAGGTGATCACAATACATTTTGATTCATGAATGGATTGATTTTAAATGGCTTTCAATGTTTCTCCAGATTTTATGTGGGCAAATTAGCCTATAAGCAGATGGCATGCATATAAGCAATTGGATGAATTTCTGTTAACCATAACATACACGCCAAAATTCTACATCTTGATGTTACTGGATAATAGAATTACTCTTAATTAAGTCAATAATGTGAAAAACAAAATGTAGAAAACAGTCGTTATTATCTTAGCTAAAATTTGCCCTTGTTGAGATCATTATTTTATGTTCAGAAATTCAGTGATCAAGAAAATGGTAACTCCAAGTTAATTTTCCTTTCGTTGTTCTTATTTAAGAATGTTCATTCATTGCTTTTCAGAAAAGCTATTAAGAAAGAGGAAAAGTTGAAGACAGAAGCTGAATAAAGAAATCTTTCAATGGAAGATACCTGCAATGAAACAACTCTTCCCTTCTTTTTAAAAACACTTCTAGAAATGGGAAAAAAAATGAAGAAACAGATCGAGGAGGTGTCAGACTCTAACACTCTCAAACCTGAATATGGAGTACAGTATAATGAAACAACAAAGTCCCCTTGCTAAGTCTTATCAAACATTTCTGAAAACATCCATTAGCCTCTTTTTCCTTTCAATATGTGACTGTTCTGCCAGAGTGTTGCTTTTTAGCTGGACATTGTAATTCAACAATGAGAAAGAAAATCCTCCTTTTACCACTTAACAGAATCAAGACATTAATGGGATCAAATTGTCATGGTCCAGAGGGATTCCAATAGCTGATTTTCTATCCTCAGCTGTGTAAGGGAATTCACGATGTCTATTTGTTCATGCGTATTATAAACATTTTCAACGTCTTTTGTGAAAATTTCATTATAACCAGCTAAGGGCATTGGTTTTTCAAACCTCTGGAAGTGTTAAGAAGAGTTTGGGTAGACTGTCTTCTGAATAAAAGAATGATTACTCTGATTGTTCTTCCTAAGGAATATTTTAAGATTATGAATGCATTGTATCTGTGCATTTAACTCAACTCTACTTTTTTATGAGCATCTAGTGGGCTCTTAAAAACACAATAAAATTTGAGATAAAATTCCACAAAAACTCAGATAAGAGAAAATTACCTATTTCTGAATCCTCTTTGGAGAATGTTTTAGAGAGTTTGAAAAAGGACATTGATGGATTCCTGCAGAAGAAAGTTTAAGAAGTAATAATATCTGAGCTGAGTGGAAAAAAAAACAAAAAGATGCTGAAGTGTTTCCAGTGTATTCTGCTGATGCTTTAAGTTCTACACTGTAGTAATTGGAATGGGATTTCATTACGAGAAGTTTTTACCCAATCACACCAACTGCATCCTTGTAAGAGCGATGCAGACTAAGCGTACCTGTGATGACCATTACCATCAAGTCTCCAGGGAAACAACTCACAAAGTTATCAAAGCTATAAAAGTATAGAGGAAAAGTATAACATGCTGCCAACAAGCCCAGCACTCCAAAATGCTTGAAGCTTTGAAGCTTTAAAATAAAATAAACAAATAAGTTACAGAATTCCACCTAAACAATCATGAAGAAAAATAGATACTTTATTTTGAAGATTTTAATACTACAAACAACACATTTCCCTTGAGAAACATTACTCATATTTCTTTCTTCATCAAAGAATATACAGATTTAGTAAGATTGTCAAGTACAGTGCAGTTGAAAGTTTAGGTAAAGTTAAAGTTAGCCATCAATGCAGATAATTCTATTAAAAGTTCTTTAAATATAATAATTATCTGTGCTTCTTTCATGTTTCTATTTTTGCTTCCAGAGGGGTGTGTCTAAATAATAGTTGGGCAAGACATTTAATAGAAATCTGTTATATATGATGGCAAAATTCTCAACTCTAAGCTCTACACCTGGGATGCACATTTTCCTTCTTGTCCAGGGCTGTCTTTGAAATTCATGGGCTCTTAATGCAATGTGATAAGTGGTTTAAGGGCAAAAGGTGGTGTTAGCTGGTGGATCTTTTTTCTAGTCTTCTTAGTGGTCCTCATTCCAGCTCAATCTGAGAGGCAGTCTCCTGTTTTAAAGTTCCTGCTTGGTGAGGAAAGATGGAGTGCCCTAAATCTTTACTACCATAGGCAAGAGGATGTGCACACCAGTACAGCAGCCTCAAGTCTGCCTTCTTCAGAGCTGGACTTTACCAGCTTCTGCCATGTTGCCCTCAGGGCTTAATGGCATTGGTCAAGCCTAAACCACTCTGGTTCTATCTGGAATTGACCAACAGCGGACCAAGAACATCTGGTTTGTACCTCCTAACTTGACTTACTGTGTGAGGTAAGAAAACCGAACTTAACTATTGCTAGCAGAGTCCAAAGACAAAGGAGAGAACAAAGGTGAGGGGGCAATTTTAAAAACTTCAAATAGCAGGTGGTTCTGAGTATTTATTTTATAGTAAATACAGCAGACTCCTGTTGTCTGCCTAGCCCTCATCTTCAGCAGAGCTGAAGCTCTGCTCTTGAGGGTCAAGGAAGGCAGGGGCCCTCTTCTCTCCCAGAAAAGAGAGAGAACCCTCCTAGGGAAGAGGGAGGAGGACAAGGACAGATTTGTACATCCCTGGAACTCTCTGAGCCCAGAGTTCATTCCTTCTCCATTTTTAGAGTATTATTCCTCTTTAAATATACATATTCTATCCTCGATTCTTTTTTCCCACTCCAATAACTCTCCTCAAAAAAAGTCTGGACACTTAGCTCCAATGATCAGGGAGGATTCAATTTTTTTGAAGGCAGAAATTTATGCAATTTTGAAGAAAGCAAAGTTGCAAATACGAAATTAGGTATGAAAGTGAAGGTTTACTAAGAATAAGAAAAGAAAACACAACACATTAGTGGGTAGGTCATTGCTGGTCCTAAGTGCTACCCACCAGGCCCCTTCTACCGTCAGAAGATTTAGACCGGGGCTGCCACTGCTACCAAAACTACGAGGCCTACCCTCACTCCCACTCTGTCGATTTCCATTTTTCACATAATTGTGCTTTAGAAAATTTCCCCTTTTGCAAATAAGGTGCCTAGTTAGTTGAGAGATTTCACTAATGCTTATGGGTCTTTTGTGCAATATTTCATCAAGCTGTTGTATATCCTGTTTGATAACTACAAAAGGAAATGAACACAGTTATTACAATTTAAAAAAATCTTTCGGACAAATCTTTAGTTTCTTTTTTCCAAGGGTTCTATTTTCTTTTACATACATTTCTAAACCACAACCACATGTAAAAATGAATTTTATTTTAAAGGCTCACCATTGCTCTGTAAAATGCACATACATTTGCAAGATAGATAAAATATAGACTACAAATTGCTCTCAGTAGTTAAAATTCAATTGCATTGATGAAATATGGGAAAAGGTTCGTTTTCTGGTGCTGTCTTTGGGTTTTTTGAAATCCTGGTTGCTGGCTTACTCACTAATTTGATAATTTGCAATAGGCTTCCCAGTCATTAGTGCAAATTAGCAAGGTTTAGCTATAATGTGAATATTAATATCTTCATTTAGAACCATTCCACGTGCTTTCTCCTGGTTTCTAAGGACAAGTTGTTTTTTGAAACCTTGGAGAAAGGCTATACAAAATACATGAAAATGATGTTTATGAAAAGGCATTTGGTAGCCCATCCATTATTTTTCATCTCCTATGAATAAAATGTCAGTGACTTTGGTAATATTGTATTTCCAAAGCCCCAAAGACTGACAGACAGCCTCATGCACATATTGTGCTATATTAAAGGAATATTGGTCCTTGGCTAGAAAGGATTTTCTAACCCAGTCTGAGCAATAACCACTTGATCACACATCTCGCTGGAGTCTAAGCTCCTGATAGCAGAATATGTGCCTCTCATTTGCTGGCTCCAAGCCCTCACTCAGCATTCTGCACAGTCACTGGGGCTGTGTGCCTTCAGCTACATGACCTCTGGGGCATGCTGGAGAAATGTTGCCTTCTGTCCATGACCCTTTTAAGACCCTTTAATGTCTTCCAAAGTTGTCACCATGGCGCTCTCTTGCTTTCATAATTCTCCCTGACAACCACTCCTCCTCAATGCCTGCTTTCACTGTAGTGCAATAATTTAAGTGCATGCCACAGACTTCCACTGTCAGTGTATTTTTTCTTAATAGAACAACACTGGAATTTTTCTTACAAATACACCAAAACTAGTAACTCATGAATTTCTCAAGGATAACCTTCTCAGCCTAGTACCTAGTATGGCTTCGCCTGACTCAGGCCTCAGAGAATTCCAATGCTTTCTTTCCATTTCTTTCCTAAATGTGGCATTATTTAAATTTAACACTTGTAATCAATCAGCTTTCAGGCAAGAATGATCACATGAAACAGTATCCTCATGAAAAAGAAAGATAAATGTACCAGCTGAGACCTCCAAACAAGACAGTAAGATGGATGGGGGCATGAGAAAGCAGAGTTCCTTATTTTTCTGAATTAAATCACCTTAAACTTATGGTTCTAATATTCCTGAAAGAATATTGAGGTTTAGATTTGAATCTCTGCTCTGACACATCTCAAAAACTCAGTTTCCCTTAGTTGTAAAATGAGGATAAATAATATGATTTCACAAGGCTATAGTAAGCCCTAGGAAGAAATATATGTAAAATACTTAGCACAGAGCCTGGTGCATAGTTGAGCCTAAATAGATAGTGACGTTATTGTCTTAATTGAATGTTTTATTTATGAGGTATGTGCCTGATTGTCCACTCTGGTCCTTGCTGGGGCCCTGGGGTTGACTACTAGTGAAATAGTCATTGACAAGGTTAGGCTCCTAATCCAAGAAGGATTCTGGGTAGCACGTGTACAAAGAGGCAGAGAGGCAAGCCAACTCAGGATTCTTTCAGAAATTCTAAGACTCATAAAACAAGAGATTGTCCATACTGAATTCAAAGGGCCAAGTGCAGGAAATGTTAAGGCCAAGATTTCAGAGTTGGGATGGAGATGAAGTCAGAACAAGAACAAATGGGGCACAGGTGGCAGCCATCCTGCACCTTAAATGCAGGTGCCTATTTCCAGCTCACTCCTCTGAGCCAGTGAACATGTGGCTCTTGGATAGGTAGGGCAGGTGTAAGGGGTCCGAAATGGGACAGAGAACATAGAATAGAAGGGATAAGAATGCTTTCAGCCCACCTGAGCTACTTTTTTTAAATGCTGCATAAATACATTTCTAATACTACCACCTTTGGAAAATACCTGTCTTCAAAGCCTATCTTCCTGAAAGACCACATTTTCTATAGACCAGCAGTTCTATTTCCTGAAAATCCCACACCTGCTACCCAAAGTCACATTCCCTGCTGTGCAGAAGCAGCCAACAGATCCAACAGCTGTGTACACTTGAACTGCATGGCAAAGTGACCCTGTTGGGGCAGAGGGCTCTGTAGAGCATCCCTCAGAATCGCCTTGGCGTGCCCTCTCCAGCTGCAGTCAATCTGTCAACAGCCTTTATTGGGCACTTGTCCTCAGGGCTGTGGACAGTTGTGTGAACCGATGTGGGGTTCTTTCCAGGAGAGAATGAGATGTGACCTCCTCTATACAAATGTTTGGGCCGCCCCTTCACATGGTTAAAGGCCCTTCTCCCCGCCCTATCTCTTGCTATTGTATGTCATAACTTTCCTACAGCCACCATCCTGGTGCATCTGTAAATGTTTAATACTTTAACACAACATGCCTCCTCTTTAGACTCCTCATGCCTGTTCTTGAAATTCACTGAACTCTTTCCCCGCAAGTTATCACATGCTTCCTGCTGGTCAATGTGCACCCACTTCAAAACTTAATTTTTCAGTGTAGTGTTTAAGGGTTTAGTCTAGGGAAGGAAAAAAGAAAAAGAGAAAAGTGAAAATGTGAGTCTCATGAAAAGGGAAAATCAGAACAGATTGCAATAAAGCTAAACTGTCTATTCATTTGAATCAAATGCTATAAATTTCTAAGCATAATGTTTGACAGTAAACTGTCATCAAAGCAACAGACTCATTATAAAAATGCTAAGGGTATATAAATCTCATTGACTGCTTATCATTAACTGCACAGGGTGCTGATAGGAAATGCCTGGTTATAATTTATATTTCACTAATAAGGTCCATTTTAGAGTATAGCTGTCAAATCTATTACTCACCTTTCCCCAGTTTTATAGTTGTTCTGGACAGCACTGAAATTGAATGCTAAAAGTGTGGTTTCGAGCGTTATCTTTTCCTCTAATATCTCATCCTTGCATATTGAAGCATGCTTCACCTTTAATCAGAACTCAACAGCCAGATTGTTTCTCAGAAAGTAAACCAAAAGGTGGGGGTGAGAAACATTCTTTTTAAAAGGCAAGACAGAACAGAGTATTATTTGCCCACTTTCAAAATTTAAAAGGTAAAATGCAATTATAATATATCCCAATTATTTTATTCTTCAACATGCTATCCATATTAATAATTTTGGGATGAGGGTTTTGGTGGTCTGGGGGAGGTGGCTGTAGTGACAAAAAGCTGCCAATAAGTTACTACCATGTGGCAGGCACGAGACTAGGTCCTTCCACTTAGGTCATTTTATTTATCTTAAGGCTGGTTCAAGGACTTCAAGAAGTTTAATCAAGAATTATACCACATATTCATAACCTCTTAATAAGGAAAAAAGTCATTCATCCCACAAACAATGTGTAGAGCATGGTATGTGTCCAAGGAAAATATAAACACAAATACCAAAACAAAGCAACACAATGTTTAACTGCCAGCACACTTTAGAGTCCATATTCTTGGTATGCAAAACACTGAAAAAGTCTCAGTAAACGTTAAGTTTTCATATTTTTGGCATCTGATAAATGGAGTTACATGTTGAATCTCCAGTGCACCAGTTATTGTTCACTAGACACTTCCAAGGTATCAAGAAATAGAAAGAAGAAGATTCTAGAATGTATCAAGCTTATGCATTAGGCAAGGATATAAATTGAAGGCCACAGTGGGAGTTGAGTTTTGACAAAATGTCAAATCAATGAAGAATAGGTTTGAAGTAATGAAATCACAGAACTACTAGGTCAAGACCAGCTCTGAACTGAGGAGTTCAAATGTGGCAGGTCTAAGATAAAGCCCGCTGGACAAGGAGTTGTCCCCAGCCAGTTGGATTTGACTGTGAAATGCTTCCCGTTTGATGGCCATACCCTTTGTGTATTTAATGCAATAGTGCTTATGAGCTCTCCTAGACCCAAAAGATTGTAAATTTTAAGAATGAAGTCACTGAATGGCAATACCACTCCACAGTGGCACTATTCTCAGAGTCAGTGCCCTTGGAACTTCTGATGTTTCTAAAAACTAATGCCACTGTCTAGAGGACAAGTAGGAACTATGTTACACCAAATTCAGCTCCAATGGGTCTGGGTTTCCAATCCTCCAACTAGATCATTCAGGTCAAAATCAACATGATAGATTATAGAGAAATTAGTTGTTCATGTCGTTGATGCTTAATGTTAGTATCCTACTACCACTCCCTCTGAACTCTGCTATAACTCTCCAGAAACTTCCCCTTAGGCAACAGCTCTTTAACCAAAAATTGTGTAACTTCTACTAGATGCCCATCTTGCTGTTTTCCTAAATATTTTGAGAATTCTACATTTCCTCTTAAGATCTTGTTCCCTTTCCATTCTATGCAACCAACTAGCATTCAGCTTGTCCTCCCTTTGTACTGAGCCATAAATCCTTATCTACTCTGTCGCTTCTAGTCTCCCCTTCAGCCTTTTAGTGAGATGAAAAGAGCGCTAGTGTATTTAGTCAACCTGAATGAAATCCTGCCTCAAACATCACTAGATATTTAACTTGAAGAAAGTCATTTAACCTCTCTGAGCCTTTTTCCTCATTATCAAAATGAACATGTAAATCTGATCCAGTGTGCCCCTGCTCAAATGTGTTCAATAGTTCACAACTGCCACAGCAGTAATCTCAGCTCTTTTCCACTTACATTTGACATATTCTCAAGGGCACACCTAGCTTTTATAGTCACTCAGAGGAGGTTACAGATAGGGTATTGGAGATGTGTAATTGCTACTCCCCAACTGCCATTTGTCACAACTTCTATGATAAAAATCTCTTATAGAGTATAAAGGCTAAGTTCCTTTGCTTGGCAACCAAAGTGCTTCATAATCTGGCTGCCTCTGCCTGCCTCTGCCTGCCTGTGTGTAGTCCCATCTAGCCCAGAACATCTCCCCTCCAAGTGCCCCCAACCCAACACACACACACACACACACACACACACACACACACACACACACACTCTTTAATACCCAGCAATACTGAACAACCGTGCTTTAAACAACCATGCTCTCTTTTGCCTCCAGACCTTGGTATATTTTCCTCCTCCTAAAGTGTTCTGTTTTCTTTTCTTTTTTTTTTTTTTTGGTATAAACTTCTAATTGTCCTTGAAGTCTCAATTCAAATTCTATTCTGACCAAAAAAAATTTCCCTAACACCTCCCACCCAAGCAAACTGTGATTCTTCTACATCTATCCTCTTTCTATAATTTAAACCCTCTCTTACAGCAGTTATCACTGGTGCTTATTTGCAAGGCTAGCAGCCCCCTAGATGTTAAACTTTCCAAGGGACTGTGCCGTTTGATCTCATTTCCAGATGTGCACAGTACCCAGCACATTGTAGTTGCTCAATAAATATTAGAAGGATAAATGAATGTTACCAATCCTTCTACAAAACCTAACCAGAAACTTCAAAAAGAATAAACTATTGTTCAATTTTGCAGCTCTGTAAATATGGCATTGGTCTCATACATCCTCCTGGCACTGTGTTCATAATGAGAGCTGAATAACAATTTGCTCAGCTCATCCCAAGCCAAATGTAACTTCATCTAGGAACTTATCAAAATTGACCACATATATGAGGTCATATAACCCTTATAGAGTCATACAGGATCAAACTGTGCAACCGTCACACTCACTGGAGCCACTGACTCTACAGAGTGGGGAATGGAGGTAAAAAGACGAAGACAGCAATTTGGTGCTTCTGAGGATCCATGAACATTACACAAGGAAAAACTGTGCTGTTTCATGTTTGGTTACATACCTAATATTAGCCAGATATTTCACTAAGGTGAGAAAGCACATACCATAAATCCACCTCCATAGGTGGAAAAAAATTCAATGCATATATATCATGGATAGATAAATGATGATATGACTTCCTTAATGGAAGCAAATGTGTGTGTGTGTGCGTGTGCATGTGCATGTGTGTGTGTGCGTAAACTATGCAACTAAATGCTTCTAGCTAGTCTAATCTGGCCAATAAGACAGTCAGAATCAAACCTGCGTGTGACAAGCAGAGTAGTAGAAGAAATAAGGCTATCCTCCTCCTAATTTAAGCTCACCTTCTTATTACCATAAACCAGTGAGAGTATGCAATTCAGCTAGAAACACTGAGATAACAATAGCCTCAAAAGTGCTCCTGAAACTCCAGACATGCTAAGCAAAGGAAAGCAATTTTTATTTTTTGCTGATAAATGGTTTAATCAAACCTAACAGATGAGGCAATATACTTTAAGAACACTTTGTTGTTCAGATCATGGGGTCAGTAATTTTCTTTGGTTGAAACACATTACGGTGTAACTGAATATGTGTTGTTGGGGGGTGGTGAACTAGTGAGGGAGGATGACATAGATTTCCTGCAATAGGTAGTGTATTATATTCTATCTAGAAAATATTTTATAATTCTTATATTTCAAAAATGTTATAAGAGGAGAAAGGCATCAGAATTGATAGGTTTCCTGTGATTTTGCAGAAAGAGAATAAAATAGCAATGCAACATTATGTCTCTCAAAAAGAACACAAAAAAATAAAAACTAAGGTAATAAAAGAATAGATGTTAAATTTTAATACAGCTTTCAAAATTCAACACATCTTGTATATGGTAGGAAGCCAACTTTGGCAAAAATAAATGATCACTAAAAATAATGATCAGGTCATCAGATTACTAACATGTAATTTATACAATTTAATTCCATAAAAGAGATGATCCTAGGCTGTAACGTTAGAAAGACACTGCTTTTCATGGCCAGCTATCCCTATGTCACAGCCAAGAACTTCCAGCATTCGAAGCTGTGTATCATGTGCTTATAGATTTTGCTTTATGTTTTAGCACAGGCTTTTTTTGTGCATATATATATATATATTTTATATATATATGATTTCAATAGTTTTAGGGGTACAAGTGATTTTTGATTACATGGATGAACTGTATAGTGGTGAAGTCTGAGACTTTAGTACACCAGTCCTGAGTAGTGTACGTTGTACCCAATATGTAGTTTCTTATGCCTCACCCCCTTCCCACCCTCCCTCTTCTGTGTCTCCAACGTCTGTTACATCACTCTGTATGCCATTGTATGCCCACAGGTTATCTCACTTATAAATGAGAACATATGGTATTTGGTTTTCCATTTCTAAGTTATTTCACTTAGAATAATGGCCTCTAGCTCCACCCAAGTTCTGCAAAAGACATTATTTCACTATTTTCATGGCTGAGTAGTACTCCATGGTGGAAATGTACCATATTTTTTTCATCCACTCATCAGTTGATGGGCACTTAGGTTGGTTCCATATCTTTGCAATTGCACAGGCCTTTTTATTTTTTTTATTTTTTATTTTTTATTTTTTATTTTTTTTGAGACGGAGTCTCGCTCTGTCGCCCAGGCTGGAGTGCAGTGGCGCAATCTCGGCTCACTGCAAGCTCCACCTCCCAGGTTCACGCCATTCTCTTGCCTCAGCCTCCCGAGTAGCTGGAACTACAGGCGCCCGCCACCACGCCCGGCTAATTTTTGTATTTTTAGTGGAGACGAGGTTTCACTGTGTCAGCCAGGGTGGTCTCGATCTCCTGACCTCATGATCCGCCCGCCTCGACCTCCCAAAGTGCTGGGATTACAGGCGTGAGCCACCGCGCCCGGCCAGGCCTTTTTATATCCCTGAGAACAGACACTTCTAGAACCACCCTGACTATAACTTTTAATGGAAAAACTCAGCGTGTGTTTGTACAACATTGCTATGGAATAATGAAAGCTCTTCCCATTTGCAGAGCACTTACGGCTTTCAAACTACTCTCACACACACTGTCCACTGTCCTTTCAAATTTCCAACAAACCTGGGATGCATACAGGAAAGCACTATTTCATTTTACAGATGAAGACACTGAGGCTAAAGTCAACTAGCTTTGGAGAATCTCTAACTAGATTTCCCAAGGTGTTCCAGCTCCAGCCCAGGACTCCTGCCGCCCTCACAGCTGCCAAGAAAGGGAGCTTTGCAGATGTTCCATCGTGGATTTGAGTATCAGCTTCATCAGTTCCAACACTGGACTACTGTGAGGATATTGCCAAGTCTTCTACCTCCTGGCCTCAGCTCACACTCCCTTTAGATTCTCATTCAGCTACATCCCCTGGAGGTGCTAGAGGTTTCTGCAACTAAACAGGGCAGAAATACTAGGAAGATAACTTCTAAGACATAAGATTTCTAGGGCAAACAACTGCCCCAGTTTACCCAGTTATCCCAGGACTGAGGGATTTCCTAGTACATGAGACTTTCAGGGCTAAATCAAGAGTGAGAGCTTTCCTGGGAAGCAGGATTTAAGGAACAGTCCCAGGAAAATCAGGACAGTTGATCACCCTAATTTTCAAAATTCTAGTTTAGTGTTTTTAGAAACAAGGACTTGACTCACCAAAGGTGTTTGGAATGCTCTTCCCTTCTATTTCCAATTCACCCATCAATAAAATTTAGGAAGGACTCATATAAGATGAGCCCATTTATGAAAGGCCCAGTTTAGGGAAAAATTGAAACTGAACTCACCCTTTATTGAGCATTTATCTTGCTTTCAGTCATTTGTTTAACATAATTGTTAAATGTTTCGTGCTTCATGATAAGCTAAGTATTAGAGAATATATTGTTAAACAATCAAGACTTAGAACTTGCCATCAAACAACTAGAAAGATAGATGACAAGAAATGAAGCATCTATACTTTAGTATGGAAAAGACAACGGATGCTATGAGAGGACAAAGAAATAGTCTGGGTGCAGTGGCTCACGCCTGTAATCCCAGCACTTTGGGATGCCGAGGCAGATGGATCACCTGAGGTCAGGAGTTCAAGACCAGCCTGGCCAATATGGCGAAACCCCATCTCTACTGAAAATAAAAAAAATTAAAATAAATTTTAAAAAAATTAGCCAGGTACAGAAGCACATGCCTGTAGTCCCAGCTACTTGAGAGGCTGAGGCAGGAGAATTGCTTCAACCTGGGCAGCGGGGGTTGTAGAGTGCCGAGATGGAGCCACTATACTCCAGCTTGGGTGACAGAGTGAGACTCCGTCTCAATTAAAAAAAAAGAAATGATGCGAAGCACACTGTGTTTTGGAAGAAAGAAAAAGGGAGTGGACATTCAAGAAAGGAATTTTGAATGAAGAGATGTTTTAGCTCATGGAACTTAGTTGAGTATACAGAGGAAAGGGCGTGGGGCTTGGGCTTGGCTGGAACAGGATACTCCCAGCAAAGAACAAGAGGCACAAAACCTAGGAGGCAAGATAGAACATGGTGCATTCAGAGTCTTAGGGCAGGGAATTCAATAGAGGAGCATCAGGAGATGGTTCTAGGGAGGCGAACATGATGGACTTTGTACACCATGCTAAGGAGTTAAGACTTTATTTATCCTGTGCGCAACTAGGAGCCACTGATGGGTCTTAAGCAAGGCACACTCTGGTTTCAATTTGAAGAATAGATTTGAGAGAAAAAGGAGTAAGACTGGAATGTAGCAAGACAGGAGCAAGTGCTAAAAACTAAATGAGGAACCGCGGTGGCTTGTACTAAGGTAGTGGCAGTAAGGATAGAGAAAAATGTACAGATTTTAAAAAATATAAAGGTAGTAGAATAAGTACAACATAATAATTGATTGAATATAGTTTGTAAGGTAAAGGAAAGACTCTAGGATGCCCAAATATGTTGATAGAGATAGAGATAGATATATCATATCTGTGTGTATATATAATGAATTTATGTTTCTCATTCTTAAAGCAATTGTGTCCCATACACACAAATTTTAAATTTTGCCTGCGTAATAAATAGAAGAGCTTGGGATTCTTTCTGTAGCCAGCTCCTGCTATTACCTCTTTAAAATATTCAGGAAATACATGGTTATATTAGTGAGGACTTCTGGAGGAGATTCTCTACAGAGGCTCTTGCAGAGTTGGTTATATATTTCCATCTCATCCCATCTCTCTCTTCCAGTGAGTTATTTACAGAAAAAGACTGTTTCTTATTTATTACAGAGCCGTGCACAGTAGGTGCTCAATAAGATGGATGGATGGATGGAAGGATGGATGGAACGAAAGGAATAAATGGATATTAACCTGACCTCAAAGGATTGAGGAAGAATGGCCATCAATTCATGGAAATTAAAGAGTAAATAGTGCTTTATTGTGAAAAGAGATTTATGGAGAAGGTACTGGATTAAATGGTCTATTGGTTCAATTTTGTTTTGTGGAGTTTGACCCTTATCAGTTGATTCTCATTGCTTAGTATTTATTGAGCCAGATTTTCTCTGTACTTAAGCTACTCCCTGGGAGAAGGTTAGGCGCTTCTGGAAGCTGCTTTAACTCTTTCAAGCCACTAGGGTGCTATTCAATGAATTACTTTTCAGTAATTAAAGATGCTGCAACACAAAAACACAATGTGCTGGGAAATTGAGAGCTAATCTCTCTCCTGCCTTCCCCAGCTGCCTATTTCTGATTACTGAAAAGATAGGGTGCAAATATGTGGGGATTACACAATGACAGTCATTCCTGGTTTCACATAGGAACCTACAGTAGTCTCCTCCTAAAGCCCATGAATTTTTCACATTAGAGAACAAAGATTAGCAGGATCAAGTGACTAAAGCACTTAACAGCTTTAATCCTTATTCCTGCACAAATTCACTCTGTGGTTTTGTACTTATCTCCTTCAAACTCTTTACCTTCTTTGCTCCTCTCTGTGCCTCTGCAGGATGATAAGAGCAGTTGTGAACCCAGGACAACCAATATCTCTAATCTTTTTTCTTCTAATATTAAAAATATATATACAGCTAGGTTTGAATGACTGCCTCTCTTTCCTGGTGCCCATATACATGCCTGAAATCAGTTCATTAAACAGGAATGGTTTGCCCTCCCCCCCACCTCGCTTCTTTAAAGCCAGTGATATTCACCTTCCATTGTCAAACATCTTGTGCTGCTAGTTTGCATCTTTAATTACCCAGAGCACTGGTCTTGTTTTATATGACTTACAACAAGCAGTTTTGTCCTCAGTTCATTTAAGCGAAATCATCCCTGGTTTGAGCCAAGACATATTCAATACACAATTACCTGGTGGGTCAGGGCGCTGCCGTTTTGTCATTTTTACTGGCATTTTCTCCATTATTGCTAAGTACTAAGCAGTCTAAGCTGTCAGAGCTACATGGCTGGCCTGAAACTTAATTTTCCTAAATTGCACAATTCTTCAGAAACAGCTTACCCCCCAAGCACAGTCCCCTTGACAAGGGGCAAATAGGGTTAAATTTCAAACTGAGCTATACAGAGCTTGCCAAGAGCAATGGTAGAAGGAAGCAATTAAGAAGAATTTGGGTTTGCAGGGTGAATTAGACTTTTAGAGACAATGCAGAATTCTGTGTCAAAGTGGTGGCTCAAAAGCCTTTGAGTAGCAAGAGGTTTTAGATTATGTAGTGCTGGAGTAAAAGGAAGCAGGCAAGGTGAGGAAAAGAAATGCTTACTGAACACCCATTATGAAAAGACAGTGTGTTCCATTTTTATATGCATTATTTCATTAATTCTGATAATCTTTAAGATAAATATTTTTATTCCCATTTTACAGATGAGAAAACAGAGGTAGAAAGTTTAGTGGATTGACCAAGGATTGCACAGTTAGTAAGTGAGGCAGTCTTATTCAAACCTAGCTCTTCTGAATCCATGCACAATGTTCCTTGCACTGAACCACCTTGGAGATAGTTTAAAAGAAGTTTTCTTGTAACAAAGGACTAATAATCCAGCATTATAGGCTCCCTGATTAAAAGTCCTGAGATATAACCGAGGAATACAAAATGCCCAGAGTTAATCTTTCCTTACCTTCATCCCACTATCCTCAGTGCCACTCATTTGCTTTCTGCCTTGCCTCCAGGTGATCTGAGAGAAGCATGTCCTAGGAGAGAAGAATCTCCTATTCCTATTCTGGGTAACATCTTAACTCCCTGTACTTACTTCTCATGAGGAGAAGTCCTTTGAAGTCCAATAAGCTACCCAGTCCCTAGCACCTGGGGAATTTGAGAAAACACAAATCTGCTTAGCCACTTGCATTGCATTAGCCTCAAAGACAAACTGTCTGTTCCAGCTTTTAATGAAGAGCAAAACAAGATTACTATTTCCTAAACCAGAGTGTCCCTGTGAGCAAGTGCACACCTCAGAGCACATTGAAATCCAAATGCTAATTATTTAGAGATAACCTGACAATTTCCCCAAGTCTTTGCTCTCCGGCCTGCTACCTCGCTCGCTTACTCTCTCTCATTCTCTCTCTCTCTCTCTCTCTTACTCCAAAGGATTGAGAATTTGTTTTAAGCAACATTTATTACTCTGTCATCATCAGATATTTCTGTTTTTGTTGTGTGAAGATAGAAGCTTAGACTATGAATTCATAGCCACTAGTGGTCTACTTGAATGTAAAAACTGGGGCAAGCCTAGAGATTGGACTGTTCTGACCAAATATGTGCAATAGCTGCATTTCTACTCAGGTAGCATGTCTCACCTGGTCTCTTGGTGAAGCAGAGTTCAGCCCATGCAGTTCTGGACCATGGCAGGTGGCCACGAGTCTCCTGACAGCATTTTGTCCCACCGCTCATGCTCCCTGCCCACCTGCTTGCCACACCTTTTTGCAACCTGACAAGTTCACACATACATGAGCTTTGGGTCAACCCACATTGCCAAACAGTGTGGTGAAGAATTAACTTCACCCAGTCAGAAGTCTGGCCTTTTTCCTGGCTCCTTAGACGTAACCTCTAAACCCTTGGAATTGCCCAACTGATAGTGGCGCCTTTGTTATTCATCATGGTCCCTCAGACCATACATGACCATCTGTGCTAACAAAGTGACTCAGAGTGGGTACGTGACAGTTTATGCTAAAGAGATGATATGTGGTGGAGCCAGCCACATGGATAGGTTTAGGATGGGGTCATGCCACAAAGAGCAAACACGCGATTAAAGAATTGGAACTTTAGGCCAAGTGAAATCAACCTGACCTCTGGAGACGAAAGGGCTGGAGACTGAGCTCAGCCATGTGGGGAACAACTCAATCAGTTATGCCCATCAAATGAAACTTCAATAAAAACTCCATAAACTAAAGCTAGGATGTGTTTTCTAAGTTGGCAATGTTCTGCACATTGCCACACATTGATGCCAGGAAGGTGCTGTGTCCCTGAGAAGATGAAAGTTTGGTGTTTAGGACCTTCCCAGTCCCAGATTCTACCCTATGTTTCTCTTCCATTGGCTGGTTCTGATTTGCATTGTTTGCTATCATAAAACTGCAATTGTAAGTATAGCACTTTCCTGAGTTCTATGAGTTACTCCACCAAATTATCAAACCTGAGGGATTCCACAGGGATCTCCAAGTTTGTAGCCAACTGGTCTAAAGTGAAAATAGTCCTGGTAACCTCCACACTCAGGATGGGTGTGAGAAGTCTTTGACAGGCTTGACACTATGGAGGACATTGTCCTTAAGCTAGATTCTGGCTGATTCTGGGTGCAAACCTACTTTCCGAAAGCAGTTGTTTAAATCTAGTTCCACCTGCTTTTTCTACTGGCCCTGAGTCAAACCTAGTATCTTCCTTATTTTCTAACTCAGTCTCATTGTAACACTCCATTTAGTGTCCTGAGATGTGTCTTTCACAGGCTCACCCAAAAAGTCAAAGGTTAAAACCCTTAATTTATGATCACTACTCCCTCTGTCAAAAGAAAATTGTTTAAATGATTCCAGTAGAGATTAATGACTTCATCCAGCCAATGTACATCAGGAAACCTCTGAAGACCAGGGACCTCTCTGAGTAGAAGAGAAGCAGGATTGGAGTTTTATAGTGTGCGGAGATAAGAGAAGTATGTGTCCTTGTGGTCCAGCTCAGGTAGCAGTTTCATCTTTTTTTTAATATCTTTTTTTTAGGTTTTTTTTTTTTTTTTTTTTTGAGACAGAGTCTTGCTCTGTCGCCAGGCTGGAGTGCAGTGGCGCAATCTCAGCTCACTGCAATCTCCGCCTCCCGGGTTCACGCCATTCTCCTGCCTCAGCCTCCAGAGTGGCTAGGACTACAGGCACATGCCCCAGTACCTGGCTAATTTTTTGTATTTTTAGTAGAGACGGAGTTTCACTGTGTTAGCCAGGATAGTCTCAATCTCCTGACCTCGTGATCCACCTGCCTCGGCCTCCCAAAGTTCTGGGATTACAGGTGTGAGCCACTGCACCAGGCCCAGTTTCATCTTTAACTGCTCTGAAATTTGAATTTAGAATGTTGTTCAGGCATTCATGCAATCTCATCCCCAAAACTGTCACAACAGTGCTCTCAAGAGATGCTTTTATAAGCGTTGCCCTTTGCAGCTTAGTTAGGATTTGGGGATGGGGTGGTAGCATGAAGGGCAAAGGGAGAAAAAGAGAAAAGAAACAAGGGTCAAGCGTAAGAGAATCAGGGGAGTCTCTCATGTCTGTTTCAGTCTTTTCTAACTTCCTATGCATGGATCCCCACCATCTAAGTGTTTAGAAGCTTAGCGTCCCCCGCTCCGCTCAGTATTCTTTACCACTCCTGCTTCTTCCAGGCAGGCATCTAGTCATTCCCCCTGCGTGTTGGTATTACTGTTGCAGGGCCAGAACTTCCCACTGTGAGATGGATACCACACTTCCTGTAGATCTACATGGAACATAAAGAGATGCCTAGCTTTTCTTCTAGGATCTCCGATGTGACATGCAGTATCTTGTTGGCATTTTACTTGGTGCCTTAGAAATGAGTCTTGTTGACTGCTAGGCTTTCTGAGCCTGGTGATTCTGTGTTTTTGTACTTTCTGGAAAAATAGACCTATTGCAATGCCAAAAATACTACTCACTCACTCACTTACTCACTGCAACACTGCTCCTCCTGTAATCCCCAGTCCTCTGAACACTGCTTCTTCCTGCCTCTTCCTCTCCCATGACAATCAGGGAGGGGATGTTTACTGAGCTGTCGGAAGCTTGGAGCACTGAGGACCCCTGATATCCCTAAATACTTGTGCTACTTGCTTTCCACTGTTTATTTTATGGGAAATAGTCAATTCTCTGCACAGAATGTCAGATTATCCTTCCATATAAGAAAATGGGAGAACTGGGAAATTTTTTTTAACATCTTTGTAAAACAAGAGAGAAAAATCTTAAAAGAAAGTCTCACTATTTTAAAATGCCACATGGAATCTCTGATGCCTCTACTGTCCCTTTCTAAGCCTAAGAGAAGGAAAAAGTCTCTGGAGTGGAAGTCAAAAGACCCAGAGTCCAGGTCCAGCACTCCCCGCACTAGCTGTGTGAACTCCAGCAGGTCACATGACCTCTACAGGCCTCAGCTTCCTCATCTATGAAACGTACAGATGACCTTAGAGGTCCCTTTCAGTTCCAAGTTCCCATGGTAAAGAACACACATAAGAACACACGCTCCCCCAGGGAGGAGAAGTGAGGACAGGGAGTCAAACATGAAGAGTAGGCAATGGAAAGGAGGCCGTTTATGTGTGGCTGGAGCCAAGAAAGAATCAGATCCCCTCTTTCTTCATAAGGGACTGCCTTGCCTGTAGTAACCCTGAACACCTTGGCTCTGAGAAATACATTAAACATCTGAGAACCGCTATTATTCCAAGTGATTAAATGAGCCACTGAGACTAAAGTGGACATTAAACTGAAACCATCCTGACTGGTTAGACTGTCCTTGATTGTGTGCCGTTAAACAACCACCTCAGTGGGTGTGCTGGGCCCACAGAAAGAAGAGGATTTTTACTTAACAATGAAATAAACCATTATAAACCTAAGGAGGTCATTTTAATAGCGGGAGGGAAGGTAATTTGAGATGATTCTATTAAAATTAGTTATCCTACTTCACTTACTTTTTTTTTTTTTTTGAGACACTCTTGCTCTGTTGCCCAGGCTGGAGTGCAGTGGCGCGATCTCGGCCCACTGCAAGCTCCACCTCCCGGGTTCACGCCATTCTCCTGCCTCAGCCTCCCGAGTAGCTGGGACTACAGGCGCCCACCACCATGCCCAGCTAATTTTTTTTTTTTGTATTTTTAGTAGAGACGGGGTTTCACCGTGTTAGCCAGGATGCTCTCGATATCCTGACCTCATGATCTGGCCGCCTCAGCCTCCCAAAGTGCTGGGATTACAGATGTGAGCCACCGTGCCTGTCCCTTCATTTACATTTTAAAGCACAGTTGGCAGGTATTAAATAGACATGAAACATGTCATTTGTTATGCCAGTTGCAAATATTATTGAGGCATAAAAAAAAAAATGAGGTGATATAGTTTGGATGTTTGTCCCCTCTAAATCTCATGTTGAAATGTAATCCCCTGCATTTGAGGTAGGGCCTGGTGGGAGCTGTTTGGGTCATGGGAGCAGATCCCTCATGAATGCTGATATGGTTTTGCTGTGTCCCCACCCAAATCTCATCTTGAATTGTAGTTCTCATAATCCCCACATATTGTGAGAGGGACCTGGTGGGAGGTAATTGAATCATGGGGGCAGTTACCCCCAAACTGTTTTCGTGATAGTGAGTGAGTTCTCACTAGAGCTGATGGTTTCATAGGGGGCTTCCCCCCCACCCTTCACTTATACTTCTCCTTGCTGCCACCATGTGGAGAAGGACATGTTTGTTTTCCCCTTCTGCCATGATTGTAAGTTTTCTGAGGCCTCCCCAGCCATGCTGGACTGTGAGTCAATTAAACCTCTTTCCTTTATAAATTACCCAGTCTCAGATATGTCTTTGTTAGCAGCATGAGAACAGACTAATACAAATACCTGGCTGCCATCCTCACCATAATGTGTGAGTTCTTGCTCTGAGCTCACATGAGATGGGGTTGGTTAAAAGAATATGCACCTCCCCACCACCCCCTTGCTCCCTGTCTCACCATGTAACCGCCTGTTCCCCTCTTTGCCTTCCATCATGATTGTAAGCTTTCTGCATACTCATCAGAAGCAGATGCCAGCACCATCCTTCCTGTACAGCCTGCAGAACTGTGCACCAACTAAATCTCTTTTCTTTATGCATCATCCAGCCTCAGGTATTTATTTATAGCCATGCAAAATAAAAGGACTAATGCACAAGGTTTGGAAGTTTTCTTTGTAATATCTTGGTTGTAAAGTCTATTGTAAGTTTCCTGATTAGTAAAGCCATTCCAGATTGAATCTATATTTTTGTGCATTCTGAAAGGCAGCAAGAACATAAGATCTTTGAAATATAAAGAATAAAGCAAAATAAAAGCAATTAATACTTTATGCCAAAAATGCTGAAAAATTTAAAGCTTGAAAGGACCATTGAGATCCATCCAACTTCCAATTTGCAGATGGACATCAGCAGTGGGAAGCATTTACACTGTGGAAACATGTATCTTTTTTTTGTTGTTATGGTTTGCAGCACAGTATTGCTTTGCTTTTTTCAGAAATAAATAGGGTTTCTGAATTTCTTTCCACTTGAGCATCATAGAGACTCAGTTCTAAATCTCGTTTTCACATTAGCAAATATTCTGCATTTGACATTTTTTCAGCTTTTGCCATATTTTAGTCTTCAGCCCCAATATAGGGTGGCAGTTAATTAACAAACAAAATCACCTACGACGTGCCAGACACTATGCTAGACCCTGGGGGGGAAGCAAAGATGGTAGGGATGCCTGCCCTAATCAAGGAGGCAAATATGCAAACAGCAGAGCAACATTGAAAGGGCAACAGGTATACGCAGATGGAAAAAAGTATGCTTAAAGGAATTGGATAAGGCTTTCTCTACAGAACTCTGTACTTTCATATACACAGAACACTCCAGATATTCAATTCCTAACCACTGAAGACATATAGCTATGGAAAGTCCTGTTAAAAAAGAGTTGTTGCTTATATGTGCTGCACAAAGCCCTTGTGACCTCTCAGAATGGGTAAACTGAAAAATTAGGAAAAGTATCCATGCTGAGAAGTGATCCCAAAATAAGAGTTCACCAGGGCACATGATGCATTATAGAAGGCTGAGTATAACACATTACATACCTACCAATCTTTCTGCCAATTAATATCTCACACAAAAGCAAAACACACTAAGAATTTCCATTTTGAAAACACACTTCTCCCTACCTCCCAGTGGTACAGCTTGCCAGGCATCAAAGGTCCTGTCTGCCTCCTCTGGCTGTCCTGCCAATAACAGAAGCATAACGGACCTAAAAGGAAGAAAACAAAAGGTGAGAATAAAACATGATGTTTCTGTCAGCCAGACAGCACAGCTTTCCCTAGAATCTACACAACTGCTGAGGCATACTGGAGAACATTAAAAATCAGGTTGACACTTGCTATTTAGAATTGCAATAAGAAAGTCCATTATACTAGTTGTTAACATTCTGAATAATACTTAAAAACAGTAATCTATATATAATTTATCTCCTAATATAGCACTATTATTTCTGGAAAGCTTGCAGCAAGACTGAAATGGCCTTATTCCAACCACCAAAATCAATTCTTTTGTACAAATTTGATATAGGCAGCCTGTGTACCATTTGAAAAGGCTCACTGACCTGTGAAACCTGGCATTTACACCATAAAATTTAGATCCTATTTGATGAAGTTATTGAACACTGTACTTACCTCCTCTAAGGTTTGAAAGAAATCATACATACTTTCACTTTTTCTCTTTAGGAGGAAGTTTTGGATAAGCAGCAAATCAAATTGCTTGTGCTTTGAGTTTGGGTAAAGATACAGTCTAGACTGCACTTAATGAAAACTGTAAGTTAATTTTGATTGTCATGCTGTAGGTTCATTGCCAAGTTGAAATGATGGAGATTATTTTTAAAAGGCTTTATAAGTGAAGAAAAAAGAGACATACTGCAATATTGGGATATGAGTCTATTTTCTTCACTAGATTGCTAATTAAAAGTTTATTTTCATATTCTCTCATCTTAAAATTCAAGGAAAATGAATGATACACAAAATCTATATGCTGTGTTAAATGGGGACAATAAAGAATAGGAATATCCAACCTTCTTAATAATCAGCTCAACAATGATCCACACACAAATGAATGGCCTGATTTTTCACTGCTAAATCACTGCCAGTTATGGACGTCAACTTTTAACAGTACAGAAAAAGCAGTCCAAAACCAGCTTGATCCACTTTATTCATAAAAAGAGCAAGCTTAGTAGCTGTGAACACTCTTGTACATATCTGGTAGAAATTTGTACTCAATTTTCTTGGATATTCCTGAGAGTGAAATTGCTGAGTCGTGAAATTATATGTTTAGCTTTAGTAGATACTGACAAAGAGTTTTCCCTAATGATTGTACCAGTTTGCACTTACCTGGGGTGTGTGAGAATTTCAGTTGATCTGTACCCTTGTCGACACTTGGTACTCTCAGTCTTTAACTATTCTAGGTATATAGTGATATTGTTGTGGTTTTGATTTGCACTTCCCTCATGAGTAGTGCAATTCCATACCTTTTGGGAATTTGAGGAATATTTGTATGTCTTCTTTGGTGAAACAACTGTTCAACATTTCTGCTCATTTTAAAAATGGAATGTTTTGTCTTTTACTTTATAATTTGTAGTTCTTTATAAATTGTAGATATGAATTCTTGTTCAATATATATATTACAAATATTTTTCCAGACTAAAACAAAAGCTAGTTTAGTTGTAACCATTCAATAGTGTTTAACAAGACCATGAAAATATCAGTATTAAACAGACTAAACCGTGGGTGAAAACTGCTATGCATAACTCTAATCTCACCACAGGTTCACATCACTGATGAGAGTTTCCAGCATCCAATTTAGACAACTTCACAGAAGATAATCTATGATCACAAACCCAGGAGGGCCCAAATATTGGCTTGATTGTGGCAAGAGTCAAACTTTCCAGGATTATTCTGATATGCCTTGTATAGTGGGCATGATTTTCTTTAAGTATAATCCATTTATTTAGAAATTTCACCAAACCAATACAGCAGACACTTGATAATTGGGATAAATCCTAAGGTTTCACCTCAATAGACAACCGTGGAAATGTAATTGCACTCAATAAGATCCACATCATTTCCGAAATTGTGACTTTGTTTTGCAAATCTTCACACTGAGTGATCAACTCTTTCAAGTGTAGGTTGTTTGCTAATAGAAGTCTCAGTCTTGTCTCTTCAACTCACAGATAAACTTTGAGTCTAGATACATACATATCTCATAGGAGGTAGGTATGTGGTAAGAACAACAGGAAGAAGATCTCTGTGAGTACAGAAATAAGGTTGCCCTCTGAGATCTACCTTCTAAAATCAGCATAAAGGGAGTAATTCTTTATTATCCTCATTTTAGCATGTAAGCATGCAGAGTCACCATAAACAGGCAGGATATCTCTCAGGACAGCAACTCTGGCCCATAAACTACTGGAATCTGTTTGCCAGCTGCATCCATGATCCTGACAGAATGCATCATGTGGTCATAACCTAGTGCTATAAAGCATAAAGATAGAGGTAACTCCTTCCAACACCGTGATTGCCAGGCAGCTGCTGATAATTTGGCTTCCTGTGGAGCTTACCCACAAAGTGAGATAAGCTGATCAAGCCAGTTTGAAAGTATACTCCACTTGACATTGCATTTATCAGTGTAAATTATAACAGCTGACTATTATGCCGTGCCTGCTCCACACCAGTAACATTCTAAGCACTTTAAACTCATTTTCTCCTTCGGTTCTCACAACAGGACTGAGAGCTAAGTCGCTTAGCCAAGGTCATAATGGAGAAGCCAGGGTTTGAACCTAGGGAACTTGCATCTAGAGCATGTATTCTTCACTGCTGTGCCCTAGATAATCTAATTTTAATTATCAGTGTTGTTGGGAGCTTCAACATCACTTGCTCCAAACATATGATCATTTGTGAAGCACTAATAAGATACTGTTTTCAACGCCAAAGAGTACAGCTAAACCCAGGACCATAGAGAATTCCCCAAGGAAATGCCACCCTGTGGGTGAGGTGCCACCCATGGCTCCCAAGAAACATCTCCATACATTGCCATCCCTGTGCACCTTGATTTTTAAATTCAACACTTGAAGAAATTAACTATATTTCTGTTTTCTTTGTTGCAGTTTCAATTTGACTGAGTACAGATTATTTTGTCACTTGAATAAGAAAGTGCAGTCTTCTACACCAGCTTTTGGACTCCCAGTGATACAGAAAGCCAACGGCCTGGCCTCCAGTTTATGTAAACCAAATCTCCAGTCTCTTCTTGAGCTTTTCCAAATATCCAAATTGTACACCATTAAATACATAGTCGTGAACAGGATAGGAATATACATGATCAGTGGCTCCAACATGTCATGCATGAAAACTGGATTCAGTGTCTTCTATTTTTGACACGAATAAACAGTGAAAATCTTTGTCTTCCATCACTTTTATTTCTGACTTTTTATCTGGAGTTAAATTAGTTTATCCTCACATGGATCAACTCTTGAAGGTATGTGACTAGGTACTACAAATTTTTAATATCCTAAATAGTTAAACACACACATTCCTGAATATGAAATATGGCATCATGTTTGGTGTGTGGTATTTACCCACTGACTTCATTTTGAGTAGTTTTTTAATAAGATATTCCTGTGCATTCAAAAATATAAAGTATGCCCAGACTGGAGTGCAGTGGCACAATCTAAGCTCACTGCAACCTCCACCTCCTGGGTTCAAGCAATTCTCCTGCCTCAGCCTCCTGAGTAGCTGCGACTACAGGTGCACACCACCATGCCCAGCTAACTTTTCTATTTTTAGTAGAGATGGGGTTTCGCCATTCTGGTCAGGCTGGTATGGAACTCCTGACCTCAGGTGATCCACCTGCCTTGGCCTCCCAAAGCACTGGGATTAGAGGCATGAGCCACCATGCCCAGCCCAAAGTACTTTATGAACATTGCTTATCGTAATTTAACAATTCCCAAGATGTATTCTGTAAAACATGAAATACATAGACTATTAATAGAGATAACCCACAAGAAAAAAAAAGATTTCTGAGGCCTCAGAAGTATTTGGAAACACTGAATTAAATGAGTCTCTTTACTGTGTGGCTTCTCAGAATCTTTATTATATAGCAAATACTGTGAATCTCTAAGAAAAAACAATAGTATATAGCATTGTTTCTCTGACTATCTGTGGTGAAGGATCAGTTTTGGGTTTTTTTTTTTTCCCTAATTCATACTGGAGCATTATTTTAGTAAAATATAATAGAAGTGATTTACTAGAAAACTGAAATAAAAATAGTCCCCTACTTTTTAATTATTAGATTTAACAGATATAAAATTATTACATCAAGTTTCTATTCAGGTCTCTGCACAGTCTCATTTTTGTATGCATCACATCACAGACAGGAAACAGTCTGGGGACAGGCAGCAGTTAATGGACAACCCTTAAAGTAGCAGCAGATACAGCATTTGCCACACATACTTAATCACAAATCTTTGCTTTCCAGATAGTATGAGTCTAGTGTTCAAGATAACATGTGATGAAAAATGCTTCTCCATTTTCAAAACCTGTTTTATTGCTTTTCCAAGTTTAATTACCACAATAGGGAAATTATCTCAATTAATTTTGAAAGAATCCCAGTTACTTGGGAAGCCAAAGTGGGAGGATTGCTTGAGTCCAGGAGTTTGATGCCAGCCTGGACAATATAGCAAGGCCCTGTCTCTAAAAATAAATAAATAAATAAAATAAGGTTGAATTCTGTTTATTTTAAGTCTAAGTAATGAGCATGGCCAAAGTGAAAAGCATGTAGAATTATTAATGGTTGGGCTTAGCATATGAAGATGTAGAAGATGGGGCAGGTTGCTAAGGAATGAAATGGTATCTACCTGGTCATTGTTCCCTGCTGATATCTTCAAAGTCCAAACAAAGTAAAAGCTAGTGAGGAAAAAGAGGAGAGAAAATGTGCAGTGTTTGCTTGTATTTGGGTTTATTTAAATAAATTTCCATGGTAAGGAGACAGAGCCTCCCATCCTAGATATAATAGCTTTCTGTACAAACCCACAGGGTCATGCAAATTTCAACTAACCTAATTACAGTTTCTCCTCTAATCATTTTGGATCAATCAATCACATTTTTCATTGATTATTCTGTACCTAATAGTGTGTCAGATTCTATGTCTTTTCTGATTCTGAGCCTGTTTTGTAATATAAAAGTCAATTAGAAGGTTTCTTGAGAGCTCTTGGTGTTTGCCTAAGGTTTTTTCCTCATCAGAAATGTTAAATTATAAAATCATAAAACACAGGTTTAAGAAATATGCCCTTGTCTAGGAAAAATATATATATTAATTTTGAAATTTAACTCAAAGTTTGAGCCAGTGGAAGACTTCTAAAAAAACAAAAGTAAATAAATTCTGTTAATTCTGTACTTTTGTTACCAGAAAGGGGTACCAAGAGAGTGTTCTTGGATCTCCTGCAAGAAAGAATTTAGGGCAAGTCCATAGAGTAAACTGAAACCAAGTTTAAGAAAATAAAAGAATGAGAGAATGGCTACTCCATAAGCAGAGCAGCCCTGAGGGCTGCTGGTTGGCTATTTTTATGCTTATTTCTTCATCATATGCTAAACAAAGGGTGGGTATTCATGAGTTTTCCAGAAAAGGGGTGGGCAATTCCCAGAACTGAGGGTTCCTCCCTTTCTTAGTCCATATAGGGTAACTTCCAGATGTTGCCATAGCATTTGTAAACTGTCATGGCACTGGTGGGAGTTTCCTTTAGTATGCCAATGCTTTATAATTAGCATATAATGAGCAGTGAGGACAAGCAGAGGTTACTTTCATTGCCATTTTGGATTTGGCGGGTTTTGGCCAGCTTCTTCTTTTTTTTTTTTTTTATTATACTTTAAGTTTTAGTGTACATGTGTACAACATGCAGGTTAGTTACATATGTATACATGTGACATGTTGGTGTGCTGCACCCATTAACTTGTCATTTAACATTAGGTATATCTCCTAATGCTATCCCTCTCCCCTCCCCCCACCCCACAACAGGCCCTGGTGTGTGATGTTCCCCTTCCTGTGTCCATATGTTCTCATTGTTCAATTCCCACCTATGAGTGAGAACATGTGGTGTTTGGTTTTTTGTCCTTGTGATAGTTTGCTGAGAATGATGGTTTCCAGCTTCATCCATGTCCCTACAAAGGACATGAACTCATCATTTTTTATGGCTGCATAGTATTCCATGGTGTATATGTGCCACATTTTCTTAATCCAGTCTATCATTGTTGGACATTTGGGTTGGTTCCAAGTCTTTGCTATTGTGAATAATGCCGCAATAAACATATGTGTGCATGTGTCTTTATAGCAGCATGTTTTATAATCCTTTGGGTATATACCCAGTAATGGGATGGCTGGGTCAAATGGTATTTCTAGTTCTAGATCCTTGAGGAATTGCCACATTGACTTCCACAATGGTTGAACTAGTTTACAGTCCCACCAAAAGTGTAAAAGCATTCCTATTTCTCCACATCCTCTCCAGCACCTGTTGTTTCCTGACTTTTTAATGATCGCCATTCTAACTGGTGTGAGATGGTATCTCATTGTGGTTTTGATTTGCATTTCTCTGATGGCCAGTGATGATGAGCATTTTTTCATGGGTCTTTTGGCTGCATAAATGTCTTCTTTTGAGAAGTGTCTGTTCATATCCTTTGCCCACTTGTTGATGGGGTTGTTTGTTTTTTTCTTGTAAATTTGTTTGAGTTCATTGTAGATTCTGGATATTAGCCCTTTGTCAGATGAGTAGATTGCAAAAATTTTCTCCCATTCTGTAGGTTGCCTCTTCACTCTGATGGTAGTTTCTTTTGCTGTGCAGAAGCTCTTTAGTTTAATTAGATCCCATTTGTCAATTTTGGCTTTTGTTGCCATTGCTTTTGGTGTTTTAGACATGAAGTCCTTGCCCATGCCTATGTCCTGAATGGTATTGCCTAGGTTTTCTTCTAGGGTTTTTATGGTTTTAGGTCTAACATTTAAGTCTTTAATCCATCTTGAACTAATTTTTGTATAAGGTGTAAGGAAGGGATCCAGTTTCAGCTTTCTACATACGGCAAGCCAGTTTTCCCAGCACCATTTATTAAATAGGGAATCCTTTCCCCATTTCTTGTTTTCATCAGGTTTGTCAAAGATCAGATAGTTGTAGATATGCGGCATTACTTCTGAGGGCTCTGTTCTGTTCCATTGATCTATATCTCTGTTTTGGTACCAGTACCATGCTGTTTTGGTTACTGTAGCCTTCTAGTATAGTTTGAAGTCAGGTAGCGTGATGCCTCCAGCTTTGTTCTTTTGGCTTAGGATTGACTTGGCAATGTGGGCTCTTTTTTGCTTCCATATCTTTACTATGTCCTGTTTTATCAGCAGGGTCTTTATGACCCATATCTTGTACCAACCTGCTATCTCACCCAGTGACTAAGAATGTGTAACCTGGCCGGACCTGGTGGCTCACGCCTGTAATCCCAGCACTTTGGGAGGGAGGCCAAGGTGTGTAGATCACCTGAGGTAAGGAGTTTCATACCAGCCTGGCCAACATGGCAAAATCCGTCTCTACTAAAAATACAAAAATTAGCCAGGCGTGATGGTGGGCACCTGTAATCCCAGCTACTCAGAAGGTTGAGGCATGAGAATTGCTTGAACCCAGGAGGTGGAGGTTGCAGTGAGCCAAGATTGCGCCATTGCACTCCAGCCTGGGCAACAGAGTGAGACTCCATCTTGAAAAAAAAAAAAAAGAAGAAGAATGTGTAACCTCCTGGGAATGCAGCCCCACAGGTCTCATCCTCATTTTACCCAGCCACTATTCAAGATGGAGCTGCTCTCGTTTAAACACCTCTGATACTTTGGCACCATTGTTAAAACCGAAACCAAATTACTTGAACATAGACTCAGGTGTTAAAAATGAACCCATCTTACAGCAAAATGTTTTCACCAGAATTTAAAAGTACAGGAATGGTGTTTGTGGTGTTCTCTCACTCTTTACAATGGTTTTTAAGAAAAATGGACACTTGTGCTATACATACGTATAAAAAGCACTTGAGTGATGATCATTACAACAACTGCGATCATTACAACAACTGCAAAGGTGTCATAATAGATGAAATGGATTATTCAGTTTTAGAATCCTTTTAAAAAGATAAAACATTATTGCAAATAAAGAAATGAATCTGAGACAAGGATAGCTCTGCCAATATTTGAGGCCACAATTACCATTCGTTATCCTTTTACCAAAGGCTGCCTCCATAGGTTAGAAACTCAAAGCCAATAGTAGAGTTAGAAGAAAAAAGAGATAATATTTCTGAGACTATCTCCACTCATTTCATAAGTGAAATGTTGTTGGTTTCAGCTGACCTTTTCTCCCCTGTATTCTTCTTACTTTTGCTAATGTCCCATTTTAACACCTGAAAAGGTCATTGTTTTACTGCAGTCAGATACGTGAGAATTGATAATGATGATGGAAATTTTGCCATCCCCATAGAGTCAAACGATGCCACAGGTTGCTTGACATTATGATATAAGCAGGGTAAGCCCTGTAGAAAGATATTACAAGTGCTGTCACTTGAGAATGAGCAAAATATCCACTTCGTCCTCTAAATTTCTCTCCCACTGAATGCTGTATTACCTGAAAATCTCAGCCTTGAAATTACTATTTGAATTAAAATGCAATGTCCTCATGTCAGTATCCTTCACTAATTCCTTAATGGGAATGGTATTTTTTATATACATGAGCCTGACACATAGCAAGATACTAAGGCAAGGAATGCAGAAGGTGTGGAAATGGAAAGGAGTGAGGTGAGAAATATTGAATCTGTTGAACACTGTTGTGAGAGTGGTGAGAAAGGACAAAGAGGAAATAACCACCTGGAGTTTCCAAGAACATCACAAGAGGAGTCTGGGACCAAAGACAAGATGCATCAGCTACAGCTCTGCCAAGAGATTGAAACTATCCCCACAAGGTTGGCAAAAATTGCATGCCAGGTTCTGGACAGAAATATCATTATAATTAAGCATTAGTCAGGCTGTACTTTTGCCCTGCTTTCTTGTTGCTAAACGTCACCACAACACTAGATACTGACCATTTGCATCCCCATTGTTCCTATAGATAGGATTTCTGATGTTAGACTCATAAGGCTTTGTTTAAGAATTGCTTAAGATGTTTTCCAGACCCAAAGTCCAGCAAAACAGCTGACACCCACTAGCTTGATGACCCCCCACAGAGAAATGGGTTCAGCATGAGAATACTGCTTCTTCAACTTCCTGTCTCATGACCTCACCCTGCACTCTTCAACCAATCAATGATCTCCACACTTCAGCCCTCTCCAAAACCCTTAAAAACCCTAACCCCAGACTCCTTGGAGAGATTAATTTGAGGTTTCCTCCCATCTCCTCATTTGGTGACCCTACAATTAAGCCTCTTTCTCTGCTGCAATTGGTGTCTCTGTGTATTGACTTGCTCTGTGCATGGAGTGACAAACATATTATAGTTACAAGATCTGCATATGAAGTAGCTAACCCATGCTGGTACATAGAAAATGTTCAATAAACAGTCCTCCCTCTCCCTTCTCTTCTATTGAGGAAGGGCCTAGTTTAAGGGATTGGTTTACATTATAATAAACCTGAACCGAAGTTTCCTGTTTCATAGTTCGAAACTGACGTTCACTTTATAAGCTTTACCCTCAAAGTCTCAAAACCGGAGGAGGAGAGGGGAGATTTTAGATACTGTAATACATTCCAGTTGTTTTCTTATTTCATCTGCTTATTTACATTTTCAAACAGCGTGTGTTTGAGCTTGTTTCATATCTTGCTTATGTAGGCATTACCTCCCTTTGTCCTCCCAACCTAGTGCAGAGTAAGAAAAGATAGGTGACACAATTCCCATCTAAGATGTAAAAAAAAAAAAAAAAACCTAGGTATAGAAGGAATAAGAAATATCAGGGTCTAGGACTAGAATAAGAACCCCTGGTCTCTGTCATCTGTACCCAATATTCTACTAAATCAAAATTTCAAGACTTACACATAATGTGCAATGCTTTGAAGCCATTTATGTAGCATTGGGTCAGGATCTGAAAGTTGTGAAGCTCTATGAAAGGCAGCAACTGGGTCTTATCACTGCTGTATCACAGGACCTATCAACAAAATCTCATGTGTACTAGGTAGTCAATATTTGCTTGTTAAGCCTTTGAGTGTGTGGAAGAGAAGCTATTGAGAAAGAATTGGAGAAGAACATGAAAAGCATGAAATTTAGTAAGTCATCCATTAAATTTTCAAAAAAGCTGGGTTCTTGGGGGTACTATATCATGTGAAAAATACCTCCGGTGCCCTATGTCAAATTTTCTCCTACCATATGTTAGCTGCACCTTCAGTGGAGAGTTGTGTGCAAGCGTAGATTCACACTGCACTGATTTATGCACCCCCTCAGACATGCATTGGGTGCGTTACTGTTTTCTGTCCCAGGACTTTTTCTGATGCTGACAAGTCACCTCTATTTATACACACATGCAATCCAGAAGTGCAAGGGAGTGAATGCTTCCAGCAGAGATCCTCAGCCCAAGGGGAATGGGTGCCTGGGGAAAAGTGCTCCAACCTCCCCTTCTTGAGAAGAAAATTTTGGGAGGAATTCTCTCACAATCAAGAAGATGAGGCAGCATTCACCCTTATTCCCTATAGCAGTGACTTAGAAACCACACCCCTGACTTGGATTTTCTTCTTTCTCCTCTCACTCTCCCCAATCTTTAGTCTGCTTTCTGGGATCATTTCCCGAAACTCTACATGAAATGAGTTCTTGACTCAGACTCTACTTTCAGGGGAACACACCTAAGACCATCCTTAAAAGGGTATATTGATTAAGACTCAAAGTTTGGTGGAAAATATATATAAGGAAATAGACCACTAGAATTATTTAACAGCACGATAAGTGTGTTGCTAGAGGAAGCATAAAGGGTCTCAATCAAGGCTGGTCTTCCACTGGTAAAACTGCCATGGGCTCAGCAGTTAAGCCATTATAGTAGGCCTGCACCATCTGGTGTGTAGCTGTTGCTCTGAGCTCCCAGAATGCCTCTCATCATCACCCTAGCTCCCTCAGCCTCTCTGTACCTTCAAGAGTGCCTCTCAACTCAGCAACTAAAGGAAAGATGCCAGAGGTTCCCAAGACCCCACTCTAGTGCCATGACAGTTGTAAGACCATATTGATTATGCCAATGCTAGACTCATTATTAAATACTTATAATATCATCCCTGACTATAGTAACTCATGGGAAATACACCTAATTTTAGGAGTGAGGAAAGTGATTATCAGGGAAGACATTCCCAAAGAAATGATACTAAAGTTGGGTAAATGTATACCAAGGGATTGCTTGTATGAAAGCCTGAAGATGAGATAAATTATAGCACTTTACAAGGGAAGGAAAAAAATTAGCATGTCTGGCCAGAAATATAAACAGAGGCCAGACTATAAAGGTCTCCTACATTAAGATTTAAAGAGTTTCCCAAAGTCATTGAAGGAAGAAAGACTAATCACAGAGATTATCATAGTGGTTTCCACCACATCTAACTCAGAGATATGAAGTCCTTGCTCAGAATGGAATGAGTCCCTAAATAAACTTTTCGAAATGGCATTCCCTCAATAACAGCAGAGAATGTTTATTGTCTGTCTGCTTCCAGCATGCCAGACACTATACTAATTAATTTGTTTGTAATAAGTCATTTAAGCTTCAAAACAAACATGGAAATTAGCCTCTATTATTACCCCTACTTCATAGGTGAGGAAGCTGAGTCAAAAAGAGGTTAAGTAATTTGACCAAGGTTACAATGCTAGCAAGTGGCAGAGCTGGCTCCTTAATTCCCATGTTTTACACATTAGAGAGACTAATCCAATTTCAAATTAAGGACATGCAATTCAGAAGCTACTCCATACAGTGTTTTTTCTGAGCTGGAGCTGGGTTTCAGCACAGCATTTCTATCCAGATTAATAATAAGTGAACAGAAACCCAATGGTCAATTATAGGAGTTTGAGTCTAAAAACACATCGTGTTGGGTCAGCAAATCCCAATGCCAGTGAGGAGTTCCACAATATCATAAATATATAACACGTAGAAAATAGAAGAAAACTCAATGGTCAGTCAATGATTGACATCATAAAGAACATATATGGGATTTGGAGAGTAAGTGTAGAAGAAAAGGGTGAAATATTTATAGCTATCAACTTCTCATTTACGAGTGAATACAAGTCTGAGTGATTCAAACATCCTTAGCGGGTATCACAATTGTGGAAGGTACAAAAACATAGGAATTATGCCTCCAAAATATGGGAGACATACTTCCCACTCTCTAGGAGCTTACAATTTCTCAGAGAAAGACAAGATAATAAATAAATAACCACAGTATGAGGCAGGATGCAATAAATAAATAAAGTCCAAGGACCCTCCCAGTGCAGGGAAGACAAGATGCAGAATATAGAATTAGAGTTGGGTCTTAGCAGTAAAGGTGGATAGAATGTAACTATTCCAAAAGAGCAGAAGACAAAAGGAGAGGGTAGGAAATATCATTTTGTAATTGAGAAAATAATAATTTCAATTGATTCAGCATAGAATTACAGAGAGGAGTAAAGAACATTTATTCATTCATTTATTCAGTGTATTGTTATTCAATACTCCTATGTCTCAAACATCACGTTAGGCATTATGGATAGATACATCAGTTGACATGGATGGAAGTGTCTCTGCCCTTATAGAGCTTATTTCCAGTGTGAGTGACAAACAGTAAAGACAAATAAATAAACAAAGCAAGTAAGTTGAAATAAGTGGCCTGAAGACTGGAAAGGTACACTGAGCGTTGCATATGGACAGCCTGCCATACCATGCCACACAATGGCATTAGGACTCCCTTCTAAAGGCAACAGGAAATAACTGAGGGGTTTTGGTCCTAAGCATGAGAGGGGAGTGACAGTCAAACTAGATTTTTGAGACATTTAATACCAGGATGGCATGTAGGAGGGAAGACTAGAGCAAAAACACTAGTTGGGAGGGTGCTACACTGATTCAAAAAGGAGAACTAAGGTAGCAGATGCGGAAACTTAAAAGTGTATTTGTGGGAAAATGCAAAGAGAGTCAACACAGGTCTTGGTGGACAATTAGATGTGCCAAGCAAAGAACAGGGAGGAAGCTACAGCTAACACCTACTCAACCAAGGAGGACAGGGTGCTGCGAGCAACGTGTAGAACCAGGAGAAGGTGGATTTGAGACTAAAACAAATGTTAAATTGCAATATAATATCTATTTGAAAACGTCTACTAGTCCATCAAGATCAATATCTAAGTACCTATTATGTACTAGGTACTGCTATAGGTGCTTCCAATGAGTAACCCTGCAATTTGGGTAACAAATCTGAGCTGAAAAGAGATCTGCCAGGAATTATTAATATAGACATGATGGTTGAAGCTATAAGAAAAGATGATCACACTGAGACACATCTAACACTGTACATGTCATTAGGTTATCTTTTTATTCCTAGATAGAATTTTTTCTTTCTAGACCAGAGACAAAAACTAAGGGTGCGGGGATGTCAGTTACCTTTGGAAACATTTTCTATCAGGACCACACTTGGCTTTTCATGGGAATCCCTGAGACACTGGTTTTAGGAGCTTTCAGCTAGCATTGAGCTTGCATACTCCTGACTCTTTCTTATTCCCTCCTCCTGCATGCAGTACTAACAGCCCAGAGGAAAAAAGGAAGAGAATCAAATAACAGTTCTACTGCCAGAGTATGAGAAGCAACTTTATATATATCTTTTTGTTGTTGTTGTTTTGTTGTTTTTGTTTTGCTTTGTTTTGTTTTTTGAGACAGAGTCTCGCTCTGTTGCCCAGGCTGGAGTGCAGCAGCGCGATCTCAGCTCACTGCAGCCTCCACCTCCCAAGTTCAAGCGATTTTCCTGCCTCAGCGGTTAGTAGAAACAGGGTTTCACTGTGTTAGCCGGATGGTCTCACTCTCCTGACCTCGTGATCCACTCGCCTTAGCTCCCAAAGTGCTGGGATTACAGGTGTGGGCCACCACACCCGGCCTGTAGATACCTTTTTAAAGCCACTATATTCTACTTAACTACTTCTTGGTATTTGCAAATATTAACTGAGTCACTTATCTTTTAATAGAAAAAATACATTACAGTTGGGGGAAAAAATTTATTGTCACCTATTGCTTAATCTATCTAGGCCCTGGGGAACAGTACAGACATCAGCAGCTGCCTGAGTTCACTCACCTGATAGCAGGCACATGACACAGAAGAGGCAAACCTAACCTCAGTAGTCTGGCTTGAGATTTTATTCCCACATTGCTAGCTTTTATTTCAATGTTTCAATGTGATGTCTAGGATTAGCTTCAAAGTAATTCAGTGAAAGGAGTAGAGTGAGGAAAGATATAGAGGAAACAAGGTTGCTCAGAGGTATTTGTTGAAGCTGGGTAACAACCACACTGAGGTGCATCATACTCTTCTCTCTACTTTTGCATATGCTCAGATTTTTCATAACAAGAGTATATTTTTCACTTTAAATATATTCCTAGAAGTAGACCTGGGCTTTCATGCTGCTCCCCTCTGAAAGAAGCAGGAATAAACTGTAGAAAAGCCAGTGTTCCCAAAAGCTGCAGCCTGAGATGGCCATAAATCATATCTGCCTCACAGGGGGCTTCTGAGAATAAACTAAGCATGTATCTTTACCCCCACATTCTCAAGAGGAATCACAATGAAACAACATGAATGTTGCACAAAACAGAAATAAATCCAAGAACGCGTGGTGAACAGGTGGTCAGTCTTCATTAGTTAAGAGACATTGCTGAATTTCTGAAAGATAGGAATCAACAGAATCATACTGAAGTTTACCCTGAGCAAAGGAAGGCTCAGAAGAAAGCTTCAGTGGAAGTGGGAGCCACACCTCCCCATAGAGCCTTAGGAAGGCCTCGACTCTGAACCATCTGTACTGAGAAGGAGCGGAACACCACAGAGGAATCAAAAGTCTGTACAGCACACCTGTCTCCCTACAACTCTGTGCAAAGATGCTAACAGTTGTGGCATTGGCCCTTGGGGAAGCAGGCGATGAGCTCTCTGAAGAAGCTGAACAAGCTGTCTGGGGAGAGCTAAGGCTGACATGCCCGGCCACACACACTGAATTTGCAGTCACCTGTTTGTAAGAAAAAGCCCTTTTGGAAAAGCACACCCACACAATGCCAGAGGAAGCCCATGCCAGCTATCTGGAACTGAAGGCATTGATATTAACAATCAAGGGACTCCAAATGCTGTAGGAAAAGACAAAAGTCTACAAGCTGGAAAAAATTATCCTGGAGGATATAGAGATAGTTTAGGAAACAAAAAATAACTTTTAAAATACAAGTAGTAAACTCAGAGAGATTTGAAAGATAACCTAGCCATAAATTAGAAGAGGATGCTATTTAAAAAATTAAAATCAGAGAGAATCCAAATGAAAACTTTGATCATCAGAATGAAAAGAATACAGTGGAAGACAGAAGATAAAAGGGAGGCCAAAAAAAAAAAGTGACGCAATCTCCCAAAACACAGAGCAAAATTACGAAAAGATGAAGACCTCACTCCAGGATATTCAATATTCACCTAATGAAAGTTCCAAAAGAAGAAACTAGAAAAATACGGGAAATAGAAAATAATTTTAGAAATTAAAAATAGAAAATTCCAAACACTGAAATAAAAAGTCCACTTTGAAACAACCCATTGAATTTAAAGAAAAAAAAAACCCTACACCTAAACACAACCTCAAGAAGTTGAAATGTTATAACTATATAACCATATAATGTAAAAGCAATAGTCTAGAGCTGATAGATGTTTGGAAAAGAAAAATGCAAATCTCATCTTACATAATAAGGAGTCAAGAGACATTGTTTACATTTGATATGTCAAGAAATAGACTATGAAGTTATGATTTGAAATCATAAAGGTAGTCAGTAGAAGGTCTAAAAATAACAAACAAGTAATCATTAGTAGGAGTAAAGGGAGAGAAAGGCATAAGTAAGCTATATTCCTCATCTTTCCTAATAATGATGATGACGGGGTGGCAATAGATACATGTCCAAAATCAGTAAATCAAAGAATTAAGGTGTGAATGCACGGTATTCAAAGTTGTACAGAGAACCACGTAAGAACTAGAAATAGCCAGAGGAATGATTAATAGAAACAGAAACCGTTAGAATCTCAGCCTTAATTCTTTCCAATGACTTATTTGGCTCCTTTACAGAGCTGAGTTCCTCCTTTTGCCTGGGTGCCTATACCACTACGGTTAGTTCTTCTGCCTCAACTTATGGGGAAACCATTGAAAGTAGTTACTTCTGAAGAATAAACTTGCAAGTGGGGAGACAGGCATAGGGTGGGAGAACACAAGATCATATTTTATAATCAGATTTGATGTGCCTGAAATATAAGACATATTTTTATTTAAATTGAAAGACTCTTACCACTGGATCAAAAAAATGTGAGCCTATGGACCTTTTCACATAAGTGAACATATCACTGACATAGGCTGTGCCAAGCATCATCAAAAGGACATGTGATAATATTGCCATGTGTGAAGAAAATGCTAAGCCCATGAAAACAATGACTACAACCAAGGATTGTAACCACTGCAATAGCTGAGAATCTCACAATGGAGACTAGCATTGCTGATGGTTGTGGGCTAGTATCATGAGTCGTTCGGTTGGATATTTGCTAGTGCTTTTTGGCTGTTTGTTTCATGAGTAAATTTTTATATATTAAATGCATAGAAATAAGTTATGCTGAGAAAATAAAATGTGTACATTTTAACTAATAGCAAACATCACCATAAAATATGTAAATATATAAAAATGCAGTGACAGCCTATTAGTAAGAAGAGAAAAATATACATATGCAAACAGAAACAGATTAATACATTAAAATACACTGACCTTCTATTATTGAGGAGAAAAAATACATGCATATGCAAATAAACAACCTCTAATGAAATTATATACCATATGCAAGAGACAACAATTAGCAGCTTATAAAATATGAATGCTGAATTACGAAGACACATCTGAAATAAGATTGCTAACCTTGAACAATAAATGCTTTAGAGGCACAATCTAAAATGTTAGTGGGAAGAGAAAAGCAATAGTAATATTAATGTCAACATATTTGATTTTCCAACACTAGAGCTATTGATTATTTCCTCTGGCACATTGGTTGGAAACAACCATTTGTCTGATATAATTTTATTTCAGTTATTATTCCCAACAGCTACTTTTTCAAATAGCAAGTGAAAAATAAACCAGATTTGAAAAGTTTTGGAAGGTTTTTTCCAGTGGATTGTAGTAGACGAAAACCTCAAAATAGAAACCCATAAGGAAAGGTCAGCTTAGTCCAATAAGGCCACTGCTTTCAGAAAATCAGACTTCACATTTGGGTTAGTATTTATTTAAGCATCTCTAAGTCCAGACTGTCTTAAATTGGCAACTGAAGACCACAAAAAACAGCTCCTGGTAACCATAAAAAGGTTTGCACAGTGAGAATTATGACAAGCCCCTAAGAAGGCACTTTATTTGTCTGGGTCTACTAAGTTCCACTGGAGTCTGAGCAATCTTTTGAAAGATGAATGCCTTATTTGAGATAGGGAAGCTGGCTGATCGAGGTTTATAGAGATGACAGGTCTAGACCAGCCATCATTTCCGGTGTTAGGACAGCATCAAAGCGTCACTAATCCCAGCAGCTTTGAACTCCCAGCTTCTGCCTCTCTCCCTCCCTCAAAGGAGTGGATGTTCTAGAAGCCAATAGCCTGCCACGTAAATTGACAAGATCAGTCTTCTCAGTGGATATCCTGCACTTTCAACGAGTTGTGGAGCACAACTTACCATTTGCATATTTTTGAGAAAGGGTTATTTTAGAGCTTCCTGAAGGTTAATATTCTTTCACCCATTAAAAAGAATGCTGGTGTCAGTAATGCAAGCCAGGCAGCCCACACTGCTATTTGCTGCCGATTTTAATAATAGAATCACGCCATAATGAAACCTTTTTAATGTATGGTAATTTAATTGCAGAAACTCTGTCTGTTTCAACAAAAACCTTCCATAAGTAGCTTTAAAGATTAAGTTATGGGAGGCGACTCTCACGCCATCTCCCAGTGGATATGTATTACACTGCATTACATTCCTGCCATTCTACAGTGGCACAAAGGCAGGCTCAGATCTCCTTAACTCAGCTCTGAAATTAAAACCTAGATTTGTAAACCTATGAATCATTCTGCACAGTTGCGGGAGTTAGCTTTCAACCAGCTTCAGAACTTCACAATCTAACTGTGTTTAGAATCAGAGAAAGTGGAGTATATTCAGACAGACATAATGATAGGTATAATAATTGGGTAATCACAATAGCCAAATGTATTCAGCTTCAAATGTGTGTCATGAACTGTGCTAAGTATTTGACTTTATCCTTCAAAACAACTCTGGAGTAGGGGGTCTTTATTGTCCCACTTTTAGAGAAGGGTTTGGCATTGGTACCTGCTTTAGTTTTCTAGGGCTGCTGTAACAAAGTGCAACAAACTGGGTAGCTTAAGGAACAGAAATTAATGGTCTCATAGTTCTGGAAGCCAGAAGTCCAAGATCAAAGTGCTGGCAGGGTTGGTTTCTTCTCAGGGCTGTGAGGAAGAATCTGTTCCATGCCTCTCTCCTAGCTTCTGATGGTTTGCTGACAGTCATTAGTGTTCCCTGGATTGTAAAAGCATCACCCTGATCTCTGGCTTTTTTTTTTTCATGTGGTTTTCTCCCTGTGTGCACGTGTGTGTCCAAATTTCTACTTTTTATAAGGATATCAGTCATATTGAACTAGAGCCCACCCTAATGACTTTATCTTAAATGATTACATCTGCAGTGACCCTATGTCCAAATAAGGTCAAATTCATAGGTACTGGGAGTTAGTTAGGACTTCAGCATGTTTGTTTTTAGGAGACATAATTCAATCCTTAGGCAGGCTCTATTTCAGGCAGTGGAGTGACCATTCTAAGTTCCTTTCTTTTCCTTAATGTGCTTTCCCTATGACTTGCCAGTGCTTATATTTTGAGACTTCCTCAAGAGGTACACTGCATCCTACTTATACTTTAGACCCACTAGTACCACGTGAGGGGAGTCCTTGTGGCTCTGAGTGATCCAGCCTAAGTCACCAGAAGACTGTGATTTTTTTGAAGTAGCCACAAGATAACTGTCCCCTTTGAAGCTCTGAAAGAGGTATGCAGAGCTGGTCAAAGATTCCTGGAGTCCCATTTTCAGCAAACATCAACTCCTCATCCATTCTCCCTAGCATGGGTTATGATCTGGCATTCTACGTTGTTCATGGGAGATCTGGTTATGAATAGAGTATGTCCCAGGGGGCTCCTTGTGATGACAGCATGCCCTGAGAGTTCCTTAAGATCCAACCTAAACTACAAAGTGTAACACTCAAGGAAACCACAGAGACTGAGGATGAGAAAGCAAATGTGGGTCAGCAGGGGAAGTTAGAAAATAATATGTACAAAAGTAAGTAACCTATATGGAATGAGAAACATAGTGCAGTCATTGCCTTTCCCCTGTAAGGCAATCATTTAACAACTGAATTCTCCTTAAAAATAGTGAAACCTCAGCCTGGAGCTGTGGCTCACACCTGTAATCCCAGCAGTTTGGGAGGCCAAGGCAGGTGGATCACGTCAGGAGATCAAGACCATCCTGGCTAACATGGTGAAATCCCGTCTCTACTAAAGAATACAAAAAATTAGCCAGGCATGGTGGTGGGCGCCTGTAGTCCCAGCTACTTGGGAGGCTGAGGCAGGAGAATGGCCTGAACCCAGGAGGCGGAGCTTACAGTGAGCCGAGATGGCGTCACTGCACTCCAGCCTGGGCGACAGAGCGAGACTCTGTCTCAAAAAAAAAAAAAAAAAAATAGTGAAACCTCACTTTTCCCTCATCTGCAGAAATCTAAAATGGAGTTGGGCTTCTCAATGCATGAATGTTTGGATAGGTACCTTCCAGGACATGCAGCCTCTGGAGCAGACTTTGTGATCTACAATCATCATTACTGAGTCTCCACACAGAAATGTCACAATCAAACAACAATCTTCACAGCCTCCCCTCTGGACTGATGGACAGCCACTGGAAGTTTTAAGAACACAGAAAGCTATAATCTTGCTATTATCCATAATGCATCAGTGTGAGGGCTTCACAACAAAACAATATTCCCACAGGGTTGCCTGATGGTACCTTTCCAAATCACCAGGACCTACTGGGGTAAACATTTTAAGGAGATAGCTTCATTTCCCCTTACGTATTGGTCACTGTTCTGCTAAATGTATCATGGCATGGCACAAGTCTCTCCCAACATTCCCCCAAAATTATCAGCACTTAGTAGGACTGTTTCAAAAATGATGAGATTGTTTCTTCTGGACTTAGAATCCCTAAATGATTTGCCCAATATTATCCAAACCACTGTGATCCTTGGAAAGGCTCAGAGTCATTAATTCCCAGGCCACTGCTGGAAACATTAGCCTCTGCACTCCATCACCCCTGTCAGGACTCGGCGTGCCTGACTTTTGTCCCATGATATGCTTCCCTATTGTGCTGAGTTCAGTTCCATTTGCTGTTCTTCAAGAATGAATTGTTTCAATGGTTGATACCTTATGATTATAATTCGGCAGGGCACTGTTAACTTATTAATTAGGTGAGCACTGTGTAATTTATTAGCACAGGAGCCCAGGGTGTTTTTTTTTACTTGTAATTGCTCCAAGCACACCCAGGGAATCTAAAATTAAAGGGGCTGGGGAATCAGTAGCCCTGCCCGAGGGGAGAGAATGTAATAATCTCATCTTGCTTATTCAAAACAATCCTCTAGGCAGAACGGGTACCTAAAGAAGGACAGAAGCCAGCACAGCATCCAGCAGTCCCCTAGCTGACCAACACCTTTCCCTGCCTCCACCCCAACAGACTCAAGGAACTTAAGGAACCTTGCTCAGTTGTTGAAAAAGTAATTGCCTTTGCTAGCTTTAACTGACTTTTGGGTAGCCCTGAGAGTTTGAGGTAAAACAAGGTTCCTCGCAACCTTCACAACTTTTCTCACTCAGGAAAGAGGTTAAGTGGATTCACATCCTGAAAATCAAGCAAGTCTTTTATAAACTTTGGCTTTTTTATTGAAGAGGAGACTGCTAATAGCAAAAACTCTACCTGAAAGACTTGAGTAGGCGAGGTGGTGCCTACCTTCCCTCTCTGGCCAGAGGCTTGTGGTCAGGGAGGATCTAAGATGACAGGCAGGAAGTCAGGAAGGCAGGCTTGTAGGAGAGAGTAGCCAGGGGTTCTGAAGAGCTTATGGGAGGGCAAAGAGAGGTGGGCATAGAAGCATGCCCCAAGAGATCTGGTTGGCTTGCAGTTAGCTTACATAGAGATTTTTTTAAAACTTGATTAAATTCATACTTATTTCCTACACCGCCAACTCTGCCAATATCTCTGGTTTCTGGACTTGCTGACACAGGAGAATAACTGCTTTTAACTCAAGAACATGAATTCAAACCACGCCGATAGCTGTTTGACCTCAAACATTTCCCTAGCTTCCACATAAGTGGTTGTTTTCTAGAAGGCTGTTGAAAACCTACTTTTAAGGCTCTAATCATGTGGGCCAGTCTCATAAAAGATGTATATATATATTTTTAAGTCCCCTTAACATTTTTGAGTATCTACATGGGCTAAACCCTGTATTAAGTGCTTTTATTTGTAGCCACTCAAAAGACCTGTATAGGATAGAAGTTAAATGCTTGGGTTTTATAGTTGGACAGACAGGACTAAGTTCATACATCTGCATCTTGCAATCTCTGTGAACTTGGGCAAATGAAATTGGGATCATAATTATTTCTACCTCCTGGAATTTTGGAAGGATTAAGTAAATTAGAAAAGCAAGCCAGGTACAGGGGCTTGTGCCCATAATCCCAACACTTTGGGAGGACAAGGCAGGAGGATTGCCTGAGCCCAGGAGTTTGGAACTAGCTTGGACAACATAGTGATACCCCATCTCTACAAAAATTACAAAAAGTAGTCAGGTATGGTGGAGAACATCTGTAGTCTCAACTACTCAGGAGGCTGGGGCAGGAGGATCACTTGAGTCCAGGAGGTCAAGACTGTAGTGAGCCATGACCATGCCACAACACTCTAGCACTCCAGCCTTGGCAATAGAGTGAAACTCTGTCAAAAGAGAAGAGAAGAGAAGAGAAGAGGGAAGGGAAGGGAAGGGAAGGGAAGGGAAGGGGAGAAAAAATAAAGGAGAAAAGAAAAGAGCCTAGTGCTTGACACATAGTAACAAGTTCTTAAGCAATGCCTGGGGTTCTAGGGATGGCCCCTGTGTCAGAGGCCAAAGGGTAGTGGACAAAGTCCAGGACAGACTGAAGGTGATGAAATGAGGCTTGTCTGTAAACCAAATAGCTTCTCTGTCCATCCCTCATTTCCCCAAGACAAACCCGAAAAATGTAAATGATCCCCAGGAATAAAAAAGAAGCAATAAATCTATCTTTATCGGGGGCAAGTGAAAAGGTCCAGCTCCTGTAAACCTTTTTCAGCCAGTTTCTGATAATCTTCTAAGACAGGCTCCTTACCTGTGTGGTCTAAGTAGCACTGCAGTGATCTCTGCCCCTCTAGATATGACCACATGGCACCTAGGTTACAGCACCAACATTTTCTGATGTTTCTAGTGTTAGCCTTCTCCTAATTGCTGGAGAATTCTGGAGGTGAAGTGAGTCACCTCCACACCCATCCCATCACTCCTATGCCACGAAAATGCATTATCCTCTGCTGCAAAGCTCTAGAGCAGAGGGGAGCTAGGTTCTTGGTTCTTCCAAGCCCTGAAGGTAGGCTTGCTTCTGATTGCTGCTGCTCTCCTTAGGAGCCTGACATGTATCTTCAAGTTGCCGGGACTGCAGACAACTTGAGGGATGTTCCCTGGTTATACACAAAATCAACCATTCATCAACTGCAGCCCAATCTCATGTTTTTAATTCTCTCTCCACTAATGTAAATTCCTTCTTCCTCTGATACATCACTTGAGAGACTAGGTAGTGCACTTGTTCCCCCAAATGCTTGGAAATCTTGGTGCTGAGAAGCAAGATATCAGTCTTATTATGTTCTTCCTACTTGATAGCAAAAAAACCTCAGCTGGTCTATCCATCCAACTTCCAGACCTGTCTTAGTTCATTTGTTTCTTTTTGTTGCTTGATTATTGCTGCTGTCATGGACGTTTGTTTCCTGAGTTCCTATTAAAGGATTCTTTGAAATGTCTTAATTTAAAATCAAAAGAATTCACATTAGGAGGATCAACGTGGTCCCTGAGGCCAAGGTCTGAATGACAGAAGACATCCCTGCTCCATATTCTGTAGCATCAGAGTGGGGGAGGAGGAGGAGAGAACCAGGGATCAGGGAGAATTGGAATAGAGGTTGTGGATCTCTTCCCACCAGCGTTTCTCTCCTCATCTTGTCTTGATATATTTGTCAGAAATGATTTGGAAGAATTATCCAAAGGGAGTACCCCATTTCAAATCATGTACAGTCTTTTCTAGTGTTTGCCAGATACTCTGCTCTCCAAAGCCATTACAGAATTCATGCAGTTTGGACTGATTTGATCGTTCCTAAATTAATAATAGCTCACAAGATGCTGTGACATTTTAAGTCCTTTATCCATTGCTTAATTGTCTTACTGTCTCATACTTCCAGAACAGCTCTTCTCTCTGATGCATTGATGTACTCTCGGTGATAGAGTTACAGAGTACTGAGAGGGAGGAGATTAAGAAGTAAGAGGGAAACAATGAGATTTCAGATGAGATTGGAAATTAGATGGAAAGCTGGTGAGAGAAAGTTGATGAAAGGAAGCCGGGGACCAATAAAGGGAGTCCAGCAAGAAAAAAGGTTTGTAGGGAAAGACAGAAGGAATGTTTTGGCAGCCACAGGAGCAAGAAATAGAAAAAGCAAAAGTTCTTCAGCCACATCTCCTAAACTGCCTTCCAACTTTGTGATTTTCGAGCAAGTTAATATGCAAACTCTCATGTCCTTTCATTTATTCAATGCCTTTAAATTAAATACCTGCCATGTGTCAGTCAGTTCTCAGTGTTAGGAATACAGCAATGACTGAAATAGACAAAATCTTATCCTCATGGTGCTGAAATTCTAGAGAGGAAGCAGACAACAATGAAGAAATATAAAAGATCAGTAATAGCAAGCACTGTGGAAAAAAAAAAAGCAGGATAAGAGGTTGCAATATGATAAACAGTGATCATTTAAATAAGATGGTCAAGGAAGTTCTTTTTGGGGAATGGACAACAAAGCAGAGACCCAAAAGAAGAAAGAATTTGGGAGAAGAGCCTTCCAGACAGAAACAATAGCAAGTCCAAAAGCCCTGAGGCTGAAACTCCATTGCCTGGAAGCACTGTGATGAGAATCAAGCAAGGAGAGGGTCAGAAATGAGACTAGAGAGTATGTTACATCAGGCCTGTAAGCTATGGAAAAGCTTGAATTTCAGTCACCCCGCAGTGAATTGGGCAGAGCAGCTTCATCCCTATTTATAGCTGAAGAAACAAGTTCGACTTGAATTCAGGACACCTTACTACAAGCTAGGGGAGTTAGTAGACAGAACAAAAAGAAGAGATGGCGATTGAGAATGCCACCAAATGAGCTTGAACCAAAATATAAACTTTAGGAATCTACCATAATTTGAAAGGGAGAAACAGCAGCATTTTGTATCTTCCCCAGTACCACCATTGTGTCTGGAATTTATTCGTTCTCATGGGTTCTTGGTCTCGCTGACTTCAAGAACGAAGCCGCAGACCTCGTGGTGAGTGTTACAGCTCTTAAAGGTGGTGTGTCCAGAGTTGTTTGTTCCTCCCGGTAGGTTCATGGTCTTGCTGACTTCAGGAATGAAGCCGCAGACCCTCGCTGTGAGTGTTACAGCTCTTAAAAATGGCACGGACCCAAAGAGTAAGTAGCAGCAAGATATATTATGAAGAGCAACAGCACAAAGCTTCCATAGCATGGAAGGGGACCCGAACGGGTTGCCACTGCTGGCTGGGGTGGCCAGCTTTTATTCCCTTATTTGTCCCCACCCATGTCCTGATGATTGGTCCATTTTATAGACTGCTGATTGGTGGGTTTATAATCTTTTAGCTAGACAGAGAGTGCTGATTGATGCGTTTTTACAGAGTGCTGATTGATGTATTTACAATCCTTTAGCTAGACACAAAAGTTCTTCAAGTCACCACTCAACCCACAAAGTCCAGCTGGCTTCACCTCTCACCATTATGCATGAAATTCCACCATTAGTAATTTATTTCTTTTAAGGTTGCAAGTTTTTCCACAAACACAGATCTGACATTGGTGACATAGTTATCATGAGATCTGGTTGTTTAAAAGTATGTAGCACCTCCCCCATCTCTTTCTCTTCCTCCTACTCCAGCATGTAAGACATGCGTGCCTCCCCTTCACCTTCTGCCATAATAGTAAGTTTCCTGAGGCCTCCCCAGAAGCAGATGCCAGCATTATGCTTCCTGTACAGTCTGTGGAACTGTCAGCCAATTAGATCTCTTTTTTTATAAATTACCCAGTCTCAGTTATTTCTTTGTAACAGTGTGAGAATAGACTAATACAATTGGTTATCAAAAAATTGAGAAAATCCCGGCTAAAATGGGTCACAAAATAGTACAATGTCAAAAAGAGGTAGGAAAGTGCTAAAAATAAAATGGATAAATAATAAGCATGTGCCAACAGAATATTCTGAGCCTTTGCTCTTATATGTAACAGGGTATATGCTTGTGCAATAATTACCAAGTTGGTTCTTACCCCACTTTACAAAAGAGAGATCTTTTCTATCTTCATGGTGTACCACTATTAATAATAATAGCTAATACATAGATGATGCCGACCATGTGCCAATGTTCTGAGTACTTGCATTACTAATTCATTTAATCCTCTTAAAAATTCAATGATTTATTTCCATTTTACAGATGAGAAAACTGAGGCACAGAGAGGTTACTAGCAAGGTGACTTGTCATTCAGATAGTACATGGTAAAGTCAAATTTCAAAGCCAGCCAATATCTGGTTTCACAACCCACACTATTCACCACCATAATATGCTGCTTCTGAGTATTTATTGAATTACATTGATTTATAAATATATTTTCCCTTGGAAAGAAAACATTGTATTAATATAGTTTAACTAACAGGTAATATAATCCAGGGGTTGGCATGCTTTTTTAATAAAGGATCATATAATAAATATTTTAAATTTTGAGATCCATACCATCTCTCTTGCAGCTACTCAACTGTGCCACAGGAGAGGGAAAATCACCATAGACAGTGTGAAAATGAATACGCAAGGCTGAGTGCCAATAAAACTTTATTTACAAAACAGGGAGGGGCCAATTTGGCCCACAGATCTAAGTTTTATGGCTTCTTGACATAAACAATTTCAAAGGGAGATACACAACTTGCAACTATATTACAGTTATGTTTGTGTTGTCCCTAAATTACAAAGCTCAGAAATGTAGTGTCAGAAATGTCTGTGAATTGAAAGTCCCGGATTTTACCTAAACATCCTGCATCATTTCATTTGAACTTTCGTGCCAAATCCTAGAGAAATCTCATCAGATAGCTCAGCAGGAGAGCATAAGCATGCTGATCCAAATGTCTTAGAGAAAACATACATTTAAAAAAAATTCATCCCCAAGAAGATGGCAAAATTTTATAGTCTCTTAGTATCTTAAATGAGTTTTCCTACGTTTACCTACAGTCCTCTGAAAGCAGTCTCAAACTCTAAAGCCTTTACCTCAAAGCTGTTCACCACCCCATTGATATGGCCACGCTATGCCACATTTTCTTAGCCTCATTCAGGATCTTATCCTGATATAAAGGAAAAGTTTCACTGGATACTTATTACGAAAGGCAGGGAAGACTTCACTAAGACTATTACAACAGGGGAGGAGTCAAACTATTGTAATAGGAGAGAGAGATTAAGCTCAGCTCCACTGAAACAAAAGGTGGGAAGATTTTTAAGCACAGGTTTGAGCTAATGGAAAGGTGGAACATTAGCAGGGAGGGTGGTCTATGTGATTGAGTCATCTTTATTTGCCAAATGTTAAGGAAGTCAGGTTCCTACTTTCCCATAGAGACTGGAAAAGTGAGGCCCTATCTTTCCTGATGATTACATTTCAAAGGGATGGCTTCCAGGTCTTTGAGAAAGGCACTCCTAGGTTGTAGAAGATTTACATCTCAAAGAGGCACAGAAAGAATTTACAACTGAAAGTTTTCTAAAATAAAAAGAAGTTGGGCCCCATAGTCAGGAAAAAGCTTATCTAAAATTGAGTCAAGCTAAGGGGAATGTTAAGGTTGTCTTGGTCACTTGTAGGGAAGCCTCAGAACCTTCCAGTAAGCTTTCTCCCCTAAAAACAGACACACAATCTGGAGTCCTTTCACTCTGCCCACAACACTTCCTTTAAAATCATACTTTATCATCTCTGTCTTTCACATCCTAGTTCCCCTACTTATTCTATTCTTACAGTTTTTAATAAAAGTTTTATTTTAAAATAGTTTTTGATTTACAGAAAAGTTGTAAAGATAGTACAGAAAGTTCTTAGATACACTCTCTCCCTACACACGGTGTCTTCAATTGCTAACACATTAAGTATGGTATATTTGTCCAGTAATGAGCCAATATTGACATGTTACTATTATTTCAGATTTCCTTAGTTTTTATCTAAAGTTCTTTTTTTTGTTGTTTGTTTTAGGATCCCATCTCTCTTAGTCAGTTTGGGCTGCTATAACAAAAATACTGTAGACTGAGTGGCTTCAACAAATTTGCTTTTAACAGTTATGGAGGCTGGTATATTCCAAATCAAGGGGCCAGCAGATCTGGTGTCTGGTGAGAGCCTGCTTTCTGATTTGCCCTTGCATGACAGTAGACAAAGACAGAGCATCCCTCTTGAGTCTCTTCTTGTAAGAACACTAATCCCATTCATGAGGGCTCCACCTTCATGGCATAATTTCTACCCAGAGATCCCACCTGCTAATGTCCATCACATTGAGGATGAGGATTTCAACATACGAATTTTTTGGCTCAAACTTTCAGTCCATAACACCTTCCAATATACCATATTACATTTTTTTTTACTGTGTTTCCTTTTGTTTTTCTTATGGGTTTGCAAATCTAAGAAATGTTGGGTTGTTTTTTTTTAATAAGTCCTACCAAATAAGAAACTTCTATATATGTTCAAGAAACTTCTACTTTCTGGTTTCTATACTGGCTAGAGCCTAGGGTTGATATGGTAAATATTGAGAGAACAAAGCTAAAAAGCTTAGAGATCTAATAATGCCAAGCTCAATAGTTTGAAATTTTATTCTGTAGAAAATTGAAAAACATTGGAGATTTTTAAGCAGAAGAATGACATAAAGTGATAATTTGATAAAATTAATTCATCAGCAATGTGCAAAATGGATTTGATCAGGAAAACCCTGGAGGTAGAAAGATGACTGCAGAGGTCATGGCCCCAGTATATGTGTAGTCAATATGACCTAATTTTTGTTGCTGCCTATAGAGGTAGCAAGAACAGACACAAATATAATTTAGAGAGGCAAAATTGCTAGGAGTTGTCAAATGATCCAAAGAAAAGAGGAAAGAAGAAAAGAAGAGATATTAAATATTAATTTAATGTTTCTTATCTCAAAAGTGAAGAAGGGAAGTTGTGCTATCTTCAGAAATGCCGAAGTTAAGAGGAATAACTTAATTCTAAGATACAATAGGGGATGTGCACGTAGAACTCTTAAATTTGAGATGTGGGTAAGACTAATCTAGCATGTCAGTGACAATACCTTCTCTTTTTCCCCCATGGTGGGGCTATAAAGCATTGTATAAGCTGCAAAATTCTATATAATTTAACTTTTCTATCCTAACTTTGGATTGATTGTTCTGGTCAAAAACTTTCTAAAAATTGCCATATCAAACAATCAACTGAAGGGGCAGCCCTCTCTGTATGGGTGAAAATTGAAGAGATCTTCACCAACATGTCAGATTGCTCATGTTTTAACTCAGTAAGTGACGTTATTGAACATTGGATGTTCAGCAATGTCATCAAGAGTCCATATCAAAAACAAAAGAAAAACACCTATGTCACTTTTCTCTCTTTCACATGAAGTTGCAATACTGTTAACATTTTCTGAATTGATGCTAAAATAGTATGCAGTTCTCCATGTCAATCTATCCTTATTGTGGAAAAAAAAATCTATATAAGAGAAAATTAGCTTTTTAAAAGCTGTCTGTAAGACTTATGATGTGCAAGTAAAGATAAATATCTTTATAGTAAAGGAAACTCCAAATATAAGGAACTTTAGTACTTCTCAGGTTAATACATTTGGCCAAAGTTCAAGTGATATGACTTAGCTGGTGGTGGGCCACTGTACACAGGTAATTGTAAAATGCTTCGTTCCTGGTATAGATTCAAGCATTTGCTACAATTTTTAAAATGGGATGCTGCGTCTAAAAATGCATTAGCCTAGAGCCACAGCCTGGAAAATTTTTACCAAGTGCCTTGCCTGTATTTCCTTTCCCTTCATTGCTGATTACCTAGACACATATGTGTGTAGATAGGAGCATTCTCATCTGTAATTATCTTGCTCCTTCTGCTTAATTCAGTTGGATGCATCAATTCAAGTTTTGTGACATCACAATTTCACTAAAATGAAAAGAAATGTCGCATCTCAAGCTGTGGGTTGTAACCTCACTGAATGAATCAGACAGCAGGGGAAGGCTTAATTTTAAAAAGGAGTTTTTATTTACACCAAAAAATCCTGAGTCATAGAATGGAAAAATAAAAGCCAGAAAAGGCACAAGCCATTCTGAAAAGATTTTGGATTGGCACAAAGTCCAACCATGGTTGTTTACTTGAATATTCTGGAAATTCATACAGTTTTGCCAGGAGGCATTTTCTATCTTCTTTTTGAGAATTACAAACTAATAAAATCATAGAATCAGAACAGACCTTAGAGGTCATCCAATCCAACTCTGATTTTATACATGAGGAAGTGGAAACCTAGAGAGATTAGGTAACTGTCTCAACAACTGTCAGTGAACAGAGCCAGACCTGAGCCCAGACGTCCTACTGGCTCATTCCAGTAATGCCTGCAGACTTCCACTTTACCTGGAAATGCAAGTTCCTCTGGACAGAATTCACTAACTTCTCAGTACTAGAGATTCTGCATCACCTGGTAGCTTAACCGAAGGGCTAACAAAATCCATGCTAAATAAAGGAAAACTTGTTGTTGTTGCTGTTTTTAAGGTAAAGAAGTTTACACATGTTTTCTCCACATGTTCTGAAATAAATTTCAGTAGTTATAAATTTGCATTTCTGTATCATACCCCTTCATATAAATTCTATTCTATCTGGGTGTGATTTCAGTAATTTTCTCAAAAGGATACTTTAACTAACTCAAGTCGCATTTTCTAGAATTACAACCCTGCTCCACTACCGATCTGGGTTTTGATGAGCACGTTCTAATCTCTGAGCCAATGGCTTCCAATGATTGTGATGGTGTTCTCTGCAGAATATGGAGACCTTCAAGGGCAAACGGGAGGTTCTCATAGTTGTCCTTCAATGTTTAGTATTTTCATGCAGAGAAGAAAGGGGCTAAAAAATGGATAATATGTACTATATACTCTGATAGTTTCCTTTTTCTTCTCTGTAGATGAAAGAGATTCTCTTAATAGACTTATTGTTCTCCTGGTGTATGCAAGTCTCAACATCTCTGATTCAAAGATCACAAATTGATCTCAACTCTTTTCTTTCCTTTACTTTTGAACTGGGTTAGTAGCCAAATTCTGCTTTATCCCAAAGCAAAATATCCTTCCTGTGTAGCTCTTTCTACAACCTTCTTCACTGGTCCACAGAATAGGCAATCTTCTAAATGGAATATTCAGGACCCAGAAAGGCCACTATGATCCCAAATGTCTTTTCTCCATGCAGATACCAAGATCTAAAAGTCAATCTGTACAGGTATAGAAGCTCCAAGGGACCAAAGGCATCCGTCTACAGGATAAGTGATTTGTCCAAGCCTTTGGCAATGCACAGTACTCCCAATTTGAGACATATGCCATGATCTCTCCCACTTCTTATTTCACTGCTAGTTCCCAAGTTGTCTTCTCCATGCATTGTTTTGAAAACCCCAGAGTCAAGGCTTTTCACCTAGCCTCTAAACCTTTTGCCCAAGTTAATACTCACCCCTCCTTTCCTTCTCAATTCTAGCTTGGTTTGTTCAATCTATCCTTCTCCAAATTAGCCTTTCAAGGCAATAATTCATTTTTAACCTTCAACCTGCCACTCTACCTTCTATTTGCATAATTAGCAAAACCTTGCATCTACTCTTATACCTTGTGTGTATACCCTACATATGTCACTCATGTTTCTTGGCAGTTTGGCATTATAACCTCTCAGAGCCCAATTTCTTAAATACTAGATCACAAAAGTTATCAGGAAGATAGAGAAAAAGTACGGGGAATACAATAGTTTTTCATAAAGCTAAACGTATGTAAAGATCTAACCTTCCGTATAAGATTATATGCTTCCCATGTTTTCTGAGTTTTCAAAATTGTACAATCCCTGAATTTTCTTGTATAAAATGACAGTGATGACAAGTAGTTAACAAAATAAATGATATGCAACCCTATGTGAACTACACACTCCTCAAATTAAAAAAAAAAATCTATGAAGTCTAAAAGTTTGGGAACTATTGTCTTAGAAGGCATAAAATACAATCTATAATTCTCTCTCAGCTATGCTCATGACAGAGCAACTATAAACATTCTGAAATAAAATTAGATAGTATAAGAAAGTGTTGATAGTCATTATTGCTGCTAAACAAATGTCTATTTTCTCCCTGGACACATGATAGGATTGTATTTTTGTTACCTTTAATATTACATGTGCCATGTGGCATTCTTTGGCTAATAAAATTTTAGTGGAAAGGATTTGTAGCCCTTTTGAGTGGAAGCTAAAAGAGCTATAACATTAATTTGCCACTCCTTCTTTCTCTCTCCTTCAGGGACTGGCCACACTTCGGAGGGTAGCCCAGAGTGAGGATGACGGAGCTCAGACACCCCAGCCAATCTTTGTAGTGTCAGCATGAAATAAACCCTGTTGGCTTAAGCCACTTAGATTCTGACAACTACAAATGCACTTTGAATGAGTTAGAAAAAGCATATCAGTGCAAGGTATTATATTCTTTTCCCTAAAACTGAAAGCTAGGAAATAGACCCCAAAAAATTAGAAGGAAGTAAAGGGTTCATCTTATGCGAGAGCCTTCATTTCACATATTTTCACAAGTGGGAGATCTAACTGACTATTGGCAGATCAATTAACACTACAACAGGGGTGGACACTGTGGAAGGACAGGACAGAGTTACACTATACATATCAGGGCTGTTTGATCTGTTCAATGAGATGTTATCAGAACCCCCCCCCCTTTCTACGAGTCTAAAAAATCTCAATCTGAAGAAAAATAGCTTTGTCCGCTCAAATGGCTGAAACTTAAATGGCATACAACACAGAACTATTGACACAAAGTTTTACATTGCCCTGGCTTTCCATCTAAACAGAGAAATCCTGAATTTGTCCCTTCATCTGCTGGCTGTGGTACCAAAATGTATTCCTCTAACTTGATAGGATGAAAATATTTTCGTGCTGTTAAAAGTTCCTTTATACCCCAAGCTCAAGTTACAGCTAGAAACACTAATTTTGGATCAGAAAAGAGCAAAGAAGACAGAAGAGAAATCTCTTCAGCAGTTGTCCACTACAACTCCCACATTTCCCATAGTTGTGTGGTCCAGAATACTGCCTTCCAACTCACATTTCATGATGGCAGTTTGCTAAGTGAAGGATGCTTGTCTTTTACAGCCAGGCAGCTTCAAAGACAGCTCTAACCAGACTCCTGCCCAAGGAGTACCCCAAAAAGTTAAGTTTGCAAAGGTAGGAGGACAATGGCCAGGACCACTGCATTTGTTTCTGCTCTGACATCTCAGATGCTGGTGTTTTTAAGTATTTATGAATACATAACACTAATTTATTGAAACTTAAATGCTAATTTTATTAAAACTTTAACAACGACTTCCTCATTATAAACCGTTCAAAAATCCTCATGTACTTTTCACCAGAATGAGCTTAGCACAATTATGAGACGCGTGGATTGCCAAAGCCCAACAACACAGAGTTAATGAAATTGTCATCGGTGTGTGCAGTGAGTGGCAGCTCCATCTCCTACTCCGTGGTTAGCATGTGAAGAGCAAAAGCAAAAGCAAAAGGAGCCTGTTGTATTTTAAACGCTGAACAATGGTATGCCCAGCCTGAGCAGGCACATCAATCCAGACTCCCAGGGAGATAAATGGAAATTCAAGCAGGTATAAATCATCATAAGAAAGTGCAGCCTAGTAATGTGAGTGGCAGGGGAGGCCTGGGTTCCAGGCACAGCTCTGTTACTGAGCAGCTGTGTGACCTTGAGAAGGTTGTATACTTTTTCTGAGTTTGCTTCCTTACCAGAAAATTAAGGAGATGGAACTAGGTGATCCCTAAGGCCACTTTCCTTTCTAACACTCTGTGATTCTCTATGAAATATGTATTGAGTAGGGTTGTATGGAGAAGCATTCAAATGGCGACTGCTCTGCCTTAACTGTGAGTCTCATCCTTATGCAGTGAGCACATTCCCATAAACACAGTACTCATTCCCCAGGCCCCACAAAGAATAGGGTGGGTAGGGAGTATGCACTTAGAACCAAGAGCTAAAGTGAAAATCCAAAAGTCATTTGGCTTGGCTGGATCTCTTAGCTTCAGGCATTACTCTTGGTCAGAGAGAATTAATTACCCATAGTCCTTTCTATCGCTGTCGTGGTCAGGATCACCCATCACACATCTCCAGTTTGATGACATTACCAGCCCCTCACCTATGCCTGAATTCCTACTGGTCCCAAGATGATCTAGAGTCCTTAGCATAATCCTTGATAGTTCTTCAAGCTCCAACTTCCCTCCACTTCCTTGTCACCACAGCCAGCTCCATTTGCATCTCTTGATCATCCCAGCTCTTTTGGCCTCGAGTTATAAACTCTCCCTTGGAGGATGACTGCTTTTTGTAGGTCCCAGAGGCAACTGTTCATAGATCTTTTTGGTAGCCAACAAAATGTTGTCTCCAGTATCAGCAAGGATATGGACAAGATCTAGATCTAGAACCAGCTCAGGAGCTGGCCTGAAATATATCAAAGAAACTGTCCTCTAAGTTGTGCTATTATTTCTCCTCAATTGGCCCTGGCCCTAACTGTGCCTTACAATGGAGTTTACGGCCTTAGTTCTCTCTTTTATTAACTTTTCATCCAAGGTTCATTCTTGACCTTTCCAGAGAACCTTCTCCAAAGATTTGAGGGCAGCTTTTCTCTCCTATCTTGGTGTAAGACCCAAATCCAGATCATCTCATGTAATTATAATTTCTGGTGGCCTAAGGTGACATCTCATAATTCCTGGGTTTGGTGAGCCAGTTACACATTGCCAGAGCCTTCAGTTAAAAACACAAATAGTCCGAACGCAGTGGCTCACACCTATAATCCCAGCATTTTAGGTGGCCGAGGCAGGTGGGTTGCTTGAGTTTAGGAGTTCGAGGCCAGCCTGAGAAATATGGCAAAACCTCATCTCTACCAAAAATACAAATATTAGCCAGGCCTGGTGGTGCATGCCTGTAGTCCCAGCTACTTGAGAGCCTGAGGTGAGAGGATCACTTGAGCCTGGGAAGTGGAGGTTGCTGTGAGCCGAAATTGCACCACTGCACTCCAGCCTAAGTGAAAGAGTCAGATCCTGTCTCAAACACACACACACACAAATGGAAAACTAACAATACGATTTAAGCAATATAAACAGCCAGTTGTGTCACATAGATGATAAACTTCACTATCATTTCAGCGAATAAGAAATAACTTGAAAGCTGAAGTAGCCTGTGTTATCTTTCCAACTAGATCATTGAGAAGGAGGGTTAAAAAAACGGTTTTTGAACCTAGGCAGTACCATTCAGGACATAGGCATGGGCAAAGACTTCATGACTAAAACACCAAAAGCAATGGCAACAAAAGCCAAAATTGGCAGATGGGATCTAATTAAACTAAAGGGCTTCTGCACAGCAAAAGGAACTATCATCAGAGTGAACAGGCAACCTATAGAATGGGAGAAAATTTTTGCAATCTACCCATCTGACAAAGGGCTAATATCCAGAATCTACAAAAACTTAAACAAATTTACAAGAAAAAAAAAACAACCCCATCAAAAGGTGGGTGAAAGATATGAACAGACACTTCTCAAAAGAAGACATTTATATGGCCAAAAAACATGAAAAAAGCTCATCAATGGTCATTAGAGAAATGCAAATCAAAACCACAGTGAGATACCGTCTCATGCCAGTTAGAATGGTGATCATTAGAAAGTCAGGAAACAACAGATGCTGGAAAGAATGTGGAGAAATAGGAATGCTTTTACACTGTTTGTGGGAGTGTAAATTAGTTCAACCATTGTGGAAGACAGTGTGGTGGAAGACAGTCTGGTTCCTCAAGGATCTAGAACCAGAAATACTATTTGACTCAGCAATCTCATTACTGGGTATATACCCAAAAGATTATAAGTCATTCTAGATAGTCATTCTACTATAAAGACACATGCACACGTATGTTTATTGCATCACTATTCACAATAGCAAAGACTTGGAACCAACCCAAATACCCCTCAATGATAGACTGGATAAAGAAAATGTGGCACATATATACACCATGGAATACTATGCAGCCATAAAAAAGGATAAGTTCATGCCGTTTGCAGGGACATAGATGAAGCTGGAAACCATCATTCTCAGCAAACTAACACAGGAACAGAAAACCAAACACCACATGTTTTTGCTCATGGTTAGGAGTTGAACAATGAGAACACACGGACACGGGGAGGGGAATATCACATACCAGGGCCTGTCGCGGGGTGGGGGGCCAGGAGAAGAATAGCATTAGGAGAAATACCTAATGTAGATGATGGGTTGATGGGTGCGGCAAACCACCATGGCATGTGTATACCTATGTAACGAACCTGCACATTCTGCACATGTATTCCAGAACTTAAAGTATAATAAAAAATAAAATAAAATGAAAAATTTTAAAAAAATAGATATTGTAAAATATCAGGTAATTTTGGATACAATTATAGGTTAAAATGACAATATTTTAAATATATTAGATTAAAATATACTATTAAAATTTAAAAAGAATAAAAATAATCATTAAAAAATTGGTTTTTGTGTTTCTAGAATATTCCAGGAACGGTGCTAGTTTGTATCTCATTTAATTCTTACAGTCACCTTATGAGAAAGGCACAAATGTCATAGTTTTATAGACGAGTAAAGGTTGCAGAATGTGAGTATCTTGCTCCAAATCATTCAGCTAGTAAGCAGCAGAGGGGGTCTTTAAACAGCAGGTCTTTCTCACTAATGAAAATGTTAGGTCTATCTTACTACTGTCTTTTAAAGTCTGAGTCATGAATTACCTGAACCAGATCCACCTGGTTTACCTCTTAAACTGTAGATTCAAGAGTTTCCTCCCAGGGCTACAGAATCAGAATCTCCAGGCACAGTTCCTGTTTGACAATCTCTGCTGGAGGCTCGTATACGCTAAAATTTATTTACCAGCTTTCTATAGCATGCTGGCACCCTCTAAAGTCAAAGCCTGTGTCTCATAAATCTTCCATATCCCTGGCAGCATCAAGCACAGAATTGGGCACCTGGTAGGTGCCTAATTAAACTCATGTAGAAACAAATTTGTTCAGATGCAACCTTTTTCTTCAACTGAGCAACAGTGTCTGTGCAGAGGTTAAGGTGACAAGAAGACAAACACGGTGCTACAAAATCAAATACAAATTGAAATGCCTGAAAGAAAAAGATTCAAGGAAAGTCCTGGGGACTTCTCACTTTGATTCCTTCCACCCCACCCATCCTGGTGTCGGGGGACGGGGGTTGCTTCCTGAGCCCCAGTTTGGTCTAAAGTAGCTCTCCTTAGCTCCTGTGCACTCCTGCAGCTCACTCAAAATTTCAGAAATAACTTCACCAAATAATACTCAGAAGTACAAAGGAAATATTTACAGAAAATACAAATAACAATAAAAACAGTTCCATATCTAGGACACATATCTATGACATTATTGACCTTCAGATGTGACAAACACAGTGACAGTGAAGAGCTTCCTGAGCCCCAATGCCCTCTGAAAAGTAACTACATCTCTACCCAAAAGGACTAATTGGCATAACACCAAAGGACTCTGCCTTCCTCTCTGTTGTTTGCTTCTATATGAAGTTAAGTTTAAGTATTTTTTTCCAAAATAAATACTCCTTTTTGCAGAAAAGAGAAACGTAGGAAGATGGTTTAACACTGCCTTCCTATTCAGGAAAGAGAACAGAAAATGTGGGAAGGAATTGCAAAAGCCAATCTTTGTGCCATCTCCTGGAATGGAAGTACCCACAGAGGGAAAGCACTGATTTCTCTAGTGAGTCGTTTTTTAAATTTACATGTCAGCACGGCCTTAGGAATATATTCAATTAAAATTCAGCCTGATTATTTATTGATTTTACATTTTCCTGCCCTGCTACTGTCCAGGCAATTTGCTAACCATTCTCAAAATACCTCTCAGGCTTCCTGGGAAAAGACTGATACAAACCAAGAATTCCCAAACAAGAGCTGAAGTATAAAGCTAATTATTTCAGTCATGCCTCTGCCACTATAGCAGGTCTTCATGGGTTCAAGACAAGTCTTAGGTCTGCCACAGAGGCCAGATTTCAATTTGGGTAATTAGACTTTGCCCTACCCTTGAGAGTTCCCCTGACATAGTTTTCTTGCTTTTCTTCCTGAGTCTCTACACACATCTGTTTTTTTAAATATTCTTAGTTCCTCTACACTTTACTGGCCTTCTTCAAGCAGATGGCTCTGAGTGCACATTCCTGAGTTTCTCCAGCAGGATCAGAAGCAACTGCCTCAAATCTTCAGGACCAGTGCTGATGTTGGCTGTCCCCCAAATCCTTCCCAACTCACTCCCCAGTAGAATTAATCATGGCTTTTTTTCTCTATCCTTTTACATCTCTCCCTTATTAACACAGTTATTTCATTTAGTCTCATATTACAGTTAGTTGTGTGCATGTCTTTCATCCCCAATTGGAATGCAAACCCTTTCAGATCCCAAACACATCTTACTTCTCTCAACAGCCCCCATGGCCCCTAAGTAGACAAAGGAGAAAAGGCTAACATTTATTAAAGCTTTTTATGTACTAGGAAATGCAAATAACATAATCTCACTAAATCCTGAAAACAACAATTGATCCTAATTTTACAGATGAAAGAAATGGATAAAAAACAAGATGCATTATCCTACTCAAGGCTGCAGTGTTGATAAGTGCTAGAGAAAAGCTGGTTTTCCAGAACTTTGGAACTGGGGTGATTTCACAGCCCAGCACCGCTTCCTTCACTTTACCCAGAGCCTGATCTACAATGGAAACGCAAGATTATTGATCAATAAGTGAACAAGAGCTTCCATTATATAATCCCTTTCTGCACCTATCTCTCTGTTGATGATCTAGTCCACTAACCATCTGTGGGGCTGGAAGTCTCTCCCTGTAGGGTCCTCCTCATGGCTATTAAGGCTTTGATAGAATCCTATCTCCACCCATGGCCATTTGAAGGATCCTTAAGCAATGCTGTAATCCCCCTTTTTACTTTCTCCCTACCGCTACGTGATTGGTTCTGATCCAATCACGTAGTAGTAGGGAGGAAGTAAAGAGGAAAATATGATTCCAGTATTGTATGGGAAAGCTCTCCCACGGTGGCCAGAAAAACAGACTGATAATTCTAACTCATCTTTAGGAGGAAAAAAAATTGTGATTAAAAAAATGACATAATGACAAAATTATTCAGTACCATGAAGTACTCATGTCAGAGATTACAGCAGTCATCCTGGAACTGGGTTGTCATACGGCTCTCTCCAGATGTTACTTGGGTTGAAAAATAAATTGTTTTTGCCACCCAGGTTTCAGGCTTTCTGTTTCTGGAAACAGAGCCAATAAAAAGGGCTGGATTTGTATGAATTTGGAGGTATTTAAACAACCCAAACCCAGTGGTTCTGAAATTTCTTTCCATGATTCCCTTTTTATTGTTTCTATGAGGTGTGAGATTTTGAAGTTTTTTATTGGGGATCATCAGCATCGGAAGAGAAATAGAGTAGTGAACTGGAGGGAGGTGTTATACAACAATCCCCTATTGATTGAGACAAGCAGGCAGAAGATGGAGGACGCAAGAAGAAACAAGATTTCAGGTCAGAAAGCAGGAGGGTGGGTCCCAAGACAGGGAGCCAATACACTTTCCACCTGGATAGTCTGTTCTCTTCTGTCTTTGTTGTCAGTGGCTGGACAGACTTTCCTGGACAAAGGGGCTTCGTAACTCCCCAGGAGAAACAGTGTCTTTTATTCCATGGTAAACATCCAGAAAGGGGAAAGAGCTTCATGTGATCAATGATAGCTACATCTAAAAAGGCAAACTGAACAGACTTATACCCTGCCCTTATAAAGAATGATTGACATTGGTGATTCGTATATTAATAATGGCATAAATACTCAGTTACTAATATATGGCTGTGACCATTATCTGAACAAAGTGAGGACTATGGTTCAACTTAATTGTTCTGTAAATTGCATGTTTGTGTGTTCATTTTATAACAACTCTCAGATGAGTTGACTAATTTTGACAAAATTTGGTGCATTTATAAAGGGAATAAATTTACATCACATGAAACTTATGAGTCAATGCATCAAATGACAGCCAATAAAAGCTTTCAAATAGCTCAATTTTCTATAATTTGTAATGACTTTCAGAGCCTTTATACTCTTACCCTCTTTAACCACACTGCAGAACACCACAAGATAAATCTCCCAATTTCAGCTTAGTTCATCATTTTCTATACGCCACTCTCCTGCTTAAAAACCTAGCCTCTTAAAATCTAAATTCCTCCACCTGACTTTTGATTGACTGATTGGTAGGCAATTAAACAGGGTAAGACCTACAATTCACAGAATCACAAATATCCAGGCATTTTTCACCAGGTGATGGGCAGGAAAGGTCATGAAATATATATTTGGGGGAGGGTCACAGAAAGGGCCACCTGTCTCTAGTTAGCCAAGGAAACTTTCTAGAGGCTTTCAGGATTCTGAGAAGTGTTTGAAAGGTGAGGCGTTAAAGGTGTCTCAGGCATATGGTTCTTTTTGGGACGAAGTTCTGGTGCAGTTGGGATAGGTATTTAGAAAGCCATCATGAAAAGGAGAAATGTGATCTGCTCTGTGTGCTCTAGAGAGTAATCCTCAACTATAACATGCTCATGGATCACTCTGGATCTCACTGAAATGCAGGCCTGATTCAGTAGGCCTGGAGTGGGGCCAAGTGTTGACTTTACAAACCACAGGTGATGCCTATGATGCTGGTCCCAGGAACTATGTTTTGAGTAGCCAGCTCTGGACAATAAGGAATAGTTTGGGGTGTGTTTGTTGGTTGATTTGTTTTAACAATTAGAACTGTCAAAAGATGGGGAGGAGAATCTGTCAAAAGAGACAGAAGTGGTTTCTCAGAAAGTGCCAAATATGGCATGTAGACGGAATAAGATCTTTATCCTAACTCTACCACTTAGTAACTAAATGTCTTGATTTAACTAACCTCTTTAGACTCAATTTCCTTATCATTAAAATGGGTATAATAAAGTCCAACTTGTAAGAATGGTGATAAAAATCAAATGCACTAAGGGGCCTAAAGTGTCTCTCACAGATTATGTGCAAGTCAACTACTCAATATAGGTAAGATTCCCTCCCTGACCTCAACCACCCCTTCCATCACTGGAGATGTTCAAGCAGTGTTTCTAACACCAGGCATGGGTCAATGAAACCTGAAGCCAGTCATTTCCAGGATATCAGCCCCAGATAGATACATCAGTATCATTCAAATCTGTTATTATTGTGAACACATCTATTTTGCCCTTATGATAGATCAACGGCCTGGAATTAGAAGCTAATGACAACTAATAACTGAATAAACAGTTCAATAATGAAGTCCGTGTGTGCATAAAGATGTTTCCATCAACATTCTTTAGAAAGGGCCTTTATACTAATACCTTCCATTTTATACAGTCTTTTAAGTTTTTTGAGAGCTTTCAGTTCTATTATCTCATTTGAGCCTAACGGTACTCTAGGAGTGAAGATTATAATCCCCATTTTCAAACAAAGAAGCTATTTTGTGATTTGCCCAAGGTCCCCACACCACTGAGGCCCAGGACCAATCCCAGAACCCCGAGCTGACTTATCTCTTCCGAGCCCTGCTGCCTCTTTGAACAAGTTGTCAACTCAATTGAATCCAACAAATATTAATACCTTCATGAACAAGTTCTGCAAAAGAAAGAAAAAGGCACAAATAGAGATTTTAGGGCATACAAGAATATTTGCTTTCATCTATTCCAACTCCTTTATTTTATAAGTCAGCTCACTAAAATTCAGAAAAATGCAGTCACTTGCCTAAGGTCATGGGTCAGTTCCTGCCTACTAAAAGAAAGTCCATTGTAAACATTTTGTGAATCCTGAGTAGCCGTTTTTAATATTCCACACTCCAGGACACCCAGGTTCATCATTTTTTTGTTCCAGATCCTTTCTGACCCGGGTTTATCGTGTTTTTGTTCCAGATCCTTTCTGACTTGCCATCATTACCATTTAATCTGGGGCTATAGCATATTTATTTTAACAAACATGTAAAAACCTTGAGATTATGGTCGGGGGAAAAACAATCCTTCAGTTTTCTTTGCCCTCTTTAAGTCAAATGTTCTTGTGAGATTGTGTGTTCATATTTAAAGGTAAGATATATGGCTAAGCTGCTAAAACTAACAAGGGCTGGTGTTGAAAAGTTTCAAATCTGAACTGGTGTGAAGGGTCACACTCTCATCTTCCCAATGACTAATTAGCCAAGTCCTGGCTATTCTCCTTCCCATTGCTGCCACTCCTTTAATCAAAGCTGAACAAAATGAATTGCAAATAAAAAGGGAAAAAAGAAAACATTAAATATGAAAGTTCAACTTGCTAGCCTATATTTTTAGTTCAAGTGACAGTTTTAAAATTACAAAGGTAAAAACCTTTTGCTAAATCAGGTTTTAAATGTGCCACTTGTCAAACTAGTACATTTTTACAACTTTTAAAACTACGGTTTTATCACGAAAGGTAAAAATACAAAGTGGTGGTATTATTCTTCATTTCTACCACCACCCCACACCACCCCTCTTTGCATTGGAGCGGCAGGGAGGCGGCAGGGGGTGGGTGTTTTTCTCTGCGGGAAACTGGGCTTTTCTCAGCAAAACTCTTGGAAAGACACATTTTCATTCATGTCGCAACACTGTTAGATCACTTTCCAACCCCAGAGCTGTTATCATTGCACAGGAAGGAGGAAAATAAGCCTTGCAGCAATCACAAAATTTCATAGCTGAGAGGAACCCCAGACGTCATCAGGAACAGATGAGAAGAGAGGAGAGAAAGGTAAACCCACCTGCCCATGTTGCTGGGCCCCTCGGGGCAGAACCTGGCTGAGATTCCATTTCTCTTCACACCTGATGAGTGGTTTTGCATCATGTCCCAATGCCCTTCCTAACACCGCCCCCCTCACATGGCCAGTGCCTCCTGGTTTTGCACCTCAGATCTCTCTCCCTCTACCAGCCAAAGTTAATAGCTTTGCTTACAGAATGACCCTCATCTGAAGACTTGTAGAATCTTTGTAGAGTTAGCCAAGAGAAAAACACCTTTCCTGCAAGGTCAAGAAAAGGCCCAAATCACTGTTTTATTAGAAATGAGATGTGGTGCCTGGGAATGAGAGGAAGTAATGTTACCAAAAAGAGAGAAGAGGAAGCTACATAGGGAGCACAGTGGAACCTCTCCTGCAAAGACAACTCTGTTGTCCCCAGCCAACTCTGCCTTTTCTTCATGATTATATTCAAAAACAACTTTGCAAATTTTCCCTAAAAAAAGGGGGAGAAGAAACTGATTTCAGAGGCACTCGAAGGCACTTTCCTTACAGCTGTGGAATCTGTGCCTCTGAATATAAATAGCTCTGGCTCATAGGAAGTGGGCTGAAACCGTCATCAAGCAGGGAAAATAGCATCCCAAAGGATTCTCAGACCAGGTTCTGCCTCCCATCTTCTGTGGACTACTCATCAACCCCCCTCGCTTTCTGCCATTCTCCATGCTTACTACTAAAATGGAAGCCCCAGTAATGCATTTGTAAAGAATTTTGCTTAATCCCATCCACAGAACCCAATATAGTTGTCCATTTCCACCTTGTCCTCTGACGACAGCCATTCTGAGAATAAGACAAGCCTCAGTCTGGGCATGAGGAGACACCAGCAGATGAACACCAAGCACTGGCTGAATACAAAATGCATCATAATGGAATTGCAGCCCTAAGTCTAAACTTGAAATTTGTATTTTGCTAAAAATGGGATATTACCATGTGATTCGTTATTAATTAAAGAAAAAGCATGTATTCACATTTGCTAATTATTTTACTCACTTATGGCAAAAAAAAAAAGAGCTTTCAACCCTATAATCTGGTCACCAATTAGTCTTTGATTTACCCTCATGTACTTGGAGGATTTTTTTAATATTAAAAAAGGCTTGCAGCTGAAAATTTACATTTAAAAAGTAATTAATGCCAATTCAGTGAAGAAATCCTCAGTTTCCTATAGAATTGTATTGAACTTCAAGTCCTTTATAAGGCCAGCAAAAAATGATCACCAATAAGAGGTGTTTCATTGGTGCTCTGCTGGACATAATGCACACAGTGCCTTACTCAAGGTAGACTGATATCAGACCCCTTCACTCTTCATACCTATGGGCATTGTTACTCAGAAGACAGAATTTGACTAACAGTTACGTGTCAACTTCTATTTCTTTTTGTTCCAACTGAGTGCCTCTTAGGCATAGACCAGTTCTGCTGCAGAGAAACCCAGGACCAAGATAGCGGATTCAGGCAGAACCACTCATCTCCTAGGCCAGCTGAATTCCTCCATCCCCCATCTCCTTTCTCCCCTCCCAGGTTTCCTGAGACCTCATATACCTATTTATTTTCTTAGTGTGAAAAACTTACCATCTCATTCATCATTTTCTTCCTGCACCCTCCAAAATGAGAGGCCCTCTTCAGCGTAGGAGGGTGTGGTGACCAGAAGCAGCTGCTATCCATAGAGGAGTAGCCTAGCTTGCAATTATCATTCTGCTGTTATAAGAGCCACAAGTGTTAGAAATTAACCTCTGCAAGGTTTTCTGAGCCAGATGAAAGAGGATATTTGGCAGTCTTTTTACTATTGGACCAAGGAGATGTTTCATTTTTTCTTTTGAATAGACTTCTTCTGGCTTTTGTGTTGGCATAAACTTGAGCAAAATGCAATTTACTGAATGTTTCCCTTAAAAGAAAAGTAAGTGGGGCTATAGTATGTCCTGGTGTTTCCAGAGAGTGCAAGCCATATCAGTGATTCTCAACCTTTCATTCTATCACTGCCATTCAGATGTAAACACTCTGTCCTTTATAGTTCTCCTTAAACCAGTGATCCCAACTGGGGGTGAGGGGACAAGTTGAGGGATGGGAATCACTAGTGCCTGCAATATGTAATATATTCAAAAAATAAATGACATCTACAACAGAGAGGGTCCATGTGATTTTTGTCAGTATCAAAAGACCAATATTAATAAAATTATTTTATTTGACCATTTCTTTTTAAAATTTTTTTAGAGATAGGGTCTCGCTGTGTTGCCCAAACTGGAATGCAGTGCCTATTCACAGGTGCAACCTCACTACTGATCAGCACACTTTTGACCTGCTCCATTTCCCACCTGGGCCAGTTCACCCCTCCTTGGGGAACCTGGTGGTCCCCAACTCATGGGAGATCAACATATTATTGCCAAACTTAGTGCAGACACCCAATCAGCATAGCACACCACAATCCAGAACTCCTGGACTCAAGCGACCCTCCTGCCTCAGCCTCCCAAGTAGCTGGGACTACAAGCACACACCACCATGCCTAGTGACCACTGTTTCTGATATCCCCAATTTACTACAGGTTTAGTGCAGTGCTCCATGACAAGGCTTTGGGCCATGCATGTATGCGTGTATATGCCATTTCCATTTATTAAACAGTAACTCTGTGCCAGGCATTTTGCATACATTATCTCCTATATGCCTGAAAAGGACAATCTTATGACCATTGTATTGATAAGAAATCTCACATTCAAAGAAACTCTTTGGACCAATGTCATTAGCTAATGAGTGACAGAGCTCAAATTCAAACCAATTCTATCAAACTCCAGATACTACATTACATAGAGACTTGCAAGTAGGATGTATTCAGAGTTACAAAGTTTACATCTGGAATTGGAGCATGTGGCCAGTAGCCTCTGTATAAATTCTTTATATTTAAGAAATCTGAATGCCTAAGCTATCACACATCATCCAAAGACATCAGAAATATAAAGGATTCAGATGTTCCTTCTGGCATCTTCATCTGGCAGCTGTTTGCTTGCTACCTTGGTGGATAGCCAAGCCCTGGGGAGTGGAAGGGGCAGGCTTTATGGGACATGAAAGGACTATTACTAGCAACTGGACAACAGTTCCCCTCTGTGCCCATCTTTGTCTCCCCAGCTCACAGAAGCTTGAGTTTTAGGAAAGGTCCACCCCTGGTCTGGCTCCCCATGCTGCTGTGCCTGCACTGGCCAGGCTGAGAGGCATTATAGTGGCCTCCACTCCATCAGCTCTTAGTGGCTTCCAATCAAAGCATAGCTTCCAGACCTGAGATCTGAAGAGTCTTTATCATTGTTAGGTTCCCATATTGCCCTCCCAACAAGTGTCTTTGAAATCCAACAGTCTCAGGATGTGCAGAGTCTATGATGAGCCCTGGGCATCCAGATATTTCCATTTTATAGTCCTGTAAGCCCCTCCCACATTGACCCTGTTGATAAGACAGATCTTCCTCAGTAATTTCCTCTGTCAAGTCTAGTCCACACCAGCTTCCCAGGCTAGGTCTGGAGACACCTGCTCAATATCCTGGTATGATAGGGGTCCCAGTGGCCCACCTTGCTCCACCAGCCTTCTTTGCCAGAAGCTGGAGCTTTTTTCTGGTGCTCAGGGTAGCTGGAACCTTGCCATGTGTGAACAGACCCTCCAGCCCCCATCTCCCACTTGGCTAATATGTGTCCAGCCTTTGCACCTCAGGGCTCTGCCTCTAGCATTGAGCTAACCCAGACCCACTAGTTGTTGCATAACAACAGACACTGTCCTTGGATAAGCCAGCAGCTCTTTTTAGGTGGCCCTGCTAATCCCCCATTCCCAGCCTAAATGAAAGGTTCCCTCCTAGGGCCAGCTCACTCCCAACCCTCAGGCTGTGAGTTGCTACCCAAACTGCCCCAAACACTTGGCTTCAGAGCTTGTCCAATTTACAACAGTTTCCATCTGGGGACAGGATTTGGTGCCCCTACCCTACTTGAGCTGCCTTTTCCCCTCACCGCCACCAAAACAAATAAAGGAAATGGCTATTTTCCTTTCTTTAGGAAGCCTGTTGTACATCAAATAGCCCATTACTAATTAGAGCTATTCAAAGTAACCCTGGAACCAGGTCAGCTTCACCGAGTCACTCTAGTTGAATATTGGATAGGCTTCTAATCTAAATATTTGGGAAATATTTTGAAGTATCCAAGTAATGGCCAATTTCTTAATGATTTCATTTCAGTGATTGTCCATGTAAACCCAGCAAGAAGCTCAGCCAAGAGGACTCAGGTGTGAAGGTCCTACAAGGGTCTCCTCAAGCCTCAGGACTCTGTGCCCAGGCTGGTAATGTAGAAAGAACAGGAGGGCATCTATCCAGCCTAATCCAGGACACACAGATAGGAGCAGCACCAGCAGCAGCACAGCTTTTGCCTCTAAGAGAAACATGCACTATGGAAATAACATTATTTCTCTAGCCATTCCATCCTCTGCTAGAATAAAAACCAGTGCAGCACGACGCACCACCAAAAGTAGATTTTTCAACCTCTGTAAGCCTCACAGACAGGAACCTGATTGCTTGGGCTGGCTTCCAGATATATGCGGTGGCACCTAATTCTAATAGCCTCCTTCCCAAGGCGGAGGCTGCCTCCCACACAGCCAAGCTAATAAGTGATACTAGCAGTAGTGTTAACTATGTCACTTTGTTAATTGCTCAATCTAAATTAGTCAGATATTCTGAAATTTCTCTTGTTTTTCCAAAGGCTCCTGTTAGAGCAGACTTAAAAGAATCAAGGTCTCTCTTAATGAGGGCAATAACAATACTCCGTTTTAATGTGTGGCCCTACCACCTACTAACTCAAAAGTTTACTGTGTCCACACAGGCAAAAGAAGTACAGGGCCAAGCAATTGCCCATAAATATAATCACTATAGATATTTAACCTAGTTCAACCAGGCCTAAGGAATATTTTTCTGCAAATAGCAATTTAAAATCTGAATTATATTCATAATGACCTTGGCTCTCAATGCTTTCCTTGTTTCATTATATCTCAGCACCCCAGAATGAAAATGCCAGAGAATGATAATGCTTGTTTTTAAAAGACCCTTTGCTGCTTGTGTGCCAGCCAAAATCATATCTCCTGGAAAATTTCTTTTCCCAAAAGTGTGGCAAAAGAAAAAGATAGGCCATCTTTCTTTAAATCTGGAAGGCTACCCCTGACTTTTTCTTTTGCCTGAGATGGGGTTTAAGAGTAAGCAAAACAGGGGACCCTTCATTCAATGTGATGTGAAGGAGGCCAAGCAAGAGCTCCCAACCAAAACATCACTTCCCTTCATTTAATTTGATCCTGAAATTATATAATTACTGCTTTTATGTTGTGAAGGTGTTTCAATTTCCTAGGGATAGAACATAAGAGGAAAAAGCCTAGGGTGGGAATCAAAAGACCTTGATTGAAGTCTCATCTCTGTCATTTACCAGCTGTGTGACAGTGGCAGGTTGCTTCACTACACTGAGCCCTAATTTCTCACATGCAAATTGCAATAGTACTAACCGCATGTTAATGCTGTTGCAAGTGGTAGATGAAATCGCATTTATAAAATTCCTAACTAAGTTCATGGAATTTGCTAAGCAACCTATGAATGTTAACTCTTTTGTTTTTGATTATGATGTCAATATTATTATTATGAATATTACATATTAACATTACAAATAAGGGTAAGAAAGTAATCTTTGTTAACTCAAAGAGGAGATTAAGAATAAGGGATAGGGTTAAACAGATGTATACTTATCCCCAAATTCATCGAGTTGTATACATTATATATGTACAGCTTTTTACTTGCCCATCATCCTTCAATGAAGTGGTTTAAAAAAAAAAAAAAAAAGATACGGTCTTACAGGTCCAGGACCATGGACAGCTACCTTGCACCTTGGTTGGCAGACGGGACAGGTCCGGAGAAGGAAGAGTACTATCTGCAGATATTTCCCACCTCTAAAGCTTTGCTCAAGGCCTAAACTTTCTGGATCATTTCTGGGGCAGGGTTGAGTTTTTTCTGCCCTAGGTCCTCTTTTTATCCACTTTCATCTTCCTGTGGCCTCCTTCAGTAACAACAACACAATCAACAGAGGGGAGGCCCTGGTGAACAGAGAATCAGAGATCCGGAGGCAGTGGAAGAAGCAGTAACCTAGCGAGTGGTGCACCAGGGAAAGCAGAAGAAAGCACGACAGCTTTTGAGGAGCTTGTGGGGCCCCATAGCAGAGAGCTGCAGGTGGAAAGTCAAAGGTGTGCCTCAGTCCCCCTCAGGCTGTAAATCAACAATGTATATCTTGGGTGCTGAACTTCTCCCACCAATACTCTCTCATTATGGTCAATTTAGAGAAAAGAAACCCAGTGGCAAACAGGGAACAACGTAGGTTTAAAAATTCCAGATTCCATTCACTTCACTAAGTACCCACTTCTAATGCTCATGTTTTATTTTAAATATAGTGTTTATTATTAGCTATACACTAGGGTCAAATGGTAAAGATACAGGAAAACGTCATACATAAAGACACACCAGAAAAAGCAATTACAATGCAGTGTTTAAATACTATGATAAAAGTGGCAAAAGCTGCTTGGGAGCGTAAAGAAGAGACAATCCAAAACGTCCAGGAAGATGCCCCAGTAAAAGTGATGTTTCAGCCAGCATCTAAATGATAGGTAAAAGACAGCAGGAAAAGAGGGAGGTTGAGAATGTTGTGGCAGGCAGATAGACCATATATGCCAAGGACCAATAAAGGTTCTTCTTGTCAGAACTAAGAGAATTTTCTTATTCAAAGGCAGAGAAATAGGTCTGAAGAAATCATGAAGACTGTGTGATATAGGGCCTATAAAACAGAAGTATGGCATTGCCTTGAGAGTCTACAGAAAATAAATCAGAAGGCAATTCCTGTGTATCAATCAGAAGAGTCTAGGTTTTGCAGTAATAACAAATAATCCCAAAATCTCAACAGCTTGGCACAACAAAAGTTCACTTCTTACTTCTACTAAATGCCCAACATGAAGTTACATATACAATATGAGTTGGAAAGGTGGCTTTGCCCATTAAGATCACTTCAGGGACTCAGGCTGACAATAGCTCCATCTCTAAAAATCTTCCAGAGTGACCTAGGTGGGGAGAACAGAATACAACCATTCAGACCAGATTCTTAGAGCTTCTGCCTGAAAGTGACACATAATTCCTTTCACTCACATTCTCTGGCCAAAGCAAATCATCTAATGTCAAGAGAGCAGCAAAAGGGGGCAGGAAGGAAAAAGAACCAGAAATATGCAGTGAATTGCACTAATGATATCAATGCCCCCTTCCTCCTTCCTCATGGTTAATTATAAACTTAAGTTTATAAGTAAGTAAACATGTTTAAATGTTTAAATGTAAGTAATTAGTGCTCCCTTACATTGGGCATACCAAATAGTTCTTGTCAACTTATTCTCACAGATTTACTTGAACCACAAGCTGCCTCTGTTGAGACAGCAAGTATTACTGTGCCCCTTTGATTAACAAGGAAAATGAAGAGAAAAGAGATGGAAGAATCCTTGCCAGTATCATTCAGAAGTGGAATAGAAGGAAACTCCTTGGCCTCTACCTGTTGATTTACCCATTTCAATCCTATCTCACCACTACCTAGAAGAAGTAAACAGAACCAAATAAAGCAAATTCCTGCAGAAACCAGAGATGCCTGTTTTTCCTGGGTCCCAGCAATGATGAAGGTAACTAGAGCAAGCCATCCTGTTCTCTTCCTTTGTGCTAGGCAAATATTAAATCCCTGGGTCTGAACCATGCTAATGAGATGAAGTTCTACAGTGCCACTGGGAAAGTTCTGAGTCCTCCAGGAATGAATGCGGTTAGAAAAGTTGATTCTTTGTAGGTTCACAACTCTGAAAGTAATTCACTGGAGTTTTCCTGTCTGCTTATAATTGCAAAGTCTGAAATGGAAGCATTTGCAAGGATAACTAAACCACACCAATATGATTCCCTAAAGGTAGCACTTTGCTAGTGAATGTTATAGGCTAACTAAGCTAGCTGATTGGAGGACTGAAATATCTTCCAGACAATTCAAGAAAACTCAAAGAACATCAATTTCAATGGCTTGGTTGTATGATGGGGCTTATAGGCCCAGTGCAGATAATGGACTTCATGCTTCACAAGTTAGTGACTACCAAAGCATTTTCTGAGCCTTTTTTTCACTTCTTTGATCACAGATCCTCTTTGTGGGAAAGCAAGTCCAAATACCATAAAGGAAGGATATGCAGTAACATAATATAAAATATCTTATATTGTAGAATGGGCCACTTTCTTTCAAGCACCAGGGTTTGTTCTCATCATCCTAACAATTATTACTCCAAACTATTAAAATCCTGCTGCAGTAATGATTAGCTTTAAATAACAACAAAAAAAAGTACAAGTAACCCAAAAGTCTATGTGGTTTGGTAGGCACATAGACTTTCAAATATGTGAGTGGGCATGTGAAATGTTAGAAAAGGAAATAGATACATGGTTTTCCCAGGAACAAATGAAGCTGTGGAAAATGCCACAATCTCCTCTCCTTTTTGCTTTTTGCATAGATTTCAGATTCTAAATCCAAATAAAATCTAGCAATGTGTCCTAAATAAAACAGAAATCAGGAGCTTAGCCTAGACTTAAACACCGACTGAGGTTTCCATATACTGACTGACCCTGAACTCAGTGTGTGACTCAAATTTTTAAAAAAGAAAAAGAAGGAAAAATGTAGTCAGCCAGTGGCCTGCACTCTGAAATCTCATGGGTGACTTGGAGCAGTCTTCATTTCCTGCTTTCTTCTGAGGGTGATTTAGCCTTAGCTATTTCTGAAGGCTTGGGAACAGAGATAAAGATTATCTCTCTTCCTGCCCATTTCTCCATCAGTTCTGAGCTATATATCTGGGGTCCAAGACATATATGTCCTCGTCCTGGATATTGAATTCTGTGCTCACCTTGTATATCACTCACTTGCTGCATTTCCTTACCATCGTTTCTTTCTTTCTTCCTTCCTTTCCTTCTCCCCCACCCCACTCCTTTTGAGAGAGGCTGCCAGGCCATTTTAGAGCATAAAGATGAAAATGAATCTAACTTCAGTATGTAGGCCACTCTCTTTGGAATATTTAAATGAGATAAATGATCCCGGTCTGAGCACCAGTTCCCTGAAATATTGCAGTGCCAAGAGCCATGTAGAGCTGTCACTCTGAAGAATGACTTCCAAGCCACCATCCTGCTGTCCTGCAGTCCTTCCACGCCCAGCACCCTCACACCAATGTGTATTTCCTGCAAGAGGTGGGAAGGCAAGCCCATTCATACTGCTTGGGGCCAAAATCAACTAAGAAACAGGTATTCCCTTAGAACAAGCTAGCACACACTTACCCACACAAACCCAAGATTTGAAGTGAGGAACTGAAACTGCAGTAGTGTCTTCCACAAAATGGATGTGGATTTGTATTCGTTGCAAATGTCTCCAATAGCCAGCAAAGCTGTGAGGATGCATGATCCCTCTAAATTGGACTATTGTATTCAAGCTGTCATTTTTCATTTTTAAAATCCAGGTCCCTTTAGGTAATCGGTAACCTTGTAAAAAAACTGAACACTGAAGCACAGGTCTGCTGAAAGTCCTCTGAGAAACTAGAAAACTTGGTGAAAATATATAAACATCAGTGCCCACACTGCACCCCTCCGCCTCCTCCAGTGTTCCTCGTCCTTTCCTTCTGTCTTCACTTTGAATGTTTCACAAAGTTGAGACAGGTTTAGGTTATCACTCAAATGCTGTGACTCGAACTCGGGGAAATTGTTCCTGTAATGGAGTTCTCAATTTATTGGTCAATTTCACCTTGATTTTGTGTCACTGTTAGCTTTGCTAGCCCTTCAGTTTGTATTACATGCTCGAAAAATGTGAAACATTTTCAAATATTTTAAATATCACAGATAATTTTATTCAGCTCATAATCTCCTTCTGGAAAGATAAATAAAAATAATTAAAAAAAAAAAAAAACAGGAGATTCTTCGCCTCTGTACTTGACTTTTCATAAATAGCTAAAATCTGCCACCTTCTGGATTTTCCAGGATAGCTACCACATAAAGTAGCCTGCTATTCTTTATCACTTGCCCAGACAGTCTTTAACTATGCAGTGACACTGCCATCTAGTGGGCATTTTCTAGACTATTAATTCAGCAGAAATGTATAAAAGAACGTGGTTTTTTTGAGGAAGCAAATATTCATTTAGATCAATGTACTCGAATTACAATGACCAAAAGAAAACAAACTTTATAAAGTCTATTGAGAGTTGAATCTAAAAGTCAGAATTTATAAAATACATTTTCAGCATGGAAATAAGAAGATATTCATGGTCAAATTAATACAGCCTCATGAAAAATGCATTTTTACTTCAAATGACAATAAACAATACCCTCATTAAAACCATGGTAACTTCATTCTCCACCTAAAAAAGATGGAGAAATTGAGCTATTTTTCAGTGTTTTTACTTTGTCAGAGTAATAGATTAAATCATATGAGTGGTTTAAACTCAGTTCTTATGTTGCAATGAAAATAAGATCAATACTTTTTTTTAAAACAATTTCTAGGCACTGCACTTTAGAGCCATTCTTGAATTTCTTCCGTGCCTTTAGGAGAAACCATTTCAAAGAGCATCAGAGGCCAGCAATGTCTGACTTACTGGTCATTACCCAGTTTCATCCCCAGGAATCAGGTCACAGTGAGAGCAGAATGTAGGATCAGATGGGGCCCCTATTTGTGATGTTTCAAGGATGTAATTTCATTGCTTTCTCCTCTCATATGTTTTGAAATCTCCTGGGAGTCCTCCTTTGGTAAGATGAAAAGGTTTCAGGGGATCTTTGCCCCCCATGTCAGAAACTGTGACTGCAGCTGTGCACTCTGGTTTGGTGAGTTGTCAGGAATTTAACAAACTATCTCGGCTGCTGTAAATCTACTTTGCGCTTGAAACACAGTAAAGCATTTACTGTATATTCACAATCTGGCACCAAATTTAGTTTCAGAAAATCAAAATCAATTTAAAGTTTTTACTGACAGAGAGAAATAAGCACACCATCCTCATCCTTCTTCATGTTTTCTTTCCCATGTATGGGAGGGCATCTGCCTGGCCTCGTCTTTTCACATGCTGCAGCCCTAAACAATTCCCTGGAGCCTTTGTTCTTCATGGTGGTCACATGATGCCAGCCTGGGAGCACTGACTGGCTCAACTCTGTGGAAGTATAGGTAGCCTCAGGTCACTTGTCAACCCCATCAACATGGTCACAGAGAAACCTTCACCCTGGTGCCATCTCATCTCTCCTTCTTTAGCTGTTAGTTTGTTTGCTGTTTGTGGAGAAGGGATTAGGGTTAAACACATAAAATAAGTTGAGTTGACCACCCAGGAAAAGAAACACTGCATTGAAGCCAGCGCCAAACCTCACAGTATTTTAAAATTTGGAAACACAAGCAGCAGAAGCTTGATCTGGCTGAACTCCCAAGCCATTTGGGAATCAGAGGTAAGGATTTCAGTAATGCTTCTGCTCAGGGTATTATTAGCAACACCATCTCTAGGCAGATATTGATCACAGAGGAACTACTACATGTTTTAATTCCTCTCTCCTTTCTCTCCCCCAACTGCAGGTGACCTGCCCGCATAGCCCATTTTCAGGTCTGCTTTGACGGGGGATGAAAACACACGCAGATTGGGGTGAGGGGCTGAGAAGGGGACGCTGTGGCTAGACAAGCAGCTCCAGGGCTTTGGTGACATTTTGACTGCACATAGATGAGACTTAGATTTTGAGTTTCTGCCTGCTAGTGCCCTCCATGAGATGGCCCTAGCTTTCTGATCTCTGGGGCCATAAGCATTGTCCTCACAAAACTCCGTATCTCATCACCAGCCCCCTTCAAAGGGAAAAATAAAGTAGAGGTCAGGAAGATTATTTGCACTGGCTAACCGTGGGTGCTACTCTAGCTCTCAGCTGTTGGGTAACTTAGGTATTGTAACATGTTAGGGACCCAAGATGGAGGCATGAGTAGGTTCTTTGGACAAGGTATCACAACAGCAGCTACCCACAGTGGGCTAGGCTGGTGGCAAGAAGAGTTGGGGGGTCAGAAGATGCTTTTCCTGGAGATTAGGCCTCAGAGTGAGGGTTGTCCATTTCTAATTTATTACAAAACTATATCCCGATAATTCTTCTATGCCAAACAGTGCTAAACACCAAGGATTCAAAATGTCTCCTGGATTCAAAGGGCTCTCAGGCTAGAAGGAAAATCAACACTTTTATAACTAACTGTACAACAACTTGGCAAGTGGAAAGAACAAAGAAGTATGGGAGTGAAAAGGATGGAGTAACTAATTTTTCTGGAAACAGTCAGAGAAAATCTCACAGAGAAGGTGTCGTCAATAAGGCCTTGAATTTTAAAAAGGGAGGGATGGAGGTGCTAACAACTCAGGAAAAGCACGTGTGCAAAGGCAGAGAGGCCAGGGCACTCATGCAGGTCTGGAGAGCTGAGGCAGAAGAAGCCTGAGTTGACGTGATGGGTGAGGCCTGCAGAAACCAGTGGTCCCTCTCAGCTAGAAACTAAATATCTTACAAAAAAGTGTGGCAATAGGGAGCTGGCAGAATTCTTCAAGCAGGAAAGTATATTTGAGATTAACTTTGGCAGTAGTAAGGAGAAAGGCTTGGAGTGTGTATTAGTCCATTTTCACGCTGCTGATGAAGACATGCCAGAGACTGGGCAATTTACAAAAGAAAGAAGTTTAATGGACTTACAGTTCCGCATGGCTGAGGAAGCCTCATAATCATGGTGGAAGGCAAGGAGGAACATGTCACATCTTACATGGATGGCAGCAGGCAAAGAGAGAGAGTTTATGCAGGGAAACTCCAATTTTTAAAACCATCAGATCTCATGAGACTTATTCACTATCATGAGAACAGCACAGGAAAGATCCACCACCATGATTCAATTATCTCCCACTAGTCCCACCCACAATGCACAGTAATTATGGGAGCTACAAGATGAGATTTGGGTGGGGACAGAGAGCCAAACCATATCAGAGTGACAAGCTGGGGGCCGGTAGACCAGTAAGAGGCTATTCCAATGGTCCAGGTGAGAAATGATAAGATCTTTAACCTTAGACAAAGAATTAGAAATAGTGAATAAAAGAGAGTTTTGGGAGCAAAGTTCAAAGCAAAATCGAAAAAATCTTATTGGAGATGAAAGTTAAGGGCAAGATGGTTAACTTACATAAAACTAGGGGGCGATGGTGCCATACCTTCAGAGAGAGAGAACAGTTTTGGGTTCACGTAATAATGAATTTGGGTTCAGAGGTGCTGCACTGATGGAGCTTTGGGGATGTCTGGCAGGCAACTGCAATTACAACTCTGAAGATCCTGTGAGAGGCTTATAGCACAGATTTGATCCCATAAAAGCCTGAGCTCCATAACTGTTTTGTTCACCAGCACATCCCAAGCCTAGAACAGTGCTGAGCACCTATTAGAGGCTCAATGAGTATTTGTTGAACAAATGAGTGAATCTGATGATCATAAGCCTGTGGGAGACAGTAGAACGTACTGGAGGTGGGTAGGATTTCTCAGAGAGTGGAGAGCCAGGGTTTGGTGAACCCGTGATTGCCCAAGGCATCAACTTGACTGGATTGAGGCATGGCTGGATGGCTGGTAAAGTATTGTTTCTGGATGCGTCTATGAAGGTGTTGCCAGAGGAGACTGACATTTGCGTCAGTGGACTGGGAGAGGAAGACCCACCCTCAGTGAGAGTGTACCATCCCACAGGCTGCCAGCATACCAGAACAAAGCAGGCAGAAGAAAGAGGATAAGCGACTTACTGAGTCTGCTTGCACTCTCTCTCCCTGTGTCAGACTCTTGCTTCCTCTCCTCCTGCCCTTGGACATCAGACTCCAGGTTCTTTGGCCTTGAGACTCTGGGACTTACACCAGTGCCCTCCAGGGAGCTCTCAGGCCTTCGACCTCAGACTGAAGTCTGCACGATTGGCTTCCCTGGCTTCAAGGCTTTTAGACTTGGACTGAGTCACACTACCAGCTTCTCTCCTTCCCCAGCTTGCAGATGGCCTATTGTGGGACTTCACCTTGTAATCCTGTGAGCCAATTCTTCCTAATCAACTCTCTTTTATATGTCCTATTTGTTCTGTCCCTCTGGAGAACCCTGACGAATACAGTGGAATTGAGGACATCATAAAAGTCTAGAGGACACTTTTAAGAAGTTTGCTGTGAAGAAGAGGAGAGAGAAAGGATGGTAGCTCATAGTTTCTTTAAGATGGGCACAATTGCAGAGTGTCCTAGCTGACAACAGAATTTCATTCAGATATTTCATATGAAGAGACTTGATGATGAGGTGGTTTTTAGTGATCTGGACACAGTTAATAGGACCATAACAAGTGGCATGGCACTGATGCCATAACAACATCAGAGACCGATGGCAGTAGGAAGCCCTTATTATCCCCTGGTCCGAAGGGGCAATGGCAGGAAATAGTGTTACCAGTGCCCAATGAGAGATGATAACTTGAAGCAAAACCTTCAGGCAGAAGCTATGGTTGCAGAGGGATAAAGCCATTGCCAGACCATGATGTCAAAACAGGGAGTCAGTAGGAAAGAAAACTCCTGACCTATCTCTTCTAACTTCTGATCTCTTGCCCATGCCTCCCATTAACAGAACCCATCTGGAAACCAAAGGGCAAGGGAGTGAGGCAATGCATTGTTGGGAACCCCATCTCCTGGAGCACAGAGCAGGGTGGAGAAGGGACAAAAAGTGATCTGGTGGGGTGGGGCAAATGGAGAATTGCCAACACATTGACCCAAGTAAAACAGCATAAAAATAGTGGAAAGCTTGCAGATGCAAACATGAGTGGAGCTAATTGCTGGAGTTAGGGGACCTGACTATGAGATGGCAGAATATAGGCTTAAAAGAACTAGTATTTCAAGACAAGTAGATTTTGATGACACCAAGCCATTCGATGACCCTGAGTGCCCCCTCTCTAGGTGCCAGAAATAAGTGCTACATTAAGATCTCCCTTCCTGTCTTCCAGGATGACACTGATGCTGTGAGTTTCAGGGATTTGGTTCAGCTGGCTCATTCCAGAGCCACCTCTGGGCATATCCTAAGGATCTCTCTTTCCTCCTGATACCACCACCACCTGCTATCTCTCCAGAGGCCGCAGATACTGAAGCTTTCTAGTGAGACATGAAGCAGAGCCCTCCACAAGCGTCATACCACTGCAGCTCTTAAAGCTGAGTTTTTACCAACACATCTAGCCCAAACAGCTGTCCATGAAACGCAGCCTGCCAGATACAAAAATAGCTTTAGTTGCTTTAGACACCCTCCCAAGAACACTGGAAAGTCACTGTAGTTTAAGGATGAAAAACTGGCACTTAGGATTCTTAAGAAACTTGTTCAAGGGTATGCTTTACTATCTGACTCCAGAGCCCATGCTTGGGACACTTTTTTCAGATAACACATATTCACTGACCATCTAGTATGCACCAGGGATAGTTCTAGATGCTGGGAACTGAGAAATAAACAAGGCAGAATCCTCACCCTCCTGGAGCTCACATTCTAGGCGGAGTGGCTGGACAGCGAGTACAAATCCATATGATCATCTTGGATAGCAAGAAAGCCCTCTCCCAGCACCCTGTTGTGCAGCTTTTGGATATTCTCCAAAGCTCAGCTCCAAAAATCCATGATCATAACACAAAACCTTGATTGTTAAGAAGGCAACACACCCACACAGCAGGTCTGTCTGCTGTTTGTGCTGCATCTTCCCACCAAGCACTTGAAATGTGTTAAATAATCATTGCCATCCTACTGCAAGTGCATTTCTCTTTTATTTTAATCCTATTATAGAATTTTTTGATGGCAACCTGCTGTTAGAGTACATCTAACTATGTTAAAGCTCCCCAGGCCCTGAGCATGAAAGAACCTCTTCAGAACACACGCTAGGACAGGTCTACCTTGTTAGTATGGAAATGAAAATAAAAAGCACTGCTTTGGGGCAAGGAGGAGGAAAACGAGTGTTCTAACACCAGCGCTTAGGAGGTGATCTCTCCTTGTTCTCTCCTTCATGCTTCAGGTGGTAGTGGCTTGATGGTGGGAAGGATTCTTTTCTGTATTCTACCCCGTGCCTGGTGCTTGGTGTTTAAGCAGAGATGACAAGTAATATAACTTGCAACTCTTTAGCTAAAGGTCATCTCTGATGCTCTTTTGCTCCAGTTGCTTTTTGGTGCAAGGGAATCAGTAGTCAGCATAACCTACAGGCTCACTGCTGAACTTTGGTGATATTTCACTAACAAAGTGGAAATATATATCATTTCGATATGCAGGCAAACTTCCTCCACCTGCAAATATGCAAATAGAGAACAGCCCTGGCGTGGCACAAATAACAGCTTCCTAGAGACGACTGAGTTCATATTCCTTAAACAAAGCTATGTTTATGGGTTGCCACAAGAAGTAGTACTCTAATGAATTATTTCACTTTAAAAAATAACAACACAGAGGTAAAACTTGACTGGCAGTAAAAATTAGAAGATATGTAACACACTCAGACTTCTGAGTGGCAACCTGTATGTCCAGGAGAATATTTAATGGATGCCATGAATAGTTAATAATCAAAGCTTATTTGGAGAAGACATGCTGGCTCTTGTTTGTGGTGGTAGAGGAGAAGGTGACAATCATTAACCACTCTTCATGTTCTGAAAGGCCAATTCCTGAGAAAACTGTTTATAACAAGTAAGTTCCCCTGTAAGGATAATGACTTACTCTGATCTTTTTGGCCCACAATACATTATTCTGTCTCAATATATATTCGAGAGTCAATATGAAGAGTTGAAATTACTAATAATGCCTTCTGAATGTTGCTCATGAATTCTTTTCTCACTAACAGCCACAGTTGTACCAAGGAGATAGGAGCAGATTATTTTAAAGAGAATTTGGCCAAATTATTTACATGTAAGAGTGTGCTTGTGTGTGTGTCTGTGTGTGTATGACAACTAGATTCCTTGCTGATATGGAAGTGTGACATACAAGTCATCTCCTTAAAAACAGTCTAGGAAATCATATTGAGCGAATCCCTCAACTTGGGGGTGACAGCCAACCAGGCATGAAGCAATCAGAGCAGACCTTGGTTCTACCAATGCGTCACCACAAACACGAGTCCTCTCTCAACCCATGTGAAGCTCTCATTAAATGAATAGAAAGGAGCATCTATTCATTTAATAACAAGCACTTTCTAAGTTCATTCTGTGGGGATCAGGGATCCTGGGCTAAATGATAGTGATTCATAAAATAAAAAGATATAGCTCCTGCCTGCAAGGAGCTCAGAGTCTATTAAAAAATATAGGCCAGGTGCGGTGGCTCACGCCTGTAATCCCAGCACTTTGGGAGGCCGAGGCGGGCAGATCACGAGGTCAGGAGATCGAGACCATCCTGGCTAACACGGTGAAACACCGTCTCTACTAAAAATACAAATAATTAGCCGGGCGTGGTGGCGGGCACCTGTAGTCCCAGCTACTCAGGAGGCTGAGGCAGGAGAATGGCGTGAACTCGGGAGGCAGAGCTTTCAGTGAGCCGAGATCGCACCACTGCACTCCAGCCGGGGCGACAGAGCAAGACTCTGTCTCAAAAAAAAAAAAAAAAATAGAAAGTATATAAAACTCATAATACTTAATATACATAATACTAGGAAGAAGGCATAACTGTCCTAAGAAGGATATGCATGAGGAGCTAAGGGATTTGAGAGAAGGAAAAACTTGCCATAGCCGGAGGAAACAGGTAGCTCTTCACGGAGGAGGTAGTATATCAATGGTGCTTGAAGGGTAGATAGGATTCAGACATGAACAGTCAAGGAAAAGAGCATACCAGGGGAAGGAAAAACCTAAGTGTCAACTGAAAGGTAAGAGACTGTGGGGGCAGATTCAGAGAATGTTTCAGCTTGTCTGTATCACAGGACTCATGAACCCTGGTAAAAAGAGACACAGCTAGGAAGGGAGACTGGGGTCAGATCATAATAAGCCATGAACACCAGAATAAGGAATTTGGACCTGATTCTATAGGACTTGGAGCACACTCAAAAATTATTTCAGCGAGAGAGTAGCATGATCAGAGCTTCATCATCAATCAGCTCAACAATATTTTAACCTTAACAGGTAATAGTGGCAGCAAGCTGGCTCCAGAATGCCAAGCTCAGCTGCATAAGGTCAGGCACCGGGTTACATGTGTCTCTCGCACCTGAGCCTAGAGAAATAACTGCTTATTCGGGCTGTCAGTCACCAACTCGCTGGAAGCACCCTCTGTGCAGGGACAAAGATGAACGCTTCTCCCACTTAGTACTTAGCAGCAGGATTTTGCTCTGCTCCACAGCTGTCACCTGAGACCAGGACAAAGGAGAGGCTTAAGAGGATCTGAGAGGGAAGTCTGTGGGCACGCCCATTTTTACTGTATATTTCTGTGAGCTTGGCTGACAATGCTGGTCAATGTTGATTTTTCTGCATGAAATAGAAAAGCAGAACTCTGTTGATTTTATGTTTTATGGCTGATCGATGGGGGGTCAGGATGAGGCATTTGAGAGGTGCTGAGTGGGAGGAACTGTGATGTTTTTGATGGCCTCATTTGTGTTGTTTCTTCTTCTGGGAAAGAGGAAGGTCAAGGTGAATCCCTCTTTCAGACACACATGGCTCAGGCAATGTCACCCCTGGGCTGAAAGGCAATGGTGGGGGCGTTTCTAGCCAGACTGAGCAAGGAGAAGTGACATTTAAGGGCTTTTGAAGAAATACTGCACTTTTGGCAAAGAGACCCCAAGCTGCACCTGCGTTTCTGCAGGCTCTTCACTTGCTTTATATATCCTCACAGTCTGTATCTGGAATTGCTGAAAGGTGGAAAATCTGCACACCCCTTAAGCATTAAGACAGACAGCAAGGGCAGGGCAGAATGTGATGAAAATTCAGGAGACCTGACTCTCCAGTAACCAGGTATGTATAACTCCAGCCCTTACCATGGTGCCTTCAGCCAAGGCTCATAATCTTTATTTCTGCAATACTACCACTAATAATAACTACCAATTATTGAACACCTTCTGTACTGAATGCTTTACATGTATATTATTGCATCTAATCCTCACAATAACCTCAAAGGAAGTTATTATTGTCCTTATTTTAGAGAAGAAATTAAAGTTCTAGCAGGTTAAGTAGCTGGCCCAAGATCACATAAAAATAAGCAACAAAACAGAATTGATCCCAAAATTTCCTGTTCTTAATAATTTGTCATGCTGTCTCCTCTACATTACTTTGCTTACCTATGTAATGGGGATAACCAACATAACAATCACAACCAAACTAATTACACAATATGGACAGACAGGCCTTACACACCATGAAAGTCTGGGCAAATATAAGACTTCACTGCTGTAAAGTCCACTCTGCCTCTCTTTTGTTAGGAATTTGTGAGATATAGATGTGAATGTGCCTTCAAAAGCCAAAAAGATAATGCAAATTGAAGTGTTACTATTGTAAAAAAAATTTTTTTTGCTATATTATACAGCACATATTAGGAAAGGAGAGAAACAGGAGGGGCTACCTGGGATCCTTGGGAAGCATTTGACTAGGGAAAGAGGTTAAATGGCCTCTTGAGCCAAAGCGAGAGGAAACAGACAGTGCAGAGACACATCTGCTCTATTCGACAGAGCAGGAGACGTGGTCCCTGACACAGCATCGCTCTTCTCTCTTCTGCCGATTTAGGTTTTTTTTTCCCATTGTTCTGCTCCCACTTGGTTTGCATGTAAAAGCAGCACAGTATGGACATCATTAAAACTATCGTGACTAGAGGCTGAAATGAGACACTGATTGTCCTATTAAGCAACAGATTTCATAAACAAATGCAGTTCATTCTGCCCACAGCCTGACATCGCTGTCTGAGGAGCACTACTGAAAATAATTTATCTGCTAGTGTTCTGTTTAAAGTTTCAGATTCCAAAGGGCCCCACTAAGTCAAGAAGAAATAGGTCGGCAAATGGTTTGCTGCAGCCGCACAGTGCTTAGTGAGACCCCTCCCAAATCGCCCCCGCTCCTGCCCCCAGAAAGCCTCCCAGTGTCCCTGTTGCTGTTAAACTGCCATGGCTACAAAGCCACCAGTGCAGCCAACCGAAGCTATGGCCTCCCGAGAACTGACAGATTTGAAAGAAGAAATACTGTGCACTTGCTGGAGGCAAGTTATTTTAATATAATGCCAAGATGACAGCTCTCCACATTTAATCATCAGACTCCTGATTTTTTGCTACGACGTTAGAATTTCTCACAATTTGAGAAAAATGTTTCTTTTCCATCCAGGCCTGACAGTTGCATGTTTGCAAGAAACGTCTGTAAACTCCAATTATTTTTAGTAAAATGTAAATGATTGTCTACATAAGCCCACTCGTTTCCAACAGCCCTCACCTCCAGCAAAGGGTAGCAGTTGGCCTTGCTTTGGGGAGAGGCCTCTGAAGCTTTGTCACTTTCCTAGTGGTACTAAGTTGCCACTCAGAAGGCTTGCCTCTCTCTTTGTCACCTGTATTATGACTATTTCTTTCTTTAATAGTGTCTGTGATCAGCAGCTGTCAGAGAAGCTGTGCATTTGATTATCTATGCTTAAGTGGGTTGAAGCAGCCTGGCTGGTTCCCAGTCATAGGCTCAGCTACATCTTCAGGTTTGGCAGCCATTAAAATGGACGTCTGCATAATTCTCTAGTTTGCTAATTCATACAAGGTCCCTTAAGGTAGATCTGTACTATTCTCATACCTGTTTCTTTTTTAACAGATGAGAAGCTGGAATGGAGACAGGTTATAGCTTCATTAAAGATACACAGCACAATAGGACCGCTGCCAGGACCCACACCCGGCGCGCAAGCGACTCCATTCATTTCTTTTGGGAAACTTTCGGTAAATGTCTACTCTCTCGAGGCCCTGAGGATGTAAAAATAAATAAGACATGGGTTCTTCTCTAGAGGAGTTAACAAGGTAATGGAATAGATAGAGAAGAAAATAAATAATTGTCGCACGTTGTGAAAGGCAGGGCAAGCCAGGTAAGCTCAAAGTGTCACGGGGATGTTTCCACGACTGAGCCTGCCTGTGGGTTGGGGAAAGACTAACAGAGATGGTTAGGTAGGGAAGGGAGGGGGACCTCCGCCTGCAGACAGATAGAGCCAGATCTGCACAAGCAAAGGCAGGAGACATGAGGAAGCACAGAGTGTTTGAAGACCACGGCACCCATGGCAAGAAGAGTACAGGTCACTGAATGGAGGAAGCATCGGAAAGTAAGCTGCAAAGGGAGACTGGGGCCACATAGATGACATTGGTGGCCTTTTAATTCCTGAGGGTCTAACGCCCATCCCAAAGCAGTCAGGAATAAGTTTTTGCCCATCAGCAACACTTCTATCCCTGCCCTCAAGAAACGGCAGCCCAAAACCTATGGCCCCTCGAGGGAACACCAACCCACTGAGTGAAGTTCCCTCTACCCGCTGTGATAAACCAACCAGGGTGCCTTCCAAAAGACAAAGCAGGTCCTGAAACTAAAGAAATCATTTCTGGCACCTGAGTAAATAGGAGAGAACTTTGCTTTCCTACAGTAACCTAGAGAAACTCAGCCTATTCTTGAACTCCTGTTAAATAATTCCTCACCTGCCCATTCGTGCTCAGCCCACTTCATTTACAGCCTTCTCCACTGGCTTTGGCCTAGCTATACCTTATTAGCTGGAATGTGGGTCTCCCAGAGAGAATGAGGCCATCATTAATACCCTTTCCCTGTCACCTGAAAGAGAAGTGTTGATATGCATTCCCCTGGAAGCATGACGAATTGCAGCCTCCACCTTTCTTTGATCTCATTGTCACCTATTTCTGAAGTGCAAAGCTGGGACTTGAGAAGTGGTGCTCCTGCTAATAACAGGAGGCATCTTGCAGATCTGGGTTAACTTCCGGATTGTATCCTGGGTAAATAATGAGTGCTTCTCTGTAGCGGTCTGTGCTCTAAATCGCTACTCTCCAGAAACAACAAGTGAGGGACTTTCGAGTCCTACTGAGGATGCCCCTGGAGATAAGTCACATTCCCTGCTCCATTACCTGCTGTGTTTGCCACTGGGCACCTCGCCCAGCACCACCGACAGCGCTAATGGGATAACTCGTGTAAGCAGCCTTCTCAGAATGCCTGGACAGGCTGCTGCTTTGTAAATGCAAAGTGTTGTTTCCAGCGAGGCAGACGCCTGATTCTTAGCAATGTACAAGATCCGGTTCTGCAGCCACTAGCACTTGTGCTATCTTTGCAACCTCTCTTCCTCCTCTTTCAATGTGCTAAATTGAGATACAAATGATGCTGAAAAGGAACCCAAATTCTTTTACAAACTATACACTCCAAAGGGGAGGAAAAACATCTCTGGAGGTGACTGTATTTATTCTAGCACAGCTCAGTATAACCGCCACCAGACCACCTCACCACAGGTTCCAAATGAAAAATTTTGAGGGCTGTTGAACACACTGCAAGTTTTCAGAGCAGATCCGTGGAAGGTTACTTAGCACAGTTGTCTCCGTAATTGTGACACATTAGGAAGTGTGTGGTGTTCCTTGGCCCTCGGCCTCACGCTTGCCCGGGTGGTAGGACAGCCTGAGGTTAGGATTCTGCACCACAGCCCGTTAACACCAGCAGGGAAACTGCTGCCTGACAACCGCATCACAAGCTGGGCTTTGCAGCTTAATCCTGTTTGGTTTAATGGATTTGTTTCCTGAATCAGAGGGTCATGAATAGAAAGAGGATAAAACTGGTGCCACGGTGATGCCTTTGAACTGGCCTGGTGTGCCTATCAACTGGGCTCTTTTTCTCTGATATCCACATATCCAGAGTGCTAAACTACAGAGTGGAGATATCCTCCAGGGTCCTCCTTAGCCTAGAAGCAACTAGATGGTGTCTTCTCCTCCACTTCCACTGCCTCCCACCCCCATGCCCAGCCCCTGCCCCCGATATCATAATTCAATCCAATGCAATTCCTAGGCAGAAAAGAGATTTAAGACATTTTAACACATGAATTTTTTTCTTTAGATCTTCTTTCAGCTATATGTGATTTTGTGCTTTCTAATTTTACTCAGTGAGGGACAGGGCATGGCATAAATAATCATACAAAGTTAACAGAAATCCCAGGCTAACTATGTGCCAGAAAGACACTGAGGACATAACTTATCATTGCTTTTTTACTCTTCATAAAAAGCCTGTGAAATAGCTGTGATTATTATGTCCATTTTGCAGATAAGCCAAAAGAGGCAGGAAGAGGAAATTTTTAAGCAGACATTATTGACTGCAGGATTCTATGTATTATTACAACAATGCCATAATAATGATGTCAGTGGTCGCCAGTCGAAGGACTGAAAATTTCCTTCTGAAGTGGAAGAAAGAAGAAAGAACTCGGATTTCAGAATCTAATCTGGGTAAAATCCCAACTCCACTACTTGCTAGCTGTTAAGTTTTACACTATTTTCTTAATGCATCTGGACTTCAAGATAATTGTACCTAAGGTTGATTTTTGTAAGAGTCGAATATGGAAAAAATATATGATGGGTTTAGCAAAAAGCAGGACCTCGGTATATGCATCTGCCCCTTCTTTTCTCTGCCTACCCACCTCAGTTCTGCATCTCATGAACCACAATATTATCTGTTTAATTGCCTGTGGTAACTCACTGTCACCTTTTAGGTGTTTTATATATCATTAAGATGTATAAATGAAAGTGGCGGGGTAATATATCCACCCTCATCCCTACCCAGAAAGGGCATAAAATAAGGGTGTGAATTACTAAAATGCCTTAGAATGATTATCTGTGCATAAAAAAAATTACAGAGGAAAGCCTTAATTAACCAGACCCCAACAATGAAATCAGTTAGTTAGAATTTCTAGCTATGAGACAGAATTATGAAATAATAACAACAAAACAGTCTTCAAATACAGTGAGCTGCATCATTAAGTAATGAGCTCCCTGTCACTGGATATTTTCAAGCAAAGTTTGGACAACTAGCTATGAGAGAGGTTGTGTTAGTCCATTCTTGTGTTGCTATAAATAAATGCCCAGGGGTAATTTATAAAGAAAAGAGGTTTAATTGGCTCGCAGTTCTGCAGGCTGTACAGGAAGGATGGTGCCGGTATCTGCTTGCCTTTACTCATGGCGGAAGGTAAAGCAGGAGTAGGCATGTCACAGAGCAAAAGAGGGAGCAAGAGAGAGAATGGGGAGGCCCCAGACTCTTAAACAACCAGATCTTACATGAACTGACTGACTGAGAACTCACTGATCACCAAGGGGATGGCACTAAGCCATTCATGATGGATCTGCCCCCATGATTCAATACCTCCCACTAGGCCCACCTCCAACATTGGGGATCACATTTCAACAGGAGGGGACACACATCTAAACCCTATCAGAGATTATAAAGGGAATTAATACATGGGCTAAGGATGCAATGAGATCAGTGATTTTTCAAACTGCTTTTAGCAGCAGAATAAAAATGAGGCAATGGTAGAGCCACTTGGGCCGAAGTGAGGTGAGAAGCTCTGATCCCCCCAAGAAGGCTCTAAGGCATTCTTATGATGTGTTGGGACTCTATGAAACTCTTTATAAAACAACAGACCAAGATGATTTCTGAGATTCTATAATTCTGTAACTCTAATTCCATCAGGAATTAAGCCAAGAAGAAAAACCAACATTTGCATAGTATCTTCCAGTTTTGCAGTCTTCCCATTCATGGACATTATCTTGCAGAGTGTGTTATAATGTGAGTTCAGACTAATATACACTGTGATTTACAGGGCCATACACATGATAGCCCAAATAAGATAAGCACAAAATTGTAACCACAGTGCTATTATGGAGACAAGAAAGAAGGATGCTGGGGGGTTGGGGGAAGGGGTTGGCAATGAGACACAAGAAATACTAGCATCCTTCAACTTCTAACCAGAAAGAGGGGCATATTTTCAGGCACTACTCTTTGAGACAAAGGAAATATAGCCTTTAAATTACCTACCAGTTCTGAGGCCTAAATTAGGGAAACAGCCTAGGGGAAAAAAAGATGGAAAGTAGAAGGCTTTTTTTTTGCCGTGAACATCTGCAACTAGAATTTTGCATTGTGCACCCCTTAGGAAAGTGATGACCTAAGGTCTAGTATTATTACTCACAAATCTGTGCAATAATCAATCTGAGTAGCAAAGTGGCAAGAGTTATAGCAATGTGGTTCATGGAAACTTATCATTGAGATGGAGATTTTGTGCAATCACCAACAGATAGACTGAAGTTTTTCTGTGATTTAATAACTTAGCTCTTACTTTTAAAGAGAGCATCTCATTCCTCACAAAACAGGCCTAAGATTATGAGCTGCTTGATCAAAGTTCTTAATTGAAACTTTGTAATCAAGTTTAAAGAAAAATAAATTCAATACTGTGGAATATTATATACAGGAGGTGTGTGTGTGTGTATGAGTGTGTGTGTGTATTTGTGTGTGTGTGTGTGTGTGCATGTGTAGCAGAATCATTAAAGGGCTGAAGAAACAGGTAAACAGATGATTCTAGAATGAGGTTTTAAGAATTCTTCTCAAGAATCACAGCCCAGAACTGACCACCAAGGAAGCTCCTGCCAGAGCAACTCACTCCTAAATCATGTAGGCTCGGCCATGATCTGTGACAGCAAATAGATGTGTTCCAAATGAAAGTGTCCCATGCATGCATCTGATTAGTGGAACCTCATCATGTACACAGTCCCAGCTGCAAGTGAGCCTAGGAAATGTGTTTGGTTTCCATTATCTTAAGGACAAAGAGACAGTTCTAGGAGGTGGATGGAACAATGCATAGTGTTCTCAACTGAACCACTGCAAAAATACAAAAGATGGGTAATTGGAATTAACAGAAAGTCATACCATGGATTGTATCTCATTTGCTGTATTATGTATGTTTGCTCAAATTTTGATCATAAATTAAATATTTTACTCTAGAATGTAGGTTTATTAGTTCCCATCTTGTCCTTTTGCTGCCCTTATAAGATCCTGAATTGAGAGTCCTTCCAGATGGAGACAGCATGGTGAGTTTGAAAAAATAATGGCTTTCGAATCAGAGAGCCCAAATCCTGAATCCTAGCTTCAGTACTTACATAACCAAACAACAGTTTGTTATTAAATCTTTTGAAATTTCTATTTCTCTTTCTGTAAAAGCAAACATGCTGCTACCCACCTTTCAAAGTCAGTGTGATCACTAGGCCGGGCACAGTGTCTCACACCTGTAATCCCAGCACTTTGGGAGGCTGAGATGGGTGGATCACTTGAGGTCAGAAGTTCGAGACCAGCCTGGCCAATGTGGTGAAACCCCGTCTCTACTAAAAATACAAAAATTAGCCGGGCATGGTGGCATGCACTATAGTCCCAGCTACTCAGGAGGTTGAGGCTCGAGAGTTGCTTGAACCCAGGAGGCGGAGGTTGCAGTGAACAGAGATCGCTCCACTGTACTCCAGCCTGGGAGACACAGCCAGAGTCCGTCTCCAAAAAAAAAAAAAAGTCAGTGTGATTACTGAGTGAGATCTTATCAATAGTTTTTAAAACAGCCTGGCACAGAGCAGGTTCTCAATGACTGTTTGCTTGTTTTCTTCCACCCTTGTTTTTATCAGTTAAACAAAGGACTCCTAACTAATAGTCATACAAAAGTTCTGTGGCCACAAATAAGCCAATCTGGTGAGCAACATCCCTTATGCAGTCCTAATAAAGTCTCCACCAAGCCATCTAACAAAGTCTTAGCCCACAGAAACTCCAGATTAAGGATTTCCTTTTAGAGGGACATTTCTTGTGAGTGGTGATCTGTCTTAGGCAGAACTAAACCTGGTATTCCCCCTTGGTTGGAGCCTGCCCCAGAAGAGTTGGCCTCATTTTTCCAAGCTGACGTTAACCTTGATGGCAGTAACAATGGAAGCTGTCAGCTAACTGCAGCCCCTGCAGCTGAAGGGCAAGTTCTTTCTTGAAGGGTAATCCAAGTGTCCCATCTCCATGACTGCCACAACTTAAGAGTAATTGAAAACAAATTATTCACACATATTATAGACAAACACTATCATACTCAAACACTAACATATAAGAACTGAAGGTTTACTATAATTAAAAGTTGTTAATTTTGTCATCCAATAAATATTATAATGAGTATTCACTCTCTGCCAGGCTCTAGCCTAGTGTCAGGGTTATGACAAAGATTAAGAATAATAAGGTCCCTATTCTTGTGACCTTAACACAGGTTTTTGTGAGGAAGAAGCAGAAAAACAAATAGTGCTATGTTGTAACAAAATTATAGTGGAGTGTTGTGATAAACAGTCACAATGTGAATACTTTCAATTAGATGATTTTAAATTTGGTGGTGGGGGAAGTTCTTCCAAAAGCGGTGATATTTGAATAAGAAAAAGATGCCAACCTTGCAAAATTCTTGGGGAATCTTACTGTAAGCAGAGTTAACAGCTGGCACAAATTGCTAAGGTGAGAATAAGCTTAGAAGAATTTAAAGACTCCCAGATCCAAGCAGGCAAAGGGATTGAAATTAAAACCAAAAATAGCATCTAGACTTTTGGGTTGAGTAATTGGGAAGACGGTGGTTCCATTATTGAGAGAAGAAGAAATGACAGGTTCAACAGATGAGAATCAAAAATTCTATAAAGATATTAGGTAAGATACCTATTAGATACTCAAAAGCATAAATGATACAAGACATGAAAAGAGTATGGAAGGAGGGTGGGCAAGAGATGGAAAGTTCCTTTGACCTAGTTTTTTTTAACCTGTCCCTTCTGCTTTTTTCCCTCCTTCCTCATTTTTAATCATGCTTATAGGAAAGGGTTTTGGGTGGGGAATGAAACTCTGGAACCATACACCAAGTAACTCTAGAATACACTCTGATACTGCAAGCCAGAATTATTCCTATAGATACAGGCATCACCAGGAGAGGGGGTAGGTGCTTCGTTGAAGACTTCAAGTCTACTGAGTCTTCCTAAAACTATTCCAGTTCTTCAGAAATTCCATTTCATGGGGGAAAATGTCAGTTACAGAGTTGCTAAACCTTTGGCAGTCACTCATCCTATGAATCCATGAGGCGAAGTTGGTTGGCAGGCTCAAATGTCAGCTTCGGCTTTGTTCTTTGCAGAAAAGTGTAGCAAACCCAGCTCAGAAGACACATCAGCCATATCCCTCCCCACTGTTCCCTGAAGCAGTGTGCTACAAGATTGTCTGCCTAACCCTTGAGATCATGATGCAGAGATGTGCACGTGTCCCATTAATAGATCACCCTGAACTCATCACTTAGAACATGAAAATCTGCATGCGAATTGACCAAAGGATATGTTTTAGTGAATAAGAAAAAGATACATGTTATTTTAGGTATTTGGAGAGAGATAGATATTTGGAGTGTGCAGCATTCCCCGCCTCCCTCTTCTCTTTATGCTCATTTTCATAATGTGAGACTGTATGAATGAAGAGCCCATAATGAAAGCCACTGATGAATGAAGATTGGTGCTTCTAAGGTGCATCATATCCAAGAAGCTCTGAATTAAATAAACAGGTAGAGCCTTTAAGGAGTAGAAATAAAACATGGATATGTATGGTTTTAAATGATTCATGGGGGAGAAAAATACTGTATTTATTCCACTCTTAAGAGAAAGATTTGACCGGTTTGTTGAAATACATAAGCCCCACTAACATAAAAGAAATCTATTTTTGTGGTTATTTGTAGTCAATTTGAAGTTATTCATAAGACAGATCAATCCAACTGATGACCAGACTTCTCTTTTCAACAGCAATATTCCAGGTTTCTTCTCCAAGATGTGAATTCCTTAAACTCCTGTGTGTTCGGGTTACCCGTGACAGAGCATTATTAATTCTGATCCCTTTACAATTTGGAACTTCAATGAAGTCTTCCCATTTGTCACCTCTTTAACCCAGCACAGATTTGACACCTCTCAGATTAATTTTGGTGATGAATCCGATTTCAAAGAACATTCATCCAAAGTTGAACCTATGCACCTGTTAATGTATTTCACTACTTTTACTAATAGCTTTAGAAGGCTTTTTAATTTATATTTCACTGTATATTAAGATATCCTCCTTCAGTTCGCCTGCCTCTCTGTGAGAACATTTTTCATATTTCAGATAAGGACACCAAACACTAGAACTAAATGGATGAGATCATTTTAAATATTATGCAGATACCCACGCAGGTCAGGTATTTTAATATTTTCTCATCTCTAATTTATTTCTGTACTTATTGAATGTAGCTTCTCATATGTCCTTTTAAGTACCTTCTTAATTTTAATGACATTTTAGAAAATTATTTGAGTATGTTCTCTGTGTAGAAGTTTTAATATAATGGGAAAAGGCCATGGGGGTAATGAAGTAGAAACTATTCTTGTTTGGAGTTTCTAGCACAATATGAACACATAATGCAGCTATCAGTATGTTCACTGACCTTGGACAAATCACTTAACCTCTATGTAAAATGGGTCAGTTGATGCCCATCTCATCAACAGCCACCCAGCTCTCTCAAGACAAACTTCGCAGCCACCATCTATCCTGTGCTCTCCTGAACCGAATCTGTCTCCAACTTCTCCTGCCCCTATAGTTTATTCAGTTCTGTCCCCATCACTGCATCCCTACCAATCACTTTCCTAGCTTAAGCATCTATCATGCCTCATCCTGATGGCCGCAAAGCCTCCTACTTGGTCTTCCTGCCATACCTCTCTTTTAAAATCCACAGGTTCCTCTAAGATCTGATTACACAATTCACCTGACATCAAACAAATGAGGCTACCCTTAGCAGCCTCCTTTCCTACAGAAGAGTCAGTTATGTTCAATAATTGTTTCTTGAATGTTGGAACTTCACAGCTAGGCAATGAGAGACCTTGCAAAGCTACTGGCTGGGCCAAAATTGAGAACCAGAAGGATAGGACACGAGGCAGACATTCCCTGACCAAGTATCTGTTTTCATTTCTTCATATGCATTCAGGGATTTTTTGGTCATTGTTGACAAAAACAAGAGGAAGATAATGGTGCATTAATAATGATGCCTGTGTATCAGTGGGAGAGATAAAGTCAGAGAAGACAGTGGAATGGTAAATGTCTTCCCTTTGGGCCTGGAGGATGACTTTAAGTCCTAATGAGGAAAGAGAAGTGTATTCAGGAGAGAATATAAGATTCCAATTTAGAGAAATACAACCTCACAGGACTCTCCCTCTCTCTCTCTCTCTCTCTGACATACACATACACACACACACACACACACACACACACACACACACACACACACACGTGAAGGAATAGAGGAGACAGCTTGATCTATCCCCACGACCCCATTTGCAGTCACAGATCTGGTGCCTTAAGAGTTGAAGGAGGCCACCAGAGAAAGTACCCTGGGCTAGGCAGAAAACATTCTGGTGGAGGCCACAGTCAGCAGTGGTGAACTCAAGGAAACTCAATGAGGCCACCAGGGCAGAAGACTGAGACTAGTTGATCCTGAGTCTAGGCAAAACAGATGCCTCTTGAGGAAAGGGAAAGTTCCCAGAAATATCTGGGAAAGACTTTGGGCATGGGATACCCTGAAGGATTAGAACTTCTTTGTGAACAACCATCAGAATCAGGACATTAAATGTTAACATAACACCATTACACTCATCAGCAGGTAAGTCCTGGGATTTTCCCATGAGAGGCTCACCTCCCTCTGCACTCTATCACCAGTGTCTCGTGAACAACCTGTATCCCAGGTATCTGGAGCCCTGCGCCCGCATGCTTCTTGGGTGTTTGCCTAGATTAACTGTCCCTTCCTTCTCTGGGTAGAGAATCTCCTCATCTTGCAAGACTTACCTCCTGTGTCAGTTCCTTGCTTAAGCCCTCTCTCCAGCCATATCATCACCCCTCCCAAATGCACTTCAGGCAGAGTCAATCACTCCCTCTGCTGTGCCCCTGGCATTTGATAATGCACACTGCACTTTCAAATTCAGTTCTCAGTTGCTGTTTGTGGGGTAATTATCTCACTAGGTTGAAAGGCAAATGCCAGGCTTACTCAGTTTTATGCAGACAGTAACCTGGGGCCTGAACACATGCTCACTCCAGTTCCCTACACCCTTCCTGAACCCACAAGTGTAGGTTAGGCACCTCTCCTCTTGTCAGTCATGCTCTCTGTGGATTCATCACCACTGGAACACTTAGCATACTTGCCTGTCACCTCCACATGACTGTTAGGTCCCCATTGCTCAACAATTGTTGTCATATGATAGGCACTCAATGGTTATTGAATGAAGGAATTCATTGAATGATTAATTGACAGAACAAATTAACAAGATATTTTTTTTAAAAAAGAGTATTTGCCATGTTTCTGCTAGGCATGAGTGTCTGTGAGCATTCATAAATGACTTGCAAACTTCCAATGCAAGAAAGATGATTGTTGAAAATAGACCCCTCTCCTTATTTTTTAGATATAATTCAAATGCCAACTTTGTGGTTTTCTCTGTTTTGTCTGTGTGATCATAAGAAAGTCACATTTCTTTCTGAGGCTCAGCTTCTTTATCTGTAAAGTGAGAAGATACTACTATTAGCTAGAATTTATTGACTACTCACTCTGTAATAGGATGTTGTTAGCCACTTTAGTTGCATTGTCTCATTTAATCCTCAGTAACTCCATGAAGGAGATGCTACATTTTGTATTCCAGAATTTAAATAATCAGCTCCTGGTCACACAGCTAATGAAGCTCTGAACACCCGAGCCTAGGTGTACCTGATGCCAAAATCCAAATGCCCAATTCTACCCTTACCTCCTTTAAAGTGCCTTTCGCTTCCAAAATTCATAAATGTTAAGAAATGTCTGTGGCTTTGAACATCATGCGCCAGACCAGTTGTAAGTCCCTTTTCTCACCACACAGCTGCATCTCACCCCACAGCTGTATAAGTTTGTGAAGACAAAACATCATATTGCATTAAATTCGTAAAAATAGCATGCAGTTTACTCCTTTGTAACACTAGGATCACATAGGCAACACTAATGATTCTACTGTTTTATTGTGAACACTTTGAAACTGTCCGTGCACATCCAAAATGGCTAAACAGGGAATAGTAGGAAGCAACCCAAGTGTCCATCAATGGATGAATGAATACACAAAATGTGGTATATTCATGCAATGGAAAGTTATTCAGCCTTTAAAAGGAAATTCCACCACATGCTACAATGTGGGTAAATCTTAAGAACATTATGCTAAGTGAAATAAATGAGTCACAAAGAGACAAATACTGTGTGATTCTTCATATAGGAGGCATCTAAAGTACTCAAATTCATAGAAAAGGAAAGTAGGGGAAGGAGAATGCAGAATTGTTTAATGGATACAGAGTTTCAGTTTTGCAAGTGAAGAGTTCTGGAGATTGGTTGCACAACAGTGTGAATGTACTTAACACTATTGAATGGTACACTTAAAAATAGTTAAGATGGTAGATGTTCATTGCCATAAGCAATTACCCCCCAAAAAACGTTGAGAGAAATAAAAACCACTTCTGAAATTTCAATCATTGACAAATATGTCACAGATACGTTAGGTCTCAGTTGACAATTGTGAAGGCTGGATACAGGGCGGGGGAGGTTTAATGGGCAGAGAGACATGCTATTCAGACTCCATGCAGTATGAGTCTGGGTAGGGGCAGGAGCAGCAGGAAGACCTCAGGGAATAGGGACACAATTTTCCCAAGTGCTGTTTGGGTTTATTTTTTTTTTAAGAGCTGGGGTCTCGCCATGTTGCCCAGGCTACAGTGCAGTGGCTGCTCACAAGGCAATCATGACAGTACACTGCAGCCTTGAACTCCTCCCACCTCAGCCTCCCAAGTGGTGGGGACTACAGGGGCACCACCCACTTAAGTGTTGTTGCTGTTGTTTTTAAATCGAGAATAATCAGTCATTTTGATACTATGCACACACAATCTAAAACAATTAATTGATTCAAGAACTAGGTTTTCCTTCTACTTTTCTAGTTTTCTCAGTAAATAATTAGATATGTGATCCTGAGCAAGCCATTTAACCTCTCTAGATGTTTATTTCTTCTAGTAAAATGAGAGGTAGCAGGATTTGATGGCATCTAATTTTCCTCACAACCATAAAATCCTGATTCCATGCCATATTACAGTTTTCACTCCCCTTCACCAACTAACCAGCCCCACCACAACACATAATATAATTTAACTTATCTTTCCTCCATTCAGTATCTAATATTTTCCTCATGCAAATTATCTCATTAAATTGAAAATATTTTTCTCCATTGCAAAGGGTATTTTTTTAAGAGACACATTCTCTTTATTAATACAACCACACACTTTGTTTCCATTTAAATGATAAAGAAAAAACAACAAATTATCTTCTTGCTCCTATTCCTCTTCCTCAAAACTCACCAGCTGTTTCATTACCCTGAATACTTCCTTCAAGAAAAACAAAGAGTGTGATAAGGTAAAATGTTTTCTTTCTAAATTCTTTTTTAACTTGAAAAGAAATAAATTGTATTAAGACAGATGTTCATTTATGGCAGCTTCTGCTTTAAACATCTTGGAACAGAAAAATAAAATAAACATAAAAAGCCATCTATTTCATAACGACATGATCTAGAAGGCAACAGACTATGGGAATAGGAGAATTGGGTTTTAACTTCTTACTTCCCTACTTTTCCTCTGTTAAGAAAAATAACCATAATGAGAGCTGGTATTTGGCTACTATGCACAGGTATGGCCATATCTGTTTTTCATGGTTGGCTTCTTTTCTGATTGATTAAGCAGCCTTTCTGATTGGTTCATGTATTAGCCCATTCTCTCATTGCTATAAAGAAATACCTAAGACTGGGTAATTTATAAAGAAGAGAGGTTTAATCGGCTCACAGTTCTGCAGGCTATATACGAAGCATAGAAGCTTCTGCTTTGGGGGAGTCCTCAGGAAGCTTTCTATCATGGCAGAAGGCAAAGGAAAAGTGGGTCTCTTACATGGTGGGTGTAGGTGTAGAAGAGAGAGGAAGGAGGTTCTACACACTTTTAAGTGATTGGATCTCATGAGAACTCACTCACTATTGTGAGGACAGTACCAACAGGGATGGTACTAAACCATTCATGAGAAACTGCCCCCATGATCCAATCACCTCCCACCAGGTCCCACTTCCAACATTGGGGATTGCAATTCACCATGAGATTTGGTGGGGACACAGATCCAAACCATGTCGGTTAGGCACCGTTCTGATGGATGAGGCAGCTGTTCTGATTGATTGGCACCCATGCCAAACAGTTGTCAAATATTTTATCATTGCCCAATGCCCATAATTCAACAATAGAAATACTGTGCTTTCTGACCTGTTTATTTGGCCCAAGCATCAGAGTGATACCCCATGAGCAATGGAAATGAAGAGAAGAAGAAAAAATGAAGGGAAGGCTCAAAGGAATTGCTACCAGCATAGTAGCTTATCGCATACAGATTACTTATCACATACAGATTACATGAATTAAATTTTGAAATTATCATGCTTTGTAAGCTACTATGCATAGAACTCTATTCCTTAGACATGCTTTGCATTAGATTTCAAAATTAACATGCTTTGTTAGATAATCATAGGACTCTATTCCTTAGACAAATAAACTAAATTAAACAATACCTTGTTATCATTCTGTTTATACTGCAATTTACTATATTTGAATTAGTACAGGCTGGTTGTCAAAACACCTAAACAGCAGAGTGCTAGGGATAGCATGAATCTCCTCCTGTCAGTGAATTAAGCGTTTAGCCCTTATATTTAAGCATAATTTTCCAAGTCATCAGTGATATTTTTAGAGTCTTGGAGGAGATTATTTATTACCTGAAAATCCAGGTTTATTCACCTTCCATGGATGAATAGTTTGTATTTAGGGAGTAGTATAGATCATTTATCAAAGGATCTGACCAATGTTACCCTCATTTTGTTTGAAAGATTTCTCATGATTGTTAAAACATCAGCTTTTTTTTTTGTTTTGTCATTGTTATTGTTCTGTTTTGTTTTTTCAAGACAGGGGTCTCTGTCACCCAGGCTGGAATGCAATGGCACTGCAGCCAAAACCTCTCAGGCTGGAGCAATCCTCCCACCTCAGTCTCCCATGGACCTGGGACAACAGGTGTGTGCCACCAAGCCCAGCTAATTTTAGAAACGAGATTCTCCCTATGTTGCCCAGATTGGTCTTGATCTCCAGGGCTCAAGGAATGCTCCTGCCACAGCCTTCCAAAGAGCTGGAATTATAGGTGTGAAGCCACCATACCTGCCTATAAACATCATCTTTGACACATTGGTTAACCTGTAAAAAAAAGTCCTCTGCAATACTAGCTAAACTTCTGTTAACTTCCCACCTTCCAAATCTGAACATTTATCATTGTTTCTTAATTTATATTTGTATTAGTCTGTTCTCACGCTGCTAATAAAGACATATTCAAGACTGGGTAATTTATAAAGGAAAGAAGTTTAATGGACTCACAGTTCCACATGGCTGGGGAGGCCTCACAATCACGGTCGAAAGCAAAGGAGAAGCAAAGGCACGTCTTACATGGCAGCAGGCAAGAGAGCATGTCCAGGGGACCCCCTGTTTATAAAACCATCAGATCTCATGAGACTTTTTCACTATTACAAGAACAGCATGGGAAAGACCCGCCCCTGTTATTCAATTACCTCCCACCAGGTCCTTCCCATGCCACATGGGAATTATGGGAGCTACAAAGATGAGATTTGGCCAAACCATATCAATATTCTATCTTATTCAAAAGCAGACTTCTAAAATACTCTAAAAGTATAGTATAGTGAATAAATACATGAGAAAGGCCATATATGAAGTTAATATTCCCCCAGGAAAAAAATATATATATCTAATAAAATCCCATATGTTTGTTACAAATAAAACAGAAATGCAAAGTGGATAACATAACAATTACACTGTTAATTTTATCTTTTTTTTTTTTGAGACGGAGTCTCACTCTGTTGCCCAGGCTGGAGTGCAGTGGCGCGATCTCAGCTCACCGCAAGCTCCACCTCCTGGGTTCACGCCATTCTCCTGCCTCAGCCTCCCAAGTAGCTGGGACTACAGGCGCCTGCCACCACGCCCGGGTAATTTGTTGTATTTTTAGTAGAGACAGGGTTTCACCGTGTTAGCCAGGATGGTCTCGATCTCCTGACCTCGTGATCCACCTGCCTCGGCCTCCCAAAGTGCTGGGATTACAGGCATGAGCCACCGCGCCCAGCCTATTTTATCTTTTTAATAAAAATACACTGGCTAATTAGAAGCAGCACTCTTCCTGGTACTGAGACTAGAGAGAAATTCTTTTTTGGATCCTTCAAAAAATAGCATTGCATATGAGGGCAATGTTCTCAAAATAAAAACTTGGATTGCTTAACTATGGAGGACAATTGCTTGAACTATGTAGCTTGCATTAGACCAAGCTTCCTACTAAGAACAATTACAAAATGAGTACAATGCAAAAAATTAGATCAGCCACAAAAAGATTCTGGACAAAAAAGAATTGTAGGGAAGTGAGTCAACATTTTGTATTATGTTCCCCCTAAAATCTTTGCTGATTTCTGAATTCCCCATAATGAGAAGCCAGGCATTTACATCAGGCCTGAATATTGATAAAGTTTGTGAAGTGCAATTTCCCAGATGCAGCTTATACTCCTCTTGAGTACAGTTCCTCTCCTTGTGAAGACCTGTGAACCAAAGACACAAGTTATCTGCCCCCACACACTCAACATAACAATGGTAGTACCAGGATGTTATAACTGCAATGGACAATGCCATTCAAAAGCTGGGGATGGGAGTGGAGGAGATAAGAGGGCAAGAGTCACATGGCAGTCACTGGTCCAAAGCATTTCTGAAATCTAATTGGGCATATGTTGCCAGTTCCTTGGTTAGGGTTTGGTTCTGAGAGTAGTTTTCCATGGCTTTTATTTCTATCCTCAGGAATACTGTTGTCTCCCTCTTGTTTATTAATCCCAATCTTCCTTTGCCACAGAAATGGCTCATGTTTGCAGCTAAGTAACTGTCTCAGCCTGATCCTTGCTGATATAAGATTAGGAACCCAAAGGCATCTTTTCATTTCAAACTGACTCTGACCATTTTAGTCCAAGCTTATGATGTTTCTGTATACATAATTCCCTTAAAGATTGTATAGGTTTCTTATGAATAGTAGTGGGGTTCACTTCAGTAAACAACAACTTCACTCAGAAATCTCTCTGATACAGGCCCCAGTTTGCCTCGTGCTGAAGGTGAGAGTGTTGAGACATAACACTCTTAAGATTCTTAGAAAACTTTTTGTCTAATTCCAATGCTCTGTAAGGCACACTCTTAAATCTTCCTGAAATCTTAACAATGTGTCTTACAGTTGCACTGTCACCCAGGCTGGAATGCAGTGGCACTGCATTAATAATCATCTGAAATAATTTTTATCCTGAGATCAGGTGTTATGTTGACATCCTTTGCAATACAGACTGGCTAAGACTAATATACAGTTTCACTTTTACACTTAGTAAGCCCTGAGTTCTTTATATCTTCTCTAATTTCTGCTTTATATTAGCAAATGTCTTCCTTAGCACTTCTGTCTCTTCCTCTTTACCTTATTATACATGGCTAAAAAATAACCAATTTTCCTTTTGACATATCCATACATAGTTTCACTATTTCATTAGGTATATTTTCTATTGTCCATCCTATATCAGAGACAACAGTTCTCCTAAATTTTCTGACACTACATAGCGTGTGTTTTCTTTCCTCCAGTCTCTAATTACAGACTCTTCACTGTCTTTCAAGTTTCCATGAACAATCCCTGAGCATCTTCCATCCTTCTCCTGCTACTGGTCCCAAAGCGGACGCCACATTTTGTAAGATGTAGTTACAACCACACCCAGAAAATAATATAGATATTATTTTTGTTGCATTTATCTATTTCAGTGTAACTAACCACACTATAACTTACGGCCTTAAAACAGTTATTATAACAGCTCTCCTAGTTCTGTGAATTAATCAACTTCAGCTACACAGATCTTGCTTGGGTCTCTCATGCAGCTGCAGTCAGTAGTGCCAGGGCTATCATTGTCTGAAAGCTGGACTGGGCTAGATTTCCAAAATGGCTCAATCTTGTATCTTTTATCTCAGATTTTTGTTATCTCCCTCATTCTCTCTCTCTCCCTATCTTCCCCTCTCTCGCTCCCCAGTAGAAACTTATGTTCTAGTATCTTTCAGGGCTTCTCTATGTGGCTTGACTCTCTTGCAGCACAGTGGTCTCAGAGGAGTTGCACTTCTCAACAGTTTCCCACAGGAGCATCCTAATAGTGAGTGTTCCAAAAAGCCAAGCAAGCAGCAAGGCTTCTTATGTCTGGGCTTTGGAAGCAATGTAGTGCGAAAGCTGGTGTACTTTACTAGTCAGAAGTGTCACAGCTATCCTAGATTAAAGGAGAGGCACGTCGTAAGGACATAAATACTACGAGGCATAATTCATTAGAGGAACATCGTTGGAAACTAACTAACATAGTAAAACCATTGAAAAACAAAGATGAAGAGGAAACTCTGAAAAGCAGTCAAAGAAAATATGACACACTACCTTCAAAGTTGCAATAATAGGACTGACAGTAACTTTTCAAAAATAAAATAATAGCATCCAGAAGATAATGGAGTATCATTTTTAAGTGCTGAAAGAAAACAACTGCCAACCTAGAAATCCATATCTTACAAAAATATCTTACAAAACGTGTAATAAGATATTTCACAACAGCATCAAAGAACATCAAATTCTTAGAATTAAGTCTAAAGAGGTATAGAGGTCTTCAATATGCTCAAGACCTCTACACTGATGAGAGACATTTTTTCAAACCTATAGATTCAATGCAATCACAATAAAATTTTAGCCAATACTTTGACAAAATTTACTGATTATTCTTATAAAATAGAGTCAAAAATAAACAGAATAATTTAGAAGAACAACAAAGCTGGAGTCTTATTCTATCATATACTAAAACCTATTGTAGGGTCAGCAAGGTAATGATGCAGTAATAGACAAACCTACCAATGGAAGAGAACACAGACCTAAGAAACAGAGCCTCACATACATGGCCACCTGGTTAACAATAATGGCAAAACCACAGTTCAGTGCATAAAAGTTTATCTTCATACTAAATGGTGCTGGGTCTGTTGGATATCTATATGGGGAAAAAATGTAACTTGAGCTCTGTTAAGGACTAAATTGTGTCCTCCCAAAATTCATATGTTGAAGTGTCAACCTTCAGTGTAACCACATTTGGAAACAGGGTCCTTAAGGAGGTAATTAAGGTTAAATGAGATTATAAGGAAGAGGCCCTAATCCAATAGGACTGATTTCCTTATGAGAAAAGAAATTGACACTAGGAGTACATGTGCCCAGGGAAGAGATTATATGAGGACACAGAGAGAAGGTAGCCACCTGCATGCCAAGGAGAGAGGCCTCAGGAGAAAGCAACACTACTGGCACCTTGATTTTGGACTCCGCCTCCAGAATGATGAGAAAATAAATTTCCATTGTTTAAGCCCAGGCTGTAGTATTTCATTATGGCAGCCTTAGCAGACTAAAACAGATTTTGGTACTGTGCTGTACTGTGCTGCTAAAGCAATTATCTAAAAGTATTGAAGTGGCTTCAGAACTGGGTAATGGGCACAGGCCAAAAGAGTTTTTGAGACAGGTTGGTGGGAATATGGACATTAAAGGCGATTCTAGTGAGAACTTGGAGTAAGTAAAGAATATGTTATTGTACAACAGAGAAAAGGTAATCTTTGTTATAAAGTGGCAAAGAACTGGGCTGAATTGTTTTCTAGCGTTTCATAGATGGTAAAATTTTGCCAGCAATAGAATTGGATATTTAGCTGAAGAGATTTTTACGCAAAGTGTTGAAGGTAAGGCCTGGTTTCTCTTTACTACTTAAATGTGAAAGGAGAAAGATCAATTGAAGAAGTTGTTAAGCAAAAAGGAATATGAACTTAAAGATTTGGAAAATTCTCAGCCTGTTCATTTTGCAGGATAAAAAAGTATAATGCAAGTTATGAAGAAAACACAAAGGGTATGACTGGACAATCACCCCAAAAAGAGATTGTCCGTGGATCCAAGCAGCCATGTCAGCAGAAACCAGAAGTAGAGGTGAGTCTGTACCAGTAGAAACACTGCCAGCATGGACAAAATGCAGGAAGACTGTTGGATTTCTGGGATTTCACAGGATGGAGCAGTGAAGCTATTTGGCTAGAAACATGCATCATCCTTCAAGAAAAAGAATAAATGACGCTGAAGGCTATTCAGAGATTAGCAGGGGTGCCACTCCCACCACAGGCCCAGAATACACAGGCCGGCCCCAGAGGCAAGTGTGCTCCTCCTTGGTGTCAATGGCCAGGCTGCCACCACCCAGTGCCTCAAGCTCAAGGCTGCCAACCAGAGCCTTGGGGGCAGGGCTGCTGCCTGAGACCACAGGGGAGAAACATTCACTCCAGTGGGCCCAGAAAGCAGAGCATCAAGCCAAAGAGGATTGTTCTCTAGCCTTAAGGCCTAATGGAATTTTCCTCCTGGGTTTTGAACTTAGCTGGGACCCATCACCCCTTTCTTCTTTCCGATTTCTCCTTTTTAGAATAAGAATGTCGATTCTATGCCAGTCCTGCCATAGTATTTTGGAAGCACATAATTTATCTGATTTCAGAGGTTCACAGCTGGAGAGGAATTTTAACTCAGGATGAATCATACATCAAGTCTTATCCATACTTGATTTAGATGATATTTAGATGAGACTTTGGACTTGGAGTTGATGCTAGAATGAGTTAACACTTTGAGGGCTGTTGGGATGGGGCAAATGTATTTTGCGTGTGAGAAGAACATGAATTTTGTACTAAAATTTCATAGCAGCACTATATGTAATCAACCAAAATTGGCAACTACCCAAATCCATATCAATAGTGAACGGATAGATAAATATCTATATATCCACACAATGGAATACTACACAGATAAGCACCAACTTTATAAAACTACATGCAACAATATCAGTGAATGTCACAAATTCACATATAAAACTGATAAAAGAAGTCGGTCATAAAAGAGCATATAACATATTATTCCACGTATGCAAAATTCAAACATAGGCAAATATAATCTATGATGTTAGGGGTCAGAAGAATGGACACCCTTTGGAAGCAATAGTGACTGTAAGGAGCAAGAGGAGCTCCTAGAATGCTAGTCATGTTCTCTTTCTTGAGCTTTTACACAGTGCTGATTTTCAGTTTTTGAAGATTCATTGAGCTGTATGTTTACGAGGTGTGCAATTTTCTGCATGTATGTTGTAGTTTGATGATGTTTTGTTTTAAAATAGAAAAGAAAGAACAATGTTTTCAGACAAATTAAATACAGGGAATTCTCATCCAGCAGGTTCAGAGGAAAAGAATTATTAAAATGAGTTCCTCAAGCAGAAGAAAATGACCCCAGATGGTACCATAGAAATGTATTAAGAATAACAGAAAATAAATAGGTGGGCCAAACTAAACAGATATTGACCATATAAAACAATATAAATATTAGCTTATGAAGTATCATGTATATGTGAAATTAAAATACATGACAAAAGCACAAAAGATAAGAGAGGGGTCAATGCAAACTGTTCTTCATTCTGACATTTTTCAGGAAGTGACAAAAAGTTATAATTCATAATAGATTATCTTAAATCTAGTGTGTATGCTATAATCTCTAGGCTAACCACTAGAAGAAAAATAAAAGAACCTATACAGATTATAATATGTAATCTATAAAGAAAACAAACAGCAAAACAATAGATGTAAGTACATGAAATAGTAATTACATAAATATAAATAAGCTGTTCTCAGACTAAAATTTTCAGGATAGTTTTATTTTAAAAAACTATGCTGCTTCTAAGAGACATACCTTTAATGTATGGACACACAAATACTGAAAGTAAAAAAGATGAAAACAGATATGCCATGAAGACAATAAACAAAAGAAAACTGATAAACCAATATGCTATACTATCATTTAAAGTAGATTTTAAGAAATAAGAATTACTAGAGCACAACAGTGTTAATATACTTAAAACTACTCAGTTATACACTTTAAAATGGTTAAGATGTCATATCTTACATGTTTTTTGCAATTAAATTTTTCTAACTTTGTAAGGAAAGAAAGAAGCATCACTAGAGATAAATAGGGATTTTATAATAACGAAAGGGTCAATCTAGCAGAAAGATACAACAATCTACCAGTAAAATAAAACAATTCTAAATTTGTGTTTATATAGCATAGCCTCAAAATACAGAAAGCAAAAACTGAAAGAACTAACGGGGGAAATAGACAAAAACATCCTTACAATAAATACAATTGTGAGTTTCATAACTCTTCCTCTTACACTGTTGCCCCCAAGTTGGCCCTCTGGCTCACATCCAAAGCCAAGTGTAGCAAAAACAAGTCTTTTGGAGGGCAGAGTGATTCATTCCAGGTATATAGATCAAAAAACGCTTGCCTTGATCTATAGGTACATTTTAGGGTATCTAGAAGAATGCATGGGCTGCATATCCATCAGATAATCCCCTGAAAGGAGAAATGTACATATTAAAATGAAGCACATGCAGCTTGCCAGGGAGATTATTGATATATAAGATTTTGTTTGTTTTTTGACACCTAACCACTAAAAACACAACTGGCTGTGGTTCAAGATAAGAACCTTAGTCACTGGGGGCATATTGTGTTTAATAATATATGTGTGAAAAACTGTGCTTAGTGGCTCACAGTCTCCATTTAACTGTGTTTAGTGACATGTGTGAAACACTTTGTTTAATGGTGCATGATACATTTGCCACTGTGTTTATTGATATATGTCTGAAACATGAGCAGAACCAAACAATGTGACTGCCAGGTTTACCAAAAAAGGCAGCAAAATATAGTAAAACAATATTTGAACTCTCAAATCAGACATACATAATTAAAATTTCAGTTTGACAATTTTATAACTTGTGCCCTTAGGTAAGTCACTTAACTTCTCTGAGTCTGGTTTCCTCATCTTAAAATGGGGGTGATAATATCTACCTTTCAGAAGTCTGCAAAGGTTAGAGGTATGCAACAGAAAGCCTCAGTCCTATGCCTGGTACACATACTGACATTCATAGCCTGAAGTCACTTCTCCTTGTGGAAGGGCTCCGGGCTACCAAGCCACATTCATGCAACCCAATTTCAAGCACATCTAATCATTTCCCAACACAAACTCTATAGGTCTTCAGAACAAGATCTTCTGCAAGGAGATGAATTTATGCCTAAGTTTTTGCAACACAAACAATAGACTTAAAATATGCTGATACTCAGAGTGGCTGAACTATATATAATGCCATGTAGATTTTCATTCATCCTTTACTAAAGAAGTGGTAAAGCTTGACTCTATTTCATCCAGGGCTAAAAAAGAAAGAAACATGCCTTCAGCATGTTCATATGGAGTTTAAAATAAAATACGGACATAAAAGTATGCTAATTCTATTTAAATGAAATTTTCATTTACCTAACACTTTTCTCGGCTTAGTCATCTCATTATTTAACAAGTATTTCCTGAAAGTCTACTGATGTCAAACAAGATAATTACTAAGGCCTTTATCTTAGCCAGTTCAGGCTTGCTATAACAGAATACCATTAACTGGATGGCTTATAAGCAACAGATATTTATTTCTCCCAATTCTGGGGGCTGGAAGTTCAAGATCAGGATGCCAGCATCAGTGGGTCCTGCTTAGGGCCCTCTTCCATATTGAAAACTATACTGACTGTGTAGGATGCCAGAAAAAGATCTCTAGGGCCTCTTTTATTTGGGCACTAATCCCATTCATGAGGACTCCACTCTCATGACCCAATGGAGAGGGAAAAATGAAAGAAATAAGATTGTAGTATATATTTTCCATTTCCCAAAACATCCCAGCCCAGGTTTCTACAAAACTGAAGATGGGAGGTTATCTGTATCATCAAGGACAACCATCTCAACCATCAGGGACAGCAGTAAATCCATCATCTTTCCAAGCTTCTGTGAACTTGGGTGTTTGATGGGGAGCTCACTAAGCAAGGAGCAGATGGCTATAGAAAAGAACCCTCCTTCCAGACAGCGGGGCCCCAGTCTGTTCCCAAGCTCAGCTGTCTCCTTCCCTTCTAGACAGAGCAGGTGCTTAGCAAGAAGGAAAATTCTATAAAAGAGGCTCACAAGTCCAGCTGAATATGGACAACCTCTAAAGCTGATAGGACATGCATGTATCACCTTTTTCTCCTAAGGTCATCTAAGTAACTAAAATTACTAACCTTCAGTACATGAACAATGTTTTTTCATTGAATCTCTTCTTTGGTTTGCTTTAGAAAGCATGGATTTCAGCTATGGCAACTGTTTAAAAAATTATCATTGCATAAAACCGGATTCTTTCACTTTTCTGTATATTTATGGCTAAGTGAAGTCTATAAATGTGACTCTTGTAGTCAATAATCTTGAAGCTTTTTTAAAACAAGAACTTGGATATCTAACTCAATTATTCTCCAAGTTTTAGCTTAGTCTTTCTGAGGAAATGTGGGCAATGAATTGCATGGAATTATAAGTATGACTGTGTGGGATGCCAGAAAAAGAAAAGTACCCTTATGGGATGAAGTTGATAACAGTTGCAGAAAGCTAGTATTCGTATCCACTCCCTACTCCAATTTATTCCATGTATCTAGAAAAATATTAGTAGAAACTGAAGCTCTAAACTTTGTACTGGTTGCTTGATTTATTTGACCACTTTTCTAAAACACTTGATGGGCCAAATCACAAAAAAGTCAAATATATATGTTTGACTTTCCTCACTCTTCTACTTTAGCTCTAACACTAGAAAAACACTAATGAGTAGGAAAAAAATAAACAGTATCCAGGAGGTAAAAAACTAAAGCCATAGAGGAGACAGAAGGAGAATATTCAGGTTATTGACAAAGCTGACATAGTCTCAGAATTAATGAAAATTATATATACATGGAGCTAGGTAAAGACTGGGGCACTGATTTATATCTACATAAACAAGGGCACAGTATCATTGGAGGCATTATAGAGCTGTTCAGGTGTATAATGTGCTGTCTTAACATTAGTTATTGTGCACTGAGCACTTTCAAAATGGATTTTCATAGTTTCTCAGCTTAGGGTTTTCTTCCCCTTTAGGGAGCAATATAAAAATAAGTCAGATGACATTACCATAACCAGATAGACGAGGGCAAAAGAAAGTTAAATACTTCAGAAAAAGTATTTATTATTTTAAAAAGTAGTTTTCTTTTATTTTAAAGAGTAGTTTTAAAAAGTAGTTTTATTTTAGAAAGTTAGTGGTTTGTGAATTACAGAACAACAACAACAAAATAGGTTGCAAACAGGTTAAAATCACCTAAAAGAATCATTGAATTACAAGTATAAACCCCGGACCAGGCCACTAACTGTTTTCTAGTGTTTTATGTAAAACTCAAAATTAAATTTGCCAACAGACATGGAAAATTAAATTCCCTTGAGAAAGTTCCAAGAGCCTACATTTTGCTACAGGAGAAATAGAACATTAATGGAAGTTGCACAATATCTGTCTTTTTTAATCAAAATCTCAACAGGGCCCTGAACAGTAGCATGCCTCAAAGGAAGTACCACCGAGAGAGGGAAAAAAGCTCCTCTTTGTGCAAGACCTGTCATGTCTATCAGGAGCATGCATGATGGATGAGCGGCACTCAACCAGGGACCCGATCACAGCTTCAAGTGGTTGAATGTGCATTTAGACTGTTCATTTGCTCCTGGTGATTTAAGCAAAGAAACTACCAAAATGGGGTTTTCGATACTTTGATTTCCAAGCCTATACACATAATAAAATGAAGAACTAATAAGCTAGAGGAAAGGCAGGAAGGCAGTGTGGAATATGCGCTGAACCCAGAAGACATGCCCAGGCATTGAAACTTCACCACACACTGGTTCTGTGACTTTGTTAAGTGATTTAACCTCAATTTTCTTATATGGAGGAGAAAGATAATCATAGTACCTGCTTCACAGGATTGTACTAGCACTGTACACAGGAGGAGCTCTACTGATATTAGTTATTACTGCATCATCATGACTGATAGACATAATTAATTAAGAAAGGATATTCCACACTCTGCCTTGTCCAAGGTTGGGATCAGGGTAGAATACTGCCTAAAGAAGGACCTGTGGGCTGTCCCCTAGGAAGCCTTAGGGACTTGCATTTATTGTCTTTGTCAATTGGACATAATACAGGATCCAGCTTTCAGATATGCAGACTCAGAACCCTGGTTATTCAGCAATATGAATGAGATCCTTCTCTGAATAGCAGAATCACATCAACTCAACCTCATGGAACTAATGTATAAAACCAAAACACAATTTAATATACAATGAAAATTCTAATTTGCACAAGAACACAATGCATGCTCTTACATGTCCAGCCCATTCTCTCCCTAAAGACATACCTACACAGAACACTAAGTCATAGGCAGAAGGAGGAAGGTTGCTCAGGGACATGGACTCAAATGAACCAGTTATCCATGCATTTCAGGTACCTATTTCTCTAAAGACTCTTGAGTGGATTCTGGTCTCAGGGCTGAGAAGTGGGCCTGGCTCCTGGGATCAGAGCTTGACTTATTGTCTCTGTGGCTGCCCTTTCTACGGTGACACTTAGACAGGAAGTGCAAGCAAGAAGGTGACCAGAGATGAAGCTGAAAACCAGCAAGGACCAGTATGCCTTTTATAAACATGTCTGCAAAAATGTCTATAAATGTCTGTGAATGTCTTCTGGGTTATGTAGGAGATGTTCTATAGGTTTTCCTGGTTTTAGATGGAAGAAAAATACCTTTCAGATTGAGTCCTTCCTGGAAGACTCTCTTATTATGTAGCAATGCCTCACTATCAATAATCTCCCCAGTTACAGTGGCCTGAGCTAGAAGCTGATCATTTACCCTTTTATTACTTAATGCCTCTTGCAGGGTATTACAACTACACCCTGATGGGAGTATTTGGGATACAGAGCCGGTAGCCTTACAGGTTCAATTAAACGGCACATTAACACGTGTCAAAGCAAGTAAAAGGGGGATACCTACTTTTGTGAGATTATTGTATAATCTTTAAACTAAAGTATCAGTATATTTATTATTACTGAACTCTGATCTTTCCATTTAAATACGCTCATACATCTGTCAAGATTGCCACTGGCTTGAAATATAGCTGTAGACAAAATGACCAACTGATCTAACTTTATAAGAACTATTGTAAAAAAAAAAGTTTCTACCAAGGAATATTTTTAAAATCAGTCTCATACTGCTGTCAAAAATATTATGGTCCCCAGGGATTTAAATCATTTTTGGTCACCTATTTGAAAAGTTAGTTTAAAAAATAATAATGGTAACCAACCAAAAAAGATGGAAAGTATTAATTGCACCAAGCAGAAAGAAATAGAGAAAAAATGTAGGAATATTTAGAATATGATGCCAATTTAAACAAAGGAAGAGAAAAACGAATAATATTAATAACATTAAAAACATTTTTGGCCAGCCATGGTGGCTCACGCCTGTAATCCCAGGACTTCAGGAGGCCGAGGCAGGCGGATCACCTGAGGTCAGGAGTTCGAGACCAACCTGGGCAACATGGTGAAACGTCGTCTCTACTAAAAATACAAAAATTAGCTGGGCATAGTGGTGAGCACCTGTAATTCCAGCTACTTGGGAGGCTGAGGCAGGAGAATCGCTTGAACCCAGGAGCCACAGGTTGCAATGAGCTGAGATTGCATCACTGCACTGCATCCTGGGCAACAGAGCGAGACTCCATTAAAAAAATCTGACATTAATAATAATAAATACTTATTAAGTTATTACTAGGTGAAAGGCATTGCTGTATGCATTTTATACATACTGTCTCATTTAGCTAGCATAAAATAGCAACGAAGTAGGTACTATTCCTCCATTTTACAGGTGAGGAAACCAAAAACGAAGAGATAAAGAGGTTGTGATACTTCTTTTAAGAAAGAAGACATTATTTCACTGTTATTTCAGACAATTTTTTACATAAGCGGTAGTGTTCAGATATAGTTAAACATTACATCTTCTGTGTTGCGCCAGGGAAAAAGGCATTGCAACTTGTCAAAGACTATACAAATCCTGTATGACAATGGCAACATGAATTACTCTCTAAGAAAACCTGGCACACTGTGGAAACCTATTCTATAACACACAGGTCAAGTCATTCCCCTAGAATGTAATGCTGCATTGTCAAGAGTTCAAGAAAGCTTGAGAGAGTTCAGCTAGCCTGTAAAGTCCATTTTAGCTTTGTCTTCCAACACTACATTACAAAAGGGCTACTCTGCACAACATCTAACAATAAGAATCAATGGGCATTAAATTAAGATGAGTACCAGTCTGAAAGAGGGTGATAGAGCAGGCATCTGGCTGAGGTTTTTCCTTCCACTACAGCTAAATATTTCATCTTCCTCAAACAGTGAAATGACTAGACCACACCTAATTAAACGGCATAGCGATCGTGCTGTGCTACCTTTAAAGAATGACAGACTGATTGCCTCACCAGTAGTAAGTTACAGAAATCAATAGCTGACATTCACTCAGTGAAATACAAATTGAGATTAGCCAGCTTCGTTTTTTATTCAGCAAATTCAAGTCTGCAATCAATTCCTGTGCATGTGTAGCCTATGGAAATTGGTTTTAAATTGATTTGTTTCTTCCTTGGCTAATTACAGTATACAAGTAAATGAATGATCAATTGCTAACTCTACTCTTACTGTATACATTTCAATGAATAAAGCAAGTCTGTCAAGATGGATATTATGCTGTTTTCAAAGAGAAGCTACTAAGTGTTCCACATACATTGTAATACATCAGCTATTTAATAATAATGTAAAAGACTCTCTTATTTGTTGAACAAATAGAAGACTTCCCCCTGCTGTTATTAGTTAAGCTTATAGAAAGTTCTCTACTGAATCAATACCCTACTTAGAAAATGAAAGTTTAAAGACCTCATAGAGAGCTCTCAGTCTTTATTAGCCACTATTGATGTAATGAGTGTTACACAATGGATAATAGTGGAGTCAGAAAACTCAAGGTTCAAGCTGGGTGCAGGGGTGCACACCTGTAATCCCAGCTACTAGGGAGGATGAGACAGGAGGACTGCTGGAGCCTAGGAGTTCAAAATCAGCCTGGGCAACAGAGTGAAACCTAGTCTCAAAAAAAAAAAAAAATTCAAGGTTCAAACCCTAGATACATCACTCTTTGACACAACAATTCTACTCCTGGGTATATGGCCAACAGAAATAAGTGTTTATGTCTACCAAAAAATGTGTAAATTAATTCATTATTCACAAAAGTCAAAAACTGAAAATTGCCCTAATCTCCACCAACTATACAATGGATAAATTGTGGTAAATACATACAATGGACTACTATACAGCAGTGAGAATGCACAGACTATGATATACACAGCATGGATGAAGTTCATAGACATAATTTTGAACCAGGCCCCAAAAGTATAAATTGTATAATTTATGTGAAGTTTAAATACAGCAAAAAGTAATAGATAGTGAAAAAGATTTGAATAATAATTACCTCTTTTAAATTTCTTAACTGAAATTTTATATATTTAAGCTGCACATCATGATGTTCTCATATACATATACATAGTGAATTGATTACTATATTCAAGCTAAAAATCAGATAGTTGTTTTTTCCACATGTGGTGAGAACATTTAAGATACATTCTCTTAGCAAATCTCAAGAATCAAATACAGCAATATTAACTATAGTCACTATGCTGAACGTTAAGTCTCTAGAATTTATGTATCCTCACTGAAACTTTGTACCCTTTGACCAACATCTCTGTTTCCCCTCCCCCTCACCTAGCACACCACCATTCCACTCTTCTATGAATCTGACTTTTTTAGATTGCACACATAAGTGAGATTGTGCAGTATTTTTCTGTGACTGGTTTATTTTACTTAGCGTGGTGTCTTCCACTTTCATCCATATTGTCGCAAATGGTTAACATTTTCTTCTTTAAGGCTGAATAACACTCCACTATACATACATATGTATGTATGTGTGTGTGTGTATATATATACTGCATATATAGATATAGATATATAGATATAGATACTGCCATTTTTATCTACTTATCCATCTATAGACACTTAGGTTGATTCTGTATCTTGGCTATTATACATAATGTTGCAATGAACATGGGGGTGTAGATACCTTTTCAAAATAGTGGTTTTGGTTTTGTTTCATTTGGGTTTACACCTAGAAGTGGGGTTGCTGGATCATATGGTAGTTCTATTTTTAATTTTTTAAGGAACGTCCATACTGTTTTCCGTAATGGCTATAATAATTCTTACATTCTAAATAGTAGTTACTTCTGGAAGAGGTATTGCCCAGGAAGGTATATGTGGGAGCCGTCTAGGGATCTGGAAATATTCCAAACCTTGATCTAGGTGGTGCTTACAAGAGTGAATATATATAAAACTTCATCTAGCTGTAAACTCGAAATTCATGCACTTTAGCGTTATACCGTAATTTTTTTTTTTTCTGAGACAGGGTCTCCCTCTGTTACCCAGGCTGGAGTACAGTAGTGTGATCACAGTTCACTGCAGCTTCAACCTCCCCAGGCTCAAGTGATTCTCCCACCTCAGCCTCCTGAGAAGCTGGGACTACAGGCACATACTGCCATGCATGGCTAATTTTTATTTTTTTGTAGAGATGGGGTTTCACCATGCTGCCCAGGCTGGTCTTGAACTCCTGGGCTCAAGAGACCCACCTGCTCGGCCTCCCAAAATGATAGGATTACAGGTGTGAACCACTGCACCCAGCCTATACCATAATTTTTTAAACTCTAAGCTCATTTGCTTACTGTGTAACCTCAAGCATATTACCCTCTTTAAACTCATTTCCTCATCTATAAAATAGAGGTAGTAATATAATTACCTCCTAGGATTGTTACAAGGTGTAAAAACAATAATTCATGTAAAGCATTTAGCACAGAACCTTGCATATAGTGTTTGATAAAGATTGCCTATTATTATTCTTAGGAATGCAATCATAAACAGACAAGATTCAGGAATTATAAATTGCTTTAGGAATCATAATTAAGGTAGAAGCTAATATCACAAACACATGAGAGCCTCATTTTAAGAAAAGTAAAAATATCTAATTCTACGTTTGTAAATTTGAGGAAAAGTTTTAGATTCTCAGCTTTTAAGAAATGTTTCCCACAGAATGCACTTACACAAAAAATTACTCTAAAATTTTCAAATATTATTAGATGTAACCCAAAAGACAGGTGTCCATTTTACTTTTAAGATATGTATCAGATAAAGCAAGGAACATTCACATTTGCCACAGTCTCTCTGGGGCCTAGACCACCCGATCTGGAAAGCTCACACTTCAGAGGACACACTGACTCTCTGAAGATAACATGGAACTCAGAAACTAATTTCCAACAGCAGTAATTTTCTATGGCAGACCAGTGGCCTAAGGATTGAAGTTCTTCCTAGCTTCTTGCCTGAGCGTGGCTAAGGAATAAATTACTGGTTTTAAAAGCTGCTGAATTATTTTGGGGAGAGTTTAGGAGTAAGAGCAGTAGGTTTTATCATGACTATTGCTACAAAATCTCTGAAGTTATTGGACTGAATATGAGGACTATAAATTTAAGGCGCTATAGCAGAGGAGCCTTTAGAAATTCTCCAGCCTACAGAAAACCTTCTACCATTGAGAATTCTTGCCTTTAGACATTTTTTCAAAGATTATATAATGAATAATGTGTCAATTCATTTTAAAATACATGAAACATTAAAAGGCTGTCATGAGCTAGTTAGTTCTCCACATTTGGAAGGGTGGAAAACAGACAAAAACACACATTTCCCCATATATGTGCTGAGCAAGGACAGTGGGTCATTGGCTACCTTCAATTCCCAGCCTGTGAAGGTAGACCTCCGGCTCATCCCTTCTTCCAGACCAATGCCGTCCATCAGAACGTTCTGTGATGATGGAAACATTTTATAGTGACTCTGTCTGAGACTGAAGCATTTCTCATTGTATTCAGTTGTAATTCATTTAAACTTAAACAGCCACATGTGGCTAGTGGTTATAGTATTGGGCAGCACAGTTCCTGCCCATCAAACCTTAATGACCCCCAGGCTCTTCTAGTTGGAGACACAAAACATCCTGCAGTTTGCTGACTCAATTCTTCCCACAGTCCGAGCCAATCTTGCAGAAAACAAGACACAATCAGATGCTTCCATCTCATCACCCAGCCTTGCTGCCCCTGGATCTGGTTGGACCCAGATGAAGCCCAGCTGCTCAAGTAGCTTTTAAGTCACTACATTTGGGGCCCAACTCTTCCTTTAATCCTTGCTTTTATGCCTCAGTTTTCTCCTAGCATCCTGTTCATAGCTAGGAAGGAGTTCTGCTAGGAACTCTAGCCCAGATGGCTGAGGCCATAAGACACTCACTCTCTCTTGCTCTCTCTCTCTCTTGCTCTCTCTCTCGCTCTCTCTCACCATGCTCCTCCCTGTAGCCGCAGCCTCTGATTGAGCTGATGCTGTGAATGGGATAAGTGCCCAGAAACACATCACCAGCCACTGCCATTTGATTTTCACCCACTGCCATAATCTGCCACTGTTATACCCATGAAACACTCAGCAACTCTCTCAGAAGCCAGGCTAGAGAGACAATTTGAGTAACCCCCACTCAAATACTGCCTGCCCACAGCTTCCTCTTCCTCCTCACTGGGCCTCATGATTAAGGTCCGGGTCCAGGTTCTTAATTCAGCTTAAAGTTATTCTGAAGTTGAATTGCATTCGCAGTAGAATCACATACACATTCAAATGTAAATGAGTAGCTAGACTGAATATTTATATTCATAAAAGGTACTAGAATATAAAATTCATGACCATTTATTATATTCATGGCAATAAAGACCACTTTTAAGACTTTTTGGTAAAATATCCTAGATTCTATAAAATCATCCTGTGCTATGTCATGGATTGTCAACTTAATTTAAGAAAATGTATATCAAAACTAGAAGGCTCGTGCATGTAACCTGGCTTGTAAACACTTGACAGAAATGACCATCTATGTGAATTGCAGTTTTTTTAGAATGAGGTGGCATTTTCTGAAGTAAGTGAAGGTGATCCATCCACTGAAGGATGATTTAATTCATAATTCTGTCCAAGAATGGGGAAGTGGCATTGCTGGTCTGCAGTTCTGAACTCTGTCATAGACACTTGGCAGCCCTTCACTTGGGAGGCACAGACTTGAAAAGAACATCAATTGAGTTCTGAGTGTTCTGGTTGGAAATTTGTATTTTTCATCTGGGAAATGTGAGGGTAAAGGGTACTTGAAGAAAGTTCAACCCTATAGCTATTTTCATGATGTGATGAACAATTTTTGCTGGTTTGAGATTCCTGGTTTAATTTTTCAGGATCCTTGAATGTTTTTCATCCTGAATAATCTGAAAAAAAAAACTTGGAAAAAAAAAGAATAGTTTAAAATTGAATGCTACATAGAAATATACTTTAAAATGTAAACAATATTCAGTTGTTCCAGGGCTGGTTTTCAAGCTGTTTGCTTTTTTCTTCCTCTGGATTTTCTGCCAATGACTTGCACCTCCACCTGCTGGTGTACTGAGGAAATGAAGTGGAAATAAAATTCAAGAAAGTCAATTAAACTATTTGCTGGAATCTTTAATACAGGTTTGGTGGGAGGAATGGGTGAAATTACAATCCAAAATGAAGTTTCTGAGGGCTGGTAGTATATTTATTTATTCATTCATTCATGCTCTGTGTTAACTATTAAAAGATGCAAAAAATTAAAATATTTTCATTAAACTTTTTATCTCCTCGCTATCAACATGTAATTCAATTATCTTGCCATTACCTATGTGTCATCCTTTCAATAATCCCACTAAAAGTTTTATAAGAAACTGCAGCAGAGAGTTGGAGGATAAACCAAACCATAAATCAGAGCATCTCATTCAAACTCAAAGACAGAAACATCCTCAGGAATGTAAACTGGCCCTAAATCTTTAAAAGACTCATAAAATAAGTGTTTAAGAACCTGCAGAAAAATATGCTACAGCAGAACATTAAAAGCATGAACTCTAGAACCAGACTTCCCAGGTTGGAGACCAAGTTCTGCCCCTCACAGCTGAGCGGCCTCAACCAAATTACTCGAACAGCTCTGTGCCTGAGTTTCCCATGTGTGAAATGGGGTCAAATGATAGTACCTGCCTAATAGCATTGTTGCATGACTCAAGTGAGTTTAATATTTATAAGGTACCTAGAACAGTTTCTGGTACATAAGAAGTCCTCTGTAAATGTTATTAAACAAATAAAAGGTTTTTGTTGAATACAGGTAAGAAGCAACGTTGTGACTATTATTACTAAGAAAAAATATTCTCTCAGGTTGAATGCATTGCCTTGATCACATTATTGTTTGCCATAGCAGCACTTTGAGTTATCATGCTTATTATTAGGAAGAAGAAACTAAGTTAAGACAAGAATAAGCTGGTAATTTCCTAAATAGAAAATATAAACAGTAGGAGTTCTGGTCCTTTGATTCTTTTGAAAAGGCTAATTTAATGCTAAATGACCCGGAAACATAAATTCACTATAGAATCTTCAAGTTTTAAGATGACCCTAAAATTTTTCAGAAAGTTAGGGAGTACAATAGAACTTCCAAAAAATACCAATACAATTTTACCCTAATCTAAAGTGCAATATGATCATAAGAACTAGTCATACAAGTTTCAATGTATGTGCTGGTTAGACCACACCTTTCATTTATCCACCCAGTAAATTTGCTGATTTTTGTTTTGTTCTGTGTTTTTGTTTCGGTATATATCTGATGGTGGCCATTCAACATGGAACAAGAGACAAATAATAAACAAATAAATATACAAATAATGCCAGGGAGTGATAAATGCCAGGAAAGAAAATAAAGCAGAGTAAAGAAGATGGAGAGTGACAGGGAGGAGTGGCAATCTGAGGTTTGGAAGACCTCTTTTGATTAGATGGACATATGAACAAAGGCCTAAATGAAGGTGGGAAGCAATATGGGTATCTAGAGAAAGTTTACCAGGTGAGGGAACAGCAAGACCCTGAGGTCTGAGATGGAGAGATGCTTTGTGTATTCAAAAAACACAAGAAGGCCAATAAGATGATCTAAAACATCCTGGAGAAGAGGGGTAAGAAATCAGGTAGAAGAAAGAGCCAAGGGCAAGATAATGCAGGACTTTATGAGTCATGTGTGGCTGATTTACAAACATGAACCTCAAAACTCTTTGAAAATTTTCTAGGGTAGGCACAGGGTCTTTGTCCCCGCCACTTGAATCTGGGTGGGCTTAAGACAGCTTGGACTATAGAATATGATGGAAATGATCATGTAATTTCAGAAGCTGGGTCATAAAAGAAGATGTGACTTCTGTCCTGTTGGATGAATCATTCATGTTTGCAGCCCGAGCTGCCATGTGACTTTGCAGAGGCTGCCATGCTGTGAGAAGTCAAGCCACGTGTAAAGAGAACATGAAGCCTCCCTTTTTCCCACCCCACCAAGTCAGCTCTCCTAAACTTTGGCTCATCCCAGCCCACAAACCTGGCATGTAACTAAAGAAGTTTTCAGATGGTTCCAGCCTCCAGCCATCATATCATCCCAGCTAAGGCCCCAGACACTTTGAAGCAAAGATAAGCCATCCCTGCTATACCTTGTCTAAATTGACCACAGAATCCACGAGCATAAAAAAATGGTTGTTTTATGCCACTACATTTTAGCCTGGCCTGTTACACAGCAATAGTAATTAAGACATCATGATAAGGATTTGGGATTTTATTTAAGTGACAAGTATTTGGAGAGTTGAGTAATGTGACCTGATTTATGAAGTAAGAGACCAGTCCAGTTCTCATATGCAGAATGGTCTGCAAGAGGGCAAGAGTAGAAGCAGAGGAGCCAAGTTTGAGGCTAGTGCCATTGCCGGGCAAGTGATGACAGTGCCTGGGGTAGAGTGGTAGCAATGAATGTGGTGAGAAGTGAATTGATTGAGAATATATTTTGAAAGAAAATTCCACAGAATTTGCTGATGGATTGAAAGTTGTGTGTAGGAAGAAATAAATCAAGAATAACACCAAGGATTTAAGCCAGAGCAAGCAACTAAGTGAATAGATGTGTCATTTTTACTGAGATATCAACACTAGAGGAAAAACAGGTTTGGAGAATAGAAACCAAGAGTTTAGTTTTGAACGTATAGCGTGTCCATTCAGAATCCAAACGGAGATGTTGAGTAGGCAGTTGTGTAAACGAATTTGGACCTCAGAAGAGAGGCTGGTACCGAATCACTGTATACAACTTCATGTTCCTCATTTTAGGAAATATGTTGAACACTAGAGAATATTCAGAGGAAGGTAACCAGGAGGTGGATGCTTCTGGAAGCCCCTCATTAAAAAAAAAAAAAAAAAAAGTCAAAGGAACTGAACATAGATTGTGCAAAAACACCTGTTATGGTGAAGAGGCATTTGAGTCAGTAGGACATACCATTAGGACTCCTCTTTAAGTAAGATATTTTCTTTTAGAGATTAAAGATCTAGTGCCCATTTTCATGGAGACTAACACAAAATACCTCATAATTGATAATGTCTTCACCACAGGAGCTACCACTCCATTACCAGACACCATTACAGAGAATTGGGCCTAAAGCACACCCCCAAATGACACAGCAGATGGACTGGATAGAATGAGGTTGCGTTGGTGCAGCATTCTGTAAACAAAGCAAAGCCAAACAAAATCACATACTCATATGTTTCCAGCAAATGGAATCTTAGCCTATATAAAATTCATTATCTATTATGAGAAACAGATGTTTGTTGTTTAAACCACCCAGTCTATGGTATCTTATTAAAGCAGCCTGAAATGACCGAGACACTCCCTCTATGAATATATAGTTGGGGCCACTTATTTGGTAGTGTAATTAAGTCAGGAATGAGTCTTATGATGCTTTGAGAGGAAGAGCTTCAAAGCCACAGGTTTGAACTTACCCCCTTGTTTTGCAATCATTTGAAAGGATGCTTTCTTGAAACCCTCCCTGCTGATATCCAAATGGCTGTCGTTCAATTCACTGTCTCCTTTTCCACTGTCCTTCATACTGAATTCATCTAGATTTGAATGTATACTGAAAGTGAAAAGGAAAGAATTACTTTGGTATCCATAAAAATGTATAAAATGTCAAACACATTGCTTAGAGATAACAACAAATATTCTGAAATTACCTTAAACTTGCCGCAGATTTATTTTCTCCATAAGGGGATGAGGAATGAAAAGGAACTGAGATTGAACCCTATTTTTAAAAAGGGGTGAGAGCAGCAATTAATAATATTTCACCGTCTAATATCAAACCTGACAGAGCAGGCGCCGCATTCCTCATCCGGAGTGCTTCAGAAACACAGCATTAACCTGAGGGTCGACTGTATCCAAATTGTACCCAAAGGAAGCTATCATAGGCAAAAACAGCAGAAACAGACATGGGCCTACATGAATGAACATGTGATTATCAAGTCTCCCCCTAACCTTGCCTGTGGATAATTTTTCCTTTCCAAAAAAAAAAAAAAAAAAAAACAAGCCCGGAAATATCAGCCATTTGAAGTCCCAAATCAAGCACTGAATTTTCATAAGGCTCCTAGCATGAAAAACTACTCCAAGAGAATGAGGACACTAAGAACGGCAGGGGTGCCCTACCTGGGCCCATGCAGTCCTGCTCCTCTCCCGACAAAAGGAGCTCCAAGACACCTCACTGACCTCAGACTAGGAATCCTCCACAGACTCGAACGCCTGGGCCCCTGTGGAAATGGAAACTGGCCGTGTGTCTATAAAGAACCTGGAGCGGAAGCCCCCAGAGTCAGCCCCTATGGCTCTGACACGTGGACCAGCGTGGTCACTCGTTGCCTGAAATCTGCTTGGGGAGTGCTCATGGATCTTCTTCACCAGCGTCCTAGCCTTGCCTTGGCAAGAACAAGTCACAGTGATGATGGCCACTAGCAGAAGGATGCAGCCGCTGGCCAAAACACCCACCAGAACAGGGAGGGTTCAAGCTGCCCTCCCATTCGCTGCCTGATGCGTGGCTCTCCTCTCTCGTGCGGCGGCGGCATCAGCACCACTTCTGCGCCAGGTGGCGCCCGGCCCGCGGGCACGAGAAGCAGTGTGGCTGTGCACTCAGAGTGGGCCGGCCTCAGTCCCGCACCGCGATGACCGCCGTCAGCGGGCCGGCGGGCTGCGGGGACAGGCGGCGCTGCAGAGACAGCTCACCCGAAGCCGGGTGCAGCGCCAGCACCCCGGGGCCGCCGTCGCTGCCGAGGACTAAGTAAGTCGGCTCGACGTTGGCGCCCTAGTCCTCGTCTTTTGCCTGCAGACGGGTCAGCAGGTAGCCCAGTGGCGCATCCCAGGGCAGAGGCAGCTGGGCTGAGCCATGGAGGAGCAGTGGGGCCACCAGGCGGGGCGCGTGGTAGTTCTGGTCCTCCACCTGCAGCCACACTATGGCCAGGCCCCATAGCGGCTGAGAGCAGCAGTCTAGCGCCTCCAACCGCAGCTGCATCTCCGCCAGCTCCTCGCAGTCAAAGTGCCGTCGAGCGCGCAGCTCCTGGTGGTTGGGTCCACCGAGACCTAAGTGGACACAGCGCCCCCGGCGCGGCCCACCTCGGCCTCCAGCAGCCGGTAGGTGACCTGGCCGTTGCGGCCCAGGTCCGGGTCCCGGGCGGCCACCGTGGACAGGTAGGCGCTGGGCCGGGTGTTCTCACTCACAGACACCTCATAGACCGGCCGCGTGAAGAGCGGCGCATTGTCTTTCTCGTAGCCCACGCGCACCGCGTAGGGCCTCCTGGTGCACAGCGGGGGCGCGCCGCGGTCCGCGGTCACCAGCGTCAGGTTGTACTCGGCGATGGGCTCGCGGTCCAACGACGCCGCGGTCACCACCAGGCAGCTGCCCGCGTAGGCCCGCTGCAGCCGGAAGTGCACCTGCCAGTAGAGGGCGCAGCGCATCTGCCGGTTGGCGCCCGAGTCCCTGTCCGAGGTGCTGACCAGAGCCACCAGGCTCTCGCGCGCCGCCCACTCCTGCACCAGCGTGGCGGCGCCAGCCTCGGGCGTCCCGGCTCCCGCCGACTAGCTAGCGTCCGCTCCCCCGAGGGCAGCAGCGGCGGCGGCAGCGGCGGCGGCGGCAGCGGCGAAGGGCGAGGCAGCCGGCGCGCCTGGGGCGGCCAGCGGGGTGATGGCGATGTCGGGCGCGTTGTCATTGACGTCGCGGATGCGCAGGATGACCTTGCAGGCGGCAGCGCGGTCCTGCGCCCGCACGTGCAGCTCGTAGGTGTCCTGACTCTGGTAATCCACGGGCCTGGCCAGAGTGAGGCGGCCCGACCTCTGGTCGAGCTGAAAGAGGCGGCGCGCCTCCGTCTGGGTGCGGGCGCCAAAAGTGCACACCACGTCGCCGTTAGGGCCCTCGTCGGGGTCGGCTGCGTCCAGGTCAAGAAGCAGGGAGCCCACAGGCGCGCCTCCGCCAGCTCCACTTCGGCCACCGTGCCCTGCGGGAAGGCCGGGCTGTGGTCATTGGCGTCCAGGACAACACGCTGAAGACAGCCGTGGCGGAGCGCAGCGGGCGGCCACCGTCCAGGGCCACCAGCTCCAGGGTGTCGGCGGCCTGGCTCTCGCGGTCCAGCTCCTGCAGCAGCACCAGGTCCGCACACTGAGCGCCGTCCGCGCGCTTCTGCAGCTCCACGCGAAAAGGGGCTGTGCGGTTGGGCCAGGCGCACGCTCTGCAGCCCATTGGCGCCCACGTCCTAGTCCACCGGCATCTCCAGGGTGCGTGCACACGGCCGCACCCTCGAACATCTCCACCGGGATCTGGGCCCGGGGGAAGCGCGGCGCGTGGTCGTTGACGTTCCTCACCTCCACCTCCACGTGCACCAGCAGGAACTGTTCCTGCGAGAAGCTGACCACGTCGAAGACCAGCACGCACTGCGGGGCCTGGCTGCACAGCGCCTCGCAGTCCAGGCCGGTGTCCCCGACGGTCAGCTGCCCGTAGCCCTCGCGCACCCGGAGCAGAGAGCTGTTGAATTGTTTCATCAGCTGAAACTGACTTGGCACCTCGCGCTGAGAATTAAACTGGACATGATCAGACAAAACACCGATGCTGGTGCCAGGGGTGTCTTCCTCACAGGTGAGGAAATTGACAGTATCGGTACAAAATCCTGACACTAGCAGCAGCCACAGAATCAGCAAGGACTCCAGTCCAACCCTGCATGAAGTGTCAGCAGGAAATCTGAGCCTCCAGCGAGACATTTATTCCTCAAAGAGAAAAGCCAATCGCAAGCTCTGCACTAAGACTTTCAGGCTTCTCAAGCCCTCCCGAGTGCCGAGTGCTCAGTCAGAAGACACTTTTCCCCTTAGAACATCCCATCACTAAGTCCTCTCTGCTATATACTTGCTTTTCTCTGCCCCAAGCCTAAGCATGCCTCTTCAGAACCCTACCGGGGGAGCTACATACAGAAGAATATGCAAATAATCCTCCATTTGGGCCAGTCCACAGTCTCTGGGCCTCTGGGCCATGCTGTTTCACTAAAGGACCCACAGAAGGGCCTGAAGAGCTGACCAGTGGCCAGGGTGGTGCAGGTGGTTATTAAGATCTCTGCACTATAAAAACACATCCTGCTTGCTTTTCCATTGTACTGGCCTCGCTTCGACAATAAGAGCAGGAATCCACAGCCACTTTATTCCTTCCTAAGCAGACTCACATATTCCCCACACAGAGGCACATTTGACCCTCCTTACCATTTTAAGATGAACGTATACATGCTTAGTGCAATGCATCCTCTGCCACCTACAGTTACCCATCTATGTTGGGTTGTCATTTCCTATATTGAAAGATTTTTGGGAAACATCTTCTAGAGTGTCAGGCAATGTCTAATTAGGGAAGAACTGTTTTCCAAAATAATCATTTCTAAATAGTTTTTTTCTATAGCAAAGAAACCATTAATGATGAAATTTCAGCCCCTTCATCTCCTTTTATGTCAGTAATTACTTATATGTGAGGAACCAGTATCAGACAGAGAAGTCTGTCAACCACAAACCACTGTAAGGGATAGTTAAGGGTAAGAAAAAGATTTAGAGAAATATATTGCAGTCAGTCTTGTTAGAAAATTGCTGTAGACCAATTATTTTTTAAAAGCCCTTGGCTGAAGGAAACCACGGGTGGTCTGATAGGCTGAAGGCTAAAAAAAATTAAACCATCTGTCTAAAGCCCAATAAATAGTCCTGTGTTAAGTTCTCCTTATGTGTGAAGTGTTCAAAATGCTAAACAGTCTCACATGTTAATGATGACATTGTTCCTCGTGCCATGGAGTCCTCATCAGTGCAGAATGTTATTTAACTAGTCATCTCAAATCAGTGAGTAGGCGGAGTTATTAATATGCCCAGGCTATTCTAGTCTCCTCTATGATCTGTAATGTTATTGATTCCTGCAGGGACATGTCAGTAAATGACTTTTTTTCCTTTCATTCTGAGGAGGCAGTTGGCATTTATTTCAATGCCAGGACATATGAATCCTGTTCTGAAAGTGAGCCATCTTTGATGAGATAATTAATTTTCAGGGGTTTTCATTTAGTGAAGCATTTGGCAATGACTCTAATTATAAGTACCGGTGACCGGTATTGGGGAAGTATACTGGGAAGCATGAGTTCATTTGAGCGGGGTACTCTGAGATCCTAAAAAGAAAAAGTACTCTATTTTCCTAGATTTTTAATTTTGCCTAATGAGGCATCTGTCTGAGGAAGAGAAGAGCTCTACTTCAGCCTGGTAAGAACAGACTTCTTTTAAGCCAGTATCCTCAATGGCATGTTGGACAGCTTTCTTTCTTTCTGAGAACCGAGTATCTCTGGAAGTTCCTGGTTATTCAGCCTCTGGGTCTCAGGGAAGACAAGAGAATCTGGTTCTTCCACCGAACATCATAATTGCTATATGTCCCTTAACTGAAAACTGACTCTGCTTTAGCTGATGTCTTTAAAAGGTGCCTGCTTCCATATGTATTAGCCAGGAGAGGGACCCATTTAACCACAGTCCAAGTCTCATGTCTTCCTCTTCTCCTTTAGCTCACACAGTTCCTGCCAGGCCTACTCTCAGCTAGTCTTCAGCATTACTGTTTTTCTGATTATCCATGATCAGAAAAATCATTCAGCATACTGAAAATGAAGAACAGTCCATGACTCCACCTACAGAACATCAAAAGATCCAGATAAAATATTTTAAAAAGCAAGCAATCAAACATATTACCTCCACAAAACTAAGCATCTGGACACTTATGTTTGGAAACATCCAGCTATGATATTTAAATGCTTGATTGCATTTTCCCCCACGTTTCCTCCAGCTGTTTGGCATAAAGTAGACCATCCACGATAAGAAGTGTGCCATATTGTTAGTGATTCATTATTAGTGCTATCATTGTTTCATACTAAACAACCACCTTATTAAAACACCGCTTTATGAATGAGAGACAGCTGGAGTTTCAGAAAAGAAACATTTTTCTGAAGCAAAAATCAGTTCTGTGCCAGTAGAATAACAAGCTGAATAATATAGAAACTGTATGATCTGTCCCCCTAGGGATATGTCATCAGGAAGCTGTGTTTACAGCTCTGGGCTGCTGGTACACTCATGTTACATTCTGTTGGCTCTGTTAGATAAAAATCTGTCTCAATATTAAAAGCATTGTGGAAAAAAATTTGCTTTATGTTATGTGTTTTCCCATTTGCCAGCATATTGCCAAACTATAATTTTAAAAAAAAATGTGTTTTGATCTCTGTTGGAGTCAAAGATAAAGCAAAACAAACAATAGACTGAAGGGGGATACCATACCACAGGAAGACCAAAATGTGAATGAAGCAACAATTTGTTCCTCTTAGTTTGGTTTTAAAGGGTGAGGATTTTGGTGAACTCCCTACAGAGTTTACTTTTGTTCCTAAAACAAAAGCAACAGATATGCTAGTGTTCCCCACAAATGTCAGGAAATCAGATCTGAAAAACAGGATTTATATTCCAATCATTTAAACAAAAGATTTTGTGTTATTGAACACATAACACCAATGTATCCACACACTAGAGCACACTGTATGTAAAGAAACGCAACTTTCATCAAAAACATGGGAAAATATTAGCACCCTAATGCAGAATACTGTCTGTGCCTTTGCATATTTCCCCTTTCCTATTACAGAAAACCAACAACATATGTTTGGGGAAAAAATTAAGCCATAAGAAAGTTTCTAATTTGCAAATTTGGCTGGATTATTGCATCCATGTGTCAGAGTAAGCCTCAAGTTACACAGGACCCTGAACTAATACTTCCCTAGGCCAGAAACAGTTTAGTGCCATTTAGAACAAATCACTGTATGTACTATACTGAGACCCATTTTCATTTCTCAACTGAACAAACATTCTGGAGACGAATGAGCAAAATATTATCAAGTGCAATGTTACTGTCTTCAAGAAGTAAGTTCCAGAAATTGAAGCTATTAAGACTGTTTGAAAGAAAACAAATCAACCTAACAGCTTTTTTAAAATTTTCTTTTTTTAAATCATTGCTTGAAAAAACTGAAGTCAATCTTCAGCAGTATGAGTCTCCAAAGCAGAGAGAAATTGTTTTCAGTTATTTCATAACAAGTATCATTATCTCACATTCTTGTTACCCCATTGTATAATCAATTTGTTATTAGGTCTTGACTATGCAGTTATTTATAACAAAAGTTATCAGCAAATTGCTGGTCTTTTTCCTGTAAAATCATTTCAGAGAAAATAATTCAGCCCTGAAGTCAGCCAAAACACCCTCTACAAGAGTAGCATAGAAACAAATGATATTTTATTCACTGCTTAAGTGCTTTAACCCAGAGAAAATCACAGAAAACCTCTATAAAATATCAACACCAATCACAAGTTCCCCTCAACATAAAATAAGGATTTAAATGATGTGGTCTTCATTTAGAAAAAAAGTTTCCCGTAAAGATCATTATGTTAATAAAAATATTATCAAAACTGTGAATCTTAAATCCTACACAAAATTACTTCTTAAACTACTGGTATTATTAAAATCTCTGCATGAAGGAAATTAAATCAATGAATAATAAAAAAAACATTTTACTGGCTGGGCACGGTGGCTCATGCCTGTAATCCCAGCACTTTGGGAGGCTGGGGCAGATGGATCACGAGGTCAGGAGTTCGAGACCAGCTTGACCAACATGGTGAAACCCCGTCTCTACTAAAAATACAAAAATTAGCTGGACATGGTGGCACACACCTGTAATCCCAGCTACTCAGGAGGCTGAGGCAGGAGAATCGCTTGAACCCAGGAGGCAGAAGTTGCAGTGAGCCAAGATCACACCACTGCACTCCAGCCTGGGTAACAGAGCGAGACTCTGTCTCAAAAAAAAAAAAAAAAAATTACCATTTTGGCTCATTAATCCAAAGTGAGTTAGTGAAATTGACTTTGGTACTTGACTTTCAGTTACTGGTTCATGCTTTGTGTCCTTCCCACCCTGCAAGCAAGAGGCTTTCTCCTTCACCAGAGAATGTATCAAAGCAAGATGAAGGATAAAAATTAAAGACTGAGGGGCCAGGTGCAGTGGCTTATGTCTGTAATCCCAGCACTTTCGGAGGCCAAGGCAGGAGGATTACTTAAAGCCAGGAGTTTAAAACCAGCCTGGGCAACATAGCAAGACCCCCTCTCTACAAAAACTCAAAAAATAAAAATAAAAATAAAAAAGCCAGGTGTGGTGGTGTGCACTTGTAGTCCTAGCTACTCAAGAAGCTGAGGGGGAGAATCTCTTGAGCCCAGGAGTTCAAGGCTGCAGAGAGCTATGATCATGCCACTGCACTCCAGCCTGAGCAACAGAGTGAGACTCTGTCTCTAAAAAAGAATAAAAATTAAAAATTAAGACTGAGAAGCAATTTTTCTTCTGTGCCTTATTTTGTCCTCTTCTCTTTTCCTCTTAGCTGAGTCCCTCTATTCCTACTCTGCACAAAAGCTCATGTCCACCAGCAATTAGAACACTTTCAAGCCCTTTATCAAAAGATGTTTAATCACATATTGGTAATGCAATGAAGCAAACAGCCTTGTTAGAAGAAAATACTTACACATTAAAAAAATTAACTTACCATAGTTTAGAGAAGGTCACAAGCGCCAGTGACACAGACCAAGTTATAGGAAGTACAAATGAGAAGCCATGTCAGAGTTTACAGATAAGTTTACCATCAGGCCGCACATGGTGGCTCACACCTGTAATCCCAGCATTTTGGGAGGTAGGCAGATCACTTGAGGCCAGGAATTCGAGACAAGCCTGGGCAACATGGTGAAACCCCGTTTCCACTAAAAATACAAAAATTAGCTGGGCGTGGTGGTGCCCACCTGTAGTCCCAGCTACTCAGGAGGCTGAGGCAGGAGAATCACTTGAACCCAGGAGGTGGAGGTTGCGGTAAGCTGAGATCGTGCCACTGCACTCCAGCCTGGGTGACAGAGGGAGACTCATCTTCAAAAAAAAGTGAAAAAGATCACAATCAGCCAAAATTTCCACTAATGGAGAGAACCTAGGAATGATGTGAACAAGATGTGGAGAAGGGCAGGCACAGACCCTACAGGGACTGAGTAGGCCAGTTGGTTGCAGTGCATGGGTCAAGAACAATATGCAGAACAAGTAAGAATGGATGGCATAGCTGAGGAAGACCTTGATGCTAAGCTAAAAATTTTCAACACTTTTAAGACAGCAGTCAGAAACCATTGAGGTTTGTGGAGCAAAAGATTGTTGATGTGTGTTTTATTAGGAAAATATGGATGATTGCCTTTCTAAACATTGATGAAATCCTTTAAAATGATTGTGCTTTATGTGAAGCTTTAAAACAGCATCCAGCACAATGACTACCTTGTAATAAATATTTATTAAATAAATGATCAAGGCAGTATTGTATGGTGTACAACTTTTGCCAACCTCAAAAACCCACTTAGTAGCAGAATGAATTAAAGACAGACCGAAAGTAAAAAGAAGGTCATTTAAAGTGCCCCTGCCATCTAGGTACAGGATGTTGAAAGCCTGACCCACGAGTAGCAAGAAGTATAGGGTGAGACCTGAGAAACATTACTTAGGAAGAATTGGTAGGACTTCATGACAGATAAGCTCTGCAAGATGGAGATGAAAAAAATAAATGGTCCCAAAACTTGTGGATGGCTAAAAGAATGGTCATGCTTTTGTAGTATTCCCAAATACTGAGAAATAAAGTACTTCCAAATAGAATTCCCAAAACTTCTTTCTACTCACTAGCTGGTTGACCAAAAAGACTTCATCTCTTCAAACCTCAATGTCTTCAGGGAATAATGCCTACCTTGAGGAGTTGCTTTGAAATTTAAGGAAGAAAATGTGAGAGGAGAAAAAAGCCCAGTGCCTAGCAATTTGTGGGACTTTAGAAGACAACTGTGTCCTTTGTCATAGGCATTTCACAATACACTGTGATTTATTTATTTAAAGTATATGTCTTACCCCCATTCTGAGTCCTTCTAGGGTATGAACCATGTCTTCATCAAATTTGTATCCCAGTCCCTAGTTCAGTGCCTATAGCATAAAAGGGGATCATTAGTATTTGTGGAACACTGGTGAAGTTCCCACCATTTCATACGATATCTGTGAAATACTTACCACATAACATCATCTGAATTTGAAACCAGAAGACTGACTAAAGGATCATAGGCTTAGTATGTGGAACTAGTATATTATATGAGGCTTCAGCAATAAGTGGAATTTGCTGAACAATATTTCAGAGTTGCTCCGGCCACATGTGATAAAATTGGTTTTTTAGAATCCTTATATTTTTTCTATATTTAATTTTTTGACCTGCAGAGTTTCTTTGGGTATAAAAACTGGTTTCTTGGATCAACTTCAAAACTGACCTATCAGGACATGAAAGACATTTGTTGTTTTTACCTGCTCAGCATCTAGTTTTCTTTTAAGAATCCATCCCTTCACCAAATTAATCATGCAAGTAGGGTACGATAGACCCCCACCCTTGCTGTTAGGATGGCCACATGACCCAGGCTTAGCCAAACTAGAGCATTCCATCCAACTAGCTGCAGTGACTTATCCAGACAGGTACATGTGTCCCAACCCAGGTCCTTCTTAGCCATTGGGGATCACCTCCAGGATTATTGCTGCAACGACTATGAAAGAGATATTATTCTCCCCTGGAGTTGCTGAGTTTAGAAGATAAAGGCTGGGATGTGAAACTACCAGGTTGGGAATGCTTTCCTGAGAATAAAATCAGTGTTTTGCAAAGAAGAGCTGAGATGGCTTTTATATCCAACCATACCTGATCTCCAAATGAATTTTTCATTTAAGTGAAATAAGTTCCCCCAATATGTTTAAGCCAATTAGTGGTTGGATTTCTGTCACTGACTCCCTAAACAATCAAAACAAATTCCAAATTGGGAAAGAAATTGTAAGTAAAAGACCCTAACAAGAGTGATTAGCTGAGAGGATCTAGGAGGAGGTTCATGGAGACCTACCAATACTAAGTTGAGAAGCTGATCTGCATTCTTCTTAGGTGATTGCACAGCTGCTGGTAAACCGCTGCTCATATTTTGAGACACGGATTGTGTGTCTGTTAAAGCCAGAGACCAAAGAGTCAGGAATTGGAAGGGATCATATATATTTATAAGAAAAATTTAGTCTTCTACTGAACATAGTCCCTCAGAAAGCAGAAAGAGAAGAAAATATAATATCACTAAAATAGACCCTTTCTGACTGAGGCCAACAAACCAGGAGAGCTGAAAGTCAGCAACCTGGCAACTTTTAAGGACAGAATATGCAAACTTTTCTCCATCAAAGTAAAGTTAGTGCAAGAAAATGAAAGGAAAACATAATCAAGGAGATAAGAGTGAAGCCTCACAGAGTCTTCAGCCCCACGTCTCTTCCAAACTCTCCTTAAGTCTGGCATATCTAATTGAAGAAAAATGGCAGTCAACCTTCAGCAAAAACCATCCCCTGAGATGCAACCTGGGGGCAAAAGGGGAATATTAGCTGTGACCTCCACCCCAGGAAATTCTGAATGGCCCTGAAGAGGCTCAGGGAGAAGTCATTTAAGCTGAGGGCTAAGGGCATGAACAAATCATCAAGATCCATACTCGAAGATGAAAATCGCTAGGCTCTGAGTAAATTTGAATTATCTCCAGCTTTGATTGTGGAGTTAATCAAATGCAAATAAACACAAAACTTTTACCTGGCAAACAAGGGACTGTGACAGCTGAACCCCCAATTATAAATGGCCTGTTATGTTGGCAAAGCCCCTGAAATATCATCCTTAATGACCAGCTTAGTTGTGGTCACAAAGGACAAAAGCTAAGAAAGACCACTTTTGCGACCAGAATCTGGGGAGGCCACACTAGGAACACACACCTCCGGCAGGGTAAGGAGTTCCTGCATCTTCTGGCCAACAGGATATTCTCATGGGCTATGGATAATGGCATAACCCACCCCACCATGTGTGAGTTTCCCTTTTCCGGATGAGATTAATTGCATTTATCTGTCATTATATTTGTTGGGGAAGGTTAACTATATCATACATATAGTCAGATTTTGAGCAGCTATGCCCAGTCCTGATTGAGGGCAATGCAAATCTTCCCAACATCTGACTTGTAGGACCCAGCAATTATATCAGTCTCTGAGCTTCCTTAAGGGAACTGGTTAAGTCACCAACTGGTGGGAACAAAGAATGTCCTAGTTAGCAAGGCCCAAGGTACAGGAACAGAGATTTTGATTTTTACCTTTCCCCTTTTCCCTCTAACTCACCCTCCCTGAGAAATGCAACTGCTCCTGATATGAGGCATCCTGTGTCTAGCTGCACTTATCCCTTCCTTGTCTTTGTTCCTCAACCAATCATTGGGTGTCTTTGTTGACTCATTTTGTGTCTGTAACGTGTCTGTCAGCCTGCAGATGAAGATTCCATTCAGTTGACTCACCCACCCTCCAAAATCCTCTTTCCTTCTCCTTTTAACCCAAGGCAGACAAGGCTCCCCCTCATGCCTGAGAATGTACCTCTTATCTGTTTCTCTTATTCCTGGCTGCCTTATTCAGGACAGCTGACAGCTTTACAAAATAGCTTCTGTCTCTTACAGATTCCTCATCAAAGGAGCCTGGGGGGATTTGGGAGCCCTTCTCAGAACGAGAGAGCAAAGGAGAGCCTGACCCATGCAAAATACAGAGGGACAATATACATTGTCTGCTTGTTCTATCTACTCATGAAGGACAAGATTGTGTGGGTTTTTAAATCCCGTAGGTCAGTTTAACCATCAAATCCCTAACAGTAAATGCATGATAGGTGTAGAATTCGGAAGTGTTCTTTTTGCCATCAGGATTCACTTCATTCTCTTTTAATAACCTCCATAAAATTAATACCTATTAATAATAGATTTGTTTGGTGATATGAAGGCTAAAGGAAATATGTGGAGTCATGTCCTACCCAAAGGTTATGTTCTGAGTATATCACAAAGCTTAAGTATTTTATAAATTTTAAAAGTCTAGTCAACAAAAAAATTACATCACCTTCTGACCAAAAACTTTGGTATTCCCATTACCTCCAGAACAAGATGTAGTTCTTAAGCCCTCCATAAATTCCGCCCTACTTATCTTCCCACTACTCACCATCTTTCATTCCAGTTTGTGCCACAGCTCAACCAGATATGATATTCCCCCCAAATGGCTTTATTCATTCCCACCACTGTGCCTTTGCTCTTGCTATTCCCTGTACCTACGGCGCTGTTCCCTCTGTATATGCTCCTGAAATGCTATCTGCTCTTTAAAGCAGTGCTTTTCAAACATCAATGTGCCTGCAAATCTCAAGAGGATCTTGTTAAAATGCAAATTCTGATTCAGTACATCTAGGGTAGGGTCTAAGATGCTGCATTTCAAACAAGGCATGCCATTGCTGCCCCTCCATAGCTGCTCTCTGAGGAGCTAGGCTTTAGAGCTTATTCCAAGGTCAGCTCTTTAGGGAAGCATCCTCTCACTGCCTCAGCTGTGCAGCATCTCCCCTACCATGATTATTAGGCTTATCTCATTTAGCCATTCTGCCTTACTTTAGAGCTAGGCTTCAAAATAAAATTATGATGTGGCACAATTATTCTTGTAAGCTTCGTTTTATACTTTAATGTCATAACAAGGGTGCATCATACTCTGAGAAATCACAACAGTGTCATGCTCAAAGTGGTTGTTGTTTAATGAGTGTAGATGATTAAGGCTAGACTGGATGAACCAGCATTGCTACAGAGTATTTCCCTTAAAGGTGCATGTTTATAATAGATCCAGACCGGGTTTCATGGCAACCACCTGGACACTGGATAGAGCAGTGTTTATGAGTGTGGACGGATGACTTGGGTTTGAATCCTGGCACAATCGTGTCCTAATGATAGGGCTTAGAACAACTCACCTAAATTCTCTAAGTCTCAGTTTTGTTCTCTCTTATAAAATAACAATACTACTACTTTTTAGAACTACTGTAAGATGTAAATGAGATGGTGTTAATAAAGCGTTTAGCACTATGCCTGTTGAATAGTAAGTGCTCTGTAATAAACATGAACTTTCACTGTTAGCTGCAGTGACAGTTCTTTAAGGTTGCCATGAAAATTCTAACACAGGTTTTAGATCCTTTAATCATTGTAGGGCTGCTCTTGAACACTTCCACTGTGACTCCACTGCTCTCTATAGGCTGAACAGTTATCACAAATACAGCCTGTAAGGGTTAATAACTGCAAGTTATTGCCTTGTTCTTGTATGTTAAAGCTAAGAATATGCCAATTTCAACTCTAGAAACTGACATAAAAGATTTCTAACATGTAGTCTATAAGGTTACCACAGCAACCGCTAGATGTCATCTTTAGAATGTCCCTCTGCTTTTTGAGCAGTAGGAGCTGTAAAGTATATACATTCGCCCATCTACTAAATAACTGGCTCACATACAGTCTTAAGAGTAATTATAACCACTTATGCATCAACATAACAACTACAGCATATATTTTTAAATGCAAACAGGGACAAGAACTTTCTCAATATTTAATTTCTATATTTTAAAATTTATCTGTTAGTATGGCCTTTTTCTTTAAAATTAGTGAATTGCAATTAAATTTGCTTATATATACATACATATATGTATGTATATATTTTAAAAATAAAAATATTTGCAAATATTGTTTATCCTTCTTTTGAATGTCACTTATTTTTTTCCTCTTAGCAAATTTTTTCATGTCATTTGAGCAGTTGCTTGGGATTCTACCCTGTGCCTATATCACAATTTTACTCTCCCTTTGCTGTTGAACACTGCATTTGTTGGGATTCGATTTGGCTATTTGTGACAGGAAATTTAAAATACAGTTGCTTAAACTAGAATGAGGTTTAAATTTCTTCATGTAAAATAAGACTCCAGGCTTGTATGGTTGATTCCCACAGTGTCAGGACCCAGAGTCCCTGTGTCTTGCTGTTCCATCATCCTTAGAGTGTTGCCCCATGTTCCAACATGTGTGCTTCAAGTCCAGCCATCACATTCACAATCCAGTAGGCTGGAAGAAAAAAGGTCAAAGAAAACCTCCCTGTAAGGCAAGTTCTTAGAAGTCACACAAAATATTTTGAATGACCACAAATGAGCTGTAAAGGAGGGCCAAGGTATGAAATGCATTACTGGGCAACAATGTACCCAACTACAACCCAGGATTCTTATTGCTAAGGAAGAAGAGATGAGAATGGAAGGAAAACAACAGTCTCTGACACAGACATTGAACTTGTTTTCAATTTTTTGCTATTGTGAATAATGCTACATCCTTGTGCACACATCCATACACACGTCTCTAATAATTGCCTTGGGATAAATTCCCAGAAGGAGAATTGCTCAGCCCAAGAATATGCCAAGAGTTTTGATACATATTGCCAACTGGCTCTCCAGAAATATTGTACTAATTTCTGCTCTCATTAGAAATGCAGGCTGGGGGGAGAAAATGCTGTTATAAGATTTAATTTAATTTGACTGTTCAAAGATTCCAAACTTTCTGCAAGGAAGATAAAGATCCCCACATCTTCGGGAAGCTAGTGATTGAGAAGATTTCAGAACAAAACTCAGTGCCAACTGAAAAAGCCTTTTTCTCTCTAATAGCATCAAAGGAAATGCAATTTAAGGCCTAGCAACAGAAAGGACATTGTTAGTTTTGGTTATTGAAAATATTTTCAAAGGGGTAAATAGGAAGAGAAACAGCATAGTATAGTGGAAATGTTATTAGATTTAGTGCCAAAATATCTGAGTTTTGAATCCCAGTTTCCACCTTACTATGACTCTAGACAAGATATTTAAAACCTCTCTGAGGTTCTTTTTCTTTAATATGAAGATGGGGTAGTTAATGCCTTTCTCTCCTGCCTTTGTGAAGCTTAAATTTGTTAATGTGTAAAGGTTTAATTATAGTTGTATTTGAGCTAAAAGTCACGTTCTCCTCAAATTTTATGATATTTTTATTCAATATTTCATATTCCTCATAACTGATTGGAGATGAAAAATAATTCCTTTTTTCTTCAGTAAGAGGACCATTCAATGAGGCATTCCTGAAGGCTTTATTTTTCTTACTGTTGTTTTGTTATTTTTATTGATAAAGGGTGTTTATTTTTTAACCAACTTTTACATACAATAAAATGCATATATTTTAGGTGTACAGCTCTGTGAGTTTTGGCAAGAGTATACACCTGCATCTATTGCCACCACGGTTAAGATGTAGATAGAACACTTCCATCATCCCAGAAAGTTCCTTTAGTGCCACTTAGTAGTCAGTCCCACTCCAAGCAACTCCTGATCTGAATCCTATCACTGTGTTACTTCTACCAGTTTTTAAATTTCATATAAATGGAATCATACAATATGTTCTCTTTTGTGTCTTTCTTCTTTCACTCTGTATAGTATTTCTGAAATGCATCCATGTTGTTCCATGTATTCCATTTTTGTTTGCTTGTTGTTTGTTTTGTTGTTGAGTAGCATTCTATTGTATGAATATACTACTTATGTTTATTATTCACCTGTGTAGACATTTAAATTGTTTACAGTTTTTAGCTCTTAGGAATAAAGCAGTTATGAACATTTGTGTACAAGTGTTTTTGTGGACATGTTCTTTATCTTGAAGACGGGGGGTAAATACCTACAACTGCAATTGCTGGAGTATATACTAATTGTATGCTTAATTGTATAACTGTGAAACTATTTTCCATCATGGTGTGCAATTTTACATTCCACCAACAGTGTGTGAGGCTTCCAGTTGCTCCACATCCTCACTGGCATTTTCTATTTACAGTCTTTTAAATTTATTACATTCAGGTCTGTGTAAAGTGATATCCCACCATGGTTTTAATTTTCATTTCCCTGATGGATAATGATGTTGAACATCTTTTCATGTCCTTATGAACCATTTCTATATTTTCTTGGTGCAGTGTTTGTTCAAATATTTTTCCTGTTGTAATGAATTATCTTCTTCTTAACCTCTTATTAAAATGCAAAAGTTCTTTGTGTCTGTTGTGAAGTGCTAAGTCTTTTGCCATTTTTAATGAGTTGTTTGATTCTTATTGTTGAGTTGTAAGGGTTTTTTGTATATTCTGATCACAAGTTATTGGTCAGAAATATTCACTGAATTTTTTTCAGTCTATGATTGCCTTTAATGATGTACTTTGAAGATTTTTATTTTGATAAAGTTCAAATTATCCTCTTTTAAATTGATTATTAGTCCTTTTTGTGTCCTATCTAGAAAATCTTTTTCTATTCGAACTTGACACAGATTTTCTTTTACTCTATTTTCTAGAAGTTTGATAGTTTTAGCTTTGACATTTAGATCTATGATCCATTTTAATTTAATTTTTCTGTGTGACATAGAGTATGGGTAAACATTTATTTTTTCAAAAGGTTATCAAGTTTTTACACTATCATTTGTTGAAAAAAGTGTCCCTTTTCTATTGAATCATCTTGTTGCCTTTGTCAAAATGGATTGATCATATATGTATGGCTCTATTTCTGAATTCTGTTTTATTCCATTGATTATATGTCTGCCCTTCTGACAATTTCATACTTAATTCCAATAGGATTGATTACTGTTGCACTTATAGTAAGTTATAAAACCAGATAGTATAAGTCCTTCACCTTATTTCTCTTGTTTAAAATTACTTTGGTTATTCCAGGTCTTTTGCATTTGTGTGCAAACGTTAGCATCAGCTTCTCAATTTCTACAAAAAAAAAAAGTGGTTGGGATAAAAAAAAATGGTTGGGGTTGCATTGAATCTATATTTTAATTTAGAAAAAAATGAATGTCTTAACAATATTGAGATTGTCAGTCCATAAACATGATATATCTCTTTATTTAGAATTTTCTAAATTTATCTCAGAGTTGTTTGTTGTTTTCAATATGAAAGACTTAAGTCTTTTGTTATATTTATTTAAAAGCACTTTATGTTTTTGATGCTATACTAAATACTATTTTTTAAATAATTGTTGTTGCTAATATACGGGAATATAGGGTTTTTTTAATTGGATGCATCCTGGGGCATTACTAAATTTATTCATTAATTCTAGTTTTGTTTTTTTTTTTTGTTTTTTTTTTTTTTATTTTGTAGCCTTCTTGACTTTTCAAAATAGATAATCATGGCATTTGTGAACTGAGACAGGCTCACTTCTTCCTTCTCATCTTTATTTCTTTTATTCCTTTGTCTTGCTTTATTCCACTGGCTAGCACTTCCAGTATAACATCAAATAAAAGCAGTGAGAGCAGACATCCTTGCCATGTTCCCAGTTTAAGAGAAGAGCATTCAGTGTTTCACTATTAACTATGATATTTGCTATAGATATATTGAATAACATCTGTATTGGTTTTAGAACATTCCTTTTTATTCTTTATTTGCTAACAGATTTTATCATATGTGGGTGTTAAATTTTGTCAATTTTTTTCAGTATTTATTGAGAGATTATCATATGATTATATTCTCCTATTTTTTTTAGGGTAGTTAATTACATAAATTAGTTTTCAAATGTTAAACTAGTCTTGTATTCCTAAGACCAGCTTGATTTGTGCATGATATCCTACCTTTTTTTAGATACCACTGGTTTTGATTCGCTTAAATGTTTAATTTTTGCATCTATGTTAATGAAAGATATTAGTTTATTAATTTTTCTTCTTGTGATGCCCTTCACAGACAATTTAATTACTGGATAGTAAATTTGAACCTATTAGCCTGTGAAAAGCCCTATTGTTTCTCATTCCCCCAACTTAGTGTACTCAACCTCCAAATTCTATCTCTTGTCAAATCTTGTCAAAGCTTGGTTTTCTAGGCTTTATCAAGGTAGGTTCAGAGTAGGACCTACCGCGAGACACGATCCTTTATTCTAAAGTGTGACATTTCTGTTGCCTCAGATGAATGCCTGGGGTGTTGATATGGTCTGGCTCTGTGTCCCCACCCAAATCTCATCTTGAATTTGTAATTCAAATTGTAATCTGAATTGTAATCCCCACGTGTTGGAAGAGGGACCTTGTGGGAAGTAATTAGATTATGGCAGCAGTCTCCCCATGCTGTTCTAATGATAGTGAGTTCTCATGAGATCTGATAAATTTATAAGGTGCTATTTGTTCAGCACTTCTCCTTCTGGCTGCCATGTGAAGAAGAACCTGTTTGCTTCCCCTTCCACCATGATTGTAAGTTTCCTGAAGCCTCCCCAACCATGCAGAACTGTCAGTCAATTAAACCTCTTTCCTTTACAAATTACCCAGTCTCAGATATGTCTTTATCAGCAGTGTGAGAATGAACTAATACAGGTATTCATGAGAACTCTCTCCTCAGGCTGGGTCAGAGCTCCAGCATCTTCCAGTGATGTTCTATCTGGTATTTCTGTTCTAACTCTCAGCCCCACAGTAGCATGACCTGTATGATCTTGCCCCACACCTATGCATCTCAGTCCTCAGTCAAGGACTCATGGGAACTCCTATAAAGATTTCTTTCTCGGGTAATTTTTTGTATTTTTAGTAGAGACGGGGTAGTCCCAGCTACTCGGGAGGCTGAGGCAGGAGAATGGCGTGAACCCGGGAGGCGGAGCTTGCAGTGAGTCAAGATCGCGCCACTGAACTCCAGCCTGGGCGACAGAGCGAGACTCCATCTCAAAAAAAAAAAAAAAAGATTTCTTTCTCCATCTCTCATGACCCAGCATAGTTCTTTCGTCCTTACTGCCCTACATGCAGCTACGCTCCACTTGAGTAGGCCTGATCTCTTATCCTGCCTCTTCAGCTCAGCTGGACCATTGTGTTTTGCATGAACTCCAGCTTCCTGTGCCACAGCTGGAAAATTAGGCAGAGAGTGAAGTGAACATGGAGAGGGTGTCTCTCCCTTCTCTTGGGAATCGTGCTGCTTGTTTGATACCTGAAAACAGTTGCCTCATATATTTGTCCAGTTTTAGAATGATTTATGACAAAAAGTGGAAGTCCTCAGGACTTTGTTTTATATGAACTCTTTGACCTGTGGCTGCCAGAGGGAAGGCTTCAGAAGCTTTAGTACAATTATACAATTGATTTTTTATTGTGTCAAACTAGTGTTGAAAGCAGGAAGGTTGCAGGTCTTATATGGACATTTGGGAAAAAATCTTCCATGTTTTTCAGTCATTTTTAGATCTTATCTTCTTACCTTTTCCCAAGAACTCTATTTATTCTCATAGTATTCCATGAATTTTTTTGCTGGTAGCCACCTGCTGAATCAACAAGAAAAGGCCAGAACAGTTGTCCCCTGTCACATTCTGAAAGGGAAATGGAAGCGGGAAATCCACCCGTGTTTCTTCACTGAGAGTGATTAGGACTCAACTAGTTAGCTGAGTTTTTCCTGGAACTAAGTGTGCTTGACCAGAAAGATGAGTATGAAGGAGCTCCTTGGTAAATCTGGGAAGCAAGAGACCTGTTCATAGGAACTGGACACAAATCCTTGGTTCCAACTTCAATTAGGAAAATGGTGGAGGATATCACCACTGTCTTTCCTCCCATCAACTTCCCCTTCAGAATGTTCCTCCCCAACTTATAGATCTTTTTCTTGCTGTGCAAGTATCTGTTGCAGTGAATCAAACCAACATTTCGTGGCTTAAGTAACCAACATTTCATTTGCTCTGATTCTGTGGGTCAGCAGTTTGGGCTGAGCTCAGTTGGGTGGTATCTTTTCTGGTCTCACTTGGGGTCACTCACGTTGCCACAGTCATCTGTCAGCTCAAATGGTGTTTGTTAGTCTAAGCCTCACTCGCAAGTCTGGTGGGTGGTGCTGGCTGTCAGTTGGGCCATATGTCACCAGCAGGCCAGAAGTCTCCTAATAGTGGCTATGATCCAAAAGTAACAAAAGATAGGGTAAACGCTAATGAGCAAGCATTTGTTGAGCCTCTGCTTGTGTCACATTTGCTAATGTCCCATTACCATCAAAACAAGTCACATGGCTGAGCCCAGAGTTACTGTGGGAAAGGATTAATAGAGGGTGTAGATACAAGGAGGTGTGATTCATTAATGCCATTATTATAATAATCTATCACATTTATTGAGATATCTATTCATGTACCTAAGCCTTCATGCATTTGTGTCATCCTTCTGCTGCAATTTTTCAGTATCACAATGTTCTTCTTTAACAGAGGTTGCAACAGTGTGTAAAATCAGGAAGATGGACTGGTGAGTCCTAAGGTCTTTCTGCTTAAACAGTTTGAGTCCAGGGCTCCATTCCCAAAAGTGTAGTTGATATTTACCTAGCACGCACAGGTGCAGAGCTACTGGCTGTTTATAGCAAGCCTCCATTTTGATTGTTGAGTACTTATAAGGTTGGTAAATATTTAGAATATCAACCCTGCCTATATAGGTTGGTTTCTTGTAACACCTAATCCAAGTCTGATAAATACCTTAGGCGTAATTCACAGACTCATGGGCTCTCTAACATGTTTCCAAACCCTTCAGATTACACATGAAGAAGCAGGCCCAGAAAGATCAAGTGATTTTCTTTAGTGACATCATAGGACAAGAAGACAGGAGAAGCAAGCTTGGAATTCAGACCTTTCTACTGTTAGGCCAATATGCTCTTTTTTGTTTGTTTGTTTATTTGTTTGTTTGTTTGAGACAGAGTCTTACTCTGTCGCCAGGCTGGAGTGTAGTGGTGTGATCTTGGCTCACTGCAACCTCCACCTCCTGGGTTCAAGCAATTCTCGTGCCTCAGCCTCCTGAGTAGCTGGGATTACAGGCACGTACCACCACACCCAGCTAATTTTTTTGTATTTTTAGTAGAGACGGGGTTTCACCACGTTGGCCAGGACGATATGCTCTTAGTAAAGCATCCCAATTGATTTTCATGAGATTCAGTCCTGCCTTTATGCACTTGAGTCTCTCACACTGCTGTTTTACTTTATATATTTAAGATCTGCATTATAGTCACAGATTTTAAATGTGAACTTTCCAAATTGATAAATAGGAGGCAGAAGATATTTGAGATTTCGTTCCTCTAGTCTTTAAAGAGTTTGATAGGAAAGGATTTTGTCCCAGTAATCCTACCCCATGGCTTAGGAATGTGTGGGAATGAGGAGGGAGTGTTATTCTAACGATGGATGGAAAAACTTATTTCTGAATTCTCTCACTCATTATTTCATCCAGAGCATCCCTGAGCCCTGATTCCACCAAGTGACCCTGATACCAAGGAATTTCAGCACCTCCATCATTGCTTTAACATGGCGGTCGTCTTCAGAAATGTTTTCATTCTGATTTAGTTACCTACTAATATGTGCCTCAGAACCACTTCAGTGTCAGCATTTTACAATCTGGGATGTTTTCCCCCAAAAGCAATCACTTTAAAGTAAGTTTGATCTGTCCTCCGAAAGAGCATTCAAATTGGGTTCTATAGTAGGTTAAAAGGCAGGACACTGAAAATAGAACTGTCTTTTGCATCATATAAAATCCAAGTGAGTCTTTCAGAACAAACCAAAGTATACCAGAAAAAGAAAACTTGCTCTGGTGTCAAAATCCTAGGGACATTTGGGGCTGCTCAGACCAGGACCTTATGATTTAATGTGTTCTAGCCTAACCACAAATTTTACAGTTATATAGTCATGAGAACTCTATACAACTACAAATCACTAATAAGTCTATGCAGGAAGACATTAGAAATCCAAATTCATCTTTAGCAAGTGAAGAAGAGTGTGCTAACAGGAGGAAATATAAACAGAGCATGGAGAGAAATACATAAGAAAGGTACTAATACACCAATTCAAACTCTTGTCAGATATCTCTTTAGAGCTCCTGTCAGCAGGAAGCCAATTACTTGAGAAAGAATGAAGTTTGTTTTATGAGCACAATATTACAAATGCAGCCCCTTCATCCTAACATCAAGGAAACATTTTGCATTTCTAACAGAAGCCAGCAGTGTTTTGCAGCTGATGAGGTGGTAGTTTGCCTTGGAGGTTAAAGCTATGGTAGGGATATGGGAGGAATAAATGAGCTCCTTAACTCCCTAAATTTAGCTCTTGTGATTAATCTATGACATTTGATTTGTGTTAACCTGCTATGTTAGACTATGGTCCTCAGAGCACAGCAACTAATGCCATCACATAAGTCTTGACCTCATGGGCTTCTTAAGGTCTCTAGTATGACAAACCTTTAATGTTTTTGGCATTGGAAACTTATGATCTTCATCAGAGGGATGGAAAGAGAAGCAAAGAGCATCACCCTCCATTTCATTACTTACTGGCATGATTACTATTATTTAATAATGTAATATTTTCTACAAAGGAACAACCTTTTGCAAGTTTGCCCACTTAAAAAAAAGTTTTCATTAAAAGACCATCTTTGTCCTTATTCTGCACACAAAAACATCTAGTATCTAGTTTGTCTCATTTTGTTCTATCCCTTTCCTTCACATTCAAGGAAACAGATAGCAGGATTCTTAATTATTATGCACAGTGTGCTTCGTTAAATACTGGTGTGAAGTGCTTCACTGTGCTCCTAAAACTCGGCCAAATTGTATCCACAGAAAGGTAACATTTTACATCAATTAGAAGAGGAAAAGGCCAGGGATCCCAGTCCTTAGGGAGGCCATGGGGGTAGGGGGGGTCGCCTGAGGTCAAGAGTTCAAGACCAGCCTGGCCAATGTGGTGAAACCCCGTCTCTACTAAAAATACAAAAATTAACCAGGCACGAAGGTGGGTGTCTATAATCCCAGCCACTAGGGAAGCTGAGGCAGGAGAATCGCTTGAACCTGGGAGGCGGAAGTTGCAGTGAGCCAAGATCACGCCATTGCACTCCAGCCTGGGCGACAGAGGGAGACTCTGTCTCAAAACAAAAGAAGATGAAAGGACTCAGGCCATTTTACAGATCTTTGGGGTGATAGAAATAATCACTTTTACACCTGAGCATAACAGTCAATGTTTTTAATATTATTATTATTATTTGTCCCAGAAAGCTACTCTAAATTGGCCATTTGATCTATAATACACTCAACCACAAAACAAACACTTCAAAAGCCCTACCATGACATTTCTACACCACAGATACACAATTCCCTGAAATTTTAACAGAAAGAGAATGAAAAAGAAAGAATCTACTTCATTTCGTTGGGCTAGCTACTTGACTCCTACAGTATTCATTTTAGCACAATATTCGTCATCTTCTAAAACCTAAATAAGTTCTCATTTCTATTGTGATTTCTTCTTTGACCCATGGTTTATTTAGAAGTATATTGCTTAATTTCCAAACACCTAGGGATTTTCTAGTTACCTTTTTTATTATTAATTTTCAGCTTAATTTTACTGTGATCAAAGAACATGCCCTGTATAAATTTAATGTGTGGAAATTCACTGGGACTTGTCTTAGGTTCCACTGCAGTTGTTGGATGTAGTGTTTTATGTATGTCAATTGAGTTAGTATGTTGGATATGTTGTTAAATTATTCTATATCCTTAATAATTTTTTCTCTGCTTATTCAGTCAGTCATTGAAAGAGGTATATTAGAATTATCTAAAACTATCGTGAATTTATCTTATTCTCTTTTTTTGTAATGTCAGTTTTACTTAATAAATTTTGAGGCTTGTTATTACATCCACATAATATTGTCATGTCAGTATTACTCCCTGCCAAATTAACCACTTTATTATTCTGAAATATTCGCCTACTAATTTTTCTCACTTTAATATCTATTAATATCTCAATATTTATTAATATCTTAATGTCTATTGCCTTAATATTTATTTGGTCTGCTATGAATTTAGCAAAAAAGCTTTGTTTTGATTAATGTGAGCAAGAAATATCTTTGTCATCCTTTTACTGTCAACCTTTTTGCCTTTTCACTTTTGAAGTTGTTTAATATAAGCAAAATAAAGTTTTCTAATCTAGTTTATACTTGTCTTTCAACTGGAATATTTAGTCTTTTCATTTAATCCATTTACTGATGTATATGGGTCTAAATCTACCATCATGCTGTACATTGTCTATTTTCCCCCAACATGTTCCGTGTTTCCTTTGCTCTCATTGTTGCCTTATTTTGTTTCATTAAATATTTTGCATTATTCCATTTCCCCTTTTATTATCTTGTTTGTTATACTCTTACTATTCTTTTAGGGTTTACCCTAGAATAAAACATGCATTATTGACCTTTCCCATGACATAATGAAAAGACCTGAGGATAATTCCATTCCATTCCATTGATCTGTTCTCCAGCCTTTTCTGTTTTTCTCATGTGTCTATCCCATAGATATGTAAACCCCACAAAACATTATCATTATCATCATCATTATCGTATACTTTCACTATTTATCTAGACTTACCCATATATTTATTTTTTGCATTGCTTTTCATTTTCTCCCTGTTTCTGGCTGGATCTGTCTCAAGAACTTGCTCTAGTATTTACTATCATACAAGTCAGCTGGATAATAAAATTATCTCAGTTTTTGTTGGCCTAAAGTTATTTAGTTTGCCTTATTTTTAAAATGATTTTTTACCGGGTTGGAATTCTAGGTTAACAGTTTATTTTCTTCAAAAGTTTAAATAAATAATTTGAAGCAATTTTTTAACTTTGAATAATTTGTTAGCTTCCATTTTTCTTTAGAGTAGTCACATTACAGTTCTATTTTGGCTTCTGTCTGCTTTTAAGATTCTTTTTTCTTTGGTTTGTGGCAGTTGTACTATGATATGGCTAGGTATGGTATGTTTTATATGTATCCTAGTAGAGATTTGTAGTGCTTCTGGACTCTGGGTATCTTTCGTTATTTTTGGAGAATTCTTAGCCATTATCCCTTCAATCATGGCTTCTCTAGCAGAAATTTTATTGACAGGTTCTAAATGTACATACTGTTTGGCCTATCCACCACATTCCGTATTTGTCTTATGCTGAGATTTTCTTCTGGTTTATTTTTCAGAGTGCCAATTCTCTCTTTAGCAGGTTTTTGTTGTTGTTGTTGTTGTTGTTGTTTTGGGTTTTTTTGTTGTTGTTTTATTTTTGGTCTGCTATTAAACCTATCTAGGGAGTTATTAATGTCAGTTGTTATTTTTCATTTCTAGAATTTCTTTTTGAGTTTTTAAAAAGTTATCCTCTTAAATTCTCCATCTTGCTTTTTATTTTCATCATGTTTATTAAGTTTATGTCAGATAATTTCAATACCTGCATCTCCTCTAAGTCTATTTTTACTGTTTTTTTTTTTCTCCTGGTTTCCAGAAACATTAAGCTTTCCTCTAATTTCTTCAAACAGACGTTTAGAAAGTACATTTTGTATAGATGGTTTTAGTTCACCATTCTACTAGTGCCCTGGTAACTTTTTATTAAATGCCACACATAAACTTTCGTTTGAGAAGTCGTTTGGAATTCTGGATAACGTCAGCTTCTTCAAGACAGCATTTACTTTTACTTCTGACAGGGTAAGGAAAGATCATCTTACTCTGACTTGAGAATGAACTAATTTAAATCTGTGCTCAGCTTTGTGTGGCTGGTCTATTACTAGTCCACCCTCACTCCTATGGAGTAGCCGATCCAAAGTCCTAATTAAAACCCTGGAGGGTTTGCCAAGATCTCTGTCCTCGAGCGGGCTCTGAATTCCAATTTTTGTCCACTAGCCCATGAGACCACCAGGAGCTCTTTTGCCTTCTTGACCTTTCAGCCATCAATTTCTGCTCAATTTCTCAGCCTCTCTGCTGCTGCTCTGGAATTGGCAAATGCCTTAAAGGGAAAAAGCAGCCCTGAAAATCATTTCCTCTGTGTACTTCTCTTGTCTCCAACACCTTGGCCACTAAAGTTCTAGTTGATTTGGTAGACTTTTTAGAAAATAATATTTTGTTTAGCTGTTTTTAGTTCCTGATTGCCAGAAATATACAGCCCCCCAAAATACTTCTAACATTTTTAACATCCTATACCAGCAGCAGCAGAAATTCGACAATTCCTGTAAAATACTAGATGTCTTAGGTTTACTAAGGCGGCATTCATAGCTTCCTGGGTGAGATGGCTCCTATTTGGCCAAGCACAATTCTCAGCAGCACAGGAAAGCTGTGAGCTATTAGCAGAAACCACTTATAGCAGCTGCCAGATTGCTGTATTAGGTGAAAAGGAGGTCTAGAAGGGCCTCAATGGCGTTGAGTACAACAGACAACCTGATCATTTCAGTAACACAGCTGCTATGGGGTATATGTGTCCTCCAAAATTCATATGTTGATATTTAATCCCAATGTGATAGTATTAAGAGGTAAGGCCTTCAGGAGGTGATGGGTGCTCTTAGAAAAAGTGGTATGGGGGAACTATTCCTCCTTTTTTGTCCTTCTGTCATGTGACGACACAGCATTCAAAGCATCATCCTGGAAACACAGACAGAGCCCTCACTAGATACTGAATCTCCCAGTCCCTTGATCTCGGGCCTCCCTGCATCTGGAAATATGATAAATAAATTTCTCTTATTTATAAGTTACCCAGTCTGAAGTATTTTGTTATAGTAGCACAAACAGACAAAGATAGCAGCTTTTTAGCTAGGTCTTCCTTATTCCTTTTCCTGTCCCATGGCTAACTTCTTTTTCTTTCTTTTTTTTTTTCTTTGAGATGGAGTCTTGCTCTTTCACCCAAGCTGGAGTGCAGGGGCATGATCTTGGCTCACTGCAACCTCTGCCTCCCTGGTTCAAGCAATTCTCCCGCTTCAGCCCCTTGAGTAGCTAGGATTACAGGTGCACGCCACCACGCCCAGCTAATTTTTTGTATTTTTAGTAGAGATGGGGTTTCACCATGTTGGCCAGGCTGATCTCCAACTCCTGACCTCAAGTGATCCACCCACCTCGGCCTCCCAAAGTACAGGGATTACAGGAATGAGCCACCACGCCCGGCCCACTAACTTCTTTTTCTAGCTTCTCAACAAGTAAGATTGAGTAAGAATGGGACCGTGTCCAGAATTTATTCCTTCCAGTGGGTTCTTGGTCTCACTGACTTCAAGAATGAAGCCACGGACCTCGCAGTGAGTATTACAGCTCTTAAAGGTGGCACGTCCAGAGTTGTTTGTTCCTCTCAGTGGGTTCGTGGTCTCACTGACTTCAGGAATTAAGCCGCAGAGCTTCCTGTGAGTGTTACAGCTCATACAGGTAGTGCGGACCCAGTGAGCAGCAGCAAGATTTATTAGGAAGAGTGAAAGAACAAAGCTTCCACAGCGTGGAAGGGGACCACAGCTGGTTGCCACTGTTGGCTGGGGGGTGGCCAGCTTTTATTCTCTTATTTGTCCCCACCCACATCCTGCTGATTGGTCCATTTTACAGAGCACTGATTGGTCCATTTTACAGAGCACTGATTGGTGCTTTTACAATCCTTTAGCTAGACACAGAGTGCTGATTGGTGCATTTTTACAGAGTGCTGATTGGTGCATTTACAACCCTTTAGCTAGACACAGAGTGCTGATTGGTACGTTTACAATCCTCTAGCTAGACAGAAAAGTTCTCCGAGTCCCCACTCAACCCGGGAAGTCCAGCTGGCTTCACCTCTCAATCTTCATTCTTGAAGTCAGCAAGACCAAGTACCCAACAGAAGGAATAAATTCTGGATACGGGACTATGGGGAAAGACCCCAACCCAAAACATACACAAACACATGCGTGCGTGCACACACACACACACACACACACGCACAGCATCTCCAACACCATTCCCAGACTATGCACCTCACTTCCCTACCCCAGTAGAATATGCCATTCAGCCTGACTATTGAAACCATCTTGTACTGACCATCAGATCTCTTAGGCAGTGGACTATCAAGATACCTCTAAACTTGTCACCATGTCCAGTTAGCCCATGAGAAAACTTGCACCTCTGCCTCTTCAAAATCTGGATGTACACGACGCTCCCACTGTGGCCTTCTATCATTGGTCTACCTTTGGGGCTTCTCCACAAGCCTCTTGCTTTTAAGATTTTCCAAGCTACAGCCAGAGCTTGATCTCTAGGTCCAGACTCTAGAGGATGTAGTTTGACTTCTCCCTAGTCTCTCTGCCCTTGGCTCTGCTCCCACGGTGTTGCAAGAACAGATGGGATTCTATAGCTCAGCTAACAGTCAGCCAGGGTGAGATGTCAGGCTTCCTTTCCGACAAACACTGTACTTTCTCTCAAGTCCTTCTTACATGGCATAGAGTAGGAGGAAGCACTCCCTTGATCTTAACCCAGGAGGAGGGGAGGGGATACAAAATTCTGATTCATTTGACTGTGAAGAATGAAAAAACCTCACTACAATGGCTTGAAAAGAGGTTTGGTAGGTGAAGGACAGAGAGACATATTCTAACTCCTTTTGAATTAGTCCCTATTTTAAAAGTATTTCTATCTTAAACAATAATGGGCAAAGTATTACTATTCTTGTCCTGTATGCTTCCACCAGAACTCAGGAATTTTATACTTCTATCTAACACAAATTGCCATAAGATGCCATTAATTATTAATTACTTGATTCTGAAACATTATTTTTTTAAAGCTAAATGTTTAACTTAATAGAATTTTTTCTCCAGAGAGGAAGATTTTCAAGTTTAGAAAGGACATGTAGAATATAGGCTATTACCACACAGTTGGCATTCCCCTCCTACTGAGTGACATAGAATCAGCATTAAGGTCTGACTTTTAAGATAATTTCATGTTAGCAGACCACACTGGACAAAGCTTTCTTCCTTCTGCTCTTTCATGGGCCATGAAATCAGAATATTTTAAGTCACTATCACTACATCTGAACTTCAGGAAGCCATGTACAATGTACGTCCTCTTAATTAATTCATTTCTAAGCATTTACTGAGTGTTTGACTCTGGGCTCAGTGCTGACTTACAAAGCCAAATAAGAGATGGGTCACTTCTCTCAAGGAGCTTACAGACTAATAAGGGAAACAGAAAAATAGATTATTAATATATGGCTGAACAATGATGGAGATACGTACAGAGTGCTATGGGAACCCAAAAGAGAGCAACCACCCTGTCTTGGGTGGTCAAAAGGTGCTTCCTTACACAAGTGATATTTGAGTTGTCTTAAAAGACACTCAAGAATCAGCAAAATGATCCTCAGTTTCCTATCTTGGGTAATTGAGTAGATGTTGGTGGCACCAATGAAGACAGAAAATGTGTGAGCAAGATTTAGAAGGAAAGATCATGAATTTAATCTTGAAATTCATGGGCTTGTGCTATTGGCCCAAAAAAGCAAAGATGGCTGGTAAACATTTGGATATATAAGAATAAAACTCAGGAGGTTTAGGCTAGAAATACAGGTTTAAAGTCATCAACATTTAGTAAGTATTGAAATAATGAGAGTGAATAAAATTACGAAGCGAGAAAATATGGTAGTTTTACATCATATGGTTCATAAGTGTTTTTGAGAATCTGATGAAGAGAATGTGCTCTCCAGAGGAGAGATCCGGACATGGTGGCTCACGCCTGTAATTCCAGCACTTTGGGAGGCCAAGGTAGTAGAATCACTTGAGGTCAGGAGTTTGAGACCAGCCTTGCCAACATGGTGAAACCCTATCACTACTAAAAACACAAAAATTAGCCGGGTGTGGTGGCAGGCGCCTGTAATCCCAGCTACTCAAGAGGCTGAGGCATGAGAATCGCTTGAACCTGGGAGGCAGAGTTTGCAGTGAGCAGAGGTTGCGCCACTGCACTCCAGCCTGGGCAACAGAGGGAGACTCAGTCTCAAAAATAGTAATAATAAAATAATAATAGCTGACCAGGCGCGGTGGCTCACACCTGTAATCCCAGCACTTTGGGAGGCCAAGGCGGGCAGACGACTCGAGGTCAGGAGTTCAAGACCAACCTGGCCAACATGGTGAAACCCTGTCTCTACTAAAAATACAAAAAAAAAAAAAATTAACAGGGCATGGTGGCAGGTCCCTGTAATCCCAGCTACTCAAGATGCTGAGGCAGAAGAATCACTTGAACCCAGGAGATGGAGGTTGCAGTGAGCCAAGATCAGGTCACTGTACTCCAGTCTGGGCAACAGAGCAAAACTCTATGTCAAAAGAAAAAAAAGTACACAGAGAGATTTTTTTGCATATACTTACAATGAGTACATAGGTTCCCTAAAGCTCATCCATGTATTCCAGGTTAAGAAAATACAATATTTAAAAAGAAGGGAAATTAATGGATGAGCAAAACTTCTGAGCCACAATTGAAAGTATTGATGTCTGAGACAATATACAAGATAAAGTCATCCAAACAAAGGAGACTTGAAAAGGTTGGTTTTTCTAAACTACTTTGCTTTCTCATAACTATTTAACTACATACTACCTGCCTTTGGAACCAGCACAGTCTATAAAATGCTTCACCACAAATATCCAAAACCAGAGGCAATTTTGAAATATACATGTGAAATGAAGCTGGATCTATTCATATTACAGCCCCAGAGAATATATATCAAGCTAGAAGTAATGAGTTCCAGTTTGTAAGGATTTTTACAGCTCAAAAGAAATTGGCTTTTCCAAAGCTTTCCTTTTCTCTAGGTTGCCAGAGCACTGTGCTTATGCTTCTACTATAAAAGTATTTTCATTCCTTCTTGTTTATAAGTCAGCATTTCCCCTTCAAAATATTAGGATTCTTGTAGACAAGGACAGATTCTTGTTTATCTTTGCCCATAATGCTATTGCCTCCACTTCCCCAGCCCCTACACACCTAATACAGAGTCTTACACATACATTTGATAAATATTTGTAGAACTAACTTGAATTGTCTACCCAATCACATAATTTTGTACATTAGCAAATAAGAAATCAAAAGCGTGGAAGACAATGGAAGCCAGTGACTCCAGATGCCTCTTTTCAGATAGGGTCTGATGTATCTCATTTCTGCAGCAATTGACAAGAAGAAGTATCACAGTAAATAGTATTAATCAGTCCAGAGTTTGCACACCACACTTCCTGTGCTTATATTACACTATGGAATTAAAGAAAACAGGGGAAAAAACATGAAAGTTCTCAAGAACCAAAAGGATAGAAAACTCTATTCTCACACCATATAGAAAAATTACCTCCTAGACAAAAAGGAGATTATCATTTATGCAACACAAAGGACAAAACAGGTGTTAGTACAAGAATAGATCATTTCAGGGGTCATAAGCTGAATCCTTGCTCTACATAAATCAACACAAATCAAGAACACGCATGCTGGAATTAAACCACAATTTGGCCTTGTTTGCTGTGTAACATTGTAACTAAAACTGGTACTATATGACATCTGTAAGCGTTTCATGTGAGCCTGAAAGGAAGCTGCTTTCTGACCTTTGCAGATTTACAGTCCCACCTAGTATGAAACAGAACAGAATATGGTTGCTATTTTCAGAAAAATATTTGCTCTAGCCCCTTGTTGATGCCTTCATTACCGAACTCCAATAAATCTTCACTTGCTGTTTACTAACGAAGCACATTTTACTCCACAAAAGGCTAAATGTGTTGCAAATCAGACAAGGCACTTTTGGGGGGTTTGTGTTCTTTTGTTTTTTTGTTTTGGTCTGGTTTTATGGCTTGTCCATTTTAAGAAATCTAAAGGGCACTTAAACCCCAATGACTCACAATTCAAAGCATGAAATAAAAAGCAAATGGAGACCAATTTCAAACTAGCCTTGACTGAAAGTGAGCCTCTTGAAGTTACACAACCCAGGATAAGCTCTGGCCAGAACTGCGGGCTGCCCAAATTATTTGTCTTTCCTATGGGAGTAGAGGGTTTGTCCTTTTTCTGGGCTGTTACACAGAGGCTGGAGTAGCTTTGGGGAATATAAAGCATCATTTTGGCCACCAATCTTCCCCCTCACCCTACTGCCAAAAAAGTTCTAAACCAAGAAATCAGTTTGTCCTAGACAAAGAAGGCAGCATAATAAACTCAAGGAAGGAGAGAGTTGCTCTTTGTTAGGCTAGGTGTCTTATATTTTTATAGTGAGTCAAGTGCTTGATTCAGAAGATTTTGGAAGAGAATCAGGCAAAGGAGAGGAGAGAAAATGGCAAGACTAGAATAGTGACTGAGAAAGGAGGAAAAATAATAAATAGGTCTTGAATTGTGACTACTTAGCTCTGAAAATGGAAATTCGACAGTTGGGTTTCTTTCTATACATCCAGGACTTAACCTGGAATGTTTTCTCACTACCCCCCTACAATATCTGTCACATGACAAACTCATATCCATCCTTCAGGCCTCAGCTCATGTATCATTTCTTCTGTAAAGCTTCCATAATGCCATGGAAAGAACTCCCTTGTGTTGTCATCTCACTTAATTAGGCTCTTTCTTAGAGAATGCCTCTCCCACCACTCCGAGAGCACCTTGAGGGCTCTAGATTATACTCATCATTTTCTCCCCAGAACCTGTCATTATAGATGACCCAAAATTTTCTTAATAAATGCCTGTTGAATAAGTCTAAGTAGCTAAGAAGAAAAAAAAATTAAGTCTCCAGATACTTAAATTAAAAAGACATCTAATGGAGTTGCACTCACTGTATGTCATGAAGACCCAGTCTGAAATTAGGGAAGCACACCAGAACACAGCCATTATGAAATCAGCCTTTGATATCACAGCCCCTAAAAGGAGCGGGGACAATTCAGAGCATAATTTTGTAAGAAAAATGAAAAATAACAATCTATCCTTTTGGTTCATTTTCCAAGAGGATTTTAGCAATAAACACATTTTTTTCTTGAGAAAAAAATGAAAATATTTATTCTAAAATATCCCCATGTAATGTATAACGATATTCTGGGCAGAAATGTTCTACACCCACGTCAGTGTTACAAATCACATGGGTAAAGAACTGAGGAATCTTCTCCCACTCAGAAATTGCTCAGTTCTGTTTATGAGCAGCCATTTAATGCTATTCTTAAAAAGACCAATTTAAAATGAATGCAGCATGGACTGCTGCACAGATTACCATGGACACTGTCCAAATGTTGCCTCATAGTATGATAGAACCTAAAGCTTATTGAAAAGGGTCTATTTCTTTTCAATAAACCCCTTTTCAAAACTACATTTAGGAATGTGCTGGGTTACTAAAATTACTCAACTGCTCTATAATTTGAATAACTTTCTCCAGAAGAGTCTCTCAATTCTCTGCAGGGCATCAAGAGGCCTATGATGATCTATATTATAAGCATTCTGAAGACAGACATTCACACACACAGACACACCCACATACACTCACATATATGCATGTCCACACCCATTATGCACAAACTCACACATGTTCACATACATGTTTGCCCATACATATTCTCTCTCTCTCTTCTGTCTCTCTCTCTCTCTCTCTCACACACACACACACACACACACACACACACACACACGCACAATTAACAAGCTGGGAGGGAGCTCAGTGAAGAGAGATCCTTTTCAGAATAGCTATTACCTGGTACTCACATGATGAAATGGGGGTACCTAGTAAGCTTCAGCTCAGTCACCAGTTGGATGCTGTGATCACTATCTAGTAGCAATCCAAGTCCTATAAATCGAAGTCTCGTTTGATACTAGCACATACTACCACACACATCCAAATGTCTGCTAAATACTAAGGATAACCGGCAGGCATTATCAAAAACAACCTTGATATTTTTAAATCTCAAAAAAGTATGCTATCCTCACAACATTGGGACTGCTAAAAGCAGCACTTCGTAGGCCTTGAAGTTTCTCGGTATGGCTTCTCTAACTCCAGGGAGTAAATAAAAACTGTTTTTCCCATGGATTTCACCTCAGCTACAATTGAAACTCCACTGCATCCCCATGGCAAATGAATGAATGACTGGATGAATATGGCAAAACTCTCCAGTTCACATGAACTTTATCCAGGATGAGTCAATATGTGGATGTTTTCCATGACATGTGGTCCGCTCCTTTAGAGAAACCAAGGGGAAATTAGAAGCATGCCCAAGGAAATTTGGCCTTTCCCAGGTGTGTCCATGCTGAGAGATGCATTTATCTGCATCCTTCTCCTCCAGGTTCTTGACTTCATTGTGGAAGCTTCGTTCATTTAGAGGACACTGAAATCATGCATATTACTTTCCATACAAATTATCTTTGTTTCTTCCAACAGTGACATGGGAGAGAAATGACTCAACTTGTACCTATGAACAAAGAGAGCTGAGCAATTGTCCAATGACACTAATCAGAGCAATAGAAAATATGTATTGTTCATAGCCTAACTTTTTCCTTAGTTGAAATGTTTTGACCAGAAAATCAGATAATTATTTCAGATTTACACCTCATTTGTCTTATGTAAGCATCATTTCACTTATACTAAAGATAAGAGAGTTAACTCAAAGTTTTTGTCTAATCATTTGTACTAAATGAATGAAGTCCTAGACTAGATTTCCAACAAAGTTTGAATGAATAGATGCACAATTGTATTACCTAGAGGTTCTCCATAAGTTCACATGACACTCTTTAGCCAAGTTGAGACAGAGAGAGACTGAATGAATAGAGAAATACTTACAGTATTCAAACTAAGAATAAGATCAGATTTGGAAAAGTGACAATATACATTCTGCATCTATTATGTGTGTGTGTTACATGTACATATTACATATATATGTATGTATAAAGATTAAAAGACACATACAAATCTATCTATACAGAGTATCACACCCCAATCATGCCTGCTATATTTTTAGTAGTTGTGGCATCTGCAAAGCTACAACAAAAATTCAAAAATTAAAAGAAACAAAAAGACAACAAATAGGTCTTTGAAATCCATGCCAAAGAAGAGCCCTTTTAGCTTGAACTAAGCCCCAGTGTTCAATTTGTCTCTGCCCCAGACGAAACAGTTTCCATTTGGAATGCTACATGAAGATGTTTTGCTTTTGTGGAGATAATTGGCTCTTAGCAGTCATAGTAATTAACAGCATCAGGTAGCTCAGGCAGCATTTGGTTGCCCATTGCCTATTTATTTGTGAGCAAATGGGAGGGGGTACGGGTGATGGGAACAGATGGGGAAGAGACACAAGTGCTTCATTGGCACCTTGCACGGATGCCTCATGCTGACTTTCTCCCTCTGGCACCATCATTAGTGCCTCTGGCTTCAGAGCCAGGTCTGAAGAGCCTGTGGGCAAGTGCAGATGCCACCAGCTGTGCTGGCTGCTTTTCTCTATATCCTGCTCTTTGCCCTCCACTCATCTGGCATAAAGAGAGAATTTCTGTGCTGATAACTTCAATCTCTGCACACTAGCTGAGGAATTTTTTAAAAAACAACCCAGTAGGGCTGTAGTTAGAGGTTAATTGGGCATAAAGACAAAATGTGAAAAGACCCAGCTGTTCCTCTCAGAGAGGATTCCAAAGAGTTATTATAACTGATTGTTATCTTTCAGTGACTTTCTAGTCTGGTGGCAGTACCAGGAACCAAGGTGGGATCAAAGTCATGGGGAAGGAATGTCAAGATGAGATGCCTGTGAAAAGAAGGGTGAAAGTGCAGGGGAGAAATCATAAAAAGTGACAAGTACAGAAAAGGAAATAAATACAAAGAGCCATAATAAAATTCTTTGGCTAAACGTAGGGTAAGTGACGTTTATTGAGCAATTACTATCTACCAGACACTATTGTAAGCAATTTGCAGGACACAACACTGTGAGCTTGGTATCAGAATTATCCTCATTTTACATATGAGAAAACATGGGCTTTAAAAATGGTTGGATGCCATTTAGCTGTTAAGTACCATACTGTGATTCAAACCCAAGAAGTCCCTTCTGAAGGCTCTCCTGGGAGTCCGGCAGTCTGGCATTCTGCTCTGGACCAGCTTTTGTGTAGTGGAATAATTTCCAGTGGGTCACTGAATTTCAGCATCTATCTCTATAGGTAAGAGCAGCCATTCCAAGTATGGTTGACCACCTCCTGCATTGGAATCACTGACAAACTTAGTAAAAGCATAGATTTCTGGGTCATTTCTAAGTCTAATAAATCAGAATCTTTATGGCAAGGTGCTCAAAACTGCATTTGTAATTCCTCTGAGAATTTTTAAGTTTGATAAAGTTTAAGGATTGTTCAACCAGATGACCTCAAAGTATCTTTTGAATCAAACATTGTAAGGCACTGGTGGTTGCTATGGCACCCAAGGAAACCATTGCATTCAAATTTTGCTTATTTAAAAGAACACTCAAAATAGTAGCTCTCATTCAGCAGTTTTATACAGTATAAAGTGTTTTTACATACAAGAGGTGATTTTGATGACTTTCCTTTATTTCCAAAATTCAAACCCATCTTCGAAGGTTTCTAAATATTGAGGAAATGAAACACCTCAGGTTTAGGACTATTCTAAAAATGTCCACAGCCATGGCAGTATATTTGGAATTAGACCACCTGGTACAGTTTTAAAGGAGGCAATACTCCTTTGGATGTATGAGCGCTTTTTAAAAAATAAATAAATAAAACTTGATTACCCTGATCACACCTCCCAAACAGTAAATTGTGTTCCATTGAGATATCTGAAATTACTTTTTACTTGCAAAAACAGTGATTTCCTGTAGCTCAACCAAAAATGTGTGCATATGTTTGTGAATGTGTATCTGTAGGGGCTGGATATAAGTCCTGTGACAACAGTATTTAAATATCAACTTGCTTGGTCCTTGTAATGCAATGCTGCCCTCTTAGTGCATTCTCAACAGATGTTAAGTGATGATATCAATGATGAAATTTCCCACTCAACTTCCCAGACTGTGTCCTAAGTCCTTAGATCTTAATAAAAAGGTAAATCTTCACAACCACAGTGGACCAATAAACAATCAAACGAAGAATCTACTAACTTATTTCTTCCCATCCTTTCCCAAACATAATCTAATACATGTGCCTCCAGCCCATAAGAGCCATGGCATTTTCCCCAATTACTCTGCATATGTGAATTTACTGTGTCTTTTGAAAGGCAGCTTATCATCCAACGGATTTTGTCGGCAGCCTATTTCTTCACACTATTCAGGCCATTTTCTTCCAACTAAATATTCAGTTGTTGTCACTAAAAATATATCAATAGGATAAAGAAATCTAAAAGTCAGAAATTAAGCAAAGTGACATAGATTTGCATGGATTGAATGCTTCAAGAAAAAATAAAAGCAACTGAGCTCACTCTGCTACATAAAATATCTGTGCCTTTTTCCCCCTTTGCGTCTTCCTCCTTGGTGCCCAACTCTGGGTGCCAGTGGGACTATTTGACAGCAGTGAGCTCTAACTAAAGCCTCTAGTAGCTCTCATTCAACAGTAAAATTGTTGTCTTCCTCTGATCCTCAGATTATGGAGATGAGGAGATGAATGTACAGCACTAAGATTCCTTACCGAGATAGCTTTTCACTCTTTCAGTGAGAAAAAGATCAAAAGGAAACTGGCTAATTAGCATACCAAAGGAGACAAAAACCCCTAGAGCTTTATCGTTGTTGCAATCCAATAATAAACACCCGAGTACAAAAAAGATTATTTGATAATGACACACAGAATTGAAAGCCTTTGAAACAGCAGCTTCTAGAAAAAAAAATATTTTTGGAAGGGAAAATATCCGTAATTATACAGAATAATGGCTACACATTGGGGAGCGGCTCTTTAGTCCTGTGAGAGCTGCTTGCAGAACTACTTTGCCTAAGAACAGCAGTGTGGATTGCCTTTATCTGCAAAACTCAAAATGACTACAAAAGGTTTCAAATCCCTTCCCCAGTAAACATTCTTCTCTTTCATATTCCCAAAAATTAAACACAGAATTTGTGTCTTAAAAATAAGCATCCTCTGTTCCCAGACCAGCACCCAGCCAAAGGCTTGTGCTCAAAACCACAGAAATTTGCAACTCTTTGAGACTAATTATCCTCTCTACAGCCTTTTCTGGTTTAGAAACTCTGGTACTCTCTGCAAATATGGACTTTTTTCAAGGGAGGAGAACAAAGCAACTGTTTAATTATAAACATGTTACTCTAGGACATGTGCATAGGAATCCCCCAGGCCTATAGAGAAACAGCCTTAAAAGAAATGCAGACCCAATGATATGGTTTGGCTGTGTCCCCACCCAAATATCAACTTGAATTGTATCTCCCAGAATTCCCACATGTTGTGGGAAGAACCCAAGGGGAGGTAACTGAATCATGAGGGTTGGTCTTTCCCGTGCTATTCTCGTGATAGTGAATAAGTCTCACAAGATCTGATGGGTTTATCAGGAGTTTCTGCTTTTGCTTCTTCCTCATTTTTCTCTTGCCACTGCCATTTAAGAAGTGCCTTTTTTCTCTCGCCATGATTCTGAGGCCTCCCCAGCCATATGGAAATGGCTCTTTTTGTTCCCAGTTTCAGGTATGTCTTTATCAGCAGTGTGAAAACAATCTAATACAGTAAATTGGTACCAGAATTGGGATGTTGCTGAAAAGATACCTGAAAATGTGGAAATGACTTTGGAACTGGGTAACAGGCAGAGGTTGAAACAGTTTGAAAGGCTCAGAAGAAGACATGAAAATGTGGGAAAGTTTGGAACATCCTAGAGATTTGTTGAATGGCTTTGACAAACATGCTGATAGTGATATGAACAATAAGGTCCAGGCTGAGGTGGTCTCAGATGGAGATGAGGAACTTTTTGGGAACTGGAACAAAGGTGACTCTTTTTATGTTTTAGCAAAGGGAATGGTGGCATTTTCCCCCTGCCCTAGAGATCTGTGGGACTTTGAACTTCAGAAAGATGATTTAGGGTCTCTGGCAGAAGAAATTTCCAAGTAGCAAAGCATTCAAGAGATGACTTGGATGCTGTTAAAGGCATTTGGTTTTATAAGGGAAGAAGAGCATAAAAAATTTGGAAAATTTGCAGCTGACAACGCAATAGAAAAGAAAAACCCATTTTCTGGGGAGAAATTAAAGCTGGCTACAGAAATTTGTATAAGGAACCTAATGTTAATCCCCAAGACCATGGGAAAAACGTCTCCAGGCCATATGGGAGACCTTCACGGCAGCCCCTCCCATCACAGGCCCAGGGGCCTAGAATGAAAAAGTGGTTTCCTGGGCCAGGCCCAGGGTCCCCATGCTGTGTGCAGCCTAGGGACCTTGGTGCCCTGTGTCCCCCCGACTCCAGCCATGGCTGAAAGGGGCCAATGTAGAGCTTGGGCTGTGGCTTCAGAGGGTGGAATCCACAAGCCTTGGCGGCTTCCACGTGGTATTGAGCCTACAGGTGCACGGAAGTCAAGAATTGAGGTTTGGGAGCCCCCACACAGAGTCCCCACTGGGGTGCTGCCTAGTGGAGCTGTGAGAAGAGGGCCACTGTCCTCCAGACCCCAGAATGGTAGATCCACTGATAACTTGCATCATGCACCTGGAAAAGCCTCAGACACTCAATGCCAGCCAGTGAAGGCAGCCAGGAGGGAGGCTGTACCCTGCAAACCACTGGGGCAGAGCTGCCCAAGACCATGGGAACCTACCTCTTGCATCAGCATGACCTGGTTGTGAGACCTGGAGTCAAAGGAGATCATTTTGGAGCTTTAAAATTTGACTGCCCCGCTGGATTTTGGACTTGCATGTGGCCTGTAGCTCCTTTGTTTTGGCTAGTTTCTCTCATTTGAAAGGGCTGTATTCACCCAATACCTGTACCTCTATTGTATCTAGGAACTAACTAGCTTGCTTTTGATTTTACAGGCTCATAGGTGGAAGGGATTTCCCTTGTCTCAGATGAGACTTTGGACTATGGACTTTTGAGTTAATGCTGAAATGAATTAAGACTTTGGGGAACTGTGGGGAAGGCATGATTAGTTTTGAAATGTGAGAACATGAGATTTGGAGGGGCCAGGGATGGAATGATATGGTTTGACTGTGCCCCACCCAAATCTCAACTTGAATTGTATCTCCCAAAATTCCCACATGTTGTGAGAGGGGCCCAGGAGGAGGTAATTGAATCATGGGGGCCAGTCTTTCCCGTGCTACTCTTGTGATAGTGATTAAGTCTCGTGAGATCTGTTGGGTTTATCAGGGGTTTCTGCCTTTGCTTCTTCATCATTTTTCTCTTTCTACCACTGTGTAAGAAGTGCCTTTCACCTTTCACCATGACTCTGAGGCCTCCCCAACAATGTAGAACTGTAAGTCCAATTAACCTTCTTTTTGTTCCCAGTTTTGGGTATTGTTTATCAGTAGCATGAAAATGAACTAATACACCCTTACTTTTTGGGTTAATATTAATATTGTGGTGTTCATCTTCAAACATTGAGGGGACAATAATGACCAACCATCAGAATGGATTTTCCAGTAGTCACAGTGAGTTTGACTAAGTTGTGAACCCTCCTGTCTCTTCCTCTGAGACATATGTAGATGACAATGGTCAACATGGGGCCATAGGTAACACTGGGCAGGTGATCAAGCCTTGCTTCCCCCTATAAAGCTGACCCTCATCTAAATCAACTCCAGGATCTCACTAGGACAGGAGATGATGAAACTCTGAATTGACAGGTAGGGGTTGTTGCTAACAGAGAATTTCTACATGGAAGAACAGGGATTGCCCCTCAGCCAAGTTCCAGTTTAAAATGCCTACTGGGGCCGGGCGTGGTGGCTCATGCCTGTAATCACAGCACTTTCGGAGGCTGAGGTGGGCGGATTACTTGAGGTCAGAGGTTCATGACCAGCCTGTCCAACATGGTGAAACCCCATCTCTACTAAAAATACAAAAAGTAGCCAGGCATGGTGGCAGGCACCTGTAATCCCAGCTACTCAGGAGGCTGAGGCAGGAGAATCACTTGAACCCAGAAGGCAGATGTTGCAGTGAGCTGAGATTGCACCACTGCACTCCAGCCTGGGTGACAGAGTGAGACTCTGCCTCAAAACAATTAATTAATTAAAAATAAACAAATAAATAAAATGCTTACTGGCCACAGGAAAGGTATCATTTTGCGTGGAGATCAGCCAGGTGATTATAATGGACTTGCCAGAGGCCCCAGGCTCTAAGTCCTTTGCATTAAAAAGCTCAGAGGTCCAAGTTATTAGTAATATAATATTCTATCCTAATCAAACAAATCATTGTTAAAGGGTCAAATGGTAATGTATGTCTTTACAAATCTGAATTTAAATGAATAATTCCTCTCCTATTTCATAGATTTTTTTTTAACAATAAGTGGATGAGAAGTATGTCTTTGACTGGACAGCGAGTGGACTACCTTTCTCTCTAGGACTTAGTTCCTTTTAGATTAGATAAGATCATTTAGGATCTTATTTTGTTAGTTTCATACAGAATTTTGTCGTTGTTGTTCCTCTTTATAAATCATCCATTTGCAATGAAACAAGCCCCAAATCAGAACTTTACTTAGAAAATGTGCCTACAGGAGTAAAATAAATGTCATTTACCTACCATTCCAAAGTATTAATTAGACTTAGCTATTTGCCAGCTAAGTACTAGAGGAGCCCATGGTGATTAGCTGCACTAATTGGAATTTCAAGTGGTGCTGATAACCACACAAAGATAATAGGATTATACCTTTCCTCCCTGAAAAAAAGAAGTAGCTTTGTCATAACTATTTAAATGATGGTTTTAAGCTGTTTCACACCTAACTACACCCAAAAAAAGGGAACATTTTTAGATTCTATTTTTATTCCTATAAGAAAGAAAAAGAAAATTCTTCCACGTAGCAGTAAATGTACAAAGGAATGTCCCTCCCTGTCTGGGTTTCAACTTGCTCTCAAAGAAGCACAGAAAAGCAATTTTACTTGCCCACCAATGGGAACTCAAGCTGAGTCAGAAAGTCAGAGAGACCTGCTCTTCCCTACAGGAACACATTTTTGTTTTGGTTTGCAGAAACTTTCTCGGAAATTATGAACATCTTCTTCCCCAGGATGGTCAGAACTGTAAATATAATTCATCTTTGGGAAGGCTGGGCAGATGTTACTATCTGCATTTTATATTTTAAGATAAACTATCATTGAAGACTGCGGGCGGTGGTTCACTCCTGTAATTCACGCGCTTTGGGAGGCCAAAACAGGATCTGGATCGCTTGAGCCCAGGAGTTTGAGACCAGTCTGGGCAACATAGTGAAACTTCGGTTTTACAAAAAATAAAATTTTTTTAAAAATTAGCCAGGTGTGGTGGCACATGCCTGTAGTCCTAGCTACTCAAAGACTGAGGTAGGAAGATTGCTTTAGCACAGGACGTCGAGGTGGTAGTGAACCGTGATTGTGCCACTGCACCCCAGCCTGGGTAAGAGAGCAAGACCCTGTCTGTCTCAAAACAACAACAAAAAACAAAGAAACTATCATTGAAGAGATTCAGTGAGCCTTTCCCATTCTTCTCTTCAGTTGAGAACATTCCACATTTATAGAAATGTATTTGTTTCCAAACCCAATAAGTCCCACAAGCAGCAAGAGGCAGAGTCTGGCTGCAGCACCTTCAGGCCACCTCCTCCCTGGGAGCAGGCTCCGGGGCATCCCCCTCAGCCCAGCTGTCTTCCTTGTGTCCTGACACCTCACTTAATCCTCACAGATAAAAATCCCAGGCCGGGCGTGGTGGCTCACGCCTGTAATCCCAGCTCTTTAGGAGACCGAGGTGGGCAGATCACGAGGTCAAGAGATCAAGACCACCCTGGTCAACATGGTGAAACCTAGTCTCTACTAAAAATACAAAAAATTAGCTGGGCATGGTGGTGCACACCTGTAGTCCCAGCTGCTGGGGAGGCTGACACAGGAGAATCGCTTGAACCCAGGAGGCGGAAGTTGCAGTGAGCTGAGATCCTGCCTCTGCACTCCCACCTGGGCGGCAGAGCGAGACTCTGTCTCAAAAAATAAAAATAAAAAATAAAAAATAAAATACCCAATGCAGGTAAAGAGCTGAAAACCCTGCCAGAGGGTCATACTACCTGTCTTGTGAATAAGAGGTGGGGTCAGAAATCTTTTTCTTCAGATCTTAAATACACAGAAGAGATAACATAGATTTATTTCAAGTAAATATGAAAAGCAAATGCTGGTCACAAAGTTATTTACACTTGCTGTCAAAGTTCTGGTGGCCACAAAGTACAGATTTTACTATGTGGCTAATTAGGATCCTTCGGATCCTTGAGGAGCCATAAGATGTTTTCTTAAGTAAGGGTGTAAGGCCAGACCTACATTGCAAACCTCTTTGGCCTGAAAATAAATTGGAGAAATTTAATTGCACAGCCACTGGTTCTATCCACACTTGAAAGCATGCCTACTCCAGCACAAGGGCCTGGTCACATGGAGAATCCCAGGAGGAGAGACAGAAGCCACATGGAGTTGCCATGGCAACTTAAGGAGGCCTGAAAGGCCAGTTTACCCCTACATATCTTCCTCACATGCCCAGTCATAGTTTTAGACATTCTTTAGGTTCGCATGTTTCATCTCCAGAAGGAAAAATATCTGTCTAAATGTTACCATTTTATCAGAGAAAGCAATGATGACCCAATATCACATTACTGGAAAAAAAAAAAAAAAGCTTGGGAAAATTTAGTCAAGACCAAGGCCCTGGGGAAATCAAAGAAGAAGGTAGAGATATATATGAATTTGTGTAAAGAAAAGCAGGAAAACTATGGATAGATTCTGAGGCCCGTTCTGGAAGAAATCAAGCAAAGGACAAAGGCTTCCTAAGAAAAACATAAAAACAGTAGACCTCAGTGACTAGATTTCCAAAAGTGGAGAAATTTTTGCCAACAGGTGAAGTGAGGTAAGCCAAAGACAAGTTTTGTTTACTTTGAAATTTTCCCTTGGGTTATCCAATAACCAAAATAGGTCTTCTGGTTAATATATTTTTTAGGATAAATGACAAGTAAGTTTCTCACTAGACAGTAAGTATCATGCAAGAAAAAAATGTATTTACTTCTGCACCCTAAAGCCAAATACTATGTACCTGGATAAAAGGAAGGAAAGAAGGAAGGAAGGAAGGAAGGAAGGAAGGAAGGAAGGAAGGAAGGAAGGAAGGAAAGAAGGAAGGAGGGAAGGAAGGAAGGAAGGTGGGAGGGAGGGAGGGGGAAAGAGAGAAGAGAGAGAGGGAGGGACAGAGGGAGGGAGGGAGGAAAATGAAAGAAGGGAGGGAGGGAGGGAGGAAGGAAGGAAGAAGGGAAGGAGAAAGAAAGAAGAGGAAGGGAGGGCACGGAGGAAGGAAGGGAAAGAAAGACAGGCAATTGTTGATTGCAATCTTTCTAAGAAAACTGAATCTTAGGCAATTGAGAAATTTTAATAACTGCAATTATGACTTTACAGTGCTGAAAATGATGATCCAGAAGATATAGGGGACCAAATTAAATGTGTACTTATTCCCCTAAGGATATAACTTAAAAGAGATTTTTGTTTGAGTTTTTGTATTAGTGAAGAATGGAAGGGCAGTGATAAAATAGCTATCAGAGACTGGAGAAAAGAAAACTTGAATCATGTACTGGCAGAACAATTGGTAAAACAGTCCCTGAAGTAACCTGGAAGTTAGAAATTGATACCCAAAGTGGAGTACTCCTACAACAAAAAGCTAAAACATGTGGGATTTGGAATTGTGCAATAGGTGGAGACCTGATAAATCTCAAGAAGACACTTAATGTTAGTTAAAAGAGCGGAGAGGAAATTGCTTTCTGGAAGCTGGAGAAAAGAAAACCCAAGTTATGGATGGGTAGATTCATTAGCAAAACTGTCACCAACAGTAATGTGCAAAATAGAAGATACCTAATTAACTTGTGGATCCAGCTATGAAGATATCCACACGGGATGTTTAAAGTAGCACCTTGCATCTTTTAGTTGCCTAAGTTAAGTTATGGGAAGTGTAAGATGAACTAAAGAATTAGCTATTCTGTTTTCAAGCAGAATTTGAAGAAAATGCAGAGGCTTTGGGGTTCAAAAATAAATTCTCATCCCCAGTGTTCCTTGGAAAAATTTTCTCAAAGTAAAATCTGCCTCATATCAAATCCAGAACAATACCAATAAAATAGGGACTCAAAGTAAAGATGAAATCAAGGATACTGTTTGTGAGATCTCAGAAAGATTTAGGGCTCTGACCCATAAATTCCCTTGGATAGAAAAAGGGGCTTCTAGGAATCCTCACAAATTGCCTCAAACTCTCTCACCAAAAAAAAAAGAAAAAAAAGAAAAAGAAAAAAAAGAAAGAAAGAAAAGAGAAGAAATAAAGACCTTCTAAAAATAGTAAAGGTATTATCCCATAGCACCCTGACTTGCAGGCAAAATTAGGAAGGGATCAGTTTTAAAGAGCTTTGTGGGTATAACTTTTGTCTAATGAAGTTAACCCCAATAAGATACATAAGAAACCCACAAAGTTTTAAAGAGAAATGTACTAGCACAAACATTGCCAGATTGAACTAAAAGAGACAGAAGCATTTCAAAATAAAAAGAAGCCTTTGTGCTCTCAACCTTCTATGAGCAAGATGAAGACTGAAAGCCACTCAGCTGTAAGCATGAGCCATGGAGAATCACTTCCAGATATCAGAACTAGGCCCTAAGATCTGAAAATATGTACCCAGCTAGATTGCAGGTTGCTTAAGATTGGTGACTGCTATATTTTTCACATTTCCCCCTTTTTGAATGGAACTTTTATTGCCATTTTTCAGTCCTTGCTTCACCATTATATGTTGATGGTTATGGGCATGAGGGAGAATATAACTTATCTCTTCATCTCTTCAGTTCACAGGTATTCAAATCAAAAGTGATTACACCTAAGAAGCCTCATCTTTCACCCGGGCCTGATTTAGATGATGAGATTATAGACTTCAAGTCTAAATCTCATGCTGTAACAGAATGAGATTACGGGGTCTCAGCAAAAGCAGAGGGTATTGCAGGAGGAATGAGAATTATTAGAGGCCAGATTGTTGACAGTGATAAACAGATATTTTGGTAGCTCTCAATGAACAATTTCTCTTATCATGCCCTTGTGTAGTTCTCTGCCAGGTTGACTCTAGGGTTGACCATGTGACTACCCTTAGTCTATGGGACATTAGTAAGTGTGATGCAAGCAAAGGATTGATAGGCACCTGAGCGTATTTTCCTGGAATGCTCCGTCTTGAAACCCAGCTGCAATACTGTGAGGAACCCCAAGCTAGCCATTTGGAGTAGACACATGGAGATAGAGATGCTCAGATAGTCTCCATAATTTAGACATTCAACTGAGTCAATAGTCATGTGAATAAAAAAGACATTCTGGACATTCCAGCCCAACAGATATGGGGCACAGATGAGGTTTTCCCACCATGCTTTACCCAAATCACAGAATTCTGAGCAAATACACAATTACTGTTGTTTTAAACCACTAAGTTTTGGGGTGGTTTATTCTACAGCAATAGATAACTGAAATAGAGTGTGTGTTTCCATTTTTAAGATTTTTTTCTTTTCTTAAATATTTTGTGTGAATTTATTTTCCCATGACTAATTTTCTAATAGAAGACTAAGATTTTTAGAACATACTGGCACTGAAATCACAAGAAAGTTATTTTGTGCCATATTATCCTGTTCTACTTTCTTTATGGCATTTATAATTGTATGCAAATATCTCATTTATTTGGCCACTCCTTTTTTCAATCCTTGTTCGACACAGGAATGTAGCCTCTAGTGTGTCTTTTTCACTGTTGGATCCCAGCATCTACAATACTGCCTGGTACATAGTAAGGGCTCAGTAAATACTGTACACAACACTAATATAGGATACTTTTTTTTAGGGAAAAAGAAAAGGTCCCTGAGATTGACATTTCACATTTCTGGCTTGCTTAATGCTAAGATGAAATTGTCCAGGGTACTTTGCTTCCACATGGAGGACTAACAATTTAAGGAACTGCCTGGACTTCTACAAGATTTTTGCCTCAGCAAAAAATAAACTTTGTTGTATTAAATCACTGAGAATTTGGAGTAATTTGATCCTGCAGTACAACCTAACTTATCCTGACCAATATAGTGCTTAACAGTGAGTTTATATACTTTTTGAACTCCGGCCTATAAAGTCTGGACAGCCATTTATGGATTCAATGATAATTTATTGAATACCAATCATGTTCAAGGTACTGTGCTAGGTCAAGAAATAGAAACAAAGATGGATTAGATACTGCTTTCAAGAAGTTTATAGTTTGATAAGAGAAATAAATTATGCACATAATAAACTGCAGTACAAGGTAGAAAATTATGAGTGTCATAGATAGGTACAAGTAAAGTGCTATAGGAATTTATCTGAGATGGATATGAAAAGGTGACTTAGCTCAGACCCTTACAGGTATGACAATTTATGAAAGTGAGAAGAACGACTTCCTGTTTATATATGCCATAGTGCAAAAAGTCTAGCTGTTAGGCTTTCTTTTTCCCCACATTTTCATTTCTCCGTGCACCCTCACTCTAGGCTGTTATGGGTCAAATTGTGTTCCCCACAAATTTACATGTTGAAGTCCTAACCCCAAGTACTTCAGAATGTGACCTTATTTAGAGAAAGAGTCTTACAAAGGTAATTAAGTTGAAATGAGATTATTAGAGTTTGCCTTAATCTGACATGACTGGTGTCCTGATAAAAGGGGAAATCCAGAGGCAGACATACACACAGAAAAAACAGCAAGTGAACATCAACGCAGAGATCAAGGTGATGTGTCTACAAGCCAAGAAACAGCAAAGATTACCAGCAAACCACCAGAAGTTAGGGGAGAGTCATGGAACAGATTCTTCCTCACGTCTTAAGAAAAAAACAACCCTGCCAACACCTTGATCTTGGACTGCTGGCCTCCAGAACTGTGAGACAATAAATTTCTGTTGTTGAAGCCACCTAGTTTGTGGTACTTTGTTACAGAAACATTAGCAAACCAATACAAGCCTTAAAAAGATGTATAAGACAGGGAAAGGAATAAGAGCCTGTGACTAGCCAGCTCTATCTTCCAGCTGCCCATTATCTAGTTCTCTTTCCTCTTCCAGACAACAAACAGGTTCATTAGAAAATGGTGGAAAGTAACCAAAAATTTCTGACTATTGTCACCTGAGGTGGAAGGAAGAAAGAAAGAAACAACCTGGGAGAGGGGGTGGTCATTAGTTGGTTTTTCAGAACATTTGATTAGACTCCTGGAAAGAGGGCAGAGAGGAATTGTGTGTGTGTGTGTTGGGGGTGGGGGGTCGTGGAGGTTATTCTCCCTGTTTGCCTTCTTTCCTTCTTTGGTGAATGTCTTTTAAACATGATTTTGATTTTTTTTTTCCCATGAGATCCAGTATAACCGAAATTTGAAATTTTAAAATGCTTTAAAACCTTTCAATATTTGTGTTTGAAATTTTCTTGAGTTTATGTGGGTGTGTATAGAATGATTTGCTTCATATTAGTGCAATGAGTTTCTAACTCATTGACTTTCTGAGCCTTGCACACACCAACACAGAGCATTCCCTTTGGATATATTTTTCACTTTTGGTCTCTCATGTTCTTTTCTGTGTATCAGATGTGAAATGAAGTAATGGCACTAGCTTTTAATATGGTTTTCACAAGTGGTTCTGAAAGCAATTCCAGATGACAAGAACCAAAATATTTGGAGTGATGACAGATCTCTGATAATGTAGACTCTATAGTCTCCCCGGTAACCACTTTAAAATGCAAATATTTTTAGTTTATCTAAGTTCTGTTATTTTTAAATCTCACTAGTTTGTAGTCCTAGCTAAGATTCTTTGGGGTTTTTTCTTTTGTTGTTGGATTTTTTTTGTTTGTTTTGAGACAGGGTCTCCCTTCATCACCAAGGTTGGAGTGCAGTGATGAGATCACAGCTCACCGCAGCCTCGATTTCCCAGGGGCTCAGGTGATCCTCCCACCACAGCCTCCCCAGTACCTGGGACTACAGGTGCATGCCACCATGCCTGGCCCCAGATAAGATTCTAAATATACATTTTGCTTCTTCTTAAGGCAAGCCAGCCATTGCCAACATAGAGCAACAAAATGCACATTGCTTTGCTAGGGACCTTACAGAGTAGATAAATAACACAATGTCTTCCCTCTAGGGAGGATAAAAAGAAGAATGAAAGATGTGTTTTTTCCATAAATGCATATATTAACATTTGACTTCACAAAAAGTGCTCATGTAAAGAACAATACTTTCCCTTGAAGTTAAGCAATTTTATGATGGATCTAACAGTACAGGGAAAAAGGTCTTGGGGCTAATAATAATAATTAGCACTTATGTTGGTACTTTCTGTGTTCAAAGCATTTTGTGGAAGATTAACTCGTTATTCTTCCCAGCGTTCTTGTCAAGTTTATAAAGCTTTAGACTGTTCTGATGTCCTCTCCAGTACAATTCCATATAATATGGGAACATTCATTTGATTTTTACATATAAATACTACTGGAGTTCTGATTATCCCACACTGTGTCTGATACCCAGTAAACTCACAAACTTTGGTGGAAAGAATGGATGGTACTTCCTGGATCCTTATTTCAAAGATCCATTCAAAATTCAAGAGTCTGACCAAAGAATGGATTATCACTTTAAGCATCCAACTATATTTTATCAAAATGGTCTCATTTACATTTTTCTTCATTTAAATCATGAGTTCCTCAAGGACAGGAACTGTGTGTTTTTCATGCTTGTTCCAAGGATCACCTAGGCGTGTGTTGGCTCAGAATGATGCTTAGTAAGCCTGTGTTGAACAATAAAAATGAATTCTTTATTGATAAGTTCTTATTAAATTGTGAAGAATAAATAGCATGTGGTATCTGTCCTGCCCTCTAGGAATAAGTATGAAAGAGGAAGCAGGACTTATATACAGAAAGCAACTGGACACAAAATAGAAAAATACAAAATACAACCAAGTGCTACAATGTGTGGTTCGAGAAATGAGTGCTAAGGAAAAATTACACTTGTTTTATTTGGTTTTTGACTTCTCAGCCCATTAGCTCCACCTCCTTCCTTTGGGTATATGTGTATACATACAGAAAGAGTGAGACAGCTTTTGGCCTGCAATAAAATGTAACAGCCTGTAAAAGTATTATATTTTCTACTCTGTTTAATATAGAAAGTTCATTCAGTTGGAAATTATATACAGATTTTTAAGTTTCTTTCTGTACAAAACAACAACAAAACTCCACACACAGAAACACACGCACAAATACACTGAACTTTAATGGTGATCTTTATTCAAATTATAGTTTCTGTGCACACCTGTAATCCCAGCTACTCCAGAAGTTGATGGGCGTATCCCTTGAGCCCAGGAGTTCAAGTCCAGCCTGGGCAACATAGTGAAATCCCACCTCTCAATCTTTTAAAAAATTAAATTACAACTTCCCATATTATAAAAAAGTACTGCAGCTCCAAGCTTGAATGGAAATTCATTAGATTTTTATGAATTTGAAGAAAGTTTATTTCTGAAAATAAATTTTGTTGAATTTCTTCTTAAGGTGGAAATATGTTTTTCCTTCCTTTTCTTTGCATGTGAGTTTTGTATCAGTTGTGGAACTCTATAGCTCCACTACATACTTAGGTATTTGAATATTTGAATCTGTTGTGCTTTTTCCAGGAAATTCTGAATTTTAGGATAGTCTACAGGTACCATAAATTGAGAAGTCCAAACAATTCATTATCTTCCTTGAAGCCCAAATCTGCCATTTTTCTCAGATAGGAAAGCCACCAAACATAGGGAGCATGCCTGCCACTTCCCTCTGGCCCGTCTCTGGCTCATCCGCCACAGACACCTATTTATTACATCCCCTGAGTATTCCTCTAATTCTCCCTCCGTTCCATCAACACTCTTTCAGCCACGCTTCAGGACCATGGTCTGTGCATCGCTTAGTCTCATCCTAATTTATCCGCAGCTCCGCCCACTCCAACCTCCTCTCCCCTCTCTAAGACAACCTTTACTTCCCCGCCTATGCCTGTTCCAATTTACTGTCTCTGAACCCCACATATGCCCTTTTCTGCCCTACATTATGATAACTGGAGCTGGACCTAATTTCTTTCGTTAGCGGGCACGATGTTAGACCTTGTCAGTAGAGGGCGCTAGAGGGACACTGCACAAGGAAGGGGCTTCTCTTCTGGTTCCAGCTCTGTTCTTAGAAAACACTGAGCTGCTTCCTTGCCAACCAGCAGCTCCCTTGGTAGGGGCATGCAGAAGACCTGATGACACAAACCCTCCAAAGAGTTTCACCCTCACCATAACAGGTGGCTTCCTGCTCGGCAGCCCATCCTGCATCACTTCAGTGGACTTCTCTGACATCTACTAGACCACATTAAATGAATCACAGCCTTGAAACTGAACTGGAAGGACTTCCTTCAAGGTTATACCTTCTTTGAATACTGTCTTTCAGCCCTATGCCTAGTGACTGCTCCCTGCGTCTTACCCCAGTTTTCTTGAGAATTCCCTTTATACTTCTTAGTAGATAATACCCTTTAATTAGTTCCTTATTTTTATGTGGTATTAAGTTTTCCCTGTCCAAACTGTTAGTCATGTCTCACTTAATGATGGGGATATGTTCTGAGAAATGTGTTGTTAGGCAATTTCATCATTGTGTGAACATCATGGCATGTACTTACACAAACCTAGATGATAGTATAGCCTATTACAACCCTAGGCCATATGGCATAGTCTATTGCTTCTAGGCTACAAACCTGTACAGAATGTTACTGTACTGAATGTGGTAGGTAATTGTAACACAATGGTATTTGTACATCCAAACATACCTAAACATAGAAAAGGTACAGTAAAAACAGTGTTGTAATCTATGGGACCACCATCATATAGGCAGTCTGTGTTGGACAGAAATGTCATTATGCGGCTCATGACTATACTATTGTGATTTCTGTCTCCTGACCAAACCCTGACTGCTTTACCACTTTTGTTCTTTCTTTCTTTTCTTTCTTTTTTTTTTCTTTTTTACAGAGTCTCACTCTGTTGCCCAGGCTGGAGTGCAGTGGTGTGATCTCGGCTCACTGCAACCTCCACCTCCTGGGTTCAAGCGATTCTCCTGCCTCAGCCTCCTGAGTAACTGGGATTACAGGAGCCCACCACCATGCCCAGCTAATTTTCATATTTTTAGTAGAGACGGGGTTTCACCATGTTAGGCAGGCTGGCCTCGAACTCTTGACCTCAGGTGATCTGCCCATCTCAAAAGTCTAGTTGGGAATGGTAATCAAACAGTTTGGCTATCTCCTCAGGTCAGATTACTCAAATAAGGATTAAACTGCTGCTTATCTTTATGCTTGGCAGCATGGTACCTAGCCACGTGGTACCAAGAGTGACTCAGACATGCCTTACCCTCTCTCTGTTACACAGCTCACCTCCAGCTAGAGCTGTTGAACTGTAACACAGAAGCACCCATTTCTCTGCTCACAAAGTGTCATGGTACCCAGGGGCAAAACTAACTCAGACACAATAGTACTCAAGTGTTCTCCATCATTCCAGCTCAATCCAAAGACCCTCAACACATTCCCTGAAATGAGAGATGAAGTGCACTGAGAGAATTCAAGGCATGTTTGAGACAAACTTTTCTCCTTGCTTAAGTCTTCTCGGCAATGGTTGGCTCTACCATTTTAAAAGGCCTGCAATTGTGTGCAATGAAAGTAGTTCCAGGCTGCTGTACCTTGCTCCCTTTCCCACAGACATCACCAGAAGCCCATTTCATCACATTCTTAACAGCACTCTTCAGATTTATCTGTCAGGGCAAAGGATCCAGATTAAAAATGAAACCACCATTTCACTTGCTTGACAAGGGGAGACCCAGTCTGCCAAATTTCCGTCCCTATCACTGGAGAACAGGACTTTAGGAAATAAATAATAAATGCTTTCTGACCTAGGGCCACCTAGCCTGGAATACTTAGGGGCGTCTTATCTTAGCGCAACAATTATTCCAGTTAATAGGTTAAGGGATATATATAAGATTACCCGTAATCCTTTCACACTGTTGTTCAGGGCTTATTTGAGATGCAGGGCACACATATTTAAGGATTAGCTCCTTCTCTCTCTACTCATACCCTTAGAGTGATATTACTTCCTGCTATCTTCTCTTGTGGAATAGAAATGAAGAATAGTTACACTAGGGGAGTTATTACAATCAGGCTCTTTTATATCTTTAAGGCAATTACAGGCAAAGACAAGAGTGCCTAATGCACAGCATTTCCAGAATTTGTAATTTTGGCATCTCATCTTGCCAAGCCTTGATAACATCCAGATGTTGCCCTATTGAAAGGTGTTAAATAGAATAAACCTCAAGCCAAGAGTACTTCCATGTTATATTTTGGAGACTTCCAAAATGTAAAACATTTTCTCTTTGAAATATCAGAACTTCGGTAGTTTAAGCAATAATGTTCTAGTCTGCATAATGTTTTAGTGTCTAATAATAACAATAACAGCAGTAACACTTTGTTTCTCCATTTAAAAAGACTTACATAGTGTTGACTATGTGCTTTTCAAATATTAACTTATTTAATTCTCTATGTGCTCTCTCCTGGTACAACAATCTGCTCCACAAATTTCTCCAGATTTTTATCTAATTCCTGTTGGACAGTGTAAAATGCCACTTCTTCCAGGGTTGTCTGCATATCATCAAAAGGGAAATAGCACTCATCGAAGATGTGTCTTTGCTAGGAACTAGGACAAGGGTGGTCTTTATAAATTCATGAAGAGAAGGTATTGTGTTCATTCACAGACTTTGTGTAGGAATTAGGGAGAAAAATGTAAACCCTAAAGTTAATACTCCATGGGCACATTCTGGGCACAAGTTACCTTAGAGACATTTTGAGGTGGCAGGGCTTTTCCTAGAGTGGACCACCCGTGCTATAAAGGATCTGCCTAATATACTCATTCAGCAAGTCCCCAGTGAATGCCTGTAATGTCTCTGTGACATTACATATCTGCAGGCACATGCAGGAAAAGCAGCAGCCCCTGCATTCAGTACTCTTATGGTCTCACAAACATGGGCCTTGGATGGGCTGGGGGCTGGCAGAATTGTAGGCACAGTGTGTTAAGGGGGCACACAGAACCCAGCATTTGGGCATCTAGAAGCCTTCCCAAGGGCTAAGGAGATACCTGAAAAATGAGAAAGAGTTACAGAGCCAGGCCCCCAAGTTGGCCCTGCCAACCACTCTCCGAAACCCTTAGATTTTTGCTGCCTTTGCCCTTGACACTGTCCTTTCCCTGGAGCTGAATGTCTGGGGGTAGAGGAATGACTTTAAAAGTCCAGGATCAGGCCTGGCGTGGTGGCTCATGCCTGTAATCCCAGCACTTTGGGAGGTCAAGGCGGGTGGATCACCTGAGGTCAGGAGTTCGAGACCAGCCTGACCAACATGGTGAGACCCCGTCTCTACTGAAAATACAAAAATTAGCTGGGCGTGGTGGAAGGCACCTGTAATCCAAGCTACTCTGGAGGCTGAGGCAGGAGAATCGCTTGAACCCGGGAGGCAGGGATTGTAGTGAGCCAAGATCACGCCACCACACTCCAGCCTGGGTGACAGGGCCAGACTCCGAGTGTTCCAAAACAAGAAAAAAAAAAAAGTCTAGGATCAGATGTATCTCCTCAGATCTGTCCTGTTCTAGAATCTTTTTAATAATGAGGCAAGCATTCTCAATAGTTTCTAATCCCAAAAAAGTTCTTTATGGCATTTCCCAACTTTTCCCTTCTAGGAGCCAGCATATGAACTTGCTGCCTATCTTTAGCAAGGAGATGCAAATGACATCCACAAACCTCTTCTGCTGTATACCTGGATGAAAGCAAGGCTAGCTGTGTGTCCTGTGAGTAAGAAGGAAAGATGCTTACCTTAGATCCACCCATAATCTTCCCCTACTCCTACACCTCCAGTTGAGAAAGCTGTACTCATTCTGAACATCAGCTCATCCTAGGGGAATCACAGCTTTCTCCACAGATACAGGACAAGGTGAAGAGCCCTAGGCTGTTCTATTCCCTGGACCAAAGATGAGACTGGGGTGAGGTACCTCTGGGTCACTGTTAAGAAGTAAAATGTAGAGGCTCTTCATTGCAGTAGTATCTTGAGAATTCCAAAATCAGGCTACCACCTCTAAACCAGGCAAGAGGACAATGAGACAAAGTGATAAGCCTGAAGGGTTAGGAACCCATGAGGAGCTTATGTCAGGGAGATTCTGAGAGAAGGAAGGGAGGAGAGACCCAAAGAAACTTCATGGAGCTAATGAACAAGCACCTACAGAGGATTTATATACGATATCTGCAACCAAGAGAGGGTTATGCTAATTTAGAGGAAACCAGAAGGTAGCCAACACCTTCATTTCACAGCTGGCAGAAGGAAGAAAAAAATGCTTACTTAATTGTTGCTAAGAATTGGTCTCTGCAGAAACGCTTCAGAGCAGAACACCCAGAAACACACTGCCATGCTTGTTCATAATGTATGATAGCTGCCACCACTCACCCCCAAAACCACACTTTCCAAGCTACGCAGATCCACTGAGATCCACACTTCATATGTCCTCACAACAATCCCACACCCAGTGTGTTCGGGATGAGGGCCAGGAGAAAAGCATGCCATTTTTCACCCAAAAAGGAGGCACGAAATTAAATGTAACTCCAAGAGTTTTTGTGAGCACATATTATTTGGGGACACAAACATGAGAAAGACGTGGCCTTCTCTTCCTGAAAGAGTTCATAGAGTCCAAAGTAAAAGACAAATTGATTTTAAAAAGTAATTGCAAAACAATTCAGGCCCTCATGCATGCATGCATTTAACAAACATGCCCTGGTCACAGTTTGGAAGTAAAAGTATATGCAAAGTGGTATATGAGTACAGAGATGCTACCACTTTACCAAGAACACAAAACAAATAGGAAGAAACCCAACCATTTAAGATAAGAAAGGATTCTAATGAGTGTTTGCCCACTGTCCTTAGAAAGTCCTTACATCGAGGTAAAAAGAAGAGAAGTGACATTTACTCAGCACTTTCCTCATACAATCTCTGGAAGGTCCATGAAGACTGTGAGCTCTTTGAGGGCAAGAACCATGTCCTACTTACCCCAGGATCCCTGCCCTTCATCAGTACCTGGTACATAATAGTTAATAAATATGTTTTAAACTGAACTGACCTGAGGATTTTCTAAGTCTTGTTTTTCTAACTTTATAGATGGCACCAAGGACTGAAAGATTGTAAGAAGTAAGAGTAAGTAAATTTTTAGCTGCTATATTCCCTAATAGCTAGACTTTAAAAGTATTTTTAACTCTTTTCCTCTATTCTTGCTAGGTGAACAAGGCTAAAACCTGGGTTTAGTTTTCATTTTATAAATTATTCTTTAAAAATAAATTATTTCAACTGTCTTGAAGAGTCTGTAAAACAAGGTCTGTGAAGTCACAGAGGGAAAAAGAATCAGAAATCAGTAGACAGCAGTTAGACCACGGGTGTTTGTTATACATTCGTTCTAGACATTCATCAAAAGCTCAGAAAGGGAAAGTCAAGCGTGCCAAATCAATAAAGTTTCTATCGTATTTCATCTCTTTGGATTTGCAGAACGCTTTGGTAATTCTGTTTCTCAAGCCTGCACATCACGAGCAAACAAGTATGCTTATGGGTGTCTTAGCCCAGTGGGCTGTTTATCAGAAAGCTACCAGTCCCCTGTGAGAAGCTGGCTTTCCTCCAAAATGTAGAAGGTGTTTAAGGGGACATATTTCTTTGGTACACCCTAAAGCAAGCTTGTCCAATGTGCAGCCTGCAGGCTGCATGTGGCTCAGGACAGCTTTGAATGTAGCCCAACATAAATTCGTAAACTTTCTTAAAACATTGTGATGTTTTTGTGTGTTTTTCTTTGTTTGTTGCTAATCATCTATTGTTAGTGTTAGTGTATTTTATGTGTGGCCCAAGACAATTCTTCTTCTTCCAGTGTGGCCCAGGGAAGCCAAAAGATTGGACACCCCTACCCTAATGGCTAAGGAAAGTTTAAATCCTGTCCCCACCTACCTCAGGTCCATGTTGCTCTCTAGCTGAGTCAGCTCATAGAGCTCACTGTGGGCTATGCCCTGGTGGTGACAGTGTCAACAATGGACAACACCAAGACAGGTAACTTTAAGTATCACACAGATCCTGCTGTAGCCTTGGGAGCAACACTCCATCAGAAGAGAAATCAGCACTTAAGGCCCAAACTAAGCTTCTCAATGACGACCAAAAGTATTTGAATGTGCTGCCCCAGTAACACTGGCTGACCCTGGGGAGCTAGCTGCCTTGATTCATTAATAGCAGTTCCTGAGTCTTGCCAGTTAATTCAAGACACTCTCCAGAGACATGCTCCATCACTCTTTATTTGGCTTCAAGGATTTTTTTTTCTTTTTTTTTTTTTTGAGATGGGAGTTTCACTTTGTTGCCCTGGCTGGAGTGCAATGGCGCGATCTCGGCTCACTGCAACCTCCGCCTTCTGAGTTCAATTGATTCTTCTGCCTCAGCCTCCCAAGTAGCTGGGACTACAGGCACATGTCACCATGCCTGGCTAATTTTTGTATTTTTAGTAGGGATGGGGTTTCACCATGTTGGCCAGGGTGGTCTTGAACTCCTGACCTCAGCTGATCCACCTGCCTGGGCCTCCCAAAGTGCTGGGATTACAGGCGTGAGATACCATGCCTGGTTGGCTTCAAGGATCTTGATTGCAACCCAGAGACTTAGAATTTAAGAGGAGGGGAGAAGGGAGGAGGGAGAGAGAGAAAGCAAAGAAGGATGCCGGGATGAGGTGGTGCTCAGGGAGAGGAAACGGATGGACCTACTAAGGAGGATGGACAGACACAGAAAAACACAGGCACAAAGAAAGGCATAAGGAGAGAGGAAAACAAGGCAAAGACAAAATAGAGAGACGGAAAGAAGGAGAGGCTGAGTGAAAATGACATTTTTCAAAGCAGGGCTCATTATTCTCCTTTCAGACACGTTAGTTACAGTTCTCTAATATCACTGATGTAGCTTGCCTCATATTCTAAGGGCTGACAATGGTTATTTCCTGAAGGCCCTGCTGAGTGGAGTGGAGGCGTGGGTTAGGTCAGGAGAGGAACTGAAAGGGGAGAGGAGCTGCTTTTCAGTTTGGTGACTGATTTCCAGGAAGGGAGGCTGTTATGCAGGGAGAAAGATGGACGGCCCCTCCTCATGGAGGCAGCACACATTTAGAGCTGACTGTGAAGAAGAATTGTCTGATAAAATGTTTGAGAGAAATAATTTGAGGGTAATGGAGAGAAAATAAAGGCTTATATCCATATTATCATGCCGGCACTCACTAATTAAGTCCTTTTTTTCAATTTCCCTCATTCTTGTTTGTGCCTCTATTTTTGGCATAGGAAAAAAAAATAAAGGCTCACCATGTTTTCAGCAAAAAGAGAAAAATAAAGATGAGTAATTTCCATACTATATTATTACATCAGGAAAATTTAAATTTGGTGTTATAAATTTTTTTATTTACCGAATACGCTGTCAATTTGAAGAACAACTGTTTGGTTCTCTCTACTTCATCAAGTGTGAGTTTAATTAATCACAATGGAATCCTATTCAAACTATTTTCCAACCCAAGAGGCAATTGTTTCCTAGAGCAGGCTGTTTCCTTCTAACTAAGGACAGCACTAAACCGGAGAAAACATTAAAACCCTGACGCGCATCATAATGAACTCCATGCAAAGTAGTTATATTAATGTAATGGAGTCGAGATCTTAATTGCACTCGTGTTTATATTTGCAACCTCCTTTTTTAAAGCCTTTTTATTTTACTAAATGATTTGAACAACGAGGTAGGAGAGGTTACATGGCCTGCTAAATAGAGATGGGTTTCATCGCACTAAAGGAGGAAAAATGAATCTGGGAGGGAAGACTAGCTAATTTAATTTTGTAAAGTAGGTTTTATTCTCAGTTGATAATGGCTAAAATTGCTCTGTGAAAGCAATCTTTCCAGAGCCAGAAAATGTTCCCTGGACGCTTAAAAAGAAGCATGTCCAAGAGCCATTTTTGTTCCTCCCTATGACAACCATTAGCTGCCACTGAAAAACCTCCAGCCTGAGTGCTGAATCCTTACAAAGCAATTTAGGCGATGCATCCTCTGGCCTCTGATTTGAAAGAGCTGATATGTGGTAAGATAATTTCCAGCCGAATTTTAAGATAGGAGAGATTGCACAATAGGGGTATAAGGGAAATTTCCTATAAAGTGGTCATTTAATTAAGAGTTATTGTTTGATGAATGAATGAGTGAATGAATGAATCTGTCAGGGCTTTTAGTCCAAAAATGGTGACTCTCTCCTCTCTACTCTTTTTTTCTGTCCCTGCCCATCAGACACAGACTAGAACAAAATATATTTATTTCCTCATTAAAACTCACTAATGTAGAGACTGGACAAATATTATACGATTTTTCCATAGCTCAGCCAGGAAATCAGAGGGAGAAGATGGCAGTGTTCACTAAATCACATATGCCCTCATGAGAAACTTCTCTCAGGTCTCAGGATTTAGAATGGTTGCTGTTTCCCAGAGCAATGAGTTATTTTGTTACATAGATACTAATAATTATATAAACTGATCTTGTACCCTCTGTTTGTGCTGCTGGGAAGCTCAAAAAAAGTTCTGCAGCCATCTCTAGTGCTGGGCTACTCAAGACAGGCAGGAGATACACTAACCCCATCCCTCACTTGATCCCACTACCTTTTTTTTTTTTAATTTGATTTGCAAATCTTATTTTTTATGTGATTGTATTCGTGGGGTAAAAGTGCAATTTTGCTACATTGATACATTGAATTATGGTGAAGTCAGAGCCTTCAGTGTCTGCAACACTACAGCAATGCACACTGTACCCACCAAACAATTTCCCATCATCCAGCCCCTTCCCACCTCACCCCCACCCCTCCAAGCCTCCACTCTCCATCATTCCACACTCTGCGTCCATAGGTACACATTATTTAGTTCCCACGGGTAAGTGAGAACACATGGTATTTGTTTTTCTGTGTCTGAGTGGTTTCACTTAAGATAATGGCCTCCAATTCTGTCCATGTTGCTGCAAAAGACAGGATTTCATTCTTTTTTATGGCTGAGCAGTATCCACTGCCACCACCTTTTTTAAAACCTCAGCTAGTTTGTTTTTTGATAGTTTGTACAATGTAGATTTTGAAACACTATCTCAGATTTTTCTCTAAGGGGAGAAAAAAAGAAGGGAAGGAAGGTAAAGAGATAAAAAGACATAGAGTTGAGTTACATTCATGACTTTCCTGCTGAACACCAGGCACTGTGTACTAGCTGTTGGTGAGTGAATAGTCTAATGAAGGAGGCAAAGGAAATTATAAAGTACAGAGTAGTACCATGCAACTGTGAATAAAGTACCATGGGATGCACTACAGAGGAACATCAACTCTAGCAAGGGGGATTCTATTACTACTATTACCAAGAATTTAACATTGCACTAGGTCTCAAAGGCGAGAAGGAATTTGTCTGGTAATGAAGGGAGGAAAGGGCATCTCAAGCAAAGGAAACAGTATATGCAAAAGTGCAAAGGCATGAACGGTATGTTGTTTCCAAGACACAATGAGAGGCTTGGTTTGGCAAAGTTTCGTACGCTTGGGGGTGGAGAGAGAGAGTAGAGGGCCAGAGCTTGAAGAATGAGAAGGTCAGAGTCAGATTTGAGAAGCCCAGAATGACAACATATGGAGTTCAGAGATTGATCCCAGGCAATGGGAAACCAACAGAGTTTCAAAGAAAAAACAGTTACATGGTCAACTTTACTTTTTCAAAAGAAGTATACTTGAATTGGGATGAAGAGGGACTGGAGAGGAAGACTGGTAGAGATGCTGGAGTTCAGTGAGAAATGTTGAGGAAGAGGATGAGAAGAAAACAGAAATACAATAGAAATAGTCCTCCTCTGCTGGAATGGTAGTGTTCACTAACTGATTAGAGACATGACCAGGGATAATGCTGTATAACTTGGGAGATGGGGGATGTGACTGAGGCTGGTAACCAAAATCTAGACTACAAGAGGAAGAAGGCAGCAGGGACGGAGGAATGCTAAGTGTAAAGTGCCTTCAGGACACCCAGGGAGATGACAGAGAGCTAAAAATATCGATCTGGAGCTTGGGCAAGGTATTAAGCCAAGGGAATTAGATTTGACATTTTCCAGCACACATATAGTACCTAAAAAGTGATAAAGAAGATCAGATCACTCAGAACATAAGTATGTACAATACAGCAGAAGAAAATATGGGGCCCTGAAGTTGGGGATTATTTTTAATCAAGGGAGTTGAACTGATTCTCCTTTTCTGGAGGTTTTAAATATAAGCTAGGTTTTCACCTACCTCGGGTACTTTAGGATAGTTATTCTTTCAGGCAGAAGTATCAGCCAGGTAATCTTTCAAATGAGTTCAAGTAACTCTCCCAGGAAGGGCACTAAGCTTGTTAAAAGAGCAGCCAACTAGACTCCTTAAGTTTTGTTGAAAAAGCACCATGCCATAACATTAGCAAGAGGGCACCTCTCAGCGCTTGGGAAAGAACAGGCAATATCCCCCAGGGGACCCATGTTGTGTTTGGAAGAGGCAGCAGAGGTAGGAAACTGGGCTGTGTTCCAGTATAAAGTGGTGTCTTAAGGCTATTTAAAATACACTGGAAGCTATGCGTGTTGCTTTGAAAAAAACAGACGAGTGTCAAGAAAAAGTGGTAAAGAATTGTGCTGATGTATAAACAAAGAAGATGGAAATTACCAGCCAGTTTTCAATATAGGTGAATGATATCAGGGACCAGGATGCTGCAGTGTTGAAAGAATTAATAACAAAGAGAGTGAGATGGAAGGGAGAAGGGCAAGGAAAAGAAATGTCCTTGCAAGGAAACAAAAGAGAAGAACAGAGGAGAAAGCACCCAGCAGGAGCCAAAACTGCTGGTCAGAGAGTGGCGGCAGGGGCCAGAGTCACAGAAATCCCAAAGATAAAGACAGAGGGACCAGAGAATGTTGATGGAGGGGATATCAAGGACACACAGGATTTCTTAGGGTTAAGGTAGAGATGTTAACAGTTGAAGAGAAAATGAAGGTCGTTGCTGAATCAATACAAGTTTGCCCTGATGAACAGACTTGAAGTAAGAAGTCCTGAGCTCAGATATAACCAATATCTCACAATATGACCTTATTTGGAAATAAGGGCCCTGTAGATGTAACCAATTTAACTCTAGGATGAAACCAAATCCAATATAACTACTATCCTCATAAAAAGGGGAAATTTGGACACAAATACACACAGCCATAACATAATGTGAAAACACAAGAATAACACCATGGAAAGACAGAGACACAAGGAACACTAAAGATCGAAGGCCACCACTAGAAGCTGGAAGAGGCAAGAAGTTATTCTCCTTTAAAGACTTCAGAAGGAGCATAGCCCAGTCAACACTGTGATTTTGGACTTTGTCTCCACAACCATGAAATAATAAATTTCTGTTATTTTCAGCCACCCAGGTTTTGGTACTTTGTTATCACAGCCCTGGGAAACAAACATAACAGGAAGAGAACTAGAGGGAGGTGGGAATCCACAGAGCATGCTGAAACCTGCTGTCAACAGTTTCCACCACGGGAACTCTAGACCTTAAAATCCTACACACTGGCATTACTCAGGATTCTTTTGATTGCAGTTAGTAATGTGCCGACAGTCTGGGGTCTGCGGGATGAGAGTGTGCGAGGTGGAAAGAACAAGAAGGCAAAATGACAAGGCAAGTCCACGGTAGGACAGAGGTTAGGTCTGCAAAGGGCAATTCTCTTTTTTTTGAGATGGAGTCTCACTCTGTCCCCCAGGCTGGAGTGCAATGGCGCCATCTCGGCTCACTGCAACATCCGCCTCCTGGGTTCAAGTGATTCTCCTGCCTCAGCCTCCAGAGTAGCTGGGATTACAGGCGCCTGCCACCACACCCAGCTAATTTTTGTATTTTTAGTAGAGATGGGGTTTCACCAGGTTGGCCAGGCTGGTCTCGAACTCCTGACCTCAGGTGATCCACCTGCCTAGACCTCCCAAAGTGCTGGGATTACAGGCATGAGCCACCGCGCACAGCCGAGCCACCTCACCCAGCCTTCAAAGGGCAATTCTCAATGAAACAGAAATCCATTCTCTTTGTCCAGCTGACAGAGAAGCAGCAACATAGGTCAAGGACGAACAAGACAAATATGGAAATATGGTGCCATAAGCATTCTTTAAAAAACAAACAAAACCGTGGCATTCACATTATTCTGGCAGAAAAACTCAAAATAGAAACATTTATGTCATGTGTACTTACCGAGTTGCTAATAAGTCAGAGAATCAGGAAACTGAGCAACATAAAGAAATAAACATACACAACAGAGAGATATTTGAAAACTCAATAAGGAAAAGTTTAAATTTTTACATTCTTTGAGAATGAGTTTATCCATCAGAAGGGAAGGAGGATAGGGATCTAATTTACGGAGTGCCACTTGGTGCCAGGCCCTTGCTAAGCATGGAACACAGGTACCACTTGGTCCCCTCACTAACTCTGTATTACGAGGGAGGAAACTGAGACTCAGGAAAGCGAAGGATTTAAACTCTAAAATGCCTGAGTTCAAATTCATGCTGTGTTCCCCTCACCATGCGGGTTTAGGAGGATACAAATTAGAATTAAACTTCTCAGGAACCTAAAAAGTCAGCAAGAGAAATGGACTGAGATATGTTAAAAGGAGACCACGAGGGGATCATCCCAGCAGTCCCAGCAGCCTGTCCCACTTGGAGCCTGGAGCCCAGCTTAAGCACTTGCTCAGCTCTAGCTCTCTTGCTGTCTCTCCCCTCTCTCTCTCTGTCTCTCAGGAGCTGCCAGCTCTCCACTGTGCCAGTGCACAGCTGGGGGACTTCCAGGGGGAATCTGGACTCCACTGGAGACAATTTTATCTCTGCGTTGTCCCACTGCAGAGGTAAAAGCCCGAAGACCCGGCTCCACTCCCTGAAGACCTCCAGCCCCGCCCCCCAGCCAGGTGTATGCTCCCCCACATCCTGAAGTAGCTCATTGCAATCAGGGCTTGAATAGTAAAACAGAAATTAAATTGACACTTTGAAGCATTAATCTAAGCACAAATTAATATTCATCAACATCTGCTATTTGTTCAGGTGAATATTCAGCTTAAACAAAAAATAGCCTTTCTACCCAGAGACAGCGTGTACCAAAGAAAATGGCGTCCGCGTGCAGGCCCTCTGCGCGCAGCAGTGGGAAGAGGCGGGCTCCCTGAGGAGACAACATCCCTGACAGACCTCCCAACAAAGCCCTGCATATTTTTCAATAAATCATGTCTATTTGGTCACTGTTTTCTTTCTGACTCTCAAGACATCACCGTTCCTTCTCAAGAGGGAGGGAAAAGGAAGCTGGGTGATGTTTATTCCATCTTAGTGCGTGGCAACTGGCCTGCCCCTGTTGTCTGCCATGTGATCATCATTATCTGGGCAGGAGAAATTTCTTTGCTGGAAAATTACCAGCTAAATTTCAAAATGTGCGTGGAGAGAAGTTTGCAGGGGGACTAGATGGGATAGTGGAACCGTACGGGTAGCTCCACATGGATGGAAAATGAAGCAATTACACAGTAAAACTCTGTACTGTTAACAGCCAAGGGGGGTGTTTGATGGTGTAACACAGAGAGTATCATTGAGTCAATAACATCTTTAGAGCAAGGGAGTATTTTTTTAGGTCATAACCAAGCTAGCAGTTGTTCTCTTCCTGCCAAAAAGCCAGAAAAACTTCTGAAAGCCCTCTTGCGATTCCAGGCCGGGGCAGATCTGAGAGATATTTAGAAACATAATCTGTTCCCTGGGTAAAACAATGGCTTCAAAGAGCACTTTGGAGAATGTATCTCTTTACGTTTCAACATTTCTCCTCTCCCTGTCCCAGATAGTTGAAACACAGGCACTAAAATGGTAGAAATATAGTTAAGACAATAAACAAATTTAAAAACTACAGGTTCTGCATACTTTGCGGGGGAAATGCCTTCCAGTGACTAGTGGAAATTTCATGAATTTGGCAACCTGCCTATTCCTGTGTTGAGTAATGATGGAGGGATGTTGCAGAATTGTACATGTCATGAATGGGAGGAAAGTGTACTCATTAAGAGCAAGAACTGCAAAGTTAGATCCTGAGGTCATATTCCAGCCATCCTACTTACTACCTATGTGATCTTGGGCAACTTACTTACCCTCTCTGTGCCTGGCTTTCTTTATCTGTAGAATGTGGATGTTGTGATGATTAAATGAGCATTTGAAACAGTATTTGCCACCTTATAAGTATCATATAACTGTCAGCTATTGTTATAAACTTAGTAATGAAAATTTTGTAATAGTAGTACAGAAAATTGTATAGAAATGAAAATTGTGTAGTAATGAAAATTGCCAGAAAGTCCCTGGCAATTCTATTAATAGAGACTGATATTACTAAAGGTGTAGAGTGAATGACCCAAAGTTGGAACTGGTCAACCCATTAAATTCATTCTACTTGTGGGAGAGAAGGGAGGAAAGAGACTGATGGTAAGTAAATTAATGAATATAGGAATAAGAATAATATAAATAGGAATAAGAGCAATGCAGAGAATGAAAGAGGTTAATGTGACAGAGGCTAGAGATCCACCTTAAGCTGAGCAGCCAGGGATGTCTCTCTGAGGAAGTGACATTGAAGTGGAGACCTGTATGAGAAAACCCAGCTATCTCTATATAAACAGGGGAAAGTGATCCAAAAAGGTGGAACACCTAATGTACAGCCCCAAGGAAGGAGCATACTTGGAGAATTCAAGGAACAGAAAGAAAAACAGGAAGGCTGGAGTGAAACTGCTGAAATAAAGCATCGTAACATTAGAGGTGAGAAATGCAGGCTAGACATGTGGGGCTCTGCAAAACAACGAGATATTGGATTTCATTCTAAAATGTAGCAAAAGCTATTGGAAGTTTTAAGGAGGGGTGTGATATGATTTAAGGAGGGGTGATTTATGATTTTAAAAGATCACGCTGGGGCCATGTGGTAGGCAGCTTCTGACATGGCCCTCAGTGATTCCCACCTTCTGGTATGCACACTCTTGTATGAACCCCTCCCCTTGAGAGTGGGCCAGACTGAGGGACTTGCTTCTAACAGAAGATGGCAGTAGTGATGGGATGTCACTTCCATGATTAGGTTACAAAACGCTATGACTTGCCAGTCCTCCTTCTCTTTCCCTCTCCCTCATCTTAATGAAGCCAACTGCCATGTTGTAAGCTGCCTGAGGGAGAGTCCCACCTGACAAGGGAACCACAGGAGGATTCCAGCCAACAGTCCATGAGGAAGCTGGGCTCTTGGTAAAACTGAATCCTGCCAACAATCACATGAGTGAGCTAAGAGGCAGCTCCCTCCCAGTCAAGCTTTGAGATCATTGCCAGAGAACCCAGATAAGCTGTACCCAGACTTCTTACCCACAGTAACTGTGAGATAATCAATATTACTGTTTCAAGTTACTGCATTTGGGGGTAATTTGCTACACAGTAATAAATAACTAATATAGGCTACTGTGTAGAAAATGGAATTTTAGAGAGCCAGAGTGAAAGAAGGAAAACTGGTTCAGTGGATATGACAGTAGATGAGAAGAGAGATTATGATAACTTGGATTAGGACAGAAGCAGATGAGATGGAAAGAACGGGACAGATTCTAGGTATACTTTGATGATTTTAGGGGTAAAAGGCAGAAATAAGACTAACAGTTTTGACTTGAAAAACTAGATGTATACAGAAATGGGGGAGAGAGAAGAAACAAGCTCAAGGGACAAAGGTTAATGTTGAGCTTTCTGTTTTAGTCATATTGCATTTCAGATAATGCTTACTAAATACCCATATGGAGAGATCAAGTAAACATGTGGATAATTGGATTTAAGAGTCTGGAGTTCAGGGAAGAGATCAGCGCTGGAAAGTGGGTTTGGAACTCATAAGCTTTTATAGGCGGTACTTAAAGTCATGCTACAGCATGAGCCCCCTTAGGGAATGTATCAGTTCCGTTGCTGCATAACAAGCCACCCCAAAATTTAGTGACCTAAAGCAACCATTTTACTATGCTCATGGTGAGTCAAAACTTTGGCAGAACACAACAGGGAAGGTTTGTCTCTGCTCCGTGATGCCTGAGTCCTCAGCTGGAGCACTACACATGGCCCCCTGAAAGGCTTAGGCTTCCTGTCACTGTGACCACCTCAGTGCCAGAAGCTCAGGATTCCTAAGACTAATGTCCCAAGGAACCCGGTGGACACTTCATGGTCTTTTATGACCTAGCCCTTGGTGTTACAAATTATCTCTCCTGCTGCATTCTAATGATTACAAATGAATTACTATTCATTTGTAAATTCATTTAAAATTCAAGGGGAGAAGACACAGATCTCACCTCTGGATGAGAGGAGTGTCAAGGAGTTTGCATGCATGTTTTAAAGCCACCACATAGAGTCAACACAAACAGAGAAGAAAAGAGAATTCTAAGGGGAGCCCTGGGGCATGTCAACATTTAGATGTTGAGGAGAAGATGAATAATTAGCAAACAAGACTGATACGAATGTCAGTGAGGTAGGAAGGAAACCACTGGGTGAATATGAGGTCATGGCAGCCAGCAGGAGAATCTATTTCCAGAAGGTAGGAGTTGCCATTGTGCTAAATGCTTCTGAAAAAGTTAAATATGTTAGAGACAGAGAAGATTGGGGTCTGGTGACTGAGAATTGCTGGTCGCCTTGACAGAAGCAATCTCCATGAGGTTGCTGGAATGGAAGCCAGCTTAGATTGGGTTGAAGAGACTGTTAGGAAAGGAAAGAGGCATCAACCACAGCTGGCAGCTATACATGGACTTGTTTAAATAAGTCACTTGCAAGACTCCAGTAAATCAGAAGATCACAGAATCTGTGATGTAGGTCATCTGGTGCATACATTTGAGCATTTCTGATGTTAGGGAGTTCACTACCTTTACAGTAGCCCATTTTGTCGTTGTTAGAAAAGTTATTCCTTCCATAGAACTCATTTCTAGCATGCATTTATCTTTGCCTGAAACAGCACACAACCAGTCTACTCTGGGTGTCAATGTGCCTCTTCAGGCTCTTTCCTGTAGATGAAGCATCTGCAGTGCCTCCGGTATCTGGGCACTTCCTGTCTAGTTTTCATTGCCCTCCTCTGAATGTGCTCAAATGTGTTCCTGTCACTTCCACAGTGTGGCATTCAAAACCAAACTTAACACCCTGGATGTAGTTGGAAGATGCCACACTCTGGTCCAACCATTATCCCTAAGGCTGTTTCAGGATTTTGTCAGATTGCTGTCACACGTAGTAGAAACCAAGAGCCCCCAGCTGTCATTCACATTGAGCCTTAATCATCACTATTGTGACTGATGAATGTTCAATACTATTTGATGCAATAGTCTCAACGAATTGTTCTTCCATAGCAAAGCTAGATGTTGACAAGTCCAGGTACACTGAAGAAGAAGCTGGAAAGATGTCTTCAGCCTTAGCTCCCATACATTGTTGCTGTGGCCTTTTTCTTTGCACTAAATAAGGTGAAACACAAAGGAATAGGAAATGGCTCCTGAGGCCGCTGGTGACCCAGGTCTGCCTCTAGCCGAACAGGAGCCTCCGAAGAAGTGGAATGGGGGTTGTGCATAAGTGGAACCAGGGAAATCCTAGACCTGTGCCACAGTTTACTAGCTAGCATACCCTCTAGGGCTTTTTCCTCTCTCCTTCCTAGATACATAAACCTTGTAAAAAATCAAATCAAAATTCTCTTTCTAAAAGAGAAATTTGAGCTAGCTTTTTAAATTCTTTCTCACAGTTTTTCTATGAAACTGTTTAAAAGTATTTCTAAATCACTTAAGTGAATATTTGTATCTCCAGATTTTATATATATATATATATAACTTAAGAAAAGGTTAGGAAAGCTTACCTGGATGGAACTAGAGAGAAAAAAATCCTGGAGATTAACATAAGAAAACTTTGAGCTTATTCTAACAGCTGTGTCAGTGTGGCACTAGTATATGCACACACACACAAACACACACACACACACACCTGCAGGGAGGTGAGAAGAAAACCCACTGTGCCAGACTACTCCAAAAACCATTGCTTTGTTCTCTACTGGTCTCTGCCGGCATGGTGATTCTGGGCAAAGCAGGTGGCTAAAGTGTTCTGAATAATTTGGAGCAGGAGAGTCTCATTACCCTCATCATGACTTGCCCACCTTTTCTCCCTTCCCTTGAGAGCTTAAAAGACTCTCTTTGGATAAGAAGAAATAAAATATAAAGATTTACTAGTAAAATATTCTTTTTCAGAGTCTTTGTTCCAGCTGTTCTGGTCGGGAGCTAATAGATCAGTTGAGGATTAAAGGATATGCTTTAGAGCCTTCTCCACCTCTATCAAATTCTCTCCAAAATTCAGAAGGCCAGAAGGATAGAGATTGGACCCTGAATAAATTGTGCATTTTTATCTCTTTAGTATCTTGGCACATGTGATATAAGCATAATAATTATTATGAGCTCTCTGTGATGCCAGTCCTTCCTCATGATACAGAGGAAGTGGTCAAACCATGGTTTTTGAAGTCAGACAGTCAGGAAAGCTATTCCAGGCATTTTCACATACTAGATTTGAGACTTTGGGCAAGACTCATAAACTTTTTGAACCTTAGGTTTTTTTCTTTAAAATAGAAATAAAAATGCCTCCTATAGGTACATTCCTGAGGATTTCAGTGAGATAACTTCATAGAGCATTTTTTAAAATATCATTTATAATGCCATTTTATTTTTTGACATCAGAAAATATTTATTACTGGTTTAAAAAGACAGATAACTTTTAGAATGCAATAAGTGCAGTGCATAGCAAATGGATTATGTATTAAAACTGAATATTTAATTACAGCACAAGTTCAAGAAATTTCCCCATAACTTAGAGTGTAAGAGATAAAGGTGATAAAGTATTAAATAAATGAGAAACACAGGGGGAATGATCCAGAAGATCTAGTACTCATGTGTAACAAGAATTCCAGAAAGAGAGATCAAAGTATTCAAAAGATCAATAATCAAAGAAATAAAGTCATTCCTGGACTAAAAAAGACAAGAGTCTTCAGTTTGAAAGGGTTCACCAAGTATCATACAATGAATACATTGATACACACATCAAGACATATCTTGTTTGCATTCCTTAAAATTCAGGTATTAGGGGAGAAAATCCCATAAGCATCCAGGTTTTTTTTTTTTTAACATCACAGTGCTTTGTATATAACAAGTAGTCCATAAATTTTAGTTTCTTTGCATTTCTCTTCTTTTAATTCATCCTGCTTGAGTAGAATATCTAATCCACCAAAACCTTTCTTTGATCATGTCATTCCCCTCATTGCATCCTGAGGTCACTTCTCACTGTACGAAGGATAAAACTCAAATCTTAGCATTGCCCATCTCACCCTAACTTACCTTTCTAAGCCATATCTTTCCCAACTGCCAAAAATGAAGCCTCAGTTCCCGCTAGCAGCACGACTTGCAGTGCCCAGGTTCTCTCCTTTCTTGTTCATTTCTGTGCTCTGGTTTGCTTACAGCCTTGTCTCCTCTGGGCTGTTCAATTTTCACCCACCTGCCAATTAAAAGCTTGCAAAGCCGTTAAGAACCAGCTCAAATACTTTGCCCTGAAGGCCCCAAGATGGGATCACTCTTTTCTTCCTAAAACATGCTTTAGGACTAATTGTATTTTTCATAAACTCCTTGACAAATGCTATCTCTTATTGTTTATATACGTATCAGAGGCACATGTCAAAAAATATGATTTCTATCTGTTGGCTGTTTATTTCCCAAACTAGATGGAACTCCTTAGCATCAGTGACTACATCTTGTTATCTTATATCTCTAGCATCTGACACAGTGCCAGATACCTAACAGGTGCTCCATAAATAATCACTCAAAAGGTTTATCCAATAAGCTATCACCCTATACCTAAAAAGTTCAATTGCAAGATGTTTTGCTTAAAAAGTGGTTACACATTCAAATCTTACAACTGCCAGGCATTTAACATAAGTGGCTGACACAGGCTATGTCAAAGAGAAGCAGGGAATGTGGGGACTGTGGCATTTCGGAACAGGGCATCCTACCTCTAGATGGCTGTATGAATGTGGTCCCAGTATCATCAAGTCATTGATATTTCAAGAGAAGCCAGAAATTCATATTTTTGTGTGCAATATCTCCTGATTCTTAACCATTAGAAAATAAGGCAATCATCTGTTTGTTGAAATATTGTGCAGGTCCATCATAGAGGCCAAGCCAAATACAACTATGTTTGCAAGCATAAGATGGATAGATGTGGTAAACCACAAGAAGCAAATAGCCCTTTAGAGGTGTGGATTGACCGTGCAGAGTTACAAGTGGAGCCAGGAGAAATCATGTTGAGTGGGACTTCTCATCCTACCTAAGAGAGACTAACAGATGGAAAGCTGGGTACAGAAGGGAGAGAAGGCAGTAACAGTCAGATTTCAATATGTTGAGACTGTGACATGTGGGACTTTTGAGTGAGTAACAGCTGCTCCTAGAACTGAGTTGAGTGGGGATCCTCCCACACCACCCAGGCAAGAGAACTAACAATTGATGACTGCTCCAAATCAGTCGCCAGTCTACCTAATACTTCTACCTGGTAGGTAGCCTGATACCCACTAACATCAGGTAGGTTCTATATGATTAATATTTCATAAGATAAATATTAATCATTAACAATTTTCAAATCTGAGGTACAGCTACTTCAAAAATAAAGAAGGAATGCAGATGAAGAGCACATATCACTAGAGAAATTAGTGATACAGAGTCAAGCAGTCTCCAGAGTTCTGAGGGGAAGAAGCAAACAAAGAATCACAGCCATTCTTTGAGGGAGCATCCTACTCATTAAAGAAATGCAATCATGATTATGCTGATCAAATGAAAATCTCAAAAATAGAGAGGCCATGGGAAAAGGGCTGGTTATGAGCACTGAATTCATTTACATATAAAACAAGGCAAAATAATTGTCGTAATACTTTGTAATGGTTATAAACACCAAATAAATGTTATATAGAGGTGAATCGCATAAAAATAGTAATATAGCAGTTTTCCCAGTTTCTCTTAATATTTAATAAATACTGCCTACACTTGGTGCATGAAGTTAAAAAGTATAATGACACCAATCTTTTAATATTCTTTTATACTTTATTTTTTAAACTTTAGAAAATATTTTGGGAATTAATATTTCTTGCACTTAAAATGAATAATTTGCTTTATTTCACTTTTTAGGATTTTTTAAATTAAGTACAGTTAATTTTTTTATTTTAAATTGTGTTACAGAATATTCCAAATTCAGTTTTTCTGTATTTTTTTTTTCCTGTCTTTATTTCTATAGAGAGAGATACATAGGATGATATTGCCCTTTGTTAATGATAGTTATTTTTGTGTAGTGGGATACGGAGTGACTTTTTTGCTTTCTTCTTTGTACCTTTCTTTGCTGCTTGACTTCTTTATAATGAGCTATATTGTTTTCATAAGTTCAGTAGAGTTATTCTTTATGAAAATATATATAGTAATTGAAAGAAGCTTAATATTTGGCATCTCTAATTTTTAAAAAGTAGTAAACACATATTATGCACCTCTTATGTCTTCTTTTTCCTTAAACCTTTCTACCTACTGACTTTCTTTCTTTTTTTAAAGACAGAGTCTCACTCTGTCACCCAGGCTGGAGTGCTAGAGTGCAGTGGCATGATCATAGCTCCCTGAAGCCTTGAGCTCCTGGTCCCAAGAGATCCTCTTGCCTCAGGTGGATCCTCTTGCCTCCCAAGTAGCTGAGACTACAAGTGTGTGCCACCATACCTGGCTAATTTTTTTTTTAAGAGATGGGGTCTCGCTATGTTGCCCAGGCTGGTCTTGAACTCCTGGCCTCAGGCAATCTTCCTGCCTCAGCTTCCCAAAGTGCTGGGATTACAGGCATAAGCCACCAAACCTGGCACTACCTACTGAATTCCAAGCTCTGTGATCCTAGAGGGTAAACATTAAGCTATGTTAAAACTGTAACGGGCCCTCAGAAAAGCCACCTACCTTCTCACATTCCTTACCCCTCAGGGGATATTTCACATAATCAATTCTCAGGAAGGCTGCATAAGCCCCAGACAATTCTTTAGCTTTTACCTTCTAGAAAAAGGCTTTTTACATAATGTTAAAAGGTCATTAATACTGTCCCCACACTAAACAACATCATTCATAATGCAAACAATTGTAGTAAATGGGAAGTTATCCTGTTATGCATATATAGCTTCTTTGGATGTTTGAAAAGTCTTGAGACCCCCAAAACCCCCTAAAAACAAAGATGCCAAGAAGGAAGATGGCAATTATTTTCTGTTTAATTTTTACCTACTCCAAAGTTCTCTGAACCAATCTGACCCTCTACATCAATCCCAAAACGACTACATGACTGTGACCCACACTCATTATTAGTACACTGAACCTATGTGCCCTGACAACTAATGCCATGTATAGACCATTGAAAGGCAAGGTGTGGAGAACCCAGACAAGCTAGAAGTGTTCAGCAGGTAATTCCTGAATAAATATGTCTAAAAATAGACAGCAAAAAGCCCAAATCTGTGAAATCAAAACTAGATGAACACCTGCCCAGAAAGATTCCAGAAGCTAGAACCAATGAAAAGGCAAGTCAGAATAGATGAACTAGTCAATCCAAGAGACCAAAGCAAGAAACTAAATCTAGCAGAGCTGAGACAGGATGAGCACAGAAACAGGTCTCCAGCATCCAGAAATGAGTTAAAGTCAGAGGAACCACGGTGGAAATAAGTAAGTCAAGGATGGGAGGGTGCATAAGCCCAGAGAGAGTTCTCCAGATGACTAACTACTGCTTTAGGAGTCTTCAACTGGCCCAGTCCAATCACACCTCCTTGATAAATGTTCCACAATTTATACAACTGACTTAGGAGCCCCTGTAGCATAACTACAGTACACTGGGGGTAACTTTATCAAAGCACCTGCCACAGCTTCACCTACCACAGTGAAATTGATTTACTTACCTGTCTCCGCTAAGAAACTGCAACTCCCCTAAGAAGAGATATCCTATCTTATTTGACAGTGAATCTTCAGCATCTAAGATGGTGCTTAATATAAAGTTCAAAAAAAGTCTAGGTGAATGAATGAATGAGTTTCTGCATCTAAAATTTAAATGCAAGAAACATGGCTACTAACAAATAAGAATGAATGTCCTATAACAAAACTCATGCAACATTACTCCTTTTCTCCTGTCACCTAAAGTCTCAACTTTGCAACACATCATGCCATCTAATTAAGTGTTTTCAACCTTCTTTAACAGAAATCTCTATTCAAAATGATGAAACAATGAGGAAACGTTTTATTTCACATAACAAACTGTCCTAAAGGAAAGTGACTCCAAGGCCCCAGCAGCTTTTCATCTTTCTGCTCTATCACTCTCAGCAAGTCAGCTTGTCTTCAAGCCAGCCATCCTCATGGTCACAAGATGGCTGCCTCAGATGCAAACATGACAACTTCTAGCAGGAGAGTAGAGCATCTTTTCCTACAAGACTCTCAACAGACACACATCTCTTTGCATCTCTTTTGCCTCTGCACAAATCTTAAAACAAGCCACTGACAAGAGAAATTAGATCACTGTGATTGGCTTAAAGAAGTCTACAACTGTGTGGGGGTGGATCACGTGAACAGAATTAACAAAGTGGGAAAAAGTGTTGGGTAGGTGGCCAACGGCTATTTCTACAATTTCATACAATGCCATTCACGACCTCTCTCTCATGCCCCTTGCCTCCATCCTCCTCTCCTACCATTCCTTCTAACTCAAACTCTGTATTCAGACCATACCTGTTGTTCCCTAAATATACCAGAAAGTTTCTGCTTGACCAGATCATTTTTTGTCTCTGTGCTTTTGTTCTGTGTTCTTAGCTTTGCCAGAAGTGCTCTTCCCCTCTGTCCAGTGGGCAAGCGCCAACTCATTTTCAAACTCTCCACTGAAGCATCAATTTTCTGTAATGCCTTTCTTGACCTCAGGTAATTAACTTCCTTATTAATGTTCATTCCCCACACCTTGTCTACCACTTCTATTACAGCATCCCTCATACTGAAAAGTGCTCCTTTGTTTACATTTTCATCTTTCCCATTAGACTCAGAGCCCCTAGTGAGGAGGACTATGCTTTGTCCATCTTCGTATCCCCAGCCTCTAATTCAGTGCCATGTGTTTATAGAAATGTCATGTAGGCTTGATACATTGAGTAAAACTGAATGAGCTGAACTGAATCTGGCTGTGTGTAATATTTCCAACAGTTTCTCAAATGTAACTCTGTCTGCTGTGGGGGAATCTTTCTTTGAAAGAACAATCACTGGACAATTCAACAGGGACTGTGCTCTGAATTGTCCTCTACAGATGAGGCTGGGGGAGGAACTCTGAACTGTCTAGAGTCCAGAAGTCATGGAGCTCAGAGTCCTCTCCTGGAGAGCTGTCCATGTCCCTACTAAGGGAAGCAACCATTCTGGCTTTAGCACTGAAAATCCTGCAGCCCAGGAAACTCCTGAGTCATGGGCAAAGCAGGACAAATATCACGGAACCCCAAGTGGTTCTGCCATGACTTATCTTATCTCTGCCATCTCAACAGAATCTCACATAAGAAGAAGAGGATCAGTACCCACCAAGTGCTTAATCTCTAGGGTGATAAGAATGGTTGTTTGTTACAGTCCTCATTGGGGAAAGAGATTAAGAATTCTTACCTGGGGTTAAAGGTTTAGAAACTGTGGGTAGAATTGAGCAAATTATAGAAACCCTAAATGGTTGTCCAGGGAAGAGAGTTACACAACATTAGTTGTTTCTAAGGCAACAACTTCCCAGATTTATGCCAGAGCTTTGGAACCATTTCCCCCTAGAGCAGATGATGCTCATTTATCTCCAGAGAAGCTCTTAAAACCTCTTCTTTCTCAGAAAACCCATTTGGCTAAAAAACACAGTGTTTAAGATGGAGGGTTACTCTGAACATTCCCAAATCCCCAGAGGAATGTTTGTGGAGACTGCTATGCCGTCCTAGCGTTTGGCTCCAATTCTACATGGCTCCAGTTCAGCACTGTTTCATCACTGCAGCATGATCAGTTACTTTGGAAGGAAATTCTAAGGAAATATCCAAATGGTTATTTATACATTGGGGTCTCCTCAGAGCAGTTCTTAACAGGCAGTGCAGTGAGTCTATACCACAAAATTGCACTGTGCACTTACATTCACTGATGATGATGAAGCAGAACAAAGGGAAAATTCCTAAGGGAAGGACCAGCCTCCTTATGCAGTGGTGCTCCCAGTCCCGTCTGATGGACAATGCCCTCTGCATAAGGATTCACAATTTAATGGGGAGCTCAGGCCAGCCCTTCTTGACAACTGCCCCTCTTTCTGAGGCATGCTAAGACAACCACTTCTCAACACTTGTCTCAGCTGTGGCCTTGTCCAATAGTCTGTTAACCCAAAGCTTACACTGCACTCCATTGGTGGTAATACCCAGGTCTTTGAAATGTGTCTGGGATTCTGAGACTGAAAAAGAACCATACTTCCCTTTTGGTTAGAACCCTCAGACTATAAGCAGTTGAAGGCTAAAGGACTATGTCTTATTTCTCTTGGAGCAAGACTGCTTTGGTTCAAATCTCAGCTGTGTTACTTACAGCTTGTGTAACCTGCGTAACTTGTTTAACCTCTCAATGCCTCTATTTTTGGGGGAAAAACATAGAGATAATAATAGCATCAACTTCATAGCATTGTTCTGAGGATTAAGTGAATAATAATAGCTGTAAAGTGCTTAGAACATGGTGTGATGTGCCATAATCACTGTTAACATTACAGTTATTATTATTCTTTGTATTCTCAGTATCTCACAACGTCTTTAGCTCATAGCAAACATTAAAAATAAAAAAGTTGGCCGAGCGTGGTGGCTCACGTCTGTAATTTCAGCACTTTGAGAGGCTGAGGGGAGCAGACCACCTGAGGTCAGGAGTTCAAGACCAGCCTGGCCAACATGGTGAAGCCATGTCTCTACTAAAACACAAATACAAAAATGAGCCAGGCATGGTGTGTGCCTGTAATCCCAGCTACTCTGGAGGCTGAGGCAGGAGAATCACTTGAACCCAGGAGGCGGAAGTTGGACTGAGCCAAGATCACACCACTGCACTCCAGCCTGAGCAACAAGAGTGAAACTCTGTCTCAAAAAAAAAAAAAGTTAAACAAGTGTACTGAACTGAACTCAAATTTCCACTCACAAACAAGGCATAGGTAAGAAAAATTCACCAAGTACTTATCATTACATACTGTTATTCCAGGTTGGTTTTGCTTCTTTATTGGCTAGTTGGTGACATGTCCCTTTTTCATGGGTTGGATACCCAGCCACAAGCTTGAGAGGGGCTTAGAGGAAAGAGGACAAGTGACAGGGGGCTCTGCACAAGTTCTAGTCCCAGTGGGTCCATTGAATGTCAGCACTTTGAAAGTTCAGAGGAGAGAAAAGCACACCTGGTTGGGGAGCTCAGGACAGGCCTCATGAAGGAGTTGTCTCCTTAACAGAACCTTGAGGAGATTTCAAAGAGACAAAGAAGGAGCACATTTCTAAAAGAGAAAGCAGCATGCGATGGTGGAAAATCATGAAGTAGGTTCAGGAGATATTGCACAGTCCACGTGGTCATGGGCTGTGCGGGAAGCCAGAGCACTGCTTTATGCCGCATTTCTAACCCCTTTTCTAACTATTTAGGCCCAACAATGGCACAATGCTGGGAGTAACCCAGAGGTCAGGTTAAGAAAGAATTCATTTCTGTTTTTCGGTTCCTACCAGGATCGTGTGGCTTCAAAGCCCAAAGAATCAGCTAAGTAGCTTTTAAAAACCATAGAGACTTAATCTGTTTGAATTTGGAATAGAAAGCAGAGACTTTTCAAACAGCATCACCACACACCTGTTCTTCCACAGAGCACATAGTAGGTATGTGAATAACCACTCCCAAAGTGCTCACTAGAAATGCCAAGAGAGTCTTACATGGGAAAGCCGGTGCATTACCAACAAAAACCAGCCACAGCTGCTGGGGGATAGTAGAGTCAGTACACACAAAATGGTGTGAAGACCAGGCTCACAAACCATACCACCAGTAGGCCAGGGAGGGGTTCTTAAAAGAACAGAAGTGTGATCAATGAGATCATTCACAAGGCAGCTGTCTTGCCAGACTGTCATTTTCAGTTTCTCTGCATAAGAAGTTCCCTTTAAGCAGTGAGTCGCAACTCCATATCTCGTGCCTGAAGCTGTTCTCCCACATCCCATCAATCACTCAATCATCTGATCTCACCATGATGGATGACATTAACATGTTCACAGACACACTTCTATTACATTGTTCCACATGACCTCCAAGCTAGCCAAAAATCTTATGGCCTGAAAAAAATAGCTCATCCGAAGTCATCCCTGATTCCAAAGAAGAAATAATCCAGTTTCTTCAAAAACTAAATGGTGTTAAAATAGGGGGAGGGGAAGGAAGAACTGTTGTAATTAAAACATTTTATAAGAACTAACAATCAAGTGCAATGTATAGGCTTTGATTGGATTCTGATTTGAAGAAACTCACAGGGTTTGAGGTAATCAGGCAAATCTGAACTTGAAATAGATATTAGGCTACATTAAGGATTACTACTAGTTTTGTTAGGTATGAATGGGATTGTGATTATGGGTTCTTTTTTAATGTCCTTATCTTTTAGAGATACCTGCAGAAGCACTTAGAGAATTTCTTCTCTGATCTTTGCTTTAGAATACTGTGGTAACAAGTGAGGCAAGGAAAGATAGTGATATGGCAAAAGATGAAACAAAATTGGCAACATGTTGAAATCTTCTGACATTGTGTGGTGGGTTCATGGGTTCATTTGTACTATTCTCTCTAATCTTGTGTATACCTGAAAATTCAGTAATAAAAATTCTCTATTTTTTATTGTTATTTTAGAGATAGGATCTTGCTTTGTCACCCAGGCTGGAGTGCAGTGGCATGATCACGGCTCATGGCAGCCTCAACCCCGTGGGCTCAAGCGATCCTCCCACCTCAGCCTCCAGAGTAGCTGAGACTGCCAGCAACATGCACCACCATGCCCAGCTAATTTTTTTTTAACTTTTTGTGGAGACAGGATCTCACTATGTTGCCCAAGCTGGTCTCAAACTCCTGTTCTCAAGCAACCTTCCCACCTGGGTCTCTCAAAGTGCGGAGATTACAGGCAAGAGCCACTGTGCCTAGCCAAAATACCTTTTTTCAGGCTTCCCAGGCCCACTCATGTTGACCAACTAAACAGTGCATTCCATTACACCAGGCACTTTGACAAAGAAATTGCTGCACTTACTCGGTGCAGCAAGCAAAGAAGTAAGGGCCACTGTGCATGCTTCACCTGTTGCCCCACTGCTGCACCCAAGGAAGTGCAGTCTCTCAGACTCAGCATTCCCCAAAAGTAAATATGATGGACAGTAGATATGCCACTATACATGATCGCTCTTAGTCCATGACTTAACAGTTACTGGGCAGACCCCTCCATTTGCTTGTCCCGGGGAAAGTCAGAAGAGTCCATTCTGAACAAGGCAAATGTGTCCCAGAGCAGCTCTCATCCTTGACTGGGGGCTTAACTTTTTCATGCCACTGCCCTGCATCAAAATAGGGCCTGGTCCCCACACTTCTCTCTCCTCAAACATTGTTAAAACAGAAGTAGAAGTAAGGACATCAGTCCTTAAATCCCTCTGTCAGAGAAGTGAGATCCTGATTATTATTGGCTCAATTCTTTATCTTACTTAAAGAGACAGATATAGTGAAGCCTGATAATCAAGACATTGGAATGCCACGTCATCCTGACCTGTGCAAAACATCCTCAAACTTTACATATTCTAAGGCAAAATATAAGCAGCACCCAAACCTAAACATGTTCAGTATATGCGTTGCCTTAAAGCAGATGATCATACCCAGATGAAAAATCTTACTCTTTTCTTCGTCTGTCAAGGTATCTTAATCCTAAAATAGATAGATATAGATAGATGATAGATAGATAGATAGATAGATAGATAGATAGATAGATGATAGATAGATAGATAGATAGATAGATAGATAGATAGATAGATAGATAGATGTGTGTGTGTGTGTGTGTGTGTGTGTGTGTTTGAATGGCATATGCAATTTTAGTAATATTAAAGATAGCAAAAAGCAAAGTAGGGCACCAATGTGGTAGAGATAGAAAAAGGAAGACAGAAAGAAAAATCGTAATAGCTGCCATTTATTGAAAATTTACTAAGTGCCAAGCACTTTACAGACATTATCTCTGTCCCTACAAACACCTTTCAATCCAAGTAACATTATCTTCGTTTTGCAGAAGAGGAAACGGAGACTTATGCCACCTAGATAGTAAGTAGCAGGGGCAGAATTCTGCCTTCTATTGGATCTGATTCCAGAGTATAGACATTTAACTATTACACGTCAGAACGCACAGGGGAGTAGACCCAAGAAGATTATAAAACTGCACATGCCATATGAAGAAATCTTTTTGTAAAATATATTCCCATTGGATTAAATAAGAGAAGAATTGACACACTCTACTTCTAATTAGTGACTGTTTCTCACTAGTTGGATTATTCTATAGATTCTTCTTTTTGCTTCTTTATATTTTTTAAGTTTTCCATGAACATGTATTGTTTTTACAATGAGAAAGAAAAGAAGTTATATTTAATATTTTTAAGTACAGAGGAGGTTTAGAATTCTGAACGCTGTGCTTATGTCTCCAATAATTATGTCTTCTATGAAAATGTAAAGCCCTCCACTGACTTGGCAATATAGTATTTACTGCAAGACAGCAAGGCCCAAAGGACTGGAGACTACGTCCAGAAGAGCTGTCAGCCCAAGACTTAGGGCAAAAGAGCAACATCCCCATAAGCAGGAAAACGATCAGCCTCAGATCTGCTTGGCTGTTATCTCTCTCCTGCGATTTCTCTTCCTGTGAATTATTCCACTGCTTGTGTATTTATTTTTTAAACACATAACAGTGGAGTTATTCTCCAAGTCTCTATCAGCTGAAGTATTAACAACTTCCAGCTGAGAAAATATCTTTTCACTTTGCGTAAGCCTAATCATTATTTTCTACCTCCTACAGGAGTTTCAGTATCATACAAAGGATCACAATACAAAAGGCCATGTGGATGCTATTTTATAAAGTTGCTTGTAGACTTACAATGTATAATTTGGGTGTAAATCTATTTAAAGTTGTCAGTTGTTTGGATTTTCTTTCTAAAAAGAAAAACCTTGTCCCCTTGTTCCTTGAAAGCCTAAATATAAAGTACCTAAACTAAGAAACGGAAAAGAATAAAAAGACTTCTTTTAGAACTTTCATTTTATGTCTTAAAGTCTCTCTTTTGAAATTGAAATTATAGACATAGAGAACTTTGTACTGAAAACTTCTAATTATCTAAAATGTAAAACTGTGTCTTACCACCTGTAGAGAAAAGTGCACCCTCTCAGATGTAAAAGGCCTTCTAAATAGAAATACTCAGAGTACCGAACTCTCTCCCTGGCCCAGGAGTCCTATAAGAAATGGATTCTGCTCTGATACTGTGTTTTCTTATGTCAGTTTCAAGTACCATTTACAACTTACTGGGCTACAACTTCTTGTTAATGAAACAAGTCAGGAATTCATTCCCTTTAGAAACCAGTTTCCTTTACTCTGAGGCACAAAAACCATCTATGCCAGGCAGCCCAGACAACTATCTTACAAATGCCTACCATTTGCCTTTAGGAGATTAAAGGATGGGAATGGTTTCTAGGCACTCTCTCAATACCACCAGTTAGCTTGTAGTAATCCCTGGCCCCTTATTCTATGTCTTTTTCTACCTTTGGGGCATTCCTTTTGGTGCTCCTTAGGCACCCAGCAATCTTTTGCTCTCCTCTTTTTCATTTTACCTTTTTTTTTTTTTAACTAAAAATAGTTATCAGAAAGTAACATGAAATTTAGCCTTATTTCAGTGTAATTGACTGATATCCCACAGGGTTTTCCACTGCCCAGACCACTCTCCCACCCACTCTCCCCAAGTACACTAAATACTATGGAATACTCAGAAAAGCCACACTCTACAGAGGAATGCTATCTTGAACTGCAGAATTTTACGAATCAGTCAGGCTGAAAGAAGCCTCTGTGGGTCCAGGAAGGATCTTATACTCCTGACCACGGCAAATAAGTGACTATCTAAAGTCAGCACCAGCATCTTCCCCATAGGAAGAGCAGGAAACTCCTTATGTTTGGGGTATAAATTCATTTCCTCCCCTGTAAAATGGTAATAATAATAATAATACAGGCCTCATAAGGTTGCCATGAGAATTAAATGAGATAATGAATGGGCAGCCCCTGGCACATAGTAAATAATCAATAAGTGTTAGCTTGTTAGCGCCCTTCTTTGTCTTCCCTTCATTTATTCACCCATTCAATTAATATTCAATGAGCCAGCTTCTTCCCAGATTTGAATCACTTCCCAGTGGTGATATGAGTTAGAGCTCTGGGACATGCTTGGGTCTCCTCCAAGCCAGTAGGATACAATTTAGTACCCCTTAGCATAATGCACTAATTGGTCCCTAAGTGGCCTGAAAGAGTTAATGCATTATTGTCGGATTTAATCTATCACTTCCTGACAAAATGAGTTTTACCATTTTTATACATAAATTCCCTAGAATTATAGAACACAAATTCTCTTTCTCTCTCTCACACACACACAGACACACACACACACAGACACATACATATACACACACACAGTGCAACTCCCCAGAGCAGTGAGACAGGTGAAATAATAGAATTAAAAACGTTCATTTAGAGTTTACAGAGTACTTTTTTCTCATTATGAAAGCAACACATTGCAGGAAATGCATAAATCTAAATGAGACACACGTTTTCCATAATCTTACAATCCTCCAAAAGATGGTTCTCAGAAAACACTATAAGCATTTTGTTCTATTTTCACCCAAACTTTTTTACTCTTATATAATACTTATTCCATAGTTTATATTATCACATATCACATATACTTTATGTTTTGTGTTGCTCTTACAATTAAAATTGTGTCATGAACATTATTCAATTAAACTCATTAAAATATTTTAACAGCACTTTATATTCCATCATATGGACATTCCATGATTTGTTTAGCTGTGGGTCTATTGGGGGACATTTAGGTAATTTTCTTTTTGTTTCTACTATAAATGATATGAAGACACACCTTTTTATACATATATTTTAAGCACATTTCTGTTATTTCCTTAGACTAGACTCCTATAAAGGAAATTATCAGATAAAAAAGTACAAACATGTTGAAGGCTCTTGGTGAAGACTGTCAAATTTCTTTAACTAGCAGTGTTAAATAATCCTCTTTCACCACAACCTGGCCAGCCCTGAGATTTTTGTGTGTGGTTTGTTGTTTTTTTTTTTTTTTTTGAGACAGAGTCTCGCTCTATTGCCTAGGCTGGAGTACAGTGGTGTGATCTCAGCTCACTGCAAGCTCCGCCTCCCGGATTCATGCCATTCTCCTGCCTCAGCCTCCTGAGTAGCTAGGACTACAGGCGCCTGCCACCATGCCCAGCTAATTTTTTGTATTTTTAGTAGATACGAGGTTTCACCGCATTAGCCAGGATGATCTCAATCTCCTGACCTCGTGATCCTCCTGCCTTGGCCTCCCAAAGTGTTGGGATTACAGGTGTGAACCACTGCGCCCGGCCCAGCCCTGAGTATTTTTATTAAACAAGCTGTGTTACTCTGATAGATAAAATATTAAGTTTTGTTTCTGTTTTCACTTGTGTCGGTATGATTACTAATGAGGTTGACCATCCATTCCTGTTTATTAGCCATTTGTTCTATCTCTTGTATGAATTATAGGTTTATGTTTTTGCTTATTTTATTAAGAAAATAGATGCCTTATTATCAGTTATATTCACTTATTACATATTAACATTGATATGGTTTGGCTCTGTGTCCCCACCCAAATCTTATCTTATAGCTCCCATAATTCCATGTGTTATGAGAGGAACCCGATGGGAGATGATTGAATCATTGGGGCAGGTTTTTCCCATGTTATTCTCATGGCAGTGAATAGGTCTCATGAGATCTGATGGTTTTAAAAACAGGAATTTCTGTGCACAAGCTCTCTCTTTGCCTGCTGTCATCCACGTAAGATGTGACTTGCTCCTCCTTGCCTTCCACCATGATTGTGAGTCCTCCCCAGCCACGTGGAACTGTAAATCCAATAAACTTCTAAACTGCCCAGTCTCAGGTATGTCTTTATCAGCAGCATGAACTGGATTAATACAGTAAATTGGTACCAGTAGAGTGGGGTGCTGCTGAAAAGACACCCAAAAATGTGGAAGTGACTTTGGAACTAGGTAACAGGCAGAGGCTGGAACAGTTTGGAGGGCTCAAAAGAAGACAGGAAAATGTGGGAGAGTATGGAGTGCCCTAGAGACTTGTTGAATGGCTTTGACCAAAATGCTCATAATGATAGAGACAATGAAATCCAGGCTAAGGTGGTCCCAGACAGAGATAAGAAAATAGAAGTCTTATTATCAGTTATCTTATTATAAGATAAGAACTGGAGCAAAGGTGATTCTTATTATGTTTTAGCAAAGGAACTGGTGGCATTTTGCCCCTGCCCTAGAGATTTGTGGAACTTTGAACTTGAGAGAGATGATTTAGGGTATCTGGCAGAAGAAATTTCTAAGCAGCAAAGCATTCAAGAGGTGACTTGGGTGCTGTTGAAGGCATTCAGTTTTATAAGGGAAGCAGAGCATGAAAGTTTAGAAAATTTGCAGCCTGACAATGCAATAGAAAAGAAAAATCCATTTTCTGAGGAGAAATTCAAGCCAGCTGCAAAAATTTGCATAAGTAACAAGGAGGAGCTGAATGTTAATCTCCAAAACAATGGGGAAAATGTCTCCAGGGCATGTCAGAGGTCCTCATAGCAGCCCCTTCCATTAGAGGCCTAGGAGAAAAAAGTGGTTTCATGGGCAGGGCCCAGGGTCCCCATGCTGTGTGTAGCCTAGGGACTTGAGGCCCTGTGTCCCAGCTACTCCAGCCATGGCTGAAAGGGGCCAATGTGAAGCTCAGTTCGTGGCTTCAGAGGGTGCAAGCCTTAAGCCTTGGCAGCTTCCACATGGTGTTGAGCCTTCAAGTGCACAGAAGTCAAGAATTGAGGTTTGAGAACTTCTGCCAAGATTTCAGAAGATGTATGGAATCGCCTGGAAGCCCAGGCACAAGTTTGCTATAGGTGTGAGTTCTCATGCAAAACCTCTGCTGGGGCAGTGTGGAAGGGAAATGTGGGGTCAGAGCCCCCACACAGAGTCCCTACTGGGGCACTGCCTAGTGGAGCTGTGAGAAGAGGGCCACTGTCCTTCAGACCCCAGAATGGTAGATCCGCTGACAGTTTGCATCATGCACCTGACTTTTCCTCAGACATTCAACACCAGCCTGGGAAGGCAGCCAGGAGGGAGTCTGCACCCTGCAAAGCCACAGAGGTGGAGCTGCTCAAGACTATGGGAACCTACCTCTTACATCAGCGTGACCTGGATGTGAGACATGGAGTCAAAGGAGATCATTTTGGAACTTTAAGATTTGACTGCCCCATTGGATTTTGGATTTGTATGGCCTGTAGCCCCTTTGTTTTATCCAATTTCTCCCATTTAGAAGAGATGTATTTACCCAATGACTGTACCCCCATTGTATCTAGGAAGTAACTAACTTGCTTTTGGTTTTATAGGACCATAGGCGGAAGGGACTTGCCTTGTCTCAGATAAGACTTTGGACTGTGTACTTTTGAGTTAATGCTTAAATGAGTTGAGACTTTGGAAGGCATGATTGGTTTTGAAATGTGAAGATATGAGATTTGGGAGGGGCCAGGGGCTGAATGATATGGTTTGGCTCTGTGTCCCCACCCAAATCTTAACTTGTAGCTCCCATAATTCCCATGTGTTGTGGGAGAGACCTGGTGGGAGATGACTGAGTCATGGGGGCAGGTCTTTCCTGTGCTGTTCTCATAATAGTGAATGGGTCTCACCAGATCTGATGGTTTTAAAAATGAGAGTTTCTCTGTACAAGCTCTCTCTTTGCCTGCCGCCACAAACATAAGATGTGACTTGCTCCTCCTTACCTTCCGCCATAATTTGAGGCCTCCCCAGCCATGTGGAACTTAAGTCCAATAAACCTCTTTCTTTTGTAAATTGCCCAGTCTTTGGTATGTCTTTATCAGCAGTGTGAAAATGGACTAATACAAACATATTCCTACTGTTTTACTTTTAATTTCTACAATATTTACTCCATAGAAAAGACCCATAGACCTCAAGCAAAGGGAAGGCATTTTTCTTGCTAATAAATATATCCTGTTCAAATATCAATAATGCATAATATTTTCATTTCCTTTTAAGGTTTTATGATGTTTTGACACAGAGTTTTTAATTTTAAATATGAAAATCAATCTTTTCTTTTGCTATCTGGTCCATTGTATGTATGCTTAGATAGTCCTTCCCCATTTTGGATCAGGTAAATATTTACCACAAGTTTCTTCTGATTTCTTTAAGTGGTTCCCTTTTTCATGCTTCACTTTTTAATTGATCTAGAATTTACTCTGTTGTATAGCAAGAAAGTAAATGGATCTTTTAATAGATTTTTTCAATACCATTTCTTTAAAAATTTATCCCTTTCAATCTTAATTTCCTATGAATTAGGATCTATGTGTGTACTATATATTATTTCCCATTCATTCACCTATGTATTAGTTCACCTTGCATTTTGAAGTCTAATAGGTCTGGTCGTTTCCCTGTTGTCCCTCAAAAAGCCTTTTTAACAATTTTTGTATCTATCTAACCTTTTTCAGATAAACTCTAGAATTATTTGGTCAAGTTCTCAAGAACTCCATACAAATACCTGAGATAGTTGCCTTTGCAATATTCTTTCATTTTGCTAGTAGGCCCCTGTTTTGTTCAAGGGAAGAATGGGCATAGCCTCCAATGATAATTTACTTCCTAGGTACTACTGTAATTAGACTGAAGAAGTGAATCCATTTTGGTCAATAGGGCAGTAGTGGTTTCAAAATATGTCCACAAATTATTTGGTTCTTCTCCCTTCTATCAAAAGACAGAAGTAACTGTCTTAGTCTGTTTTGTGCTGCTGTAACAAAATCATCTGAGACTGGGTAATTCATAAAGAACAGAACTTTATTTCTCACAGTTTTGGAAGCTGGAAGTCTGAGATCAAGACACCAGCATTTAGTGTCTGGTGAGGGCCTTCTTGCTATGTCCTCACATGGCAGAAAGCAGAAGAGCAAGTGAGTGTGCTAGCTGAACACTGCGTGAAGCCTCTTTTAAAAAGGCCTTAATCCTGTTCATGAGGAAGAAGCCTCCTTGGCCTAATCACCTCTTAAAGGATCCATCTCTTAATAATATCACATTGGCAACACCTGAATTTTGGAGAAGCTACACTCAAAACATAGTATTAGTCTTGTAAGGCTAGTTCATAAAATAATGTGATTTCTGCCTCGCTGCCTCTCAGGTCACTTGCTTTGAGGGGAGCTAGCTGCCATTTTGTGAGAACACATCAGGAAGCCTGTGGTAAGGCTCATCTTGGCAGTGAACCATTTTAGAAGTGGATTCCTGGACCCCAGTCATGTCCTCAGATGATTGCAGCTCCTGCCAACATCCTCACTGCAACTCCATGAAAGATCCTGAACCAAACTCACCTAGCTAAGCCTCAGTGAAATTCCTGATCCATGGAAATTATAATAATTATTTGGTTTTTCTTTCCATCTGTCTTATTCCCTGCAGTATTGTTGTTGTTTTACCACTGATTTTGAGGGTTATTTGTTCTACAGAATAGATAATTCATACAGAGATATAAGCAGAAGTCTTCTGGAGGCTCTTTTCTTGAAAAATAGGAAATATACAGCTGCAATTACCCCCTCTTTTCTTCTTTTACTTCTTCAATGCAGATGTGATGCCAGAAGTAGAGCAGCCATCTTGCAACCACAAAGCAACAGCATGAGTATGAAAGTTAGTGCATTAAGGATGCTGGAATAGAATGATTGAAAGCCAGATGCCTAATGACATTGCTGAATAGCTGAAACAATACCAGCAACTAGCTGGTAAATATGTCTTAAAACCAGCAAATATGTCTCTCTCATTATGTGAGAAAGATAAGCATGTTGCTTGAGCTACTCTTAGCCAATTAATTTGTTATTTCCACCAAATGAATTTCTGACATTTGGTATCAGATCTTGCTGCATGGTCAGCACAGGGGAAGGCACTTTGTGAATATGTTCAATGTGATTTTTAAGTAATGGATGGCAAATTTTAACAGCTCTAATACCATAATACATGTGGACTTCCTTCCAAAACTTAAAGTTTGTAGAAATCATAGAAGGCGAATTAATAAATGACAGCAGAATTTAGATTACCTCAGGGAAAAACGCTTCAGAGTATTTAGCATATGAACAGACTCCCTATTGCAGCACTTTTTTTGTGTGCTGATGTAGCTTAACCAGTGATCAAATATCCTGCAATCAGGTATTGATCACAATTCTTCAAAATGCCCATGAAACATGAAACAGAGTGAAAAATGTTTTATTGTTATTAAAATTCTAAAATCCCACATTTTAAAGCAATTCTGTACATCTTTCATAGAATAATTTAGACCAGCTATCCTCAAAACATTGTTCGTACAGAAATTCTCTGTCACTAGTATTCCCCTGTGAGGTCATCCATGGATTTGTCTCTCTCAGGACATTATTTAATCTTTAAAACACAAATATTTATAGCTTTTTTAAAAAGTTTTTAACTGTTGTGTTTGACAATATATGTTCTCAAAAATTGAGCCATTTGTACAGCTACCAGAAGGGCTAAAATGTAGAAGGCACAACATCAAGTAATGGTAAGACTATAGAGCCAAACTCTTGAACCAGAACATTAATTGCCACCATCACTTTGGAAAACTATTTAGTATTTACCAATGCTGAACATATGTGCACTCTTTGGCCCATCAATTCCACTCCTAAGTATATAGCCAACACTAATGGTACATATGTTCAGCAAAAGATATGTGCATTGTAACATTATTCATAATAGGCAAAAACTGTCAACATTCCACATGTTCATCTACAGTAGAAAGGATAAGTGAACTGCGGCAAGTTTACCAGATGAAATACTAGAGCAATGAGAATGAATGAATTTTGCTGCAGCAACAACATTGACTCCCACAACCATAATGTTGAAAGAATCTAGACACAAAAGAAGACAAACTGTACAATTTAATTTAGTCAAAGTAATTTTTTATTTATTTACATTTATTTATTTATTTATTTATTTATTTATTTATTTATTTATTTTTATTCTGAGACAAGGTCTTGCTCTGTTGCCTGGCCTGAAGTGCAGTGGCATGATCATGGCTCACTGCAGCCTCAACCTCCCAGGCACAAGTGATCCTCCCACCTCAACTTCCAGAATATAGAAGCTGGAACTACAGGTACGTGCCACCGTACCTGGTTAATTTTGTTTATTTTTGTAGAGACCGGATTTCACTGTGTTGCCCAGGCTGGTCGTGAACTTCTGGGTTCAAGTGATCCTCCTTCCTTGGCTTCCCAAAGTGCTAGGATTACAGGCATGAGCCACCTCCCCCAGCCTAAAGTAGATTTTTAAAAAGTGATATGTAATAGAAGTCAAAACAGTGGTTATCTTTCTCAGAAAGAAATTAGAAGGAGGCACAAGAGGTGGATTTGGGGGTTCTGGTAATTTTCTATTTCTTTACCTGGGTGGGGCTTACATGGGAATATTCAGTTTGTTGTTTGTGAAATTTCATCAGGGCACATTTTTTAATGTATGTTATGTTATACTTTACTTAAAAATGGTGCCATGTCTTCCCATTTGTTCCTGCAGTATAATTTTTAATATAATTTTTAATATATTTATTATTATAAAATATTATTTTTAATATATTTAATTTAATTTTGTAATATAGCTAAATGGCTATGTAAAGCAGGCAAAGCTTGTGACTCATAGCAACTTTTGCTTCAACAAACCAAAGGCAGAAAAAAAATTGATAACCACTGTTTTAAGCCAAATCAAACAAAACAAAAAACAACACTTGTGTCAATTGATCCAAAAAGGATGAAAGGCTGAAGCAGTATGTTTCTGGGTGGAGGTCAAAATAAGTAATATCAGCAGTCTCACTTTTCTTACCCATCTTGGGCTAAATTGGGCCTCAAAGGAAGGTCAGTAGCAGAAGAAAAAGAAGAATTCACCACTTGCCCCAGCTTCCTACTCCTGAGTTAATGTAAGTTGAGAAAGAGGTAGCATAGCAGTCTGGCAAGTAGCCAAATCTGGGTTTTCTCTCTACCTTAATTTGAATACAGTTGGCTTGGGTGGCTCTGCTTCCCAATATTAGCACTCATGAGTTGCTCACTAGAAGTGTGGGTAACCGTAAGAGCATAAAGGCCAACAGTTGCTTTTTGACACCTATCAAAATTCATCTCCACACGCAAATTCTGACTCTCAGGTAGAAAAATTTAAGCCTCTGTTCAGTTCTGCTCTGCCTCTCACATTAGCCGTGGGCATATTTTCTCTGAGAGAGTATGAAGAATGCATGTTAAAGATGACTTCTCTGGTCCTTAGGGCTTTTCTTTTTTTTCTTTTTGGAGGATTTATCTGGAGGTCAGATGTCCAAGATGGCGAGGTTCTATCTTTAAGGATTATCCTGAAACCAAAGTGCCTCTCCAGAGTCCAGGGGTCCTGTCTCATGCTTGATCATTTTTTTCCTATAAAAATGTGCCTAGAATTTGGTCAGAAAAAAAAAGATATATGATGAAACAAATATTTTTACAATTAAAAAAACGTAAGCCCATAGACATTCACACAGACTATATGGTGGAAAACTATTATATGTTTATAACAGTTTTCACTATTTATGAATGGCAAAGCTGTTTATCCACAAGAGGGAAAATGACATGCACCTCTACTTCTTCAGGTGCCCTGAATTTGGAAGTTTAAAATAGTTCTTTGTAGCACCTGCCTGGGATTTTGACAGATGCTTCAGGCTATTGGTAAACTTAAAGAGATTTAACAAGAAACTGCATTGCACCATTTTCTTCTAATCTGTGTACATCCAGAAGCTGGAAGCATTTTAAATCCTATTTGTTCCTTGAGTGGACTATTCATTAATGAGCTTATTTGCTTGGTTGCTTCTGAAGTTAAATCTTATTTCTACATCTACTTTTTCTAATGACTTATACTTTTTGCTTTGATTTGTTGGGCACAATTTGATTTGTTGGCTTCTTAACTGTACACTGCCCAGACTTTGCAGTTTGTTTTTTAAAACATGTTTCAAATGTCCAAGGCTCAAGACACCTTTAACTTGCCTCTTTTATGAGGTAGATGCTCTAAGCTTAGAGTTATTTTTCCTTCAATATACCATTAAGGGCTAATCACAAGCACCAAGCCTTACCCCTAGTTCTCCCTATCACTGTATGCCCCTCTCCATATCCACAAAAATGTGCCTGTTCTTTTTAATGTGATAAAAAAAACTCTAAAAGTCTTTGAGAGCCCATTCATTAGACCATTCCTCACCAAGAATTCTTCTACTATGCCTTTCCTGGAAAGTACCCACTCTAGACAGACCCATAAGCATCTGTGAATTTGCAGACCCCACTCTCAGCTCACAGTTCCAGGTCTGCCTCAAGGCCATCTTCACACATCTCCAGGGAGGTCACTTCTCAACTCGAGAGCCCAAGTCATCTCTGCCCTCTACCTGGGCTCTCTTTATCAGTTCTGCTTTCTGATCACTCTCCTGAGCAACTTCCCAGAACTAATCCCTCCTGCCTTTACATCCAGGGATGAGGAGATCAAGCTCAGTGCATGAATCCAACAGTCAAATTCTATCTTAGTCGAGTGCATTTATGTAACAAGAATGATAGACACACAGTAATGGTGAATTGGGAGTGGAGGAATGGGAGAAAATGTTTGAAGGTGATTGAAGAAGCCCACCCACAAAGAGCAATGTAATTAATACTATGAGGTGACAATGATGTGGGGAGAGAGCTAATTAGACTATCAAAAATCCTTCTGTCCTTGCAATGACCTACATCCAAAGTGAAAAGTTATTCAGCCTCTGAAGAGAAGCATTTTGTTTGGGGATCTTCAAGTATGCTTGTCAGGTACATGCCCATCACTGGTAACATCTTCAGAATATACTTGTCGTCTCCCTGACATCAGTAAATCCATTCATTCCCAGCTGTAATTTATCTCTTGATAAATCATGCTATCAAGTTGAAGTGTGAAAGCAATACCCTTAGGACATAAAATACCACTGAATCTGCTGTTTGGTTAATTTATTACTATTATTAGGGAACTGACAGGATTACTTTAAAAATCGAGTGTCCAGCGGCCCCAGATTTTTATCAGGTCTCGATACTGGAACAGTGTTCAATCACGCCTGGCTAACCCAGCCACTTCCCCCAGCCTCCTGCCGCCAGTCCCTTTGGAGAATTCTTGTCGGAAGGGAGGAGCAGCTGAAGACAGGCACAAGCTCCTCTGCAACATTCAGACAGATAGGTAGGTCTGAAGATCAAGAGAATACAGCCTTGGGGTTTTTTCTCAAGGAAGCTGTTTGCTTTCTTAAGAGGACTGTCTCTCTATTCAGTCCATGACAGCCTGGCATTATGGATGTTGTGGCACAGCACTCAAGACTGACAGGGTGCAGTGACAGAAGCCCCAAACAAACCAGGAGGCAGCAGAAGTGACTTGAAATCCTAGCTTTGGCATTCCCTAGCTGCGTGACCTTGGACAAGTCTTGTGATGCTTCTAAGCCTCGGTTTCTATAGCTGCAAAACGGTGTTAATAACAAGATTGTTAAGAGAATTCATTCAGACATGTAGAAATGCTCACCTCATAATAGCTGGCTGACAGTGTCTGTCACTTCCTCTTAATATTACCGTTTTAAAGGCAGAATTTATATTAATAGAAATGTATCAATAGTCTTCATTTGTCAACCACTTGTGAGTATCCATTTCTCTGTCATACTGACATTCGTTTTAATTTGAGATTCCACTCACCACTGGGCATTAAGACAGATGGTAAATAAAGACACTATTATAAGACTTTTCACACCGTAGAAAGCCAATAAGATGTAGATTAAATCTTATTACAACAAATATCATGATCGACACCAATCTTATTAAAAAAAAAAAAGGAGAGAAGGCATAAGAAAGAGAATCAAAGCTACAGTCAAATGAACAGTATTTCAAATAGTATTTAGCATTTTCAACAGTCTAGCACGAACTTTGTTGTAGGTGGAAGTGCCCAGTATAAATTACCAGGGGGCTTGTCTAGGCATATGTGGGTGGCAAATCAGGAACCTACTCCAGCCTCTGCTGTTGCCTTTCCTACTTTTCCAGCTGCTCCAGGCTTCTTCTTGACAAGCCACTTAAATGACCACCTCAGGACCTTTGCACTTGCCAGTCTCTCAGCCAAGGGAACTTGTCCCTGATCTCAACTAACATCCCTTGGTCACTTCATGCAGATCTGAGATCAATTGTCATCTCCCTAGAGTAGCCTTTTCTAAACACCTCTCTAAAGTAGTTTCCACATCCCCTGCACATCTACCACATACTCCCTTACCCTGCTTTTTCTTCATAGCGCTTAGCCCTACCTGATATATTACTTTTTGTCTCCCACTAGAATGTAGCCTCATGAACACAACAGATATTTGCCTGTTTTACTCACCACTGCTATGAATGCCTAAAATTATTGCTAGCATATAGAAGGGAGTAGAAGGAAGGAAAGCTGGTGCATTCCCCCATCACATAGGGATAAAATGCCCTTCTGCAGCCCGCAGGTGTTCAGTTCCTAAAATCTTGAGTCCCACAACAGAAAAAGAGCAGAGTCAACTGGACACCACCTACCCAGCCTCATTCAGACTTTCCTAAGCCTACTGGCCTTCTGGAGTAATCTCCTAATTGGTATCTCTTTCACAGGTCTATGCTCTATTTTTTTATCCACCCACATACCTCTTTTCTTGTTTGTTTTGGTTTTGTTTGCTTTTAATTAATTGAGATATAACTGACACACAATAGACTGCCTGTACTTAAAGTGTACAATTTGATGAGTGTGACATATGCATACACCTATGAAAACATCATCTCAATCAAGATGGGGAACATTTATATCACCCCCAAAGTTTCCTCATGTCCCTTTGTAATATCTCCCTCCCACCTCTGCCCCACCTGTCCCCAATCTTCATCCCCAGATTAATTCATATCTTGTAAAATTTTATATCAATAGAATCACATAGTATGTATCATATTCTTGTTTTGGGGGCTTCGGTTCATTCACTCAATATAATTATTTTGAGATTTATCCATGTTAGGGTTATTAATGGTTCCTTCCTTTTTATTGCTAAGCGGTATTGTATTGAATGGACATACCAAAATTTGTTTACCTATTCACCTGTTGATGGATGTTTGGATTGTTTCCAGTTTCTGGTAATTATGAATAAAGCTGCTATTAACATTCATGTGCAAACCATTGTATAGACATGCTTTCATTTCTCTTGAAATAAATACTTAGGAGAGGAATACATGATCATATCGTAGGTGTATGGTTAACTTTTGAAGAAACTGCCATATTATTTTTCAATACAATTGTTCCATTTTATAATCCTAGCAGCTGCTCATGATTGTTCCGGGTGCTCCAAATCCTCATCCACATTTGGTGTTCTGACAGCAACATCTAAATGAAAGACAAATCTGACCATGCCACTCCTTCACTTAAACTTATCCATGATTTCTCAGCCAACCTTCCTTAGGGCTGTTTGCAAGCTCCTGCCTCCCAGTACAAATGCATCTCCCGTCAGGATTCCCTTTCCACATTCCCAGCCCATAGACCTTTTCCACCTATATCACAATGCTTCCTCGGGCTTCCATAATCACACGGTACCTTTGCCTGACTCTGGGTCTTTATACAAGCATTTCTGCATTCCCTTACCGTTCTGGGCTACACTGTGTCCCCTGCAAAATTTGTAAGTTGAAGTCCTAACCCGCAGTATCTCAGAATGTGACTGTATTTAGAGAGAGGGTCTTAGAGGAAAGTTAAAATGAGGTCATTAGTGTAAGCCCTAATCTGATTTGACTGATGTCCTTATAAGAAGAAGAAATTTGAACACAGCCACATACAGGGGGAAGACAATGTAAAGACACAGGATGAAGGTGGCCATCTACAAGCCATGGAGAGATGCCTGGAACAGATTCTTCCTTCAGGACCCTCAAAAGGAACCAATCCTGCTGACACCTTGATCTCAAACTCCCAGCCTCCAGAGCTGTGAGAAAATAAATTTTCATTGTTTTAGCCACTCAGTCTGCAGTACTTTGTTATAGCAACCCACACAAATAATACACTTACCTCTTTAATGACGGACCAATTCAATGGTTGCTTTCTCTGTTAAATTATTTTCCCAACTCTCTTGCCCAGGTTTAATTGCCTTCTTTTATCTTTCTCATGGTATTTTGTTTATATTTCTATTGGGAATTTGATCTCAGTGTAGTAATTATATGTTTAAGAGTCAGTCTATCTACCCTACCAGGCTAGAGTTTTTTGAAGATTTATTTTATCTTTGCATCTCAAGCTGTCTAGATTAGTCTCCTGACACAATATAGGTCTCTATGCATTTTTGTTGCATAAATTCTCTGGAACCAGGCTGCTAACTCAGCTTTCTCTTCCTCATGGCTTCCTATCATCCTTTTTAAAAGAAAAAAGTTTAGTTGTTTTCCCCTATGGGAATTTATCCAAAGGAGATCTTTAAAGAAGTACATAAAAATGGATGTAAAAGAAAGCTCTTCAGAGCATTGATTGTAATATCAAAAAATTGTAATCAGCATAATTGTTGTTCAATAGAGATTAGTTAAACAAATTGTGGTATGTCTCACAGAGGAATATTGTGCAGTCAATAAAAATGATGGTGTGGATCTATATTTACTGACACTTGAAAAAAAACCCACCACCTATTATTAAATGAAAAAAATAAGATACAGCACTGTTTGTATAGTGTACTATTTATACGCAGTTATATATGGGTATAGCTGCAGATACCTACGCATATAGAAACATATGAAAGGGTGTTTACCAAAATGTTACAACAGTCAAGTAGGAGTGGTAAGATTTCAGATAATTTTTCCTTTTTCTCTATACATTCAAGAATTGTTTTAATTTTTAAGAGTAGGCATGCACTAATTTATAACCAGAATAAAATAGTAAAAGTATTTTATTTTGAAGAAAATATAATTAAAAAGTGGAGAATAACTGGGCTGCACAATTCTGCTTGATCAGCCCCTTCCCGCGAGCATGGGAAGAAGGCAATTCTCCTTTTGTTAATTAGGCCTCCTGAAAGCAGGTCAGCCCTGGGCCCAGGCCACACGGATGGGTATCTGCAAGGCACCATCAGGTGCTGTCGAGCAGCTTCACCTACCTTGCTTGGTCTTATTCCCAAATGAATCCTTCAGTCAGCTTTTAAAACTGAAGTTTCTCCCTATTAGTTATTCCCTTTAGGTACTTCAATTAGGCAGCTGTTAAAATGCATGGGCAAAAGCAAAAACACAAACTATTTTTGTTAGGGACATGGTAACTCCAATTAATTCCCCAGCAAAAGGCTAGATTGTTTAATTCTGATATGGGAAAGGAAAGAAGGAAAAATGAGCAGGACCTGGTGACAGGGTTGGGGGAAATTCAGCATAAACAAACTCGGTCACTGGGGAAAGTAGAGAAAGGGCAATATATTAGTCAGGGTTCTCCAGAGAAACAAAATCAATAGGCTATATAGAGACATATGAGGAGGAGATTCATTATAGAAATTATCTCACATGGTTGTGGAGGCCAGGAAGTTCCACCGTCTGCCATCTGAAAGCTGGAGAACCAGAAAAGTCAGTCGTGAAATTCAATCTGAGTCCAAAGGCCTGAGAACCAAGAGTGCTGCTGATATCTGACAGCAGGAGAAGATGGATGTCCCAGCTCAGGAAGAGAGAGAGAATGTGCCCTTCCTCTTCCTTTCTGTTCTATCCAGGCCCTCCCTGGGTTGGATGATACCTGCACACATTGGTAAGGTCCTGCCCACACTGGGATGATGCCTGACCTCAATGGACTGTATGATCTTCTCTACTCAGTCTACCCATTCAAATGCTAATCTCTTCCAGATACACCCTCAGAGGCACACCCAGAAATAATGTTTTGCCAGCTACATGGGCATCCCTTAGCCCAGTCAAGTTAACACATAAAATTAGTCATCACAGGCAACAAACAAAAGGAGTGGCTAGGGAGAAAAAGCCTAGCTATTTTGTAAATGTGCTAGGGCAGACCGGTTAAGGTAGGTAACTAGTCAGATATGAACAGAGCAGGAGAGGGCTCCCCTGCCACACACACACATGCCAGGAATCTCAAGCAACCATCAGGTGATGGTCAGGTGGCTAACTGTCTCTCTAAAATAATAACTGGTCACAGCCTGCACCAGGGAAACGCAGTCTCCCAATAGATAGAAAAGAACTGAAATGTGATCTGCAGCTTCCAGATAAGATTTCAGGAGTTGGGAGAGTGGGCTCAAGCATGCACATTAAGAGGCAAAATGGCGGAGGTTAACTGGTATATGACCTCCTAGGGGCATTCAACTGGTAAGGGAAGAACACCTCAAGCAAGCATGTGTACAACTCCAGTAAACACACTGTGCATGCTCCCCTCCCAAGTGCTAGCAGGCCACTGTGCATGCGGACAGCCCACCCCAAGGGAAGAATCAGGGGAGAAGTAATACAAGACCCCAGAAGCAGGCCACCATATAAAACCCCAAGTCAAAGGTCAAACAGGGCATTTGATATCTCAAGTCACCGGCTAGGCCCTCTTCCAAGTGTACTTTACTTCCTTACATTCCTGCTCTAAACTTTTTAATAAACTTTCACTGCTGCTCTAAAACTTGCCTTGGTCTCTCCTTCTGCCTTATGCCCCTCAGCTGAATTCTTTCTTCTGAGGAGGCAAGAATTGAAGTTGCTGCAGACCCATGCAGATCAGGTCCACTGCAGACCTGCAGTTCTTTTGTGGGACACAAATAACTGAAAAGTGTCTTTTACCCCCAAGAAGAGAGATTAAAGACACAAGGAGAAAGAGAAAGGGAGAGCTTGATTCTCCATCAATGTACATTTTACTTCTTCGGGGCCACATCTGCACACATGGATGATGATTATCAGTTGCAGTCACTTATGTGACAAAATAATATTATGAGATATATATTTCTTGCCAAATCCCTTTGGCAGATTATATTTTCCAAAGATGGCCACACCAATATACACTATTTCATATGCTCACAAAGTGACATGACCAAAACTCCCCATCCAGACACAGGGTTAATATTCCCTCCCCTTGAACACACCAGTGGATCTTTGCAATTGCCTTAACTGACAAAAGAATGTTGGGTGATTGATGGGGTCTCTCATAAAGGGCAATATGGCTTCCATCTGGTTCTCTCTCTCTGTCTCTTTTCTCTCTTTCTTCCTCCTCTCTCTTCTCTCTCTCTCCTCTCTCTGTTAATTTTTCTCTTGGAACTCAGCCATCATGTTGTGGAGAAGCCCACAGCACATAGATGGAGTGGCCATGTGAGAATCTTTCAGCTGACCGCCTGGCTAGGCCCCCAGCCAACAGCAACCTCCAGAAACCACATTTCCAAGCTTTAAGATGATTCCAGCCCATCATCTTTGATGATTTCCAGCTGAGGCCCCAGATATGGTGGAGCAGAGATAACTTGTCTTCACTGTGCCTCATCTGAATGCCTGACCCACGGAAACAATGAGGCATAATAAATGAGTATTACCGCTTTGAGCAATCACTAACACAGAACCCTACCCCTTACCACTGCCCTCAGGTTAGGTTGTTGAAAGAAAAATGTGTCAACTATTTTTTGAGTTTCAAAGCAGTTCAATACTTATCTCTATGACAATGGCTTAAGGGAATTAGAGTTGCAGTCTAAAAATCCTAGCATTTGACTATCAAAAGACAAAGCCTTGAATAACTTAAAGGCATAATACTTATACCTAAACAACAAATTTGGAAGAAGGCAAGTGAATTTTCCATTCTAAGATGAAATTTAAAATTAAAAAAAAATTTTTTGAAAAAAACCTTTTTCTTTCTGTAAAGAAGAGAGAGAGTGTCTGAGGAGTGGACCTGAGAAGCCTGGAATCCCAAACCAGGGGCTTTGTGGCAGGAACCCAGGTAACATAGACCAGAGGGGGTCCATGGGTATCAGCAAATGCCAACGGGCATCAATGACAAGTGTCAGGGATAAGGGAAATCAGACATCTCAGCAGATATTGCCAGCACTGGCAGATGATGACCTAGAACCAGACGGGTCTCCTCAACAATCCATAAGTTCCAGGGGGAACTGAAAACCAACCCTGATGAAGAAGGAAAGAGTGAAAAAATGGTATGAACATGATTCACCTGGAATTGATCACGTTAAATGGTCTGCCATCAGCAAGAGGATGTTTGCAATACTGTTTAAATTTACTTATTAAAAAATTAAGTGACATCATTTATAGATCTGAGTTATGGCTTAAGGAATTTGTATTTTCTTCACCATTTTGATGCTTAGTTTCCCTGCGGAAGTGTAACCCCCAAGAGAGAAGGAGGTGAAAGGCCCAGAGTAGGCACTCAATAGGTGTGTGTTGAATGAGTAAATAAATGAATGAGCAATGAATTCTCAAGAGCTCTGTTTTGGAAATCAGAGGACCTGAATCATCTCAGCTCTGTCTCCAACAAGTCAAGTCACCTTTAACATGTCCCTAGCTCTCTCTGGGCCCAAGAGTCTTAAGCTATAATATTAAATGATCTCTAACTACACCTCCAACTTTAATATCCCACTGGACAATAAGCTACTAAAGAACAGGGATCAGGACCCAATCATTTTTACAGCCGCAGAATCTAGCATAGTGCCTAGTAAATAGCAGGCCCTCAATAAATATTTGTTGAAGGAAAGAAATGAACCTTATACTATGTTTCCAAACCCTAACCAGGACAATGTGTAATTTGGGTTGCCTTTTCAAGTACATAAATGTTAAATGAAAACTATAGATAAATAACTAACCAAGAATATTATAATGTCATCTACACAGTACAGCAACATTTGCCAACTGCCCAGCATTTAAGGAGTAATGGCTCTCTCGTCGGCGAGTCTGACATGATGATTTGCTCCCACTTGCCTCCCTGTTATTCTGACTGACACCCTCTCTGAGCCGTCTTTTGGTGGGCAGCTATTGCCCCTGGTACACTTTTTATCAAAAGTCCATACGCTGTCATCTTTTATAATCCTCAGAACTTGAAGATTGTCCTTTACTTAAGTTTTGTGAGATGAAATTAGGTTTGAATAATAATCAGGATTGTGGATCTTCTTAAGCAAAGGCACTTTATGAGAAAATGCTATCTTATGATTCTTCCAGGCATAGAGTTTCAGAGTTGAAAGATTTCTCCATCCTAGGATTTTATCTTATTAATATTCTCCTTTGCAATTCAAGCACCGAGAACTGGAAAAAATCTCTGATTGTCCTGCAGCAATGGCATTAAAGGCTCCTCATAACATACAGAACCAGAATTGTGCCATAATTTACTGAAATTGAACATTGCTCTGTGACTGCTAATTTTCCATCGAGATGATTCTGTCTCTAACCAAGAAAAGAAAAGGTAAAATCTTGATAGAAAAAAAAATTCTGATTATTGTGAAGACTCTCGGATGATTCAGGTTAAATATACCATTTTACCATTGTCCTAATTTTTACCACAAAGTTCTGCTGAAAATCTTTGTGACTAGAATGTTGCAATTGGCAGTTTCTCTTTTAATCTTCTACTTGGTAAACCCAGCTATAATTGTATAGTGATGATGCTTTCTGTTCTAAGAGAATGCTGTATCAGCGTATTCATTTTTAACCTTTATTTTCAATTATTTGCAGTTTGGGATTTAGTCTCCAAAGTTAATTTGGGAGAGTTCTTCTCTTATAATAAAGGAAGCTAATTTGCCCATTCTGCAGTTGCCAGACAAACTCATTTAAAAATATGAACACATGCATGTTATCCCTGAGTTTTGAAATATACTTTTTAAACTTCCCTAATATGTTAATCATTAATGCAAAGTATCTATTATATTTCCATATTCTGCTAATTGTAGTGTGCCTTTATGATGAGAACTAGACAATGAGACTACAGATCTTGTGGATAACGTGAGGTTTTTTGTTTGTCTTTTCCTAGCCATGTAGAATAGTTGCATATTTTTTCTCAAGAAAGCACCCACTAGCTCCATCAAATAAAATGTATAGTTGTTTACATCCCAATATTGGTAATTCACGTAATTTTTAACAAGTGTTACAGTATACAGTCATGTCTACTGTGCAAGTCTGACCCATAAGATTGTCATATTGGGTGCTCGCTTCGGCAGCACATATACTAAAATTGGAACGATACAGAGAAGATTAGCATGGCCCCTGCGCAAGGATGACACGCAAATTCGTGAAGCGTTCCATATTTTTTAGAATGGCAATCATTCAAAAGTCAGGAAACAACAGGTGCTGGAGAGGATGTGGAGAAATAGGAACACTTTTACACTGTTGGTGGGACTGTAAACTAGTTCAACCATTGTGGAAGTCAGTGTGGCGATTCCTCAGGGATCTAGAACTAGAAATACCATTTGACCCAGCCATCCCATTACTGGGTATATACCCAAATGACTATAAATCATGCTGCTATAAAGACACATGCACACGTATGTTTATTGCGGCATTATTCACAATAGCAAAGACTTGGAACCAACCCAAATGTCCAACAATGATAGACTGGATTAAGAAAATGTGGCACATATACACCATGGAATACTATGCAGCCATAAAAAATGATGAGTTCATATCCTTTGTAGGGACATGGATGAAATTGGAAACCATCATTCTCAGTAAACTATCGCAAGAACAAAAAACCAAACACCGCATATTCTCACTCATAGGTGGGAATTGAACAATGAGATCACATGGACACAGGAAGGGGAATACCATACTCTGGGGACTGTGGTGGGGAGGGGGGAGGGGGGAGGGATAGCATTGGGAGATATACCTAATGCTAGATGACGAGTTAGTGGGTGCAGCGCACCAGCATGGCACATGTATACATATGTAACTAACCTGCACAATGTGCACATGTACCCTAAAACTTAAAGTATAATAAAAAATAAAAAATAAAAAAATAAAAAAAAAAGATTGTCATATTGGTATGAATTAGATAAGCATCAATGGGCTATGATTTGAGCGTCCCTCCTCCCTATGAATTCCACACTGCACAATATGAAATTCATGTACTACTCATTCCTTTGGCTTAATGAAATCTCCTTTAAAATGAAAACATATTAACTGACAGTTATAATATATAGTCATGTCATGGCATGTGAACACTTAAGGATTAATTTAAGAATTTAGTTAATGAGCTAAATATCAAAGGCTTGGGTTTTAAACAATGAAACATAAGCCAAGCATCAAAATAGAAGTAAAGAACTACACTTTTTAGCAACCATCCCCAATAGTATTTTATACATGCCACTGTTAGCATTTATTTAGCATTCGTTTACTTTTAGGTAATTATCTTTGCCTGGGTTCCCTAGAGACCAGAGCCTGAGGCAAAGATTAAAGTCCAAGGCTTTAGAGGAGGCACAATCCCACCGTTGCAACAATGAAGGGAGAAAGAAAGTGAGGTGTAGGGAAGGAGGCAGACATAAACAAAGTGGTAATTTACTCAACTGGCTACATCTTCCTAGAAAACACAGTTGTTCAATCACTTGACCCCCACTTCCAGACAGCTCTATGGTACCACTGCACCTCAGAATAGTCTGTGGTAGACAGGAAGGCATGATTTATTTATCTGCCAGCCTCCTCCACTCCTGTTTATCATTGATCAAAGGTCACCAAGTGTCAACTCCAGAACCACTTCTGAGTTATGATAGTCAGGCCTTCCTGGAAGCTGCTGGAGAAACCACATCCACAGCCAACAATGTGATGCTTCCTCTGAGAATCAGAAGTAGTGGGGAATTCACAGCTTCCCTGCCCACACCTGGAGCTCAGTCAAGTCAGATCTGAACCAAGAAGCCCTGAGCTCCCCCACTTCGGCAGACAGTACAGAGCCCATGCTGAAGCCCAGATAGTGGTGATAGGAGTCGGACTGTGGCTTCAGAGGGCAGGGCCTCCAGAGATCAACCATCCCAGGCCTGGCAGGCAGGTAGAGCTGAGCAAACCTGGAAAGGCACATTCTAGGGTCTGGGCCTGGGGCCAGGCAGGGTGGCATGTACCTGTAATCCCAGCACTTTGGGAGGCTGAGGTTGGAAGATCACTTGTGGCCAGGAGTTCAAGACCATCCTAGATAACATAGTGAGACCCCTATCTCTAAAGAATAAAAATTAAAAAATTAAAAAGGTCTGGTACCAAAAGTATTTATATGTCTGTTTTTCCAAACAGACTATGTGCTCCTTGTGGGCAAAAATCCTATCCTGTCATTTCTCTTTGTACCTCAGAAGTTAAGGGTAAATCATAGCATACATAGACTGAACTAAGCCTACTTAAGATAAATTTGCAAAAATGCTCACTTGATCTGACCATTCAGTGCGCTAGAATGTTGACTGTAATTGTCAAATGGGTTCATCCATCTCAAGTGCTTACCTAAAGCACTTCTGGAATGGGATTATTTTATTTGAGTCATTATTTGGAAAAAAAAAAAAACAAACCAGCAAGACTCCCAGTATTCTGTAGTAGTTAAGGGAAGACAAGTTCTGGACTCAAATAGACCTAGTGAAGTATTGTGCATCTTCAAACAAGTTACCTTGCTAGATTTTGGGTTTCTTTTCTGAAAAATGGGGAAGTAATATCTGTTTTATTGCACTATTGGGACATGTATTGGATTGTGGTATGTCAACTTGATTAGGCTGAGATCTATGTTTTTCAGACACCTATTTCCTATATGATTCAATATAGGATTGGCCAAAAAGAATCTGCATAAAATTTGGGAGGCAG